>NW_022145602.1:23729148-24929148 GCF_000002235.5 Strongylocentrotus purpuratus
AGCCATTTACTGCCAAACGAATATGAGATCTAATTTCATCAGGTAATTCAACATTGTGTGTGGCTTTTTCGGTTAACACTATTTAACAAGACATTTAATTGCTCACTGAGTATGTATTAAGAATATATATCACTTCTACAAAGTGATATTTGAAGCTCATTTGGTGAATATAATATAGCCACATGGAACCCCTAACATCAAGAGCAAAACATATTTTGTGAACTGTATATGAGTTCAGGCCCTTCAGGCTCCAAACTGATGATTATATCTTGGTCAAGTCCAAATGCATGAAACTAAGTTTAAGACACAGGGCTTCGATGCTCCAAATAAGAGTTTCATTATGTTGTATTAGCAAAGAGAAAGCAAGAGTTTAGGTTATATAATTGCGTATCGTAAAGACTATCAAATTTCATTGTTTAGTGACTCCGTTTGAAGAGGCTAATTTTTCTAATTATTAGATAATTATTTCTTTATTGACCAAGAATTACTGGAAGAAGATTTCGCGTTGATGTAACTTGCCATTAAATTGAATTGTATATCTGGATATGGCTCCTACATATGATATGTTCATTTCATCTTCTTCCTTATCTTCTTCTTAATTCTGTTGTGCAATTTTGAGAGCCTGAGGCATAGAATTATTACATTGTTTATTGTGAATATAAAAGACAAATAGTGATTATTTTGCTAAATGTAGTAAGTGGGAATGTTTTTTTTTTGTAATTTTATATCCTGGGCCCTGTCTTTCAAAGAGTTGAACTTGATATTAAATAATTGTAACTTATTTCAGATTGATATCTATCCTAACTATGTACGTAAAAGATATGAGTTTGCAAACTTGGGTTAGATCCAAATCAATCGCAACTCTTCATTAGACGGGGCTCAGATATTTATTTTTGGCATTTTCATACTTGTTTGTAATGAGAATGGAATTGTGCTTCTTGAAATATGATTGTTTTATGTTATCAACATGTATTGTAAAAAAAGTGTTTACTTTTAATTAGCTCTTCTACACTGTTTCAATGTTCCCATTTATGATAGACCTGAAGAATCTCTATAACTGCATAATATTTTTGAATGATTTTCCTTTCAGTTAATGTAATCAATCATGAATTTAATAGATATAAAGATAACGAACCTATGACAATTATTCATAGGAACAGATTTAATAATAATGATAATAGTGGGTTCTTGTATAGCGCTCATGTCAGTCAGATTTGACCCTCCTGGCGCTCCTGATTATTACCCTGGCTTTAGCACGGCTGCCGTACGGCGCTCTAGCATTTCAAATTCCTAATTATTGATACAATTGTCAAAGGTTGTTTCCAATTCGTTGCACAGTCTCTATTTACACAATAAAAACTTTCTTATTTTCATGGTTTTAAAATATTATGCAAAATTCAAACACTGTAATCTTTTATGGCAATACCCATGATTTCTTTTCCTTAATTCAATTTGTGTATATTTGCGAGCGTTGTAGGTGAAATGCTGAATCAAACTGCTAATTAGGTAATAATTCCTTTGATTAAAATGATTTGAGCCAGTCTTGCTTATATTTAGGATTGTTGTATAACCCTTTACTAGGTACATTATACTGGTATATCCTTCGAAAATTAATTTTCATTTTCATGTCATGTTGACGATTAAGAAGAAGTATACTGATTATGAAAATTTGTATCCTTGTTTTAAATACTTAAAAAGAATTACACTGTGTATGTATTTTCTACCCACTTTTTCACATACTTAACTGGTTATTTCAAACATGTTTTCATTTTTTAAAATTTGGATACAGAATTGGACATGCACTAAGAGCTCAATGTGCTACATGTATACTTTGATTTTGGGGTGAAAATTTGTTTATGTTGAACTAGAATGATGCCTTCCAATACCTAGGATAAAATTAATTTCTTATTTGTATGAATACTTAAAGATGTAATAAGTGGTATGAATGTCCATAGAGAAAAGATTTTCTTGTGTTTTCAGGGTTCTAAGATATTTCTAGTGCTGCTAGATTCTGGCTGACTTGGAAGAGTGTTTCTCATTGAAATGTGTACTAAAAGGACCTGCACATTAATACCACTTGCCTCTAAAGACCTTGTCTCCCTTGAGTGGTCTTATATATACAGGTTTCACTGCATCTTGGTAATTTTATGATATAGATTGTGCTCTGTTTCATCGATATTTCCTCGAGAAAAGTCTGGCCTGAAATCATATATCTCTTAGAGTATGTAGCTTAGGTTCATAATGTAATATGCATTTAAGACATTGTTGCTACATGTATGCAGAGAAACCTTTGGCAAGCTGTTTGGTCGTCCTGATCAACATTTTGTTAGTGAAGCTTACAAAGAACATTATGATGAAAAGAGTAGTTTAATTGTCGCTCAGTTGCAGATCATATGTAGCTCATGATTATACTTAAACAATTTATGATTCTTTAATTGTTATCAATAGACAGTCTAAGTGAGTAAAATGTAGTACTAGCCATTATATTTGTTTGTATATTTAGCAGGGTTTTCCCAATTGATATTCTTAATTTGCAATGCTGATGCCAGTAGATGGTATTAGGCCTCGAATCAGAGCTGAGTGCCTATGATTTCTAGTAAAATATTTCCATCAAATGTTGGATATTTATACAACAAATTGATATTGTACAGAAATAGATGATACATTTTTAAAGAAATCTATATTAGCATACATTGGTTTCCTGTAGTTGCTCAATTGTGTCAAATATTTCTTTGTAAGAATCAAGGTTGCAATGATGGTAATGATGATCAAAGTCGAGATGGTTGTGGTGGTGGTGGTGGTAATTATGGTGATGGTAGTGATGGTGATGATAATGGTAGTGGTGATGATGGTATTGATGATGATGATGATGATGATGATGATGATGATGATGATGGTGGTGGTGGTAATGATGGTGATAATGATGGTGATGATTACGGGGAAGATGAGAATGATAATGTTGGTGATTATGATATTAGGGGTAATGTAATTGGGAACATTTACCAGTTAATTCCTGATCCAGAGGGAATATTTTGTTTAACTTATAATATATAAATATTTTCCCACACCCTTATTATATATTGTGTAATCTATTCTACTCATTTTGTATTTGTATTGCCTGTTGTATTTCTTTGTGCTTCAAATTGCTTGGTATACATTGTAAATGCTGGTGGAAAACACATTTCCTCTAGTGGAGACAAGAATACATAATCCTTTACCCCCCCCCCCCCCCCCCTTTAAGGAACGAATTCAATCAGTATAGACTATGATAAGTTAGGGTCCAATTCCCCCCAAAATAAATAGTGATGATTTTGCTGGATAATTACTTTTTTTTTTTTGGGGGGGGGATGGGGTTGAATTAACCCCCAAAAATATATCTGACAATTAAACAACAGACCCAGACCCGGCCCCGTGACTATACCGCTACCCTCCAGCCATGGGGAACCGCCCCTGAATTAAGCCGGTGACCACAGACCAAAATACCCGTCTCTTGCCCAAACTTTTGCCCGTTTCACAAAGCGCGCGCCTTTCAGTCTATTTATATTATACAACACCTGATTCATTGACTGCATGCACTGAGAAGAAAAGGTACACGTGATTGTCATCAAAGTAGTATTTCTTGACGTCACCTAATTTCAATACTACGCCACGCCTCTACCTTCATTCATAAGTTGTTTTGGTCTCAAGCTCTTCATTTTTGAAGATGCACAGCTACAAGAACGCCGTACATACGAATGTGTATCAAACAGGTGGTCTTGACGGGAAGCAGTGAAAAAGAGGCGGGCTCCGTTTGTGTTCATTATGCCGCGCCAAAATTGAACTGAAAAAAGTAGCGTTGCGATCGCGCCCCGATATCGAACGATAACGTAATGCAAAGCCGCCGCCGACGATGCGACGAATTGCAAAGCCGTAGACAATCAGAAGAAGGGAGATAAAAATACCTTAGAATCACAGGTAAATAACGCTTGAATGTATCTATAAAAAAATTGTATTTTGAAAGGAAATGTTGGAGACATTGTGAGACGATTTGTTGATTTGGAAATTTTGAGTTTTCATCAGAATCTGAATATAATGGAGCTGGGAGTGAATGCAGCTTGTCGACGTGTCGTTTGCTGTGTGTGTGCATTGGGAAAAGATCGAACTCGTTTGATTTTATTTTTCGTTCATTTTTTAGATCACAGCATGTGAGGAAATGTTTTTCATGTTATTTATGTATTGTTCCTTAAGCCATATTAGAGATGAATGATTTTCATAGATAACTGAACAAACTGCGACAGTGTTGATGTTTTAGATGATATTTTGCAGTAGTAAATCGACTTCCGTTCTGCCTAGACAAATGGGCGCGCCAATAAGTATTGCAGCGAATTTATTTATCGAGAGATTGACCGACTTACAAATATTGTTTGATCTTAATTCTTTGATATTTGTAAAAGATTTATTAACATTACAAAATGGATGGTCTCTTTATGGATGCCCAAAGGGAAGGCACACAACTGTTCTGTATCAAATGAAAGCTTGTGCATGCAAAATTGCAATTAATGGGCGGTGATTGTTAATGTTGTGTCGCCGGTTATCGGGCGCGCGCTTTCTGAACGGCTGCTGGGTCGCATTGACACCGGCTGCCGCGCAAGCCAGACGCCAGACGGAAAGCTTAAGACAGTTCTAACTTAGAGGTCTACTAGTTACTACTAGTTCTAGACCCTGACACGAGACTCTTTCTTTTTTCTTTTTCAATTTGGAATTAACAGTGTCATATAGATCTAGACCTCTATTACGTTAGGTCTAGATCTACTGCACAATTTTTTTGACCATTCTTCTTGTGAAATAAGCCACCACAGCACCATTCATTCACTTTTTCACTTTTTTTCGGACTTTTTTTCCAGTTTTTTCTGAACGATTTTTCAATTTTCCCTTTTGCCTTTTTTTTGGATTGTTTTTCAAACCATACTCTACTCAGAAGAACACATTTAAAATTTTAAGGCTCACTAAAAATGTTAAGATACAGCCCCCCCCCCCCCCCCCCGGCCCCCCCCCCCAAAAAAAAAATCTAGGTCTAGATCTAACGTTAGAAGGTCTAGGCAATAAGCCAATATTCATCCAATTTTTGTCCAGAATGGACAAAAAAGTGGTAGCCTAGTCTAGATCTACATGCCGAGTAGACCTAGAGTCTAGTCTATGGTTACAAAACTGAGTGCGCGATGAGACACCCATAACCTTGTTTAAATTAACTTGAACCGTTCTTCTAAACAAAATTCTAACAAACTTTAAAGATGAAGTTCCATCTATAAAATGACCTGAGTGATAGACCTCTATTTCTAACACAATAATACCCTTGGGTGTTGGTTCCATTTAGTAGGGACAGGTCTACTTCAAAAGTATTTACAACATTCTCTTTATTCTATTTCATTCTCTTGCAGAAGTTTGATACCATTCTGAAGTAAATATGGCTGAGCTAGCTTCCACTATGACCGGCATGTTGTTGCCAAATCACTTCCAACCCTTGGACCATGATAGTGAGAGTGATGATGAATCTATGGAGTATGGGGGTAGCATACAAATCCCTTTCTCTTCCATGTTGGAGACGAGCGATAGCAGAGATGGACGAGAATCCAAATCAAGTAGCCCTAATGTCAGTGTGGAATACCTACCCCATATGAATCTTAAACAGAGGACAGAAGAAAGCTGGAATCACATGGATTCCTCAAATCTTACGAACGACTCTGGTTTCACCCCAAATTCATCAGGATTCAGCGCGGACCTCAGTTCAAGCGGGGGCTTCACGTCGTGTGATCTTAGTTTTAACTTGAAGAACTCATCCATGAATCGCGGGGTGTCTTTCAGAACTCAGCAGCTACATGTAGGTGTTCATACCTCTGATCATCAGATCGGTCCTGCGCAGCCCGTTACCCCAACAAAACAACAGGACACTAATCTGGTTCACAACGATGACCCCTTGACCCCTACAGCAAACCTCAAGATGCTGCTCAGTGCAATGAGTCCGGAGATCAGAAACATGGAGAACAAAAAGAAAAAAGCGAGATTGTTTGATGACATGGTCGAAGCGGCGTCACAAGGAACAGTATTACCTAGACCCCAAGGAACAGTGTCATCCTCCAACCAAGAAACCTCCACTATGAACTCATCATCTGGACATGATACATCTTTCCTTTTGTCACCTTCAGATGAAAACGGAGTAGAGGAAGGAGAGAAAAACAACAGGAAAGCCAAGTCTCTTGGATTACTTTGTCAAAAGTAAGTGTGATTGTAGTGATCTCTTAAATATTCCAAGCATACTTCATTTTATACTAAATGTAGTCAAAGTAGGCATCAAAGTTATTGGCTTCTAATGGAATATAAAGAGTTAGAAAACTTTTATGTCAAAAAAGACCCAAAATAATTATGAATTTGTAGAGTGAATGTCGGGTCATCTTGGATCTTGTTCTATCAATGCATTTATCATAATGACTATCAAGATTTTGATAAAAAATTGTATCAGTTTGATTGCAATTGTTTTGATACAAAATCATATGCATCTGTCTAGAGTCAACTTTAGAGCATTACTACATTTATTGATTTGAAAGTTTTCAGCTTATTTTAATTTCTCTCGCACTCTGTTTCTGATCTTTGGAGCCATTGCATTCAAAATATTAATGATGCTTACCGGTAATTTTCTTTTCAGATTCTTGACAAAATATCCTGATTACCCGAAAGATGGAAAGGCCATGGATATCTCCCTGGATCAGATCTCTAAAGATTTGAGTAAGTAATGAACCAGAACCCTTTTTCCTACGGAAACCTGGGGGTGCAAATTAGAGAATTAATTAATCATTGGTTTGATATTAAAGCCTCATATTTTAAATGATGGGAGGGGGTGGGGTTACCACATCTTTAGAGCACAGTTTTACTTATTGCACTTTTGATAAACATTTGCAGTCCTAACAGTATAGTATGTGAAATACTTGACTAAAGCTCTAAACTCTAAAATCGATAAGATATGATTGTGGATGTTATATTTTTTAAAGATCCTTGTGAAAGTTTTGTGTAAGATTCAGTCAAACATGATGAATTTTTTGCCTTTCTTGCAGACGTTGAGAGAAGAAGAATCTATGACATAGTGAATGTCCTTGAGAGTGTGGAGATGGTCAGCCGGAGAGCTAAGAACAGATACCTGTGGCATGGCAGGACACATCTCTACAGGACACTAGCAAAACTAAAGGTACAGATACGAACAATGCTTGTTTAGTGATTGATTTACAAGTAATACACATCAGTGAGGGCATTAGTAAGAATTACCCACACTCGGTACCTTTGGAACATTCTAACACGCCCGAGGCTGTAGCCCAGGGTGTTTGGACTGTTCTGAAGGTATTGTATGTGGGTAATTTTACAAAATGATGTGTATTATTTGTTTTTATAAAATTATGTTTTATTACATGATTCTGCTAATGACCGGTCGTTGCATTTGATAATGATCGGTCATTATGATTATCAATATTACAATTTAGGCAAAATAAATGCCTGGTCACGTGTACGCTCTCAACCAATCACTTGATTAGGATCCACGTCATCATCTATAATGGTTGATAATGAATAATGTTTAAATACTGAGAAAAAAAGTTACCTTGTAATACTTTATAGTCTAGCTAAATCGCTCACCCCTCCTGTGTATTCCCGACACGGCACTAATATCCTTTGGCAAGACATTAACCTGCACTTGCTACTCTCCACCCAGGTGTTAAATGGGTACCCGGTAGGATGCGACCGTCATTGTTAGTCAAACATTTTTTGAGCGTCAAGTAACGCCTGGCTGGTATGCTCCCCAGGGAGAGGAGATTGTGTGCACAGTGTGTGTGGGCAAGCACTGAATCCAATGACTGGGTGAATAGTATATTTTAAAGCGCTTCGAGACATTTGTATAAAGCGCTATATAAAAGCTGAATATTATTATTTATTATTATTTGTTTCTTTGGCACAGTGCCTAGGTCAGAGACAGAAGTTTGCTGAGCAGCTAGCTCTCCTTCACAGTCGATTAGAAGACGGGAGTCTATCGATGGATGAAAGCAAATCACCGGTATACGGACCGGACAGGACGATGGGAGACGTTGCTAAGCAACCACTCCAGGACGTTGCTAGGCAACCTCTCCAGGATATCAGCAATTTCTTGAAATCTCCGGTGGAGACGGAGATGAGGAAAGATGGGAGAGACAACTGGGAAGATGGTGAGATTTTGTTTATGAGTACAAAGTATAAAGTACAAGTCCATTGAAAAATATGCTTTAAATACATTACTAAATAGTGGGTCCTTGTATAGTGCTCATTTACATGTACGTCGGACTTGACACTCCTGGCACTCCATAAGACATAAGTATTACTCTGGCTTTAGCATGGCTGTCATAATGTCACTCTAGCATTACAAGGAATTAAATCCTGCCAGGTACCCATTTACCTTAACTGGTTTAAGTGACACAAATGACTCAAGAAATAGTAAACTCTGCTTAAGTTTGAATCTGTTCCACTTATTCAATATTTGATTTAAGAAGTGTTAATAACCCATGTTTTGCATATACTGTATTTTAGCAAAAAATTTGATTCAACTTGTGCGACTTTGAATTCATATGCAGAGTTAACTGTAGACATTTTTTAATGTGAGAAGAAACTCTGATTACCGGTAGTGGTACTGTTTAATACAAGATGTCCTATAGAAAAGGACCTGACCTCCACATGTAACATTCTTTGTAAGATCTTCCTCCCAGAATATCAATTTTATTTATTAGTGTACCTTTCATTTTCTGTATTTCAGATACAAAGAGAGATAAGACGTTAGGAGTGATGAGCCAGAAATTCATCATGCTCTTCTTAGTGTGTAAGGTATGTATCAACTCTTTCTTAGATTAACCTACACATGTAGTGTAGTACGGGATGTCCAACATGAAAAAATGAGAACACCATTGCTTAAAAACTCCAAGACAATAATAACAGCTCCAAAATTGTGCCCCTTGTCTGCTTTTCATACTAGATTTTGAGAATTGTGCAGGTGTCCTACTCAATACTCTTCCAGATTCTTTTGCATTTTGTTTTAGTGTATTTGTATGAGATATACCGATCCCTTCAATGGCATACTGATTTTCGCCCATTATTATCTGTGAAAATTTGCTACTTTGTACGAGAAAACATCCCTTTTACAAAAATCTGAGATATCGTTTGTGTCTTATCCCTCAGGATCGGATCATCTCATTGGACGTAGCTGCCAGGATCCTGAAAGGAGACCAGAATTATCAGATCGGAGAGAATGCAAAGTTTAAGAGTAAGTTATGTGAGATATATGGATCTTATTTTGTCACTAAAAGATTTTAGGGTAGCATGATGTGTCTCGGGCACCTGTTAGTGTCAAGCCAAGTGTTAAGACTAAGAAATTGCAAAGATTTTATTTTCTTGAAACAAAAACAGGAACTTGGTGGAGTTATTGCTCTGGAAAGATATGCCAAATTTGACAAATATGCCATATTTTGACAAATTTGACAAAGTATTGTAATTCACAATGTATCTCTTGAAATGTTATTCATGACAATCGTTAGAAAACTAAGGCCTTGTTTGGAAAAAACTCTGCAAAACTGCAGCTTTTTTTCCTTATGATGACGTAAGGTGTGATTGTACCTGTCACAATTTTGTATAAAAAATCAGAGCTCGGTGAATACGTGCATAATCTTTGTCGCGCATAGTTGCCATTCATTAACATGTAAACAGGAAATGTGATTGTTTTACCTGAATTAGCCTGGGGTGTTTCTTGCAATGATCTGGTAACATTGCTTTATTATCTGTTTCTTGTTCAGCTAAAGTAAGAATACTGTACAACATTGCAAACATCTTGACTTGTCTGAAGTAAAGCTGATTAATAAAATAAACAAATACATGTATGCTATGCTTTGACAAATTCACATTATAATGCTTGACAGACAATTCAGGATAACTATGAGAAAACTTAGTGTTTCTTGCAATGATCTGGTAACAGTGCACTATTTTGTTGCTCTAGCGCTTAGAGACTTCGGTGATAAGCACCGTTTTTATTATTATTTATTATTATTATTATTCTCTGTTTCCTGGGCAGCTAAAGTAAGAAGACTGTACGACATTGCAAACATCTTGACTAGTTTGAAGCTGATTGAGAAGATTCACAAATGCTTTGATGAATTCACAATAATAATGCTTGAGAGACAAATTAGGACAATTGTGAGAAAACTTCGTGTTTCTTGCAATGATCTGGTAATATTGCTTTATTCTATTGCTCTAGTGCTTCGAGACTTCAGTAGTAAGCGCTTTATAAGCACCGTTTTTATTATTATTTATTATTATTATTATTCTCTGTTTCCTGTGCAGCTAAAGTAAGAAGACTGTACGACATTGCAAACATCTTGACTAGTCTGAAGCTGATTGAGAAGATTCACCTGTCTGAGGGACGCAGTCGTAAGCCAGCATTCAGGTGGATAGGACCTGATCCAGATACAAGTCATGTTGACTGGAGTAAGTGGTGTCTGTTAGAGCCAGACATTTAAATGCTAATTTTATTGGAGGAGCTCGCGCCTTTGAATGTTTTTTAAAACAGATATATGGCGCCATACAAATGCTGTTCATCATCATCATCACCATTGACTTTTAGTTATTAAAAAAAAAGGAAAAAAAGATCAGTGATATCACGCAGTAGGGTACAGGTGATTCTACTATTTTCCTTAGCGTTAATTCGTTATTGTTAAATGTAGAAGGAGTTTGTGATTTACATCAGGGCCAAGATATTGGATAATTTGTGCCCCATATGTTACAAAGTATTATGGAGTTATGAACATAAATTGCTATTAAATGTGTCATTCCTTTCTTTAAAAAACAACAACACTTTCAGTTAACAACTAAATTATTCATACCCTTACCAAGTTTTGTAATCTATTTTATTTTTTGCAGGTGAACTTCCAACAGGCACTAAACCGACCCAGAAGCATTCCTACTTTCCTCTCCCTCCTGGTATGTATTAAGGATAATAATAATAGTTAGTTCTTGTATAGTGAGCGTGTCTGTCAGACTTGACAGTCTTGGCGCTCCAAAGTTATTGCCTGTCATGTGCTGATATTGCTACAGTCCATCAATTGATTTAAACATTTGAAGTGTTTAGTTATATCAGTCGATAGTAGCTTTATAGCACTCATGTATACAATATGTGAAAGGTTTACAGTACATATGCACCGGGTCATTGTTTGAAAACAGGCTATTCTTCTACCAAATGTAAAGTAATTATTCCCAAATCCAGACTCATCTACCAAAAAAACATCTTACAATGGCTGTTGTTTTTAAAAAGTGTAACAATATCCCACTTTTCATCAGAGCACTATGTTGTCTTGCCTCTTTCAAATAATCTCTAAAAACATACTTTTTTCCTTGGTAACTTAAAATGATTTACCTATGTTATGAATCTATACCGGGTATGGTGGCTCAATGGTTAGAGCGTCCGCCTCATGAACGGGAGGTCGTGGGTTCGATCCCCGGCCGAGTCATATCAAAGACTTATAACAATGGGACCTTCTGCCTTCTAGCTAGGCACTCAGCATATTAGATTGGAGAAGGGTAATAGTATAGTATTAATGACTGCTTTGAGAGCAATAGTTGTTTTTATACGCTCAAGGGAAGGTTAGAATTGTGCTTCGCGTGGTGGATGTTTTGCGGCTGCTCCATTAAACAGGCCCTTCTTTTACTTTTGCAATGCATATTGGCACGAATTTAGATCAAGATCTATCGGCAGATGTTGTTTTTTTGTTTTTGGAAGTTTATTTTCGTCTTCATGTCAACAATGCAAGATAAAATTGTCGGTAAGATCGATCGAGATTCAATTGTATTGAAATTACCGACCAATTCTTCGCACACGTACGGTATCCTCGATCGCTCAGACCATTTTTTAACATGTAACCTATGGGGTAACCATGGAGACTGACCTATTTTCCCAATAACCATGGTTATTGGGATTTTGAACTGTTTTTAACCATGGTTACCGGGAATTTTCGGGAACAGTTAAAGTTTATGAATGCAATTTCGACCAATCAGATTGCTGGATTACTTAAGTGAGGTATATAATAACATGTTATGTTATGCAGGGCCCGCTGGGAGAGCAGTTTTATAACTGAAGTGGCTACCCTGGGTAAATAAAACGTTATTATTATTATCATCTATTCATATTAATTCTTCACACTCATTATATTCTGTAATTTTGAAAGCATTATGGTACTACTCGTTTTAAGAACTCCTAAATAATCATTATTCATTAATATCTATATAAGGCTTCCAAGTGGTACAATAAATCAGTGTATTCAATATATTTTGCGCAGTACCCGGATGACTGGCCAATATTGTTTTTGTATTGATCAGTCATCCAGGAACTTTAAGTATTGATGTAAATCAATTATAAAGATAATAATGAATAATAATGATTATTTAGGAGTTCTTAAAACAAGAAGTACCATAATGCTTACAAAATTACATAACAAAAATATTTACAGAGGTAAGTCAAATTTTTGTTATTTCTCTAGGCAGCCTGATAAAGATAATAATAATAATATTATATGGCTTTGTTTTTTGTGTGATACAAGAATATATTGCTCTCGCTATGACAATATATTCTTGTATCACACTCAAAGCCATCCAATATTATATAAATATTGTTGTAATTATTATCAATTCCATCTTGCCATTTTGTTCTCCACGTGCAGTGAGTTCTGATTCCTGGTCTTCTAACCCCACCCACAAACAAACCCCAGCGATGGTCAAGCTACCCCTCGGCAAGACCACGCCCCTCAAGTCCCGCCTCACCTGGAGTCGGACCGCATCCTTTAGCGCCATCTGTGAGGTAGCAGAGCAGGAGTGCCGCAAGTATTCCTCAGCCCCAAGCAGTCCCGTCAAGGATGAGGAGGAGGATGAGAACGAAGAGAATAGCTCTTCTTCGACCCTTAGCAACGGCACCAAAAAAGGTGATTTCATCATATAGCTATAGGTGCCTGTGCATGTGTCATTGTGAATATGTAATGGAAGGCCGGCTAAAAGTGTTTTTGAGGTTAAACTGTGCATGTGTCTTTGTGAATATGTAATGGAAGGCCGGCTAAAAGTGTTTTTGAGGTTTTTTTTTTTTGTGGCATACAGAAGGGTGTAGCCTTCCATTCCTTTTATTGATCCATTGATCTACCTATTCTACATTCTGTATTATTTTCTTTTGCTAAAATTTTATTTATTCCTTGATTAGACCCAGCATTCTCTGCAAAATAACAGTTGTAATATGTTTTGAGTATTGTAGTTTGAGCATTTGGATGCAAAAGCTAATAAACTTCCCTATTTCTCAATATTTTGTTTCTTCTTTCCATTAACAGAGGAAGATTTCATTCAGGAGTTTCAAGCCCTGCGAAACAAGTACCCTGCCTGCGTGTCCAGACTGTTGTTCTCTGGCCCAGCCGTGACCCCATCTGACCCTTCACCCCTGACCCCTGACCCAGCACCATTGACCCCCGAGTCCTTGCAGTATCAGCTGAGCCCAAGAGACACCTCTCAGATGACCACGATGGGGGTAGCCAGCCCCAGAGGCCAGGGAGGAGACTGTAGCAGTGCTTCTAAGACAAAAGCACAGAAATTGGTCTATGTGCAGAGGTGAGTGATATTTCCTCTCATTGTCTTTAAGTGATCCAGTCAAAATTGTCTATAGCGACCGCCCAAGGGAAAAACAATAAGTGGTCTTTGAAGACAGGTTCCTTTAGTACATGTTTCAATGAGTAACCATTTTTAAGGGAAACAAAAAATGTGGTCTTTGTAGACATGTGTTCACTAAAGCAGGTTTGACAGTACTACAGTATCTACAGTTGCCTCTTCTCAACTGATCCATTAGCATGTACTAGATACACTTCCTGTAAAGCCAGAAACATTCTTGATTTTTGAACGACTCCCATTTTCACGCCATAAGAACTTTTCTTGCTGGGTCAGTTACGTTACAGCCATTTTGTGGCATAAATTAATTTGCATTTCTGAACCACCCGCAAATATCCTGAACTTTTCATGTACGTGAGTTTTGGTTGTAAAATTTGTAAATTAGTTGGGAAGAAATCTGTAAGAGCAGCCTAGCTGAAGCAAGGGTGGTATTAAACTACTAAAAAATACTATGAATCCAATATTCCATTTCTTTGTATAATTTTATAGATTTACATACCACTTTTTCACACGATGTCTTCATCGACATTAAAATGTTGTCTTGTTTAAATCTTGGATTTCCTTTTCTGTTTAGATTTGTCCCTTTGCTGAATGCCAATACCATGGCAGCCGTGCAAGCAAGCACCTCCCATCAAACAGATCCTGGCAACCCTACCATCATGACTGGAAGCCGAACCATCGTCGCACCAAACAGCGCCCTAGTTAGTGGGCCACGCGCTGCCGTGATATCACCCACCCCAGGCTCCGTCATCCGTTTACTGCCAATGAGACAAGAGAATTGGGTTCAGCTTCCTCATGGCAGTGATATCGGCTCTAGGAATGCCGTCAATGGTACTCAACATGAGACTGTAAGGTAAGGGCCGCTGGTTCAGAAGGACTGATAAAACTTTTTCTGCTTTATCTCTTTTGCGATAATTATTCCACATTTTGTGGTTTGGCTCAATAAATTTTGATTCAGCATCCTAAAAAATTATACCAGATGCATGAGCAGATAGAAGATGTTACGGACAGGGACAGAAAGTGAAAGTTGAGTGAAGTCAAAATGTGATTTGATCAAGTCTGAAAACCAATTATTTCCAATATATATTGGGGGTGCACAGATAGTGTAAGAGAGAGAGAGAGAGAGAGAGGGAGAAATAGAGAGAGAAATAGAGAGAGAGAGAGAAATAAAGAGAGAGAAATAAAGAGAGAGAAATAGAGAGAGAGAGAGAAATAGAGAGAGAGAAATAGAGAAAGAGAGGGAGATAGAGATATAGAAATACAGGAATTTGTTAATAAACACATTTTAAATGAAGCTTGACAACCAACATATCTCCTTTCTTTGTCTACAGCTCAGTAGCTCAGCCAGAGTCAGGAGCAACCCAAATCAAGTGTGCTGGAGTTCCTAACTCCAACCAATTAGTGACCATCATACGACGCAGCAAACGAGCGGTCAAGCTTGCGCTGGACAAGGAGTTTGAATACCATCCTATTATCAAGAAGGTCAAGTCAGAAACAAATGTTGAGGTAAATTGATTGAGTTATTTCCTTAGATTTCTAGACTTGAGAATCGTTTCATGAAGCAGTCATAAATGCAAGTTTGCCGACATCCCATGGAAGCCCTTGTAAGTTTAATACAGCCGTTTCAATGGGATGTTGACAAACTTTGACCTTAGGATGGTTTTGTGCAACAATGCCCTGGGGAGTGTTTCACAAACACTAAGATAAACTTTAAGTTGGACTTAACTATGGCAGGCCTTTCATGCCACTAGTTCCTCTAACCATTCCTGGCATTGGTTTCTAACAGGACGTACAAATCGTGGTCACATATCTACAGAATTCACCTTTTTCGATAGTTCTTTATTGAAGGAAAAATTATTATCTAAAGATCATAATTGAGAGACCAATGGTGAGAGCAACTAGTGGCATGAATGGCCTGCCATAGTTAAGTCCAACTTAAAGTCGATCTTAGTCTTTGCGAAACACTCCCCTGGTGTTTTGCATCTGTATGCTAGCTTCGTTAATTGATCTGCCTTGATAATAAAGATATTCATGAATGCATCTGTAGGGACACTGATTTTCCGTTTCAAAAAATGGCCTTTTCCGTTTCAGAAAATCTTGAATTCCGTTTCAGATGGGCTGAAAAACGGAAATTCCGTTTTGCCATAGACTTTGTACACATGAAAAAACAAAAATTCCGTTTACATAAGATTTTCATTAAAACATGAACTTGTAGGGTACAAATGTTCTATTAAAGCCGCCACCTTTGACAAGCCACTGATAACCACTCAAAAACATACGGACGGGACTGGATAAACTTGATGCAAAATACTAGTGAAAATATAGACCCCTACGGGCCCTAGAGTCTAGGCTAGACCTACGAAAAATTATCAAATGTTTAGATTTACCAACTTCAAATTCGAACTTAGACTAGCAGACTAAAGTGAGCGGAATGTGTCAGAACACGACATATTCCTGACGGAAATGCTGAGTAGTACCGACGTCAACGAAAACATTTTCAGTCTTGGCTGTCATGTCCGCGATCGATCGATTTTAGGCGCACATGCCAGCCCCTTTTTTTAACTGTACAACAGCGTGTGTGTACAATCTCGCCGCACGTAGCGCCCGCTACTGGCGTGTGTGTGCCTAGTATTACGTCTACGTAATACTAGGCGCCTAGCTGGCATAATAGGATCGTTTCGCTGCTATTTGTACCGTGTTTTGTGTCACAATCTCTATTGGTCCAGCGAAACAAAATGGCAGTGCCCTGTCTCCTAAGAATCTGACGAATATCGCTAAATATTCGGAATTATTAACCATGATTTGAGGCCCAATATTTTTTCACTGCATAACGAGTCACATAAATAGTGTAAGTTTTACGATTTTCTTCTTGAAAAATGAAAAGTTTTGAGGAAAAAGGGGTTTTCCGCGGTTTTCCGTTCGAAATTGCATTTTCCGTTTCAAATGGTCAATTCCGTGAATTCCGTCCGTTTTCCGTGATCGCGGAAAATCAGTGTCCCTACATCTTCATGATAGCTGGCATGTATGTCAGTTTTAAAATACTTTCATACATAGTTTTATTGTTTTAGTAACATGTTGGGATTGTGAATGAGATCTTATATTAAGTGAATGTAAGCTAATAATTTGGCCTAAATCATGGAATCACAAAAAGGAACTTGTACCGAAGGTTACAAAAAAACAAAACCAAATAACACACTTCAATCTGTATGCATCAGTCATCAGCAAATGCTGAAGCTTAGCATGTATCATGCCCTGAATGTTTAGACTATCCTTTTTATTTGAAGCTCTTCTTCTTTCCCTCTATTTAGAATCCACCTGCCAAGGTAGCGGTCTCTGAGCCTGCCAAGAACCCCACCGTGATCATCACCCACCCCACCCCTCTTGTCAGCATGCCTGAAGGACCCCACCCCCAAGCACACACCCCAGCACCCCACCCACAACACAGCTCCGCCCAAGTAGAAACAGGTAAGATAATGTGCACACAAAAGTACCATTTTAATGCCATTTACCACCCAAGTGTAGTAAATAGGTACCTGGTATGAATTCAATGCTTTTGGCAGCCAGGCTAAAGCCATGGTAATAATGGTAAAGTGAAACCTGTATATAAAGACTGTTCAAGAAAGACAAGAAAATAGGCAAGTGGTCTTTATATACAGGTTTCTTTAGTAACGGGTTTCATTGAGAAAGGAATTTTAAGGGAAACAAGAGATGTAATCTAAGTATCTTTATAGATAAGTTGTCTTTCTACGCTGGTGGTCGCTAGAAAGCAAGTTTCATTTTACTTTGTAGGTTCCTTGAGCATCCTTGGGATGGATGGATATACATGTGCGTAATATATGTGTACCTATTATTTGTATTATTGCATCGAGCTAACATGGCCCGATAGGGTTACACGTCACAATGCAGTGAATAGGTCTCGGGAGATTAAGTGCTGGTTACACACCAGACCTGTAAATGGCCCTGAATTCAATGTTTTCTATGATTCTGTGTCTTACAATTGTCATCATTATTATTTTTTGAGTAATTAACAGGTTTCCCTTGATCATGGAAAGCCTGGAAAAGTCATGGGAAATAAAATTGTTTTTCTAAAGTCATTAAAATAAATGGTTCTGGATGTGGGCTGTGTGTGGCTATGGTAGCCTTACATGTACAGTTAGAACTGACAATGGGGGTGGTATGACACTTGGATGTTGCAACCCAAACCAAATTGATACTTATCTGGTCATGGAAAAAGGCATAAATGAGTCATGGAAAGTCATGGACCTTGGTTCTCTAATTCCTGTAGGGGATACGCAAGAGAATTTTTTTTGAATACTCCAGATTTACACAGCAAAATTTTGAGATATATTAAAGAGTGATTCAATTAAATTCGAAAAAGAGAGAATACAATGATGGACATGCTGCAGCTAAAAAGCTGAAATGTATATGTTTACAACTATCAAGGATACATATAAATTGAAAAGAATATCCATCCACAAAACATATCTACATAATCGTACAATGAAACCATGAAAGATAAAATACTGGTCTGATTAAAAAGACAACTGTTCAAATATACAAATAAAAAATAAAAAATTGGTTTGTAAAGAAAGACTCTAGATTCCACTCAACCTTCATTCTCTCTATGACAGGACAAGATGAAAAGAGTAGGATGGGGGACAGGTCTCCGATTCAGGTACTTGGTCCAGCGGAGAAGTTCAATGTTCTGTTCCAGATTTTCTTGGGAACTTCTAGTTTCTTGTCGTTTCATTCTTGTTCATTGTTTCAAGTTTTGTTCACATTTTGTTATCATTCCCCCCCCCCCCCCCCAACAAATGAAAAGAGTAGGATTGTGAACAGGTCTCTGATTCAGGTACTTGGTCCAGCGGAGAAATTCATTGTTCTATTCCAGATTATCTTGGGAACTTCTAGTTTCTTGTCGTTTCATTCTTGTTCATTGTTTCAAGTTTTGTTTTCGCATTGTTTTATCATTTTATTTCCAACCAACTGCATGCAATATTGATCCTTTGATAATTGTTAAGAAGTTACAGCATTATTGTCCATTTTTTTCCAGTTTTGTTACTTAATATAAATCAGCTTTGTAAAAGGTTTTAGAGAACTGATTTTCAAAAGGTGGAATTTCTCCATGTT
This sequence comes from Strongylocentrotus purpuratus, assembly GCF_000002235.5. Lineage (NCBI taxonomy): Eukaryota > Metazoa > Echinodermata > Echinoidea > Camarodonta > Strongylocentrotidae > Strongylocentrotus > Strongylocentrotus purpuratus. The sequence continues at coordinate 23,748,001 of NW_022145602.1, forward strand.
TCTCTATGGATTTCGACCCAAGTTCAGTTTCAATGCACCAACGCCACCAACCAAGTGATTATTTTGGATTACCAGACACTAATATATTACATGTTTTGTTTATCTGTTTGGGGATGTTATTTTTTTATTTTTTATTTTACTTTCAGCAGTGTTCCTATATATGAGCAGAAATTAATGTTTTTTTAAGACACCCTGTACTTGCCTGAAATTTGGTCTGATTAGAGAAATGATAATCCATGTAAGCCTGTGGGATTACAGACTGATTTCCACCTCTCTCGACCAAGCCTTCAACCTTTTCCACTTCCTGTGCATCATATATTGTAGATAAAAGTGAACTATGTCATACAAACGCAAGAAATTCAAGAGTAAAATGTAATTAAAATTATTTGATAAAAACATTGGTGACTTATTGATTTCATTTATATTTTCTTACATATGACAGGAGACCCCACTTGTTAGGAATGATTCCAAACTGAGACGAGCGGCCCTCAAGCACGTCAAACGCCGTCTCACAATAGACCTGGATAAAGAACCATCTGAGACAACCCATCAAGACTCGAGGCATACAGGCGATAATCCCAAGGATGCAAGCAAGAAAATGCCTAGATGTCACTCTCTCTCAGAACTAGACCAAAGAAAAGTCAACAGTTTCCCAGATAATGGACTTATAGTCCCATACCTAGAAACAAACAGTGAATTACTTGGAAAAGAATGCTTGGATGAAGTGAAAAGAACAACAAGCGTAGTGAGCGTATCAAGGGAACACAACTACAGCTCTCACAGTGTGAAAATGAAATTTGGAGGAAAGTTTGGAAGCCTGAAAAAAAATCCAGAGGATGCTAAGTCAGACATTCCTGGCAGTGTGAAAACCTCAAGAGATGTGGTGCAGAGCAGTCATAGCAAGGATCAAGATAGTTCTTCAAGTACTGGAGAGAAGTGCAAAGGCACTTTGAAGGAAGCTCAAGGAATGAAATCTCATTTTGAGAGAACAGAGCAGAGGCTCTCGGATATGGGTGGGAAAGAAAATTGGGAGGATTGTTGGCTTTCTGCTAGCTTTCCTCCCCCATCGCTGTCGGGTTTCCCTACCTTCCTTCAAGGGCGTACCAGCCGAGGCACTGCTCGCCCGGGTTCCAGTCGACCCAGCTCTGTTGTAAGCATCGGTGAGCTTGACCGATGGCTGTTTCCGGGTGACAACGCCTCCCCGACGATCACAAGCGGTCAAGTTGTTAAGACGGTCAGCACACCATGGATGTTATCACCGACAGTCACCTCAACTCACTCATCCCCTCCGAAGCTGACTACCCTAGCCAGCCCAGGTGGTCATGGTGTTGCTCTGGCATCCCCTAGGCCAGTACTTCCGCAGACCAATCACCACATGTATCAATCACCACATCGCTCTCTTGTTGATGCCAGTGCAGGAATATCCCCTGAACCTCTCTTCACAAGCACGCCAAAGCCCTCCACTGCTTCAATCAAGTACTTCAATTCAGATTTTATTAGTAGCCAGAGGGGGATGGAATCCGTTAGTTACTCTGGAGACGATACCACAATCCCCGGTCCTCAAGACTGCCATGAAGATCTTGGCAGGTTGAAGCCTTTGGAAGGGATTCCTTTAGAGCAACAGAGTGCACCTGCAACGATGTCACAAAGTACTTTTCAAAAGCTACCTGAGACTGAACATGTGTATCCCAAGGTAAGGTCAGGAGGAAAATGCACTCATCCGCCAACTTTTGGAGATGAACCTTCGCCTACGATTATGTCTACGTCTAGTTCACAGTCTTCAACTCTGCCGCCATATCTGATGCGTTCAAAAGCAGCAGCAGCATCATCCAAGTTGCTTTGTAAGCCAATGGTACATCCTGCAGATATCTGTAGTCCTGGTCAAGGGTTGGTAAATATGGAACAGGTAGGCCCTACATCAGTGCAAAGACTATCTGATCTGCAGAGTGGTGATTCAACCAACGACAGTTCTACGAATCCTTCTGCATCTCTTACTCACCATGTGCCCTTACACCAACTGCAGACATATCCTTCTTCAGGAGAAGCGATTAAGGCTTGTCTTGCACTATCAAAACCAAACTCTTCTCTTCAGAGCCTACCTCAGTCTCCGCACAGTATCCCTGTTGTCGGCTCAGGACTTAGTACAGGACCGTCCAAGAGCCTACCTCGGTCTCTGCAAAGTATCCCTGCTGTCAGCTCAGGACTCGGTACAGGGCCGTCCAAGCTCTGGAAGTCACCTTTAGTACAACAGATCCAGCAAAGGATGCAGCAAAGACTTCCCCCGTCAGGGATTGCATACACACTCAACGGCACGACATATACGATACACGTCAGGCCCGGTACCAGAAACCCCACTCCATCAGGGACTTCCAGTGCAGGCTACATACCACCCTTGAACATCAATCCTACAACCCCAGTGCGCTCCTGGAATAGGTGTCACCAAGAGGCAGTTTGTCGTATGAGAAGTCCTCTAGGTGGGCCGCATCCTCTGCAGGTGGCTCATGGACCTGCTCCAGGATGTACTCCAAGGTTCGCCACCCAGAACAATCCCAATCCTGACACCAAGGCGGCAAGTCTTGGCAGTGTTTCCTCGAGCGGTCGTGTGAATGGTGTCATTGCCCGAGAGGCTTGTGGTAGTTCCAATGCTGAGGTCCCGAGCACAGTTCCTCAGCACCGCCCTTGGATCTTTCCATGTCCCGTTGTGCAAGGATTATCAGTCAGTGGTGACACTCTCCCTCCTAGGCAGACGAATTGCAATGATTTCATCACATCAGGCTAGCAGTGTGGATAAAATGTGATGCGCATTAGAAGACATACTTTGTCAAAGAAAATGATCTTTGTTCCCATCCTTCTACATGTATATCGAGGGGTGAGTGACACAAAGACGTTTTGGCCATTTTGGCCATTTTGGCCATTTTTAGAAAAAGGGGTTTATGTGTTGCTGAGCACTTCAAATGACTTGGGTCTTGAGGAGTTAAGTCTATGTTTCACTAGCCCACATGTTTCTGAACATTTTGATATCAAATACTTATTTTGGCAAAATATGGGGCTACGTCTTTGTGTCACTGAACCCTCGATACAAGCCAGGAAACTTGAGATAGCATTTGCTGAACTTTTATGCTTGTTATGAGATGGTACATATGCCTTGATGAATTATTTCTTTGAATAATGACTAGTTATTTGCCAGAAGTGCCTAAATTCAGATTCATGTCTATGCAATGTGCAAGCTATCTAATATTTTAATCTCCCTTATAAAATGTGTATTAAAGCAAGACTGATACTTGATGGATTAATCCCTTTGGCAGCTCACTCAGGAAGCTATACTGGGATGGTAGGTGAGGCGAGTAACTGCAAGGAGTGCCATGAAGTGCTGAAATGGTGTGTGGACAAAGCACTTGTCCATTTATAGTAAAATATGCTAGGTTCAGTGCAAGTAAACATTGATGTGTATGCTTTTGAAATCATGAATATCTGTATATATTTTATCTTGATTTTTATTTAATTTATTACCTCCAAGAGACTAAGACAAATATCCAGTATTGATTTTGAAGTCTTTTTCCATGATTTTTTACAGCAGCATTACATCATGTTTACATGCATAGCAGGATTTTTTATTTAAACAAAATTATTTTAAGCCTGTTGACTGCATTATGAGGACAGTATTGCCATTACAGGAACTTGAATGCCATGCAAATGCTGCAAACATTTAGAGGCAAAGGTATTATTTTGTCTTTTTCGCAGGGAATTTTGTAATGCTCCCACCTACTTGAACTTGAATGATGAAATGCCATATAAACATGCAAATAAAGTACATATACAGTTAAGAACTAAATTATACATACCCTTACCAAGTTTTGTAATTGTTCAAGTTAGTGAAAAATTGGTTGGTCCCAATATGTGTGTCTTGAGAACCTGACATATTAACGTTTATATCTTAAAATGTGCATCAAAGGCTCTAATTCATCCAGTCAACCTTTTATTCTTCACTTATGAAAAATGCAAAAAATATCAAACTTACATAGGGTATGGATAGTTTAATTGTTAACTGTACATGTACATGGAGTTATGCTAATTGATTTTATATACTATTCCAGAAATGATTGTGTGTGGTTGAGGTTTCCTCTGGTTTATCCTGCTTTCTTATGCATTAAATTCTATGCTGATCATATAACAGTCAAATCTGTCTATAGCGACCGCCCAAGGGAAACACAATAAAGGGTCTCTGTAGACGGGTGGTCTTTGTAGACAGGTTCCTTTAGTACATGTTTCAATGAGAAACCATTTTCAAGGGAAACAAAAAATGTGGTCTTTGTAGACAGGTGGTCACTAAAGCAGGTTTGACTGTACATGTTCTTGTGCTGCCTTTGCCATTTTTCAGCTTTTTTTATTACAATAGACGACATACAAGTTGTCTATAGACAGGAAGATATCGTTTGTTGAGAGCAAGAGGTGCTTTAACTTTGTATCAAAGTATATGTGTATGACTAAATGCCATTCTGGCCCCAAAACAGAGTGAAATTGTTATGAAACAATATTGAGAAATTTTTATCCCGCATCAGACATTAGTCCTATTGACATTTTACACTCTATTATCTAAACAATATTTTTAAATGATTTTTATTTGTAAATGTCATGTGTATTGCAAAGTTGTTTGATTCTACAAGTATAACCATGTATTGATATTCCTATCTATAGAAAAAGCCAAAGTTTTGTTTCGGTCGAAGTCTTGATGATTATTTCTTTTCTCCTTTTCTTCCTTGTAATCTGCTTCTTTTTCAACACAAACATTTATAAATATTTTTAAAACAAAACATATGTCTAGGTCTGATTTAAACAAAAAATATCTCAAATCAAGATACTATATTATATATTTTCTGTAGATTTAAGATTTCATGGGTAAATTAATACATTTTTTATTGTAATAGAAAAATTTTCATGAAAGTTTTTAAAAAGGTTAAATAGAAATTTATTTTAAAATGCAAACTGTTGATATTCTTTAGACTACAATGATAAGGTACTTTTTTTAAATGAATAATGTTTTAACTTTTGTTTTACCATGTTAACTTAGTGTACAAGAAAAAAACATATACATTATACCGGTAGTTGGACAAAACAAATGTATGTTTAAAGATTTTATTTTTGTTTGTTTTTGTTTTTAGGTTTTTTAAAGTAAAGAACAAATTTCACAATTCATTGATAACTATTTTACATCTAGAAACAATGTTCTCTGTCATTTATCACAGTACATAAAACTGAAATTAGAGATCATAAATTAAGTAATCATAAAATATAAAGATAGGCATGTACTTCTGTAGAACACAGGGGTGAATTATGGAGATTTACAGAGAGTACTCTGTATTTATTATCACTAAATTTATATACATTAACTATTCAAGTTTTTACGAACACATTTTAATCGGGAGTCTACTGTTGCAATTAAGCATATTCTAAGTATTTTAATTTGGGATGTATAAAAGGAGTTTCTAATTTGCTTTGGAAAGAGCCGGAGAGTAGAGGCCGCCCACTTCCGAATGCTTCTCCGATTGTTATTAAAGCAAACATTATGAACCCTTTAATCTGGCAACTTTTTAAAAGCATTCAAAGTACAGTTTAGTCTAGACCGAAAGCTTCAGTCTCTGATGTCGACGGTTGTTCCGCTGAGATTGCATCTGCCTGGGAAATGTCAATAAATGGCAGTTTTATTAAAGAAATGAAACATATCGGACAGTTATTTCTGTCTAAGTTTAGTCCAAATTTTGCCTCGAGAGATTTCTATGTTATTTTTTTCACGAGGAAGGTTGGCAGGTATGGACATTTTTTGAAAAACTTTATCCCATGCAGAAATCTGTATGGGATTTATTAATGTGCATTTAATGGGTATGTACCAATTTTTCTGTACATTCCTTTTGAGTGAGTGCATGGACTATGTATATGTAAATTTACATGTGTATTTTTAATGGTGTGCTTCCTCTATACATGCATGATATACTGTATGCCTACTGCTTTTAATTATTCCTGTATAAAATCTGATTCTCATTTGTTATATGTAATGGGAAAGTACTATATTGTAGATAACTTGATTGTACAGGTAAAATAAATCTGTGATTTGCCAAGTTTAAAACATTTTAATGTCTTTGCCTTTTGTGATGTTGTTGGTAGTAACAAGCTCTGATATTACAAAAATGGGCGTAAACAGATTTCTTAAAGGTTATGCAAAGCTTTGGGAAATTTTGAAAATTCAGTGGATGGATGTTTATTTAAAATGTTGATATATTTGGATGCCCCTATGGATGTATTGTAAGCACTAGAAAATTTAGCCCCTAAAACACTCGAGAACTTAAATAATAAAAATTTACCGGTGCTCCCGGTTAATTTCAAATATTTCAAATGGCGCCTAAGGCCATTCCATGGTAGCTGCGACCATGAAAATCTCTGAATGAGCAGTACTAAAGTAATATCGGTCTTGAGAGGGAGCTATACAACAATATTTTGTATTTACAATTTCATCTCTTTAGACTCGGATTTCAACTGCGACAATGATCACTGAATATTGTAAAATCGCATATGCTTCCAATATCTTTATTTGAACCAAATTCATGGCCCCATACCAAAACTTGTATTACCTTTAATATAATTTTATTTTGTAGATTGTTGACAAGAAGGTGAACAAGAAGAATTTTTAAGAGTCTTTAGAGCTACAGAAAACTAAATCAATTTCATAAATGGAGGCCTTTTTTCCGCTCTGGATTAGTACCATTAGTTCAAAAGAGAGTGTGATAGAGGGAGAATGTGATTTGCTAAATGGAAAAGCAATTTTTGATATTTTTCTTCCTGTATGTGTCTTGTCTGTTAACCATGAGAATTAAAAAAAATTATAAAATGGGTTCAAGAACTATGATAGGCCACTGACCAAGTTGACTCCATGTGTAGTCTCAATATTATGAAAACATTCTTAAATTTATTATTGGTCAACATATTTTTCTGTTGCCATTATTCATTCATTTCTCTAATTTATCTTGTTTTGTATTTCATATCTTTTGAAAAAAGTGTATTACAGTTGAAACTCATTATAAAGGGCTCTGATATAGCGAGATGTCTGTTTTAACAAGGTAATTTTGCTGGTCCCAACGCTCGATATATATATTTTACCCTTAAAGGGAACCAAAACCTTCATACTAAGTTACTTTTATTGTAAAGTTAAAGATATTTGAAAAATATCTGTGAAAATTTGAACAAAATCGGGCAAGGAATAAGGAAGTTAAAGCTTTTTGAAATGACTAGTCACTAGAGGGCAATATTCAATTTGATGACATCATCTGTGGACAACTCTCCATGCCTTTTGTACATCAAATTTCATGTTTTTCCTTCTTTCTTGTGATTGAGATAATCTACTCCCCTGAAAGCAAGATATAGAATGCAAAATTATATTTTACTTCACCGTTATGAAGTCGGATCAAGAACACAAATAAATACAAAGAAAACGAAAAAATTGTGAAATTTTATGTAAAAAAGGCATGGAGAGTTGTCCACAGATGTCATCAAATTGAATACCGCCCTCTAGTGACTAGTCATTTCAAAAAGCTCTAACTTCCTTATTCCTTGCCTGATTTTGTTCAAATTTTCACTGATTTTATTCAAATCTTTTAAACTTTATAATGAAAGTAACTTAGTATGAAGGTGTAGGTTCCCTTTCATATATCAAGGTAATTTCCACATTCCCCAGGATCTTGTTATAATGAGTTTCCACTGTATGTAATTATTAGGACAAGAGATAGAGGAAAATAATAACAAGACAAAAAGAATGGTTAAGAATGCAAGAAAGCACATTTACATTTATTTTTACATGGCATAAATGATAATGCATATGAATCACTTCATACTTAAAAAGAGTACTTTAACAAACCAATACAATTATGATAGTAAACACTATTTTGGTTGGTTTGTGCAGAGTATCTTGGCATGTGTCACACAAATAATCTCACATGCCACATTATATATATCATGCGATGGATAAACCAAAGCCTTATCTAACTGTTTCCAGTGAAAATTTAATCTATACCTGTGTTAAAAGTGTTGTCATTGAGCATAAATCAAGTCCTTAAATGGGTGGTTTTTAAAGCGACTGTGTTGCACAAAGCCATCCTTCGGTCGATTGTTGCCCCGTGCTTGAGCAAACCTGCAGGTGTGGCAAACAAGCAACTGTGCAGACAGGCGAAGAAAGCAATCAAAGTGTTAACAGCTATTCAATTATTTCTTTTATTTCTTTTACTTTCTTATTAAAGTGAATCATAAAGGACCAATCGCTCTCAAAGAGTTTAATAATAATAATTATAATATTCTGCTTTTATATAGCACCCAATACAACGATGAGCCCAAGTGCTTTACAGATATATTATTACACCGATGATCGGATTCAGGCTTACCGCACACAATGTATGCACATTTTCCACTCCCTGGGGAGTTTTTAGGCTGGTATATTAGTAGATGACCTAAAATCATTCACAAAAAACTTCTGAGACATTCTAAGGAAACAAAGCCTCACAGATAGAACTCGACACCTTGCCCATTTGAGAATACTTTTGAGAGTTTTGCCAATTTGCAGATTAATGTGGAAGTTAACGCTTAAGATTGTCAGGAGACTTTTCGATACGAAGGGTATCTTTGAATGAAAGAACTATAAGAACCATAATTCCTCTAATCAGAACACTATTAATATATTTCCTGTCTATTTCAAAACCTATCTCTGTTTTTTTCAAAAGTGATGTGTTTTTAATACTATCACATTTATATACATGTAATTGCATAAAAAGAGAACTTGCTTTTTGTATTTTATCAGCTACAATGTACAGAATAGAAGTGCATAAAACATTATTGAAAAATAGAGTTTATAAACATAGATACATGTAGTACAAAGACTGTAGTGATTAAAAATGTATGATACATTTATACAATACACACCAAGGCCTCCTTCAGATATGATATGCTGACAAACCGTTGCGTTAAAAGGAAAATGATGATTTAAAGTGTGACGCGAGTCGTATTTCTGTATCTTATAACACACAGAGCTCAGTGAATATGCGCAGAATGCAAAAAAGGTGTTTTACCATGTCATATCTGAACGAGCCTTAAGGTGGGGTGTGTCCCCCCCCCCCCCACCCCTTCCTTGACAAAGTAGTAATGCTAATGTAGAAAACAGGATAAAGATGGCACATAATTAAGGGTTATAAGATCATGTAAATTTCTCAAGGAATTGTTTCATCTCCAAGTCTGTAGTTCTAAAATTCTGTAGTTTTACAAAAATCCCCTAGTGTCTACACTTTATGATTACTTTAACAGCGTTAAGATTCTACATTTCTTCAAACTCTTAAAGGTAAAGACCAGTATTGGAAACGCCCCAATTTCAAAAAATGAAATGGAAGCTCTTATTACCAATCATGTGAAAGAATATGTTTTGACTATACATGATGATAACATTTTTGCCTGGAAACCGCCTACTAATTGATATATTTGGTAAATTAGTTTATCTACATGGTCTGTGACAGATACGCACGTGTCCCGCACATGTGCGTATAGTCCCATATACATCTTTCTGTGTACAGTGCTTGTAACTTTACAAAGACTGAGCCATATTTCTTATCATTTTCATGATTCCAGAACCTTGCAGTACACACCAATACTTATATGCTAGATGATCAACCTTTTCTGATCGATTCCACAATGTTTCTTTCACAATGCAATCCCATGACCTTAACTGGTCTTTACCTTTAATTATGTTACCGGTTATCCAAAATGATATTTTGTTAACATTTTCATGGTGCTTGTAGTTAATTTGCCTCAGTTTATAAATATTTTTTTGCTTTAGTATTTAAGAAAACACCCAACTTCAAATAGACACCTGTTAGTGTAAAAAAAATTATTTTAACAAAATTTATGAACTCATTGTTAAAATTATGTATGAAACAAGGATCTTTAATGATCTTCTTACTCAAGACCAAAACCACTTAAAAACATATACTACTAATTGGCACTTTGCAATTAAATGCAGCAGATTTCTCAATACCTGGTCAACATAACAAGATCACTTACTTGTTTTTGCTAGGGCATGGATAAAACACACATTCTTCACATTATATCATCTTTCCAAAATGGAACTGAATTAACCAATTTCTTATCGGTAAACGGTATGCTATATTAGGTGTTGTATTATCTTACAATAAAAAAAAAACACAACTATAAAGACTATAGGTATGTACACAAATGGCAAGTGTCACAGTGTGTAGGAGAAGTGCCTTTTGCATCTGTTGCATCGAAATTGTAGAACTTGCTACCTTCTACTGTGATTTAGCTCATGCTGCAATGATAATTATAAACATTTAGGTCAGTCAGGACCCCAATGACTTTTACAAGCCGATCGCCTGTCTGATTATCAAGATATTTATGATTGAAAATTGAAATCAAATTTTGCGTTTGCCAAACGGTTTTCATAACACTACAGTCTATTGGCGAAAACGTGTATGGTAAAACCGGTCACTCAAAGATTTTTACTTTTTTGAGGCACTTCTTGATCATTTTGAAGTGCAATTTTTGTAGGGCTTGAATGTAACACCATATCACAGACACTGATAACACGTCATAACATCTCAGATTTAAAATTGTTAAACGATCCCTTTAAGCTAGTGGCCCAATTGTGTGGAGCATTGATGTGTGCAGCGCTAAGTAACTGCAAGGAAAAAGGGCTATATTAAATATCTCTTAGATTGGAATGACTAAAAAACATGTTCACTTCCTGGACATTGAAAACCACTTGGCAAAAAGCCATGATTTTCTTTAATATCTAATGTGCAGATTGAGGACTCGCAAAAATAACAGAAATGCTATAATGAAAGAAAAACATTGAAGCTACGTGTCTTCTACACAGTGGTTAATTTTTATCAGGTATTATTCCACCATGATGAGCTCATTTCTAAAAAGGAAATTTTCTCAAAAAAACAATTTAGAAATGTAAGTACATCTACTGCACCTTGCTATTTAAGTGACATCCTGAAACTAAATTAATTTTGCAAGGTGAAGCATAAAATGTGCCAAATTCCCTTGATGAAACTTCTTACAATATCATTTCAATGTAAGAGCTACCCATGTGCAAGAGAAATGTTTTTCCATACATTTTCATATGGTAGTTGGTGTATCACCCAACCCTTCAATAAGTAGGCCTACACCAATCAGTTAGAATATAAAACCAATCCATGCCATGAGATCAAGATAGCAAAGATTTGCTATATCGAGGGTTCTGTGACACAAAGACGTAACTCCATATTTTGCCAAAATGAGTATTTGATATCAAAATATTCAGAAAAATGTGGGCTTTCCAGGAAACACAAAGACTTAACTCCAACCAACACCCCATTGAAGTCTATGGCTAGTGAAACATAGACTTAACTCCTTAAGGCCCAAGTGCTCAGTGTAACATAAACCACTTTTTCTCAAAATGGGCATCATGGAGTTACGTCTTTGTGTCACTGACCCCTCAATATGTGATTCCAATATGGCTCTTATAGAATTACCCGTCTCTGTCATTTTTTGTGTGTGAAAATGTCTCTCATTATAAAAAGGATGTTTCAGATATAGAGTCATCAGCAGGGACCTCTATCTTAGGCCTCAACCACTTTTTCTCAAAATGGGCATCATGGAGTTACGTCATTGTGTCACGATCCCTCGATATGTGATTCCAATACTGCTGTTATGGAATAACCTGTCTCTGTCATTTTTTTTTTTGGGGGGGGGGTGTGAAAATGTCTCTCATTATAAAAAAGATGTATCAGAGTCATCAGCAGGGACCTCTATCTTCAAATCACTTTTTCTCAAAATGGAGTTACGTCTTTGTGTCACTGACCCCTCATTATGTGATTCCAATGCGGCTGTTATGGAATTACCCGTCTCTGTCATTTTTTGTGTGTGAAAATCAAAATGTCTCTCATTATAAAAAGGATGTTCCCAAGTCATCAGCAGGGATTGGCTGAGCAGGCACGCATCTCCTTCAACGGATCACAGGGAGCGCCATCACCCCTCGCTCTCCTCGCGACGTCTCTCATCCTGAACTCAATCCCCATCTCACCGCCGCATGATACAGAGCAGTCGGACCACGGCCCCCATTCACTCATCCGACAGTCTCGATCTACCGATGCTGTAATAATAATAATAATAATAATAATGCACAACATTTATTATGGGCATAATACTGTTTTTTCTAAGCGCACCATTGTTTTTCTACAAATTACCAACCAAAACTTATAATAAACACACAAATTATAAAGAGAAAGATGATGGTTGTCAATCACTGGCTTAGAAAATCAATTGTTTACATCATTTATGTTCACAAATATAAAAACTTTAAAGCCTATAGCCAATCATCACAACTCTCCCCAAAGAAAAGAAATTACATTATACAGGGGGTCCTGTTTATTCTATGTTGTTGTACATATAAATACTTTTTTCCATGTTTCACAAAAATGTAGCTCAATAGTCAGCACTCAAAATTCAGGGTGGTGCCCCCCCCCCCATCGCCTCCTGAAAATATGACTGGCATATGCAGGAGAAATTTCACTGTTACCAGTAGATGGGGGAATCTTTTTAGAAAACAAAGATCTACCGTATACTTTTATTATTATTTCTTTACTGCATCCAAAACTTGGGGTTGGATTTCAAATACAAATAAAAATACAAACAGATAGATAATGAAGGTAAAAATAATGTACACAGAGTCAAATAAACTATTGGGTCTGGTACATAAATATATGAATATCAATATGCTACATTCAAATTATTACACATAAAATCAATTAAAAGCACTACTTATAGCTACTTGCTATTTTTCTATATAGAAAATATAAAAAACAATGCCTAATCGGTGCCTTTTGGTCCCCCATGATCCTCTTTTTTGTAGTTTAATTGAGAGCTGATTTCATGAGATAACCACTTGTCAGTGACCTTGCAGGGAGGTATAATCCCACCTGGCCAAACTAGTACAGACAGGCTTTAAAGTAAGCTCATGAGTACAATATTTCATAATGATTGAACATATAACATTATAATTAATTAGGGTATGCTTACTACATCTGGCCACGTTGCATGATTGTCTCTCCTTGGTTTGCCCGCATTCCTCTCCTCCGTTGCGAGGTCTCTGCTTGATCATCCTCTGCCGTAGCATCTTACCCTTCCCACAAGACTTAGAACACTCCGACCACTCACCCCAGGCCGTCATCATACAGTCTACTACTTTACCTAGAGAAAACAAGAATAAGGAAAGTCATAAAGAGACGGCTGAATGTCATGGACTAATAACAAGTTGATGAACATGTGCTACTATATTTATCATTATAATTTGTGTATTATCCTTAAAGTTATCTATTATTAAACATATATCAAGTATCAAAATATCTGTTGGTATTGTGCATTATTATCTATATAAGGCTTCCAAGCGGTACAATAAATCAGTGTATTCAAATCTTTAGCGCAGTACCCAGATGACTGACCAATATTGTTTTCGAATTGCTCGGTCACCGGGAACTTCAACTATCGATATCGATATCATGGTGATATCACACACAAAAAAAGCCATATTTACCAAGGTTAGTAACATTTTGTTATTTCGCTAGTCAGACTAACATAGATAATAATAATGATATTGTATGGCTATGTTTTCGTATGATACAAGAAGATATTGCTCTCGCTATTAAAAACAATATTAGACTCGTCTTTGACTCGTCCAATATTGTCATAGCTCGAGCAATATATTCTTGTATCACACTCAAAGCCATCCAATATTATATAAATATCCAAACTGCCTTTAATATAACAAGGAAAAGATTGTGTTACATGTAATAAATGCCTCAACAAATCCATTTAAAAAAGTAGTTTCATAATAATCTCTTTTATGTGAAAAAGTTGACAGCCATTTCGAAATTGATCGAGTATTTCTGGAAACTTGTGAAAACAAATTTATGCTTCTATCTACTTTGACTGATGCCCATAATTTTGGAATCAATAGCAAATACCCTATAGCATTGTATATGCATATTATCCCTCTACTCATTTTACCCTTATAACAAATTAATTTCTACTGCAGAAAATATGTTTTCAATCAAACCACAAGAAATTGCCTTGAGTTATCCACATGGGCTCTGATAATAAATTGAAATTGCATCTTAAACCTATTAATTCAGCTCGGATTTATCTGCCTACAGTAGTTGCCATGGAAACCAGTCATTTTTACATGGTAACCAAGAATCGGATTGAGCCTCCCGCTCGGCTTACTAATTGCATCCTGATTGAAAAAATGAAAATTGTGCATTTTCAACCTACTTTATACAGCTTACTTTCAAGGAGAAAGCTATTTGGATGGACTGGGGTAAAATACGGCTGATTATGCAGTAGCAATGCATAACATTTTCAAGATGATCATTCCACATTTTGTGTATGGATCAATGACTTTAACTTATGGCTCATGGGAAAGAGAGTGTTGTCAAAATGTTGAGAAAAATTTCATGTTTTTATTGACTGATAAAACAGGGATTTTTAATCTCAAAACATGTTGCGTATTTTAAAACTTATTATTCTCTTTAAAGTCTCCTGCATCCAATGCAATATAGTCCTTGAACAAATATGGATGCAGTGTGTGCAGAATCTTTCGCCCTTTCTACTTGTGCATCTTGCATATTTTTTAGGGCTCTAAACAGGAGGAAGGAATTTGGAACTGAATATAGAGGCCATCTTTTCAACTTTTCGACAGCACTCTTCCATGTAGTACTTTTTGAGACATTAAATGCCTTTTTAATAATGTAGTAATAAAAGACAAATATTATTGTTGCCAATTTGAAAAATAAAATGTGATCAATCAAGCTTTACAAATAAATCCTGTCCTGATAGTGGGAAATGCACAATTGTCAATATTTATTTCATATTTTTTTGGTAAACAATGGATCTCACTGTAATTAATGTTTCAGAGATGCAAAACTAAATTTAATTCTGACTATTGAAATACATTTATTCACAAGAAGTGAATGGTACATATTTCTCAATGAGGCACAGCACACAAAGATATAAAGAGAGAGAAAGATACAAATTAAAATATTAAATATCCCTAAAAGATAAAACTAAAATACCATGGGTTAATATACTATTCCTAGCCTACGGAGTAACATGCACACAGAAAACCAAATCAATAATTCTAGACTCACCTCTCCTTTTAGGAGGCATGGTTTGAATATCACCTGAGGAAAATAAAAAAAGATAAATCATTAGACATTTAATCACTTTACACTGTTTCGTGCATTCAATGATTTAAAGTTATAAAACTTAACTTATGCCACAACATCATTGAATACTTGGAGACATAAATGTAATTAACCTTATAGATGTACTGTTAATATTTCTTCATTTTTCTAAAGCATCATGTTATTGATCATATTTGCATAACAAAGGAGATATGTACATAATTCAGGACAAAACAAAACTAATAGCAAATACAGGGCATTAAAGTATACAAAAAATGAACATACAGTAAATACAGGAAAAAGTAAACACTACTGGTACCATCTAGGTATTCCAAACCAAAACTAAGTTTGATACTGCAGCAACCATTTTAGGACAAAGGTAATGTAAGTCTGTCTTTGCATCTAAAATAGGGTTTAGAAACTATTTATAATAGAACATAAATCAATGGAAACAAAGTGATGATTGAAAATGTGTTTCATAACATTTAATTTGTAGAACATATTTGTAACCCTCATATCATGGCATCATTAATAATACACATTTTCTTTTAAAGCCCCACTGCACTACTTATAGCTACTTGCGCCCTCTATATAACAAACAATGCCTGAGCGGTGAACATTGGTCTCCCATGATTCTCCTTTTCTTTCTTTTTCCATGCATGGAGGTCTAATCCCTCCTGGCCAAACTAGTGCAGTGGGGCTTTAAAACTAGTCTTACCTTCTGGTATAATCTCAATGGTCTTTGGTGGCATGGTAATTACTCCCATCTGTTTTGGGGGCATTGTAGGTTCTTGAACCATGACCTTTGAGGGCATTGTGGGGTCACGACCTCCCATGACCTTTGGAGGCATGGTGAGGTCAGGTCGTCCCATGACCTTCGGAGGCATTGTGAGGTCATGACCTCCCATGACCTTTGGTGGCATTGTGGGGTCATGACCTCCCATGACCTTTGGTGGCATTGTGGGGTCAGGTTGTCCCATGACCTTTGGTGGCATTGTGGGGTTGCCACCCATCATAGGTTTCTTGGGTGGCATGCCTCCGTGGACTCCACCTGAAACGGAATTGAACAAGATGTGCATACATGGGCTTACTTAGATATAAAGATACATCTACAATGTATACTTCCAGCCTTATTTTAGTCGTAATATATGTGAAATATTTCCTTTTGAACTCTTACAGTGACACAAGGATTGGCTCCAATTTCGAGTATGTTACAAAATACAAGAAGGATCTTTATATTTGCACCTCTTGAATCATGCATTGTGTAACAAAATCTTATACCTACAAGAAGTCGATAATATACAATAATTTCATTTCTAATTAAACCAAGCATTCAAATAAAATGTTACTTTATGGGTATTGACTATTAGAAAATGAAAATGACTTTACTTTTCATTTCCTTTTCATTCATTTACTATCATGTGAAGTCAAACCAACATCTGCAGAGGATGTTCAACATTCTTTCAAAAATTGTTTTTGATAGTACAGGTATATAGTTTCTGAAATACTTTGAATGCATGAATAATTCTCTAAGACATTGATATACATGTTAATGAACTTCAAATAGATATTCCCGGGTGGACAAATTGTGATAAACACATGTCCTAATCTGTGAGCCACATGTGAAGAGCTTAATTCCTAAAGGAGCTAAGTCCTCTTATCGTCCCTATTTTCATGAAGTGACGGTTGTGAGAAAAAAATCATCACGCAAATTGTATGCAAATTTTCTCATTACCGTCACTTCATGAAAATAGGGACATTATGATGAAAATTGAGTTATTGATATCAGAACATTGTTCACTTAAGATATCTTTCAACAAAATTATTTACATAAATTTTGGGAGCAATTACGAAAAAATTAAATTTTCTAATATCACTTTTCCATAGACGCCTGTACAAAATCTGGTAAACAGTTTCTTTTTTCTCTGAAGTTACAAAAATGGATTTAGCTCCTTTTGGAATTAAACTCTTCAAATGAGGACTTACCTTGAGATCCTGTACCATGCTCTGTCTCTGTGTTACTACGGTTACGGATTGATACTCTCTCAATGACGACTGTTGCTAAGGACCCGATGGGACCTCCGTTGGGGTTATAGAAGGACGCCCTTGGGTTGTCTGGATCGGAGCTTGTGATTGGACGGATTGGATCGGGTGGATCCAAGGGAGAATTGCTGGACTGTGATATGAAATAGACATAGACACTTTGTTTGCTTTCATTCCTTTTCTGCACAGTTGCTTTTTGCACTGATTTATATTTATTGAGAAGGTGACATATTAAAGCTTTTATCTTACTATATTCAACAAAGGCCATATTTCAACCGGTCAACCTTTCATTCTTGACTTACAGAAAACACAAAAGACATCAAATTTACAAGGGTCAGAATATTTTAGTTGTTAACAATATGTTTTGTCGATGAAGGGCATACAAACTTTTGATAAAAGAACCACTTACATTGTACATGATTCCACTGTCCGTGCCTGCGTCCCATGGCTGAAGATAGAAAACCTTTCTCTCGACCCAGCCGCAGTCTGCCGTACACAAGTTTTCCTTTGAGATACCGACACACCAGTCTGGGCTAGGACCCATCATAGAGACCGCTGATACAAGGTTGCGTTGGGAATCGGTCTTGAAGTAGGACGTCATGTTACGTAGTCTAGGACCGTACGCAGGGAACAGACCTCGACTGAAGATCACCGTCTTGACATTGTCTCCCTGTTTCAAAAAGTTATAGAGGGAGTGAGAGATAGAAGAGAAAGATGACCAGAAAAAGAGGGGGATATAGTGAGAAAGGAAGAGAGAGAGAGAGAGAGAGAGGGGTGGGAGGGAGACAGGGGAGGAAGGGAGGGAGAGAGAGAGAGAGAGAGAGAGAGAGGAGAAAGAGGAGAGACATTAAACAGAGATAGAAAAAGAGAGATGAATGGAGAAAGGGAAAAGGGGAAGGCAGAGTGAGAGGGAGAGAGAGATAGTGACAAAGTAAAGAGAGAATGAGAGATGAACAAAGGGAAAGGGCAAGAGAAGGAGAGATATTGATCCGGACAGTGAGAAGAGAAAGAGAGTGAGAGAGAGAGGAAGAGGGGGGGGGGGGGGGCAGAGAGAGAAAGAAAAATGTAGTGCAATGGGAAACAGACAGAAAGGGAGTAAAAGGATAAACAGTTGTATAGAAAGGGAGAGAATTCAAGATAATAAAATGAGATGCATACACAAAGAAAAATGATTACCGGTAGCTGACAATACTTTTTCAAAAATGTTCTTATCATATCTATTGTAACCAATAACATCATAGCATTACTTCTCTTTAACAACATATTTGTAGCTACTGTGCGCAAACTCAAAAGGCACTCAAATGTTTCTGTGAAATACATGTGAACATCATAGCAGATTTGAAACAAAATCTGTGTTTAACAAATTTAATACATTTCCAAAGCCTTTTCCATCAATCTTAAAATCAATATAAAGAACCAAGCAGCCAACTCAAAATCTTTATCCATATTCATGTCACATTTCTCAGTACGAATCTTATTCTCTATCTTGGTAATTGATCCCCCCAAAGCAGTGAGCTTGAATCTATAATAGTTCTTATAATATATTTTTATTTGTGTTAAGGGAATAGCATTGAAAACTTAATCTGCCAAATATCCTACACTCACAATCGACTTTTATGTAACAAATTTCTGTCCAATGCTACAAATGTCTCATCCATAATGCAGGTTATTCATCCCCATGTTCACATTAATCATAACACATACAAAGATTGCATGACAGGATACAACCATTACACTGCTGAATAAAACATATATTCTCAACTCTATTTTCTTTCAGCATAATCGCTGTAACATACAGATACTTAAACTGCTGGGTCCAGGAAGAAGAAGGGGGACAGGAGGTGAAAAAAGGGGATGACGGCGAGAAACCGGTGTCTCTATCTTATCAGGGAAGGGTTGGGGGGGGGGGGGGGGGGGGGGGGGGGGGTGGGGGGAACTTCCATCATGCAGATAGAAAAATCTCTTGCCACTTCTAAGATCATACCTAAGGTCTGTATTTCAGTGTTTGCAGTATTTGAATACCTTGAATATCATAGAGCAAATAATGTTTCAAATAATAATAGAAACCGGTGTCTCTATCTTATCATGGAAGGGTCGGGGTCGGGGGAGGGGGGGGGGGGGGGGGAACTTCCATCATGCAGATGAAAAAAATCTCTTGCCACTTCTAAGATCATACCTAAGGTCTGTATTTCAGTGTTTGCAGTATTTGAATACCTTGAATATCATAGAGCAAATAATGTTTCAAGTAATAATATTTTATGCCAGTAACATAAAAGAATTCATGCTCTAATAATTCCTCTCCATGTGATACAATGAATCATTATAATTAAACTAATAGCAATAGTAATAATAATAATAAACCATTAAAAAAACAAGATTGAGGATCTCTTGTTGGTCTTTATGCAGTGAGTAGTTCATTTAAATAAGAGGGAGCTAGATCATTTAAGTATTTCCAAGCTGATAACGGTATCTTGAACTGGATGCGAGATTGGCGTTATAACCAATTTACTTTCACAGCACAGTTCTACATTGATGCGGATTATAAACATAGACCAACTAGACTTAACATAACCCTGCCATACAAGTAGCAGCTATGATAAAGGGATACATGCGTCTGTGATTTATAACTATAAATTGTTATGATCTTTTCAGGGCCATCTATGATCTATCAATTCTGACTGTCTTAAAAGAGTAACACTTTGTTTGCTTTCTTCCCCTCTCTGCATGGGCTCTCATTTGCACACACATACAATTTAGCACACAACTATAGTCACCAACTAAGGAAAGGATTGCTTTGAGTAACACAATGGTTTCACAATTTTACCCACTTCTGATCGTGATTAGCTCCATGACAACCTTTTTAACAATTGTGTAAAGTCAAGTTTGAAGTTCAAGTTAATTTGTCTCTCTTCCAACATGAATGCAATACAATTTAACAAATTTATGACATGTAGAGTATATAAAAGGAACACTTATAAGAATCAAGTTCACAAAGAAGATTTAAGGGAGAAAAAAGAAGAAAAGACAAGGAGACCTAATTAAAGCTTAGCTTGTAGAAGTCAGGTACCTCAAATTAATCTTGGATTGGCAAAAGCTAAATAATCTTGAAGTTGAATCCTTTGCTATATCTATCCCATGATATTACTAGAATGTGGTACATGCAGAGTATCTGTGTGAAATATACGGAGCTAATAGAATATTCAGAAAATATACACTATTACTTGTATCTCTTACACTGTATGTTTATTAGTTACGCTGTGGAATAGTCTTGAATTATTCATTATATAGAGGAAATCATGTCACTTCAGATTATTTCTGCCCTGACAACTTTTCCCTCGGTGGTTGATAAATGGTTTCCTTTGTCAAATGTGAAGGCAAAGAGCACGTAATCGCTTGTGATAACCCTTTTTCAGGATAATTATACATATTACATGTTATTTTTTCAGATACTACTACAACTAAAGTATATAACTACTACTACTACTACTGAAACTATTAATACTACCTCCACTACCACTTCTATTTCAACTATACTTCTATTTCAACTCTACTATTACTCCTCCTCCTCCTCCTTCTCCTTCTCCTCCTCCTCCTCCTCCTCCTTCTTCTTCTTCTTCTTCTTCTTCTTCCTCTTCCTCTTCCTCTTCCTCTTCCTCTTCCTCTTCCTCTTCCTCTTCCTCTTCCTCTTCCTCTTCCTCTTCCTCTTCTTCTTCTTCTTCTTCTTCTTCTTCTTCTAAATCCTCACTATGATTCCCATACCAGAGCTCAAGATTAGCATTTTAAGAATGGTTGATCATACTGCATGATTAACCTAACTTTCCACTTGAGTTTAATAAAAAGGGACTGTACCTCAATGAATGCCTCAGACAGCATCAATGAAAATAATGGATGCCATGTCAAATTAATTGCTTTCTACTCCATGACTAGAAATTAGCATTTTTTTCAAGAGCATATAACCACAAACATCTTTACAACCTGGCAATACTGTCCTCTGCAAAAAATGGAGTTGCCTTTTTGAGAGAACTTTGAATTAGCCTCCATTAACCTCCTATTTAATTAGGACAATTATAATTTGGCGTACCGTAATTAACAGTGTATAAACCACACCTTTTTGCTGCCGAAAAAAATTCAAAGTCGGGGGTGCGGTTTATACACGGTACACCAAATTTTTTTTTTTTTTTTTTTAAAGTTTCGATTTATGCCCCTCTACCTGGCGCTATGCCTGGCAATGTCTCCCAGCTCAGTAATTGGTGTGTTGACTCACCACTCGGAAACTAGAACAACACTCAAATTTGTCTGTCAAATTTGTCTGTGATCTCAATATGTAGTTTATAATAATAATTCCTCCCAATTTTTCTTCTATTACATGGTGTACCACAAGGTTCTACCCTAGGTCCTCTACTGTTTTTTAATTTACATTAATGATCTTACACATTCAGCTGCACCTCACAGTTAAATGTAAGGCCTTCCCGCATGGGTTTTTTAACACGGACCAGGCTTGCTGCCGACAAAGTCGGCAAAAAAAAGTCGACCAAAAAAAAAATTAAAAAAAATGTTTATACAACGTTTATTACGGTACCGTAATACTATGTGTTGTTTTAGTTTACCTGTATTTTAGTTAAAAAAGTGATATGTTCGAGATTGTAATAATTATGTACAGCGCCATGAGTGTCAGAGCCTGGCAGATACCGGCGCTATATAAATATCCATATTATTATTATTATTTTGAGTTTCATGATTATTTTTGTTACAACTTTGAAATTATATCAACGCTACTCTCAATATCATGGTTACCTAGGTATGCTGATCGATCGTAACTCACTGCTTTCAAAACAGGATATTTTTTAAAGGGCTAAATTGATCACATATTGTTCTTCAAATTAGCAACACAACTACTAATATGAACAGTATAATACGAGATACCAGCAATACATGATCAAAAATACAACTAGTCGCAAACAAATGAATGTGCATGACTAAGAGAGTATATAATTATGAAGACTTTATCATATAGTCAGCGTTTTTATGAACCGACGAATCCGTCACATAAATTACTGTACGGATTTGTTGATTCATAAAAACGTCAGCGATATGTTTACAAGTTTGAGATGGTGATGTAAATGGGTACCTGGCAGGAATTAATTCTTTGAAATGCTAGAGCGCCGTAATAGCAGCACAGCTAAAGCCGGGTTATAATCTCCACCTTTGGAAGCGCTTTATAAAACTGAGTATTATTATTATTATTATTATTCTTAATATTATTACCTCTTCTTTGATTTCTCTCTCCAGTCTATACGGACTGCCCCACTCAGCGACCATCTTGATGCCATATGATGCATACTGACCGTACTCCCAGATAGTATAGTCTGAACCGTGAGAAGCTCCGATCAAATCAGACCAATGATTACCGTTTCCTGAAAAGATCAGAAAAAGAAACAAGGTTGTACATGATGCTGGTCAGTATAGACTGGTCTTTGGTCAGTCAATCATTCAGCTATTTGGTGTGCACCTGAACTGGTTAAACCACTGAAATCAGTCAAAATAGACCTACCAGTGTAACGTTGGCAATTTAACTGATAAGTCATTATGGTTGAAACTTATTAACCCCTAAGCTGCCATCCATACAATGCACCCAGTGCCACAGTGCTAATCCCTATTGTGCCAGCCACAAATCTCCTGTGTGCCAAGTTAATTTTAGGGTTGGTTCAAGTGCGTGTTATTTAAATCTTTACAAAAAACAAAATCGCTAAATTACTCAAGAAAATCCAAGCTGACTGTTGTATACAAAGACGCGTAATCCAAAGCCGATAATCTGATGCACGCGATGGTACTTTCAATAGCGCTGCAAAAGCACTTAGCACGGTGCAATGGGCATGAACAATGACTGTTATTACATATGCTTGCTAGCGTGCACAAAGCAGACGAGCGGTGGCTCGCTAGCATGAACGTAGCAATCAATCGATAGCGCGCTCGCGTGCACAGAGCACTATAACAATAGCGTGCTAGCAGTCTCATGGCAGGATATGAGTTAATTAGTTAAGTTATGCAACAGCGTCAGTAGAAACTTTGATTGCTGGATTATGGTCATTAATTCTTTTAATTTTTCTTTGATCCAGTTTTCCTTGATCAAAATCAAAGAATAATAACAATAATTTTACTTTTGTTCAGTGAATTATTGTATTTAAAAGGTTTTGTATCAGTAGAGTACTTGTTTAGTCAGTCATATTTAAAGGTTATTCAGTTATCTATAAGGAGCAGCGTCATTATTATCATTATTATTATTTATTTGACCAATAAAAAATCATACAATGAGTATCACAATCAGAAAATAAATAGAAATTTCATAACACAGTGTACATGCAAACAGTTTTATGAAAGTGGAGAGTGGTCAGGGGTGACAAAAGCAATATAATTGCTATTAGTCGAAAGCACGTCACTACCCATTCATTGGTTAGGTCACAAAATAGTAGGAAAAAAAATCCATATCTTGATCCCTGATAATATTACCAGTGGGATACTGTCTTGGATGGGTCTGTGGAGTCCATGTACTAACGAAGGTGAATCTGTACTTGGCTTCTTCGTGGGGCGGGGCGCAGCAGGCATGGGGGTCAAGGGTCGGAGGCGGGGCTGGACCACTTCCTGTACTCTCTGTAAAAAGAAAAAGGAATAGATGGTATAAATCATGAGTGTAAGTAAAGTAATATCATGGATGTACACATAGAGCAGTCGGAAATTGGTTGATTCATTAAATGCATTGTTTCAAAGACATTCGACAAAGAGAACAAAATGAATCCTGCTGTGTTCTATATACCGAGTTTACCTCCCCCCCTCAAAAACGAAGAAAAAGAAGACAAAAGGAAAGAAGGGAAGAAAGGAGAAGGAAAGAAAAGAATCAGTAATAAATATCTGAATGAATACACATACATAAGTTCAACCTCATAAAGATAATGATTACTACAGTGCATAGATTCTTGATACTTAGATGATTTGGATTGAAGTCAAACATAATGCAATTTAACACAGGGAAGACTTAATTACAAAGAGAAATCATATCATGTTATACATTTAAATTTACATCATAATAATATTTTGTTGGAGAAGATGCCCTCCTTTTTCCCTCTTACATCGGTGACCAACTTTATTTCCTGTCTTTTTCTCATTTTGAGTTTCCCCTCAGTTATTAATATTACTTCAAGTTTTTCAAACCTGAATAAATTAAAGATCACATTCGGCCACTGGCAACAAGCTGTAATCAAATCCGAGCATCTAAGTTTCTCAAACCCTCTCTATACCAAGAGGAACCTTCTTATAATATTTTCTAAAATTATATATGTGAATAGTTACATCCGAGCAGTATTTTTTAAAGAGCTGCCATTAATTTCGGACTGATTGCAAGTCCTCCAGTCAATTCCAAACTCTATCTTTTCAGTACAGACTTGTGATTCACAACATTTTGTGATTGATTTCAATTGATTGTAATTGTTTAAACGATAGGACAATGATACCCAGTTTCCTAATAATAATAATAATGATAGGCATTTCTATATCGCTGTCTATCTAGAAATTCTATTCCGAGGCGCATTTATTATTACCCCGGCTTTAGCCTAGCTGCCATTACACAGCGCTCCAGCATTTCAAGGAACTAATAACCCATTTACATCACCTGGGTTGAGTGCGGCAAATGTAGATCAATGTCTAATATCTAGGTATAGATTCTACTAATACCATACCTCTCTCACACAGTTGAAGAGTGAGATCTCCATCTTCAGCAAACCAAACAGTCTTCTTCTGTATTACACCAGCTCTGCATGAGAAAGATGGAAGACAAAGATGACGTTAGAGAAGATGAAAAAGACAATGAATGAGCTGCAAAGGTATGGCCAAAAAGAAAAGAAAAAAAAGTTGTATAGGAGTAACAGGCCACCCCAAAAAGAGTACCGTAAGTAGGCCATTTTTTAACCACCTGGAAAACGGGAAAACGAGTTTCCACATACATACACGAAACAGAGTATCCTTGGCTAGAGTACAAACAGGCCTTAATCAGCAGAAAAGAAGCAAAAGTAGCAAAACTGGTGTAAAACGAAAGAGATTATGAAAAATGATATCAAAATATTGGGATTTTGTGATTGCAATAGTGATTCTATTTTATTGAACTGCTTAGGGTAGGAGAAATTTCTAGGGTAGGTCAGGTTACGCCTATACAACATTTTGGGGGTCTAAGTAAATAAAGACCTTGGTGAAATGTAAATGTTTACTACTAATTTATCAGCAAGACAGACAATTAGCACAAACTTTATTTTCTTTCTACTTTTGTATTTCAAAAAGTAACATCCACAATTAATTTTGCCTTTTTTAAAAACATAGATATTTATACCTGTTGTTAAAATATAAAAATTATTATTACAACTGTATTTCTTGACATTATTGTACTAAAGTGGTCCCTTCTGAGTTTGAGCAAATTTTAAAGAATCTCTTTCTCTGGTGTATTCCCCAATGACTGACACCATCTTGAAAATGATCATTTAACTTAACATTAGCGAAACACTATACAGAGAGGAATCCTCATAGGGTTCTCATCAGGAATGGAAATTGATTCCACCTTTCCTTTTTTAATAATAAATGTATAATTATATTTAACCTTTCAGAGACATTCATTTAAAGTCTGTCTGCACTAGTTAAGCCAGGAGGGATTAGACCTCCCTGCATGGTCACCGACAGGTGGTTATCTCATCATATCAGCTCTCAATGAACATAAGAAAAAGGGGACCACGGGGGACCAATGATCACCGATTAGGCATTGTTTGCTATATAGAGGGCGCAAGTAGCTATAAGTAGTGCAGTGGGGCTTTAAACTTCTCAGACAAGATCCAACATAGTCCCTTTCAGATCACACACCCACACACCACAATAAACCCTGCACTTTTAGACGAATGCTGAGTCACGGCCCAGTAAGAAATTGAGATGGCATGTTCTAATTCTCACAGCTTGTTTGTGTAGGCATGTATTGAAAATACATCCATTGGGACCCCTGTTATTACAAACACTCGGAAATATCCATATCGTTAACAATGTAGTGCACATGGCTTGACCTTTGTCTGTTATAATGATTAGGACACATCATCCCCACAATGTTACATTTTACAAATCAACATGGACTGATAGACTCTTTGCAGTAACTACAAATTTTGAACTGTAACATTAATTTCTTGTCATCAACATGCTTTATTGGTTTTCTTCTTATTTTCCATGAAATGAAATGAAATAAAATGGGCCTTGTGAACTTTCTGTCAAGGGCAATAGCTAAAAGAAGATACTTCAGAAAGCATAGAGAGGTAATCTTCAAACACAGATAGCAACATGAAGCAGCAAATGAAGTGATCTTAGACCAAAACTACATGACAAGAGGTGCGTCAAGTGGCCATGTAATCCAGAGTATATATGCTCAACCTAAATAGAACTAGATGGAACTTCGACTGCGCGCAGTCGAAATGATGCCTCCGTCATAGAGCAATTTACAAACCAAAACAGAAGAAATTTTTCAAATTCAAGTTCAATTGTAATCCATTAACAGGTTCTCAGAATATCGTGATTACAAGCAATTTCTCATATACATATATGACCCTTTGATCTTTGACCTCATGACCCTAACATCTACTCAGTTCATTGGCTCCGCAAGATGTCCCGAGTTAAATAGTAATCCATCTGTCAGTTCTAATGAGAATGCGTTCACAAGCTATTTTTGCATACATAATGAGCCCATGACCTTTGACCTTTGACCTCATGACCCAAGAATCTACTCAGTTCATTGGCTCTGCAAGATACATACATGATCTAAGTTTGGCAGGAATCCATCAATCTGTTCTAATGATAATGCGATCACAAGCTATTTTTGCATACATAATGAGCCGCATGACCTTTGACCTTGACCTCATGACCCCAAAATCTAATCAGTTCATCAGCTCTGCAAGTAACATACATGACCTAAGTTTGGCAGGAATCCATCAATCGGTTCTTGAGATAACGCGATCACAAGCTGTTTTTGCATACATAATGAGCCCTGTGACCTTTGACCTTTCACCTCGTGACCCCAAAATCTAATCAGTTCATCGGCTCTGCAAGATACATACATGACCAAAGTTTGGCAGGAATCCATCAATCGGTTCTTCAGATAACGCGATCACGAGCTGTTTTTGCATACATAATGAGCCCTGTGACCTTTGACCTTTGACCTCGTGACCCCCAAATCTAAACAGTTCATCGGCTCTGCAAGATACATACATGACCAAAGTTTGGCAGGAATCCATCAATCGGTTCTTCAGATAACGCGATCACGAGAACGGGACGTACGGACGTACGGACGGACGTACGGACGTACGGACGTACGGACGGACGGACGGACGGACGGACAACCCGAAAACATAATGCCTCCGGCTACTTCGTAACGGAGGCATAAAAACAGCATAGATTACAACCTCAACTCATATTCTATAAACTTTCAAATTATGGACTCACGACAGTATGCTTGTGTGATTTTTGTCTTGTGTGTCTGAAAAAAGGGGGTATCTTGTGTGTCTTTTCATTTTTTCCTTCTAAAGACTACTTGTGTGTCTTAATTCCCAACTTCTTGTGTGTTTGTCTAAAATTAAATGAAAATGCATCTTGTGTGTTTTTTAATACAATATGTGTTGAGACTAGTTTTTAAAATTAAAATTAAGGCTTGTATGCCCAAAAGACATTATTGTCTACCTCTATCCAAGTCAGGAAAATTAAGGCTTGTGTCCCGCAAAAACACATCATTTACCTGCCTAAGTCGTGAAAATTGAGGCTTGTGTGGCAGAAAAGACGATCAGCTACCCTGTCCAAGACAAGAAAATTAAGGCTTGTGTGCCTAAAAAACTTGATGTCCAAAAAGTATACAACTATTTATTTGTGACTTTTGAATGACCAAAAAATTGATTTATCTTTTTTCCTCATTGAATAGAAACATCACACACAATTAATACAGGTAATGCAATAATATTCCAATGCTGAGGAGGAACCAATGAAAAGCCAAGGAGCTTGTCATAATGTATTGCATACAATGCTATATATCATTTTTTTAAAGTCAAGATAAAATTACTTCCATCTAAAAAGAATTAAAACTATTTATGCGACCATTGATCTCACTACAAACTGCGTGTGATAATTTAATCCTAAAAAGACTTGTTCCATGTGTCTTTAGAATTCACTACATGTCACCAAGTATTAAATGTATAAAAAAACACCATATCACCATAAACCGCACACAACAACAGAAATGCAATTTAATAACACTTGAAGTAACAATTAAAAGTAACACTTTTATTAACATTTTCCTTGTCTAATTCAAACATTACAAAATATTGATAACATGAGCAGCTGAAGTGAGCATGGGCTAAAGTAAAGAGATGAGAGGAAAGATACAACAAAATTTACAAAAAACTATTACGGTATAACAATTTTCGAAATACTGCTCCAGATGCCTATAAATAACTGGTTGTCACTTAAACACTGTAAGTATATACACATTAACAAGTCACTTTTTATATTTGGTTGGAAGATACAGTCTGTTGAGGATTTTTGATAACATGTTATATTTCTGTTGCCATAGTAACTACTACATCTATTCAAAATTGTTGCAGAAAGTAACTAAAAAACAAATCAAACATGTAATAAACAGTTCAGGAGTGTTTTGGATTTGTGGAACAGTATTCCTAAATGTTGTCTCAGCAACTTCTGTAAACTGTTTTTTAAAAGAATAGACTAGACAAACACATATACTGGAAAAAAAAACTATGATCTTGTCTATGAGCTTGTATAACCTGGTATTGCAAGTTTGCACACATTTTTGTCTTATCCCCAAGTATTTAATTAAACAAGACAAGGATAATGTATAATCACTGAAGAAGACATCTACGATCTATGAACACTCAACAGGCATAGTCCTATAGTCCATTAAATTAGATTAAAGTAAGTGCTTTCAAGTCCTTTCTTAAGCCTAAAACCATTGGGAGGAGAGCATTTCCCCTCTGTTTTCAATAATTACACAATGTGCATAGCTTTTACCAGGAGTTTAGTTTTTTTTTCTGTTGAAATCTCCCATACATGTACATTTAGAGACCTAATTGGCGATGACCTGATGCACGATATGATGTTACATAACATTTTGTACATGCACGTCAGTCCAAAAATTACTTAAAAACATTAATTTGTGTATAATTTAAAAAAAAAGTTGTTTCTACAAAATTCACAAAATAATAAAATACATAAGAAATAAAATTCCATACCTATTTTCTCAAATACTATTGCAGTAGATGTAATGAAAAATTATCTGAACCAAAAATTAACCATCTTTGAGCTTCAGAATAATGAAAATATGATTCCAGACATTAAATTATCATATTCAGTGTTTTAATTCAAATAGAATTTTGAAGAATATAACTATAAAGTCTGAGTTTACATTGCTCTCTACCAGGAAGCAAATTTTTGCTACTAGATCTAAGGGACCAGGGGGCAACCCCCCCCCCCATAAATGGTTTAAAACACCAAAAAGCCAAATGATTTAAGGGTTAATGGTGGGGATGTTGGGCAGAGAGACAATTTATTAACTGGCAAATAAAAAAAAAGGTTTAAAAACAATAAAGGGTAAAAATGAGAACCATCATTTCCAAAATTGACGACTGCTAATATCTATTGGGTTGCAAAGTTGCGAGTATATTCATTGACAATAAGCACTGGCTTTCTGTACATTGGATGAATTTAAACTTTGAAATTCATCAACTATGAGGAGATTCCAAATATCAATATTCATTAAGATTTCGCAATTCAACATCTAAATTCACTTTAAATGCAGATATCAATTAAAATTCTCAAAATCACTTTGCCAATGGATTTTCAAAGAGGAGAATTGACAAAACAAAATTGTATCACCTAAACTTGATGACTGCCAATAACTATTGGCTGGCAAAGTTGCGAGTATATTCATCGACAATAAGCACCGGCTTTCTGTACATTGGATGAATTTAAACTTTGAAATTCATCAACTACGAGATTCCAAATATCAAAATTCATTAAGATTTCCAAATTCCACATCAAAATTCACTAGAAATGCAGATATCCATTAAAATTATCAAAATCACTTTGCCAATGGATTTTCAAAGAGGAGTATTGACAAAACAAAATTGTATCACCTAAACTTGATGACTGCCAATAACTATTGGCTGGCAAAGTTGCGAGTATATTCATCGACAATAAGCACTGGCTTTCTGTACATTGGATATATTTAAACTTTGAAATTCATAAACTATAAGTAGATTCCAAATATCAAAATTCAATAAGATTTTGCAATTCAACATCAAATTCACTTTAAATGCAGATATCCATTAAAATTCTCAAAATCACTTTGCCAATGGATTTTCAAAGAGGAGTATTGACAAAACAAAATTGTATCACCTAAACTTGATGACTGCCAATAACTATTGGCTGGCAAAGTTGCGAGTATATTCATTGACAATAAGCACTGGCTTTCTGTACATTGGATGAATTTAAACTTTGAAATTCATCAACTACGAGATTCCAAATATCAAAATTCATTAAGATTTCCAAATTCCACATCAAAATTGACTTTAAATGCAGGTATCCATTAAAATTCTCAAAATCACTTTGCCAATGGATTTTCAAAGAGGAGTACTGACAAAACAAAATTGTATCACCTAAACTTGATGACTGCCAATAACTATTGGCTGGCAAAGTTGCGAGTATATTCGTCGACAATAAGCACTGGCTTTCTGTACATTGGATATATTTAAACTTTGAAATTCATAAACTATAAGTAGATTCCAAATATCAAAATTCAATAAGATTTTGCAATTCAACATCAAATTCACTTTAAATGCAGATATCCATTAAAATTCTCAAAATCACTTTGCCAATGGATTTTCAAAGAGGAGTATTGACAAAACAAAATTGTATCACTTAAACTTGATGACTGCCAATAACTATTGGCTGGCAAAGTTGCGAGTATATTCATCGACAATAAGCACCGGCTTTCTGTACAATGGATGAATTTAAACTTTGAAATTCATCAACTACGAGATTCCAAATATCAAAATTCATTAAGATTTCCAGATTCCACATCAAAATTGACTTTAAATGCAGGTATCCATTAAAATTCTCAAAATCACTTTGCCAACGGATTTTCAAAGAGGAGTATTGACAAAACAAAATTGTATCACCTAAACTTGATGACTGCCAATAACCTTTGGCTGGCAAAGTTGCGAGTATATTCATCAACAATAAGCACTGGCTTTCTGTACATTGGATGAATTTAAACTTCGAAATTCATCAACTACGAGATTCCAAATATCAAAATTCATTAAGATTTCCAAATTCCACATCAAAATTGACTTTAAATGCAGGTATCCATTAAAATTCTCAAAATCACTTTGCCAATGGATTTTCAAAGAGGAGTATTGACAAAACAAAATTGTATCACCTAAACTTGATGACTGCCAATAACTATTGGCTGGCAAAGTTGCGAGTATATTCATCGACAATAAGCACTGGCTTTCTGTACAATGGATGAATTTAAACTTTGAAATTCATCAACTACGAGATTCCAAATATCAAAATTCATTAAGATTTCCAAATTCCACATCAAAATTCACTTTAAATGCAGGTATCCATTAAAATTCTCAAAATCACTTTGCCAACGGATTTTCAAAGAGGAGTATTGACAAAACAAAATTGTATCACCTAAACTTGATGACTGCCAATAACCTTTGGCTGGCAAAGTTGCGAGTATATTCATCAACAATAAGCACTGGCTTTCTGTACATTGGATGAATTTAAACTTCGAAATTCATCAACTACGAGATTCCAAATATCAAAATTCATTTAGATTTCCAAATTCCACATCAAAATTGACTTTAAATGCAGGTATCCATTAAAATTCTCAAAATCACTTTGCCAATGGATTTTCAAAGAGGAGTATTGACAAAACAAAATTGTATCACCTAAACTTGATGACTACCAATAACCTTTGGCTGGCAAAGTTGTGAGTATATTCATCGACAATAAGCACTGGCTTTCTGTACAATGGATGAATTTAAACTTTGAAATTCATCAACTACGAGATTCCAAATATCAAAATTCATTAAGATTTCCAAATTCCACATCAAAATTCACTATAAATGCAGGTATCCATTAAAATTCTCAAAATCACTTTGCCAATGGCTTTTCAAAAAGGAGTATTGACAAAAAGAATATGTCACGTAACTATGAAGAATTTTTATTTCCTAAGAGGCAAAGTTGAGTATTTTATTGTTTGCTAGGAATACGTTTTACACATATCTGGAACTGGTACTATGTCCCATTTGCAGGCCCAAAAAATGAAAAGGTTAAATTCCAACAGCATTTTGATTTAGAACTTTCCGAAGAAAAGGGGGGCTTCAGTTGAAAATGTCTTTAAGTGGGAAAATAACGCCTATTAGTTGTTGAATCGACTTAAAGATGAAGTTGAGTTCTGGTTTTGCGATTGCATTGTGAAAGAAACGGTGTGGAATCGACCAGAAAAGGTTGATCATCTAGCATATAACAATTTGTGTGTATTGCAAGGTTCTGGAATCATCAAAATGATAAGAAATTTGGCCAAGTCTTGGTAAAGTTACAAACACTGTACACAGAAAGATGTATATGGGACTACACAACCACGTGGCGTAAAAAGGCTACCCCCCCAAGTTTTACGATATTACATGACATATTTAGAATATGAAGGCATTTGAAGAGCCATGCTTTTTAAGGGAACATGTCTTATCTGATGTTCTTCCACACTTGCATAATATAGGAATGATAACGCTCACAAATTATTTTTCACCTCTTCCCAGAACTCAACCTTCTCTTTAAGAGCTACAGAGCCAGTAAGTAATAATCTGATTTCAGACCATTGTACTGCATGGTCGGAGTGTCGTGGTCGAGTGGTTTAAGGCGCTTGACTGGAGATGCGAAGGTCGAGGGTTCGAATCCCGACACGGCACTAATATCCTTTGGCAAGATATTAACCTGCACTTGCTACTCTCCACCCAGGTGTTAAATGGGTACCCGGTAGGATGCGACCGTCATTGTTGGTCAAACAGCTTGTGAGCGTCCAGTAACGCCCGGCTGGAATGCTCCCCAGGGAGTGGAGATTGTGCACACAGTGTGTGCGGGCAAGCACTGAATCCAATGACCGGGGTAATAATATATTTGTAAAGCGCTTAGAGACATTTGTACAAAGCGCTATATAAAAATTAAATATTATTATTATTATTACGCGTTATGCTGCGCAAATAATTAATTTTGGCAATTACAAGAAGTGGGTTATTGATGTAGACAAATGCTCATGTACCTTTTACAGCTCATTATATGTATGCTATTACCAAAGAAGAAAAAAGCCAGTCAGTCAGTCACTCAATAGTGTCTGGCAGTGAAGTCTAGCAAGTAAACAGGTTTTTTCTTGCATAATTTGAATATTAGGACACTGCTAACGTTTAAATTTTACAGATAGGTCATACATGACATATTTAGAATTCCTGCAAAGTTCTACAGAATTTTATATTGGCTACAAAAGGGACATAGTATCTTTAAAAGCAGATGCTCCATTATATTCATTGCCTACAAGAGGTGGGGCTAGGTAGATTTGGTCACAAATATGAACACAATACTTCCACTATTATTGAGTTGTTGGACACTGTTTGGATTCAAGGCCAAGTCCACTCCAAAAAAAACTCACTTTCAATAGAACCAGAGAAATCAGACATACCAGTACCAATCAAAAAAAGTTTGAGCAAAATTGGCAACTCACTCATGAGTCTGTGACGTCATGTTCTCACTATCCACTAATTATTTTCTTTTCTTTTCTTTATATTGATAATATAAATTTTCTATTTTCCCCCTAAGAATCTTATTTCTTCACACCAGCATCCAAGTTAGATTTATAGTAATATGTTGTGTGGATGCACTAAAATAGGGTAATTTTTTCTCCAGTTAAATCATTAAAAAATGTGAATTTTTTAGAAACTATTGATATAAAAATCAATAATTATGAATATACAATATTCAGAAAATGGTATCAATTCTTCAAATTCATAACAAATTTTGTGAAATGTCATGCAAGCAATATGATACAAATCATATAACCTGGGCAAACAAAGGCATGGGGAAATCAAGTTTTGGGGGATAAAAAGGGAAATTAATGGGATTAAACTATATAAAGCAATTGACAAATAGTGAGGACATGACGTCACAAACTGATAACCAAATATCTGATTTTGTTGAACTTTTTTTGATAAGTTTGTCTCATTTTTCTGGTTCTATTAAAGACAAGTTATTTTTGGAGTGGACTTGTACTTTAAAGATATTTTTTGCCAATGTGTTATTATCTTAATTTTGTAAGCAGTGCTGACATCTTTTTCACTATTAGATGCCAATGACGGCGTTGTAATGTGCCACCATTCACTTTGCTGGCCCCAATTGCCTTCTGGCAATCCTTCCTCCCAGGTGTTACTTTAGTAACAAAGTTAACAGAGAAATACTTCTTTAATTCACATATTTCTTCGTGAGTCCACGAACATCTTAACACGGGATCTGCTTTGTTCGCCAACTTCCTTTTCTTTTGCCTTCGCTTACGCTTATCACCAGCAGGAGGTTCATCTTCAGGACCTTGATCTACATCGTCGAGATCTTCACCACTATCTTCGTCATCTGCCTTCCGTTTTTGGGGTAGTAGGTCACCAGCAGAGGTTGCATCCAAAATTTCGCCAAAGGAAATATCTTTCAAGTTCTTTCCAATGTTGTCCTTCTGTACGTTGAGGTCCTGCATAAGGAGGATCTTTCCTACCTGAACCCTCTCAAGGTACGGAGTCATCTGCCTATAATGCTCCATGTGCACCGTCTTTGAGTGGCCTAGATGGCGGTGCACCCAGTCCATCTCGTTATCCTCCAAGTTCAAAACTTGCACAAGTGTTGCCATATATTTCCGTAGGTTAACACTTGTCATCCTCTCTGGAGTTTCCAAACTTGCTCTTTGGCAAGTCCTTCCCATTGCGTCATATGCCCGCATCGTTGATTGCCCTGAGTTAAAAAAAATTCAAAGAAAATCATAGTTTTTATATAATGTAACAACATCTATATTTTGGTACATTTACTAAAAGTTGTCTTTTCCATATAGGAATAGAAAAATTGGGCACATGTTTGGTTGACATGCATGCATGTATAGTAATGTGCATATTGAAGTAAAGGATATTCCTCTGCGCAAACTTCAGATTAAGGAGCTGGCGCAGGTGTGTATGCGCAATTAAAAACAAGGAAGTAATAAAACAAATAACAGAGTGCGCAATAGGTGATCAGCACTACGCGCAGCATAAACAACTGCAATTTTGACAACCAAAATTTGATCACTAAATCATCAAATATATGAAAATCAAAAAGCTAAATCAAAAGACTCATCCTAAAAACGGCTTGTACGCATCCAGATCATCACTCCAGTACCAATCACAGCATAGAAACAAACGCCAAAACGGAAAAAATAAAAGAAACAAGGGAGCTCAGCAGAAAACGTCCGCCCCCACTCGCGGCAGCCCTCATACTACCGTGTGAGTCAAAAAAAAGTTAATTATTTAAAAAATCATCTATGAACAGTAAATTGATAGACATCTTATGGAAGAGTGTTTTATGCCAAATCATTTGGTATCATTTTTGTGTGGTAGGTATTCACGCTTGGATGAACATGAGGCATTGTTTGCGAGAGTGCAAAAATCGACTTGCGCCAAAGTGATGCATACAGTATGTATTATGTTGGGATTAGCAGGGTGAGAGAATGAATTGAATGTATCAAATGAAATGCATTGGATATGCTTTTTGCAGAAGCAAAGTCACATACACACACATGCGCCCGCACAAATGTTCGTTGATATTTGATATTCGATATTTGATATGTGTGGCATGATTGATTTTGTTACGGATGTTATTTGGATCTGCAAAGACCGAATTATACGCAATTCCCAATCGTTATATTCAAACATCACATAAGCAACTTTGGCGCATGTCGATTTTTGCACTCTCGCAAACAATGCCTCCTGTTCATCAAAGCGTGAACACATACGGCACAAAATGATACTAAATGATGCGGGATAAAACACTCTTTCATAAGATGTATAATAGTTTACTGTTCATAGATGATTTGTTTAATAATTAGCAATTTTCTAGGTGTAAACTTTTTTTGACTCACGCTGTATAGGAGTACATTATTGCATACACGCAACGCATCTGCTGCCAGCTGAAAAGGAGGACTTAAATGAGTTTTCAGAATACCAAAAACTCAAGTAGCGCTAATATGAGCTTTTAAATCCCCCCCCCCCCCCCCCCCCCCCCCCCCCCCCCCCTCTCTGGACTGAATGGCCCTTGAATCCAGCTCCTGTGTGTACCTTTACTACAGAATATGGTTAAATTATTAAGATAACAGTTACTGAAGAGATCAAGCAAAACAAACCTTGGTTTGGAAACAAGTACTTGTTCGTTGTATGCACTCCTGCTGCTTTTCTCACATCAGAATTTGCTAAGTATTCCAGAGCTCTTTGTGTGTCCTGTGGAACCAAAACCGGCACCTTCCTTCCTCTCTGCAATATAAATGGTGGTAAAAGAAGCCATATTTTTCCCTTCTTGTAGCAAACCCTTGCCAATGTTCATTGTCCATTTTTTAAATTCAATTCCCATGAACAATAAAAAGAAATCACCTCCTACAAAAATGAACTGTATCTATATTAAATCTTATGCTTAAATCCTGAACCATATACCGATCCTCACTTCGATCCTACCTTTCACCAAATCCGAAATATAGATTGCTAAATATCAAGTTATCACACATTTTATTTACACCCCCCCCCCTCCCGGATTGCCTTGGGTATGCAGCAAGTTGTCCAGGTAGTGTTGACAAAGGTTGTGTTGTCTCAGGGTTTTGTTGTCTTAATGCTCATGTACAGTTTTGGTAGCAAAAAGACAATTGGAATGAAATTGTTCCAATATAGTCTCACATTGTCTGTGTTTCATAACAAAAGTTACCCGAGTGAGATCATGTGATATTCCATTCATGATTTCCTGTGAATATCAGTGTAAATATTTGAAATGAGAACAATGTAACGGTTTCATTCTGCCCTGCGCTAGGACCCCTGCATGCCGATCGCTCTCCGCACAGCGATCACAGCGCTTTGTACATTTGTGGCGTAAACAGAACTCTCACTGGTTTTACATGTGCACAGGCCGATGTGAATTTTCATTTGTTAAATATTCAACTGGAGGAGGAAAAAACTTCTCAGCATCTTAAGTTTTACTTCTTTCTTGCTACTGATTAGCTAAAAGCAAGGAAATCTGACAAATAGTTTTTAAGGGACTACCAAAACTGGAATCAACCTTTAAGCTTTTTATTTGCTTATTCCAAAACATGTAAATCAAACTTACTTTTCCTCTTGTTTCAATGAGATCCTGGGACTGCATCAGGAATTTCTCTGTTTCAGATAACTGCCCAAGGAGAGTTTGGTCAACTTCAGTAGTGCCTACCCTCTGCACATAACTTTTGACACTGGAAAGGAGAAATGAAAGAATGAAGGAGAAGAAATTAAACCATATTCTTCAAAGGA
Organism: Strongylocentrotus purpuratus; assembly: GCF_000002235.5. Taxonomy (NCBI): domain Eukaryota; kingdom Metazoa; phylum Echinodermata; class Echinoidea; order Camarodonta; family Strongylocentrotidae; genus Strongylocentrotus; species Strongylocentrotus purpuratus. The sequence continues at coordinate 23,786,000 of NW_022145602.1, forward strand.
AATACAGTATAACACCATAATTAATACTACTATATAGGAAAGGGATGATAAACTTTGTCAATTGATGTTTCCATAATGAAAAGAGAATATGAAATTATTGATACACATCTTAATTTTCAATGACAGAATTTTTTTCACGATAACAGGGTAACAACCATTTTAATTTTAACAATACAACACTTATGTGTGTATCCAATATCAGATATGCAGGACAAGAACAAAAAGCGGTCAGAAAACAGTTCACCAATATTTACCAATATTTTTGTAAAGTTGGTTAAAAAAACACTATTGTGAGATAATACCATTACAGCCTTTATACAAGTTTTGTCTTTTATACTCACTGTATTGCTTCTATCTCTCCTGACCGTCTCTTATTGTACGTCAGGAGTCTTGTAAGAGCCAGACATCCAACCTCCTGAAAGTCAATCCACGATGTTCTCTGGTAATCTAGTTGTGAAAGCTTGTCTCTTATATATCTCGACATTTTTTCCACATCCTCGGGTCTTGGAAGTTGTTGTTGCACATTCATCCTTCTCTCCTGCAAGATCTTCCTGGCAAGTCTTGTGACTTTGTCTCCATAATCATGCCTCAAAGCAGCAATAAAACCTTCTGACTCCTCTTTGGCATCTTTCCATTTGGTCTCCTTGGTCCTGTCATACTCTTTGATAGCAAAGATGCATTTGCTGTGGGCCATCCGTTCCAGATCATACTTCATTTTGATAGCAGTGGAGGGACTTTTGAGGTCCTCTTCATCATCCATTGTTCTCATGGCCATATCTAGAGAAGCTTCGACAACAAGATCTACATGTGTAGGGCGAAGAAGCCCCCACATGTCTAAGGACTTCATAGAGGCATCACGTTCACGCACTTGCATCAATAACTTGCTACAATCCCGCATCCGCTGTGATGCATAATATTTCCTCTTGGTTTCGTTAGCAATGTTCCTTCGAAGATAGGATTCTCCCACGGCTATGATCAGTGGGTCTTGCTGAGCAATGTAGCTTTTCTCATCAACTCTCATGATTGTAAATACCTCATTCCTTAAAAGGGTTGATGCCTTTGCACTTATTCTATTGCTGAGAATTTTGCTTTGGATAATTAAAGAACCTTTTCCTGTTGATGAATCCTTTGGCTTGAGCTTCCTTCCAGAGCATGTCTTCTGGTGTTTGGGGAGGGAATTCAGCTTCAGCCACTCAAGGCACTCTGGGCATGGCCCATACATTCTGTGGTCAAATTCTCCTGTTGGGCGTCGATATAATATCAGTTCACCTTTCTGCTGGTTGAACACTTTCAAGTTGTGTTTGTGATCTCCTCTAGCTCTTAGGATGTCTTGCCTGCTCTCCTTTCCTCTCTGATCACCATCCATGTTAATCATTTCTAATACATCATCTTCTTGTGAATGTTTAGCCAGCGTATGTATGGGGATATGCTGAACAATCTTCCCGCAATAAAAGCAAGCATGGACAGCGTTTTGAACCCTGTTTGATTTCTTTTTTTTCCCACTTCTCTGATCAAAGGATGATTTCTGTATTTTTCGTATGAAAATGTTGCTCACATTCTTATCTCGTAGGATGCAGTCGTCACTGACTTCACAGAACTCTTCACCATCACTTTCGCCGTCTTCACTGGATGCATATGAATATTGTCTCAGAGAAGCGTTTTCCTTGTCTTTGTTGGATGTACATGTATGTGTCTCACTAGAATCACTTTCTCTGTCCTTATTTGATGCACATTTATGTCTCCAGCTCGAATTACTTTCACTGTCTGTTTCATCTTCCTCTGAATGTGAAGGTGGGACATATTCTGACCCACTATCTGATTCTAAAACAGAATATCTTTCCTGGCGTCTTTTTAGAGTTTTCAGGCTTCTTCTTAGAGGAGAACTTTGGTCCATCTCATCTTCAGTATTCTGCCTTGCTTGGGCATGGTTCGTCTCATCTTCAGTACTCTGCCTTACTTGGGCATGGTTCGTCTCATCTTCAGTACTCTGCCTTACTTGGGCATGGTTCGTCTCATCTTCAGTACTCTGCCTTGCTTGGGCATGGTTCGTCTTATCTTCAGTACTCTGCCTTACTTGGGCATGGTTCGTCTTATCTTCAGTACTCTGCCTTACTTGGGCATGGTTCGTCTCATCTTCAGTACTCTGCCTTACTTGGGCATGGTTCGTCTCATCTTCAGTACTCTGCCTTACTTGGGCATGGTTCGTCTTATCTTCAGTACTCTGCCTTGCTTGGGCATGGTTCGTCTCATCTTCAGTACTCTGCCTTGCTTGGGCATGGTTCGTCTCATCTTCAGTACTCTGCCTTGCTTGGGCATGGTTCGTCTCATCTTCAGTACTCTGCCTTGCTTGGGCATGGTTCGTCTCATCTTCAGTACTCTGCCTTACTTGGGCATGGTTCGTCTCATCTTCAGTACTCTGCCTTACTTGGGCATGGTTCGTCTCATCTTCAGTACTCTGCCTTACTTGGGCATGGTTCGTCTCATCTTCAGTACTCTGCCTTACTTGGGCATGGTTCGTCTCATCTTCCGTACTCTGCCATACTTGGGCATGGTTCGTCTCATCTTCAGTACTCTGCCTTACTTGGGCATGGTTCGTCTCATCTTCAGTACTCTGCCTTACTTGGGCATGGTTCGTCTCATCTTCAGTACTCTGCCTTACTTGGGCATGGTTCGTCTCATCTTCAGTACTCTGCCTTACTTGGGCATGGTTTGTCTCATCTTCAGTACTCTGCCTTACTTGGGCATGGTTCGTCTCATCTTCAGTACTCTGCCTTACTTGGGCATGGTTCGTCTCATCTTCCATACTCTGCCTTACTTGGGCATGGTTCGTCTCATCTTCAGTACTCTGCCTTGCTTGGGCATGGTTCGTCTCATCTTCAGTACTCTGCCTTACTTGGGCATGGTTCGTCTCATCTTCAGTACTCTGCCTTACTTGGGCATGGTTCGTCTTATCTTCAGTACTCTGCCTTGCTTGGGCATGGTTCGTCTCATCTTCAGTACTCTGCCTTACTTGGGCATGGTTCGTCTCATCTTCAGTAATCTGCCTTACTTGGGCATGGTTCGTCTCATCTTCAGTAATCTGCCTTGCTTGGGCATGGTTCGTCTCATCTTCAGTACTCTGCCTTGCTTGGGCATGGTTCGTCTTATCTTCAGTACTCTGCCTTGCTTGGGCATGGTTCGTCTTATCTTCAGTACTCTGCCTTACTTGGGCATGGTTCGTCTTATCTTCAGTACTCTGCCTTGCTTGGGCATGGTTCGTCTCATCTTCAGTACTCTGCCTTACTTGGGCATGGTTCGTCTCATCTTCAGTACTCTGCCTTACTTGGGCATGGTTCGTCTCATCTTCAGTACTCTGCCTTACTTGGGCATGGTTCGTCTCATCTTCAGTACTCTGCCTTACTTGGGCATGGTTCGTCTCATCTTCAGTACTCTGCCTTACTTGGGCATGGTTTGTCTCATCTTCAGTACTCTGCCTTACTTGGGCATGGTTCGTCTCATCTTCAGTACTCTGCCTTGCTTGTGCCCCACATCCATTTTTAACTATGAAAAAGAAAGAAAAGAAAAGATATGGGTCAGCCCACGTCTAATCACCTGACTGTGTTAACCAAATGTTTCCCAATGTGTTTCAAGGAGGAATATGAAAAATTATGATTAAGAATTAAGATCATTCAGTTGCCAAGCTACAGCCTCAACCAATGCACTGTCCGTAAATCATTTTTTTTTTAAATTGAACATTAAGCTAAAGTCAATGAGAGAAGTGAATGTATCTGTTCTCTATTAAAGAACTTTTTGATGTAGGAAGAAAGATAATTATTTTTAGGCACGTAATTTCGTATTGAAAGGCTTCTGCCTGCCTACTACTCCTTCAATTTTAACAAGTATATTTATTTCATAAATTCATTTCATTTCAAAACGGTTTATCAAAAATACTTTCATTGTGGCAAAGCTGAATTAAGAAGTTTACAAGACATTTCAAAAACACAATGACTATAGATTTAAAAAAAATTATATTAAATCAGCAGTATATAACATTAAATATAGCTCATATTAACATATCATAAAAAAGAGATATTGGAATCATAACAAATTAAAAACTGATAACATATTTCTTTTTCTATAATTGTGACAATTGAAACTGTACACAATCACCATGGAATTGAACTTAAATACTGTGGATGAATTTTACTATCACAACAACTGTAACTAAAGTGACATGTTGCTAAGGCACGAGATATTTATTATTGCTGTCGTTCCGATGCAGGATCCTGCAATGCGCGCTGCAGAACGATCGGCGGAATGATTAGTGACAGGAGTACAAATATTATACAACACTGCGCCAGAACGCGACGGCGTGATAATCGTCCGACTGCAGTAGGATGCATCGATTTATTATATCCACGCAGCGCTGGCAAGCCGGTACACTGTACATGCACACGACACAAAATTATATATCGAGTGTCCCGACATTGACATTTCTATATTATAAACAAGTCGGAATTAAAATAACTTCTACCACAGCTGTAGGTGTGTTTATAAACATGACATTTACAAATAATTTCTACATACAATCATGCGTTTGTTTATAATAATTTCTTCTAAGACCGTGTGTTTGTTTATGAGCATCACAGAGTTAATATAATTTCTACCACAATTGCATGTGTGTAATTTGTCTATAAACATGACGGAGTTAAAATAATTTCTACTACAACTGTTTGGTTGTTTTTAAACATGACAGAGTTAAAAATAATTCTTCTAAACGTGTGTTTGTTTATAGACATGACAGAGTTTTAACTTCTACTACAAATTCTGTGAGTTTGTTTAAGCCTCACAGAGTTAATATAATTTCTACCACAATTGCATGTGTGTAATTTGTTTATAAACATGACATTTAAAAATAAGTTCTACTACAATCATGCATTTGTTTATAAAACATGATGTAGTTAAAATAATTTCTACTACAACTACTGGTATTTGGTTGTTTTTAAACATGACAGAGTTTAAAATTATTTCTTCTAAGACCATGTTTTTGTTTATAAACATGACAGAGTTTAAATAACTTCTACTACGAATTCTGTGCATTTTTTTATAAGCATGACAAAAGTTCAAGTAATTTCTACTGCTACAAGTACAACTGTGCGTTTGTTTATAAAATGACAGAGTGAAATAAATTGTACTTCCACCGCGCTTTTGTTCATGACAGAGTTAAAATAATTTCCACTACAACTGTGCGTTGGTTATAAATGCGACAAAATGATTTCTACTAAATCTACATCCGAACACACATGACAGAGTTATGATAGAATTTCTAGGTCATCACAACTGAACCCAATGCTATATCCACACACACAAAAACAACCACGTGCTCAGCTCATGTCCAACATACTGCTTGAGCGTACGTTGGTGGGCGGTGTTAATTGCAAGCCTGTGCCAATCGTTATTCAGCTTTGAGACTTAATTTCTTTAAAAGTTTATCCATTCAGAATGTTAATGAAGTGCTACTTTATATCCAAATCATAATGAAACTGTCTTCGACTCCAAAAGGGTTGAGGGAAAGTGGTACTTAGTACTGTAACCCTTCTTACTTTTTTGACAATGAGATTGCCTACAAGTATAAGGCTATGCTTGCTCTGTGCGTGGAGTGGTATGCGACAAATTTCTTTCAGCAAAGGGCCATCCAGGGAGGGGGGGGGGGGGAAGGGGTATTCTGATGTGAAATATTTTCAATCAAAAGTCGCTACCATGTTCTACTTCATTTTCTTTTTCTTTCGTAATTTTTGGAATTCTTTCATATAAATAAGTCATGACCTTTTTATATAGGTATGCAAATTTTATATTTTTGACGTAATCTCAAAGGGGCGAGTTAAAAGCACACAGCTATGATTACAATTTGGCAAATCCAAATTCATAATTACTATCATTTCGTCTACAACTAGTTCATCTAACAAGGAGTTACACCTCAAGAGTCTGTTGGCCATTCTGATAGGCCATGATTTCTTGTGGAATATGGAGACTTTTTGCGATCGGGGGCGGGGGAGGGGGGGGGGGGGAGGGAGGGGAACTGAATTTACACAAGGATTAATAGTCGAGAAAGGTACAAGGAATCGTCTTCTTTCTCTTATGATTTATTGAAATGTCAAAGCTTGTAAAACCCATCGATCTATAGCTTGGAATTAAAACTAATCAGGAATAATCTCAATCACATTACTCTGCAATTCCAACGCTAGCTAGCTAGCTCACTCCATTTGGCTTGCGCCTATACCATGCGCGGAACTAGCCAACGTGGCTAGATAGGCTGCGAGTACGTAGTGGCTCACTAGTGTCTTCAGCTAGCGCATCCTTTTATGATTGCTGTGCGCACTGACATTCGTCCTCTTGCGTCACGATGATTTCAATCTAATAATTAAATTTGGAGACTGCAGTCAGGCAAAGTGCGCGTACCAAATCGGCGCCGAGCGTTCCATGCGGGATCCTGCATCGGAACGACAGCAAAAATAAATAATAATAAATAAATAATAAATCTCATGCCTAACAAAGGTCATGTTGCTAACAAACAAACAAACCACCAATCGTATTGATAGACAAAAAACAAAAACATTTCCTATTAAGATGAGGTGGCTTGCTGCTTAAATACTTACCCTGCTGTTGAACCCAATTCACATCCTCTAAGAAAAGTACTTCTGTGTTGAATTGCCTCTTTTTCCTGAGAATAGCTGGAATTATAAAATAAAATAAATAAACAAAAATGTTCATCAGTACTACTTGTATATAGGGAACCAGTATTAGGCAGGAACAAGCTGCTGAGGACTTTTTGGAGTGACTTTTCAATTTCCAAAAGAATTGAATAGGCCTAATGAAAAAAGAATAATGATCAAATGCTGCTTATTACAGCTCAATTTAGATTAATTGTTATTAAGAAATCATTCAACATGTGTTCAGTCCACAATAATCTTCCCTACAGTGAAATATATATATTATTAATGCCAAAAAATTATACACAAAATATTTATAAAATCACAGGAGTTTCCTCATACTATGTAGTATCCCAGCTTGTAACACTCATTAGCACTAAATAAATTTAGTCTCTTCATGTAGCTTTGATAGTCTTCATTTGGAAGTACATTCTTTACATGTAGGTACTAAGCAAATAATTTGATTTGAAAATGTATGATTGGACTACATGTAATAGCTCAAGTATGAAGTGGACACACATTAACTTTCAATTCAACACAAAAATAATTACCTCTAAATTCAAACCGGGAATATTTGACAAAATCAAATCTGAAACACATGCTTCAATGATCAAAGTCTTGATCGTTCATTTTTTGAAAAAATATCGCTATTGTTTTCTAGTTAATTAAGAACAAGGGAAACACTCTCGGCGGTCTCGCCTGCATTACGCAATTCGATATGATGAAAAATTTACACACCTAAATATCACAGATTCACGGATTCACAGCTTAGATTAATTAGTAATCAGCTTGAGCCACGCGATCATCACCAAGAAAGTTATGGTAACTTTGAAACCATTCAAAAGAGGTGTGTAAAGACACCTCAAAATTACTAATTTAATACAACCAGAGATTCACAGACGAAACAATAAGACGATAAGCCGGTGTAAGTAACGTGATTATTACCATCAACCTTGGATAACCTGTGAAACCAATCGATAAAGGTGCTTACAAGACCAAATAATTACTTATTTATCACCACCATCGGTTAACGGATAAAAAACTTGTTGCTTGGTAAAGGGTTATGTTGTCATAAACACTTGATTTACAGAGGTAAGTGGAATCACGTTACTCCAGTCGCATTTAAAATCACTTAAAATACACTCCCAAAAGAGGTTATTTTTAGTGTTCTGTTTATTGGGCAAGCACCACCCACCTATCAGCAAAGGTGACATGGTATTACTATTGATTCAAAACAGTTTAGACACAAACACACCCGATAGTCTGCGAAAGAAAGTCTTCATAGACGTAATGAATATCTTCACTGTCAGTTCTATTCTTTGCGTTGTATGATTGTTCATATGTACTGTCATTATTGTGATGTGTTGCTAATTATAAATTCAAATTCAAACCAGCTTGAGGCTTTCACCAAGGAAGGTTGGGCCAACATATCACCGGAGACATGCCGACTCTCTTGACTTGGATAGGGGTATATAGATAATGTTTTTTCTGCCACACAAGCCTGAATTTTCATGTAGGGTTTTAGAATATTGTGCACATGCAGCTGCCTCGATCCCACGTCACAATAAATTGCACTGCATATTGCACTGATATTCGCATAATAAAAAAAAAACAGGCACTACTTTGATCTATACATGTATAGATAATCGCTGCCATGAGGAGGAATTCACTCAGGTAGCAGTGAACCCGATAGCAAAATTCACTACAACAAATCACAAACCACCACCACGACTAGAGAAAAAGCAGCTGAAAAAACATAGTTTGACAAAATGGCTGCTTCCAGTGGTGACCGTGGTGAAATAGCTGCCGACTATCCCCGTTTTCACCTGTTAAATGTGGAAGGATTGTTAACATTTAATGAAGGAAGTGACATCGTGAGTCACACGAACGAGGAGAAAGGCCCCCAAAATTGGAAGCAAGTGCATGCCTGAACTGCACATTGAACACAGAAACAGGTCGTGCCCGGCGATAAATGAAAGGTGCCGGGCATGTGGAGAAATTGGACATTTTTCAAAATCACCGCGATGTACCGAACACCGAAACCAAGGAAGACAACAGCAGAGAAACCGACATGATAACCGCCGCCGGGATGTGGAGTACATCGACCGGCACTGTCAAACATTACTAAAGTTATCGATCGGAAACCAAATTTGTTACGAACGTAAGGACAGACGGCAGCGTTACTATATCCCCTCCGACTTCGTCAGCAAGGGGATAATAAGTACATGATTCTTATCATGGAATTGTCAAAATAACATATAAAACAAAAACACAGAATATACAAGTTAAAAAGAAATGCAAAAAGCATCTGGAACAAGCAAATGAATTGATAAAACTCGAACTCAAATATGAGGGGAAAATAATTACTTGTTCCTTCATTTATCCAGTAGTCTACATTTCCTTCAAATGGAATGACATCTCTTGGGGTGAACCTGCAAAAACAATATCAATCATGGATACAACAAATTTGGCCGACAGTTAAAAAAGTAAATTCATAAATATTAGCATGTATCTTGATTCCTCATTTGATATAATGTGTCAATTTACTATGTAGAATGCATTTTGGCACACCACTGACAGAGCTGCCAACCTTGTGCGACCAAAAAAAGGAATCATGATGGCAAAAAAAAAGGAATTTCAAGCAAAAAAAAAGGAATTAATTAAAACGAAAATTACAACCACGCGCGACACACTTCCAATGCAGAAATGTTCATTCATCATGCGGTTTTTTCCATACAAGCAGGTAATTTTTTTGGTAGTTATTTTGGTAATATCGGCATTTCATTTTTTGTGAGAATATTTTTCGCGTCAAGTATGTTTTAAAGTTAGTTTTCTATTAAATTTGTGATCAAATCACCATTTTAGGGCAGTTGTTTGACGTGCGGTATGTAAAAAAAAAAAAAAAAAATTTAAAAAAATAAAAAAAATAAAAAAAAACAATTAAAAAACGTATTTTATGAAATAAAAACGTAATACCGTAATTTGGAGGAAAAATTTGGAGGAAAAAACGGAGTAATTCCGGCAAAAACTGAATGGTTGGCAGCTCTGCACTGAGTAGCTGGCTTTTAGAGCGCACACAAGAAATGTGAGGCAGCATGCTACCGCTGAATCAAAGTATCCTCCAAATTCATCGGCCAGAGATTACATAATATGATAAAATAGACTTACTCTGCGTGATCAGCTCTGCAGTAAACAATTTTGCCTGGGACTAACACTTGTACAGGCCATCTGACAGAAACTCCGTGCAGTTTTGCCCAGCCAAACTCTATATAAAGGTAAAAGATTAAAACAGTTCTTTATGTCTGTACACGTACATGTAGTTGTTATGGCCATCAGTTAATGTAATGAAAAAACAATTCTCAAAATTTGACATCCTCATGTATGCATTCACATGTACACAAGAACATCCCTAATTAAAAGTATTGCTTGAAAGAAAACAGGCAGTGTTATGCATGATTGCATGTATTACTGAGTGTAACTACATGTATGTGTGACACTGTCTACTTTAATTCAAGCATTAATATTGATAGACTTCTGAAGGCATGGCAAATCTATTCCATGGTAAATATGTCAATATAAGCTTAAGAACCGCTTTCAAAGTCATGAAAATTAGGGATGGTGTGGCAGAAATACATTATCAATTTTTATACAACACCTATGTGGATCTTTGTTATTTGATTGGAGGATTGTTGGTCACATGATATTAAATATATGTTATATTGCACGGGCGAGCATTTTTGGTTATATGCGTCGTGCATTTTTGGTTATATGCAGACTGCGTACCTCTCTGCCCTGCGAGTATCCCTGCGTGTATCTGACGCGAAGGCAATCTGAATGTAATCGAGAAGGCTCACTCTAACTTTAATTTATCTTTAATATAAGGAGTAAAGCATAATTTGTTGATTAACGTTCTATTAGATCTTCTTTGATGTTGTATAAAACATGTAATGAATGTTTTTCATTCGTTTAATAGTGTGAATATTTTCATTCGTTGAAAGATTAACATTAATTCTATTCAACTCATGAAAATATTTGTACTATTGAACTCATAACCATTGCATAGCAGGATGATACCAAATCATCTACCCCTGTCCAAGTCAAGAAAACAAGGGCTTGTGTGGCAGAAAGACATTACATGTATTACATACCTCTGTCCAAGTCAAGAAAATTAAGGCTTGTGTGGCAGAAAGACATTACTTGTATTATATACCTCTGTCCAAGTCATGAAAATTAAGGCTTGTGTGGCAGTAAGACATTATTGTCTACCCCTGTCCAAGTCAAGAAAATGAGGGCTTGTGTGGCAGAAAGACATTACATACATGTATTATATACCTCTGTCCAAGTCATGAAAATTAAGGCTTGTGTGGCAGTAAGACATTATTGTCTACCCCTGTCAAAGTCAAGAAAATTAAGGCTTGTGTGGCAGAAAAACATTACGTGTATTATATACCTCTGTCCAAGTCATGAAAATTAAGGCTTGTGTGGCAGTAAGACATTACATGTATTATATACCCCTGGCCAAGTCAAGAAGATTAAGGCTTGTGTGGCAGTAAGACATTATTGTCTACCCCTGTCCAAGTCAAGAAAATTAAGGCTTGTGTGGCAAAAAAACATTACATGTATTATATACCTCTGTCCAAGTCAAGAAAATTTGGGCTTGTGTGGCAGAAAGACATTACATGTATTATATACCTCTGTCCAAGTCATGAATATTAAGGCTTGTGTGGCAGTAAGACATTATTGTCTACCCCTGTCCAAGTCATTAAAACGAGGGCTTGTGTGGCAGAAAGACATTACATGTATTATACACATGTACCTCTGTCCAAGTCAAGAAAATTAGGGCTTGTGTGGCAGAAAGACATTACATGTATTATATACCTCTGTCCAAGTCATGGAAATTAAGGCTTGTGTGGCAGAAAGACATAACATGTATTATATACCCCTGTCCAAGTCAAGAAAATTAAGGCTTGTGTGGCAGTAAGACATTATTGTCTACCCCTGTCCAAGTCAAGAAAATTAGGGCTTGTGTGGCAGAAAGACATTACATGTATTATATACCTCTGTCCAAGTCATGAAAATTAAGGCTTGTGTGGCAGTAAGACATTATTGTCTACCCCTGTCCAAGTCAAGAAAATGAGGGCTTGTGTGGCAGAAAGATATTACATGTATTATATACCTCTGTCCAAGTCATGAAAATTAAGGCTTGTGTGGCAGAAAGACATTACATGTATTATATACCCTGTCCAAGTCAAGAAAATTAAGGCTTGTGTGGCAGTAAGACATTATTGTCTACCCCTGTCCAAGTCAAGAAAATTAACGCTTGTGTGGCAGTAAGACATTATTGTCTACCCCTGTCCAAGTCAAGAAAATGAGGGCTTGTGTGGCAGAAAGACATTACATGTATTATATACCTCTGTCCAAGTCATGAAAATTAAGGCTTGTGTGGCAGAAAAACATTACATGTATTATATCCCTCTGTCCAAGTCATGAAAATTAAGGCTTGTGTGGCAGAAAGACATTACATGTATTATATACCCCTGTCCAAGTCAAGAAGATTAAGGCTTGTGTGGCAGAAAGACATTATTGTCTACCCCTGTCCAAGTCAAGAAAATTAAGGCTTGTGTGGCAAAAAAAACATTACATGTATTATATACCTCTGTCCAAGTCAAGAAAATTTGGGCTTGTGTGGCAGAAAGACATTACATGTATTATATACCTCTGTCCAAGTCATGGATATTAAGGCTTGTGTGGCAGTAAGACATTATTGTCTACCCCTGTCCAAGTCATTAAAACGAGGGCTTGTGTGGCAGAAAGACATTACATGTATTATACACATGTACCTCTGTCCAAGTCAAGAAAATTAGGGCTTGTGTGGCAGAAAGACATTACATGTATTATATACCTCTGTCCAAGTCATGGAAATTAAGGCTTGTGTGGCAGAAAGACATAACATGTATTATATACCCCTGTCCAAGTCAAGAAAATTAAGGCTTGTGTGGCAGTAAGACATTATTGTCTACCCCTGTCCAAGTCAAGAAAATTAGGGCTTGTGTGGCAGAAAGACATTACATGTATTATATACCTCTGTCCAAGTCATGAAAATTAAGGCTTGTGTGGCAGTAAGACATTATTGTCTACCCCTGTCCAAGTCATGAAAATTAAGGCTTGTGTGGCAGAAAGACATTACATGTATTATATACCCCTGTCCAAGTCAAGAAAATTAAGGCTTGTGTGGCAGTAAGACATTATTGTCTACCCCTTTCCAAGTCAAGAAAATTAGGGCTTGTGTGGCAGAAAGACATTACATGTATTATATACCTCTGTCCAAGTCATGAAAATTAAGGCTTGTGTGGCAGTAAGACATTATTGTCTACCCCTGTCCAAGTCAAGAAAATGAGGGCTTGTGTGGCAGAAAGACATTACATGTATTATATACCTCTGTCCAAGTCATGAAAATTAAGGCTTGTGTGGCAGAAAAACATTACATGTATTATATCCCTCTGTCCAAGTCATTAAAATTAAGGCTTGTGTGGCAGAAAGACATTACATGTATTATATACCCCTGTCCAAGTCAAGAAAATTAAGGCTTGTGTGGCAGTAAGACATTATTGTCTACCCCTGTCAACGTCAAGAAAATTAAGGCTTGTGTGGCAGAAAAACATTACATGTATTATATACCTCTGTCCAAGTCATGAAAATTAAGGCTTGTGTGGCAGTAAGACATTACATGTATTATATACCTCTGTCCAAGTCAAGAAAATTAACGCTTGTGTGGCAGAAAAACATTACATGTATTATATACCTCTGTCCAAGTCATGAAAATTAAGGTTTGTGTGGCAGTAAGACATTATTGTCTACCCTGTCCAAGTCAAGAAAACAAGGGCTTGTGTGGCAGAAAGACATTACATGTATTATATACCTCTGTCCAAGTCAAGAAAATTAAGGCTTGTGTGGCAGAAAGACATTACTTGTATTATATACCTCTGTCCTAGTCATGAAAATTAAGGCTTGTGTGGCAGTAAGACATTATTGTCTACCCCTGTCCAAGTCAAGAAAATGAGGGCTTGTGTGGCAGAAAGACATTACATACATGTATTATATACCTCTGTCCAAGTCATGAAAATTAAGGCTTGTGTGGCAGTAAGACATTATTGTCTACCCCTGTCAAAGTCAAGAAAATTAAGGCTTGTGTGGCAGAAAAACATTACGTGTATTATATACCTCTGTCCAAGTCATGAAAATTAAGGCTTGTGTGGCAGTAAGACATTACATGTATTATATACCCCTGTCCAAGTCGAGAAGATTAAGGCTTGTGTGGCAGTAAGACATTATTGTCTACCCCTGTCCAAGTCAAGAAAATTAAGGCTTGTGTGGCAAAAAAACATTACATGTATTATATACCTCTGTCCAAGTCAAGAAAATTTGGGCTTGTGTGGCAGAAAGACATTACATGTATTATATACCTCTGTCCAAGTCATGGATATTAAGGCTTGTGTGGCAGTAAGACATTATTGTCTACCCCTGTCCAAGTCAAGAAAATTAACGCTTGTGTGGCAGTAAGACATTATTGTCTACCCCTGTCCAAGTCAAGAAAATGAGGGCTTGTGTGGCAGAAAGACATTACATGTATTATATACCTCTGTCCAAGTCATGAAAATTAAGGCCTGTGTGGCAGAAAAACATTACATGTATTATATCCCTCTGTCCAACTCATGAAAATTAAGGCTTGTGTGGCAGAAAGACATTACATGTATTATATACCCCTGTCCAAGTCAAGAAAATTAAGGCTTGTGTGGCAGTAAGACATTATTGTCTACCCCTGTCCAAGTCAAGAAAATTAGGGCTTGTGTGGCAGAAAGACATTACATGTATTATATACCTCTGTCCAAGTCATGAAAATTAAAGACAAGGTTGAGTTCTGGGAAGAGGTGAAAAATAATTTGTGAGCATTACTCATTCTTATTATGCAAGTGTGGAAGAACATCAGTTAAGACATGTTCCCTGAAAAGCATGGCTCTTCAAATGCCTTCATATTCTAAATATACATGTAACGTCGTAAAAATCGGGGGGCCGGCTTTTTACGCCACATGTTTGTGTAGTCCCATATACATCTTTCTGTGCAAGTGTTTGTAACTTTACCAAGACTTGGCCAAATTTCTTATCATTTTGATGATTCCAGAACCTTGCAATACACACAAATTCTTATATGCTAGATGATCAACATTTTCTGGTCGGTTCCACACCGTTTCTTTCACAATGCAATCGCATGACCAGAACTCAACTTCATCTTTAAGGCTTGTGTGGCAGTAAGACATTATTGTCTACCCCTGTCCAAGTCAAGAAAATGAGGGCTTGTGTGGCAGAAAGACATTACATGTATTATATACCTCTGTCCAAGTCATGAAAATTAAGGCTTGTGTGGCAGAAAAACATTACATGTATTATATACCCCTGTCCAAGTCAAGAAAATTAAGGCTTGTGTGGCAGTAAGACATTATTGTCTACCCCTGTCCAAGTCAAGAAAATTAAGGCTTGTGTGGCAGTAAGACATTATTGTCTACCCCTGTCCAAGTCAAGAAAATTAAGGCTTGTGTGGCAGAAAAACATTACATGTATTATATACCTCTGTCCAAGTTATGAAAATTAAGGCTTCTGTGGCATAAAAAAAACATTACATGTATTATATACCCCTGTCCAAGTCAAGAAAATTAACGCTTGTGTGGCAGAAAAACATTACTTGTATTATATACCTCTGTCCAAGTCATGAAAATTAAGGCTTGTGTGGCAGTAAGACATTATTGTCTACCCCTGTCCAAGTCAAGAAAATGAGGGCTTGTGTGGCAGAAAGACATTACATACATGTATTATATACCTCTGTCCAAGTCATGAAAATTAAGGCTTGTGTGGCAGTAAGACATTATTGTCTACCCCTGTCAAAGTCAAGAAAATTAAGGCTTGTGTGGCAGAAAAACATTACGTGTATTATATACCTCTGTCCAAGTCATGAAAATTAAGGCTTGTGTGGCAGTAAGACATTACATGTATTATATACCCCTGTCCAAGTCGAGAAGATTAAGGCTTGTGTGGCAGTAAGACATTATTGTCTACCCCTGTCCAAGTCAAGAAAATTAAGGCTTGTGTGGCAAAAAAACATTACATGTATTATATACCTCTGTCCAAGTCAAGAAAATTTGGGCTTGTGTGGCAGAAAGACATTACATGTATTATATACCTCTGTCCAAGTCATGGATATTAAGGCTTGTGTGGCAGTAAGACATTATTGTCTACCCCTGTCCAAGTCATTAAAACGAGGGCTTGTGTGGCAGAAAGACATTACATGTATTATACACATGTACCTCTGTCCAAGTCAAGAAAATTAGGGCTTGTGTGGCAGAAAGACATTACATGTATTATATACCTCTGTCCAAGTCATGAAAATTAAGGCTTGTGTGGCAGTAAGACATTATTGTCTACCCCTGTCCAAGTCAAGAAAATGAGGGCTTGTGTGGCAGAAAGATATTACATGTATTATATACCTCTGTCCAAGTCATGAAAATTAAGGCTTGTGTGGCAGAAAAACATTACATGTATTATATCCCTCTGTCCAAGTCATGAAACTTAAGGCTTGTGTGGCAGAAAGACATTACATGTATTATATACCCCTGTCCAAGTCAAGAAAATTAAGGCTTGTGTGGCAGTAAGACATTATTGTCTACCCCTGTCCAAGTCAAGAAAATTAACGCTTGTGTGGCAGTAAGACATTATTGTCTACCCCTGTCCAAGTCAAGAAAATGAGGGCTTGTGTGGCAGAAAGACATTACATGTATTATATACCTCTGTCCAAGTCATGAAAATTAAGGCTTGTGTGGCAGAAAAACATTACATGTATTATATCCCTCTGTCCAAGTCATGAAAATTAAGGCTTGTGTGGCAGAAAGACATTACATGTAGTATATACCCTGTCCAAGTCAAGAAAATTAAGGCTTGTGTGGCAGTAAGACATTATTGTCTACCCCTGTCCAAGTCAAGAAAATTAGGGCTTGTGTGGCAGAAAGACATTACATGTATTATATACCTCTGTCCAAGTCATGAAAATTAAGGCTTGTGTGGCAGTAAGACATTATTGTCTACCCCTGTCCAAGTCAAAGAAAATTAAGGCTTGTGTGGCAGAAAGACATTACATGTATTATATACCTCTGTCCAAGTCATGAAAATTAAGGCTTGTGTGGCAGAAAAACATTACATGTATTATATCCCTCTGTCCAAGTCATGAAAATTAAGGCTTGTGTGGCAGAAAGACATTACATGTATTATATATCCCTGTCCAAGTCAAGAAAATTAAGGCTTGTGTGGCAGTAAAACATTATTGTCTACCCTGTCCAAGTCAAGAAAATTAAGGCTTGTGTGGCAGAAAAACATTACATGTATTATATACCTCTGTCCAAGTTATGAAAATTAAGGCTTCTGTGGCATAAAAAAAACATTACATGTATTATATACCTCTGTCCAAGTCATGAAAATTAAGGCTTGTGTGGCAGTAAGACATTATTGTCTACCCCTGTCCAAGTCAAGAAAATTAAGGCTTGTGTGGCAGTAAGACATTGTCTACTCCTGTCCAAGTCAAGAAAATTAGGGCTTGTGTGGCAGAAAGACATTACATGTATTATATACCTCTGTCCAAGTCATGAAAATTAAGGCTTGTGTGGCAGAAAAACATTACATGTATTATATCCCTCTGTCCAAGTCATGAAAATTAAGGCTTGTGTGGCAGAAAGACATTACATGTATTATATACCCCTGTCCAAGTCAAGAAAATTAAGGCTTGTGTGGCAGTAAAACATTATTGTCTACCCCTGTCCAAGTCAAGAAAATTAAGGCTTGTGTGGCAGAAAAACATTACATGTATTATATACCTCTGTCCAAGTTATGAAAATTAAGGCTTCTGTGGCATAAAAAAAACATTACATGTATTATATACCTCTGTCCAAGTCAAGAAAATTAAGGCTTGTGTGGCAGAAAAACATTACATGTATTATATACCTCTGTCCAAGTCATGAAAATTAAGGCTTGTGTGGCAGTAAGACATTATTGTCTACCCCTGTCCAAGTCAAGAAAATTTAGGCTTGTGTGGCAGAAAAACATTACATGTATTATATACCTCTATCCAAGTCATGAAAATTAAGGCTTGTGTGGCAGTAAGACATTACATGTATTATATACCCCTGTCCAAATCAAGAAAATTAAGGCTTGTGTGGCAAAAAGACATTACATGTATTATATACCCCTGTCCAAGTCAAGAAAATTAAGGCTTTTGTGGCAGTAAGACATTATTGTCTACCCCTGTCCAAGTCAAGAAAATGAGGGCTTGTGTGGCAGAAAGACATTACATGTATTATATACCTCTGTCCAAGTCATGAAAATTAAGGCTTGTGTGGCAGTAAGACATTATTGTCTACCCCTGTCCAAGTCAAGAAAATCAAGGCTTGTGTGGCAGAAAAACATTACATGTATTATATACCTCTGTCCAAGTCATGAAAATTAAGGCTTGTGTGGCAGTAAGACATTATTGTCTACCCCTGTCCAAGTCAAGAAAATTAAGGCTTGTGTGGCAGAAAAACATTACATGTATTATATACCTCTATCCAAGTCATGAAAATTAAGGCTTGTGTGGCAGTAAGACATTACATGTATTATATACCCCTGTCCAAATCAAGAAAATTAAGGCTTGTGTGGCAGAAAGACATTACATGTATTATATACCCCTGTCCAAGTCAAGAAAATTAAGGCTTTTGTGGCAGTAAGACATTATTGTCTACCCCTGTCCAAGTCAAGAAAATTAGGGCTTGTGTAAAAGAAAGACATTACATGTATTATATACCTCTCTCCAAGTCATGAAAATTAAGGCTTGTGTGGCAGTAAGACATTACATGTATTATATACCCCTGTCCAAGTCAAGAAGATTAAGGCTTGTGTGGCAGTAAGACATTATTGTCTACCCCTGTCCAAGTCAAGAAAATTAAGGCTTGTGTGGCAGAAAAACATTACATGTATTATATACCTCTGTCCAAGTCAAGAAAATTTGGGCTTGTGTGGCAGAAAGATATTACATGTATTATATTCCTCTATCCAAGTCATGGATATTAAGGCTTGTGTGGCAGTAAGACATTATTGTCTACCCCTGTCCAAGTCATGAAAACGAGGGCTTGTGTGGCAGAAAGACATTACATGTATTATACACATGTACCTCTGTCCAAGTCAAGAAAATGAGGGCTTGTGTGGCAGAAAGACATTACATGTATTATATACCTCTGTCCAAGTCATGGAAATTAAGGCTTGTGTGGCAGAAAGACATAACATGTATTATATACCCCTGTCCAAGTCAAGAAAATTAAGGCTTGTGTGGCAGTAAGACATTATTTTCTACCCCTGTCCAAGTCAAGAAAATTAGGGCTCGTGTAAAAGAAAGACATTACATGTATTATATACCTCTGTCCAAGTCATGAAAATTAAGGCTTGTGTGGCAGTAAGACATTATTGTCTACCCCTGTCCAAGTCAAGAAAATGAGGGCTTGTGTGGCAGAAAGATATTACATGTATTATATACCTCTGTCCAAGTCATGAAAATTAAGGCTTGTGTGGCAGAAAAACATTACATGTATTATAGCCCTCTGTCCAAGTCATGAAAATTAAGGCTTGTGTGGCAGAAAGACATTACATGTATTATATACCCCTGTCCAAGTCAAGAAAATTAAGGCTTGTGTGGCAGTAAGACATTATTGTCTACCCCTGTCCAAGTCAAGAAAATTAACGCTTGTGTGGCAGTAAGACATTATTGTCTACCCCTGTCCAAGTCAAGAAAATGAGGGCTTGTGTGGCAGAAAGACATTACATGTATTATATACCTCTGTCCAAGTCATGAAAATTAAGGCCTGTGTGGCAGAAAAACATTACATGTATTATATCCCTCTGTCCAACTCATGAAAATTAAGGCTTGTGTGGCAGAAAGACATTACATGTATTATATACCCCTGTCCAAGTCAAGAAAATTAAGGCTTGTGTGGCAGTAAGACATTATTGTCTACCCCTGTCCAAGTCAAGAAAATTAGGGCTTGTGTGGCAGAAAGACATTACATGTATTATATACCTCTGTCCAAGTCATGAAAATTAAGGCTTGTGTGGCAGTAAGACATTATTGTCTACCCCTGTCCAAGTCAAGAAAATGAGGGCTTGTGTGGCAGAAAGACATTACATGTATTATATACCTCTGTCCAAGTCATGAAAATTAAGGCTTGTGTGGCAGAAAAACATTACATGTATTATATCCCTCTGTCCAAGTCATGAAAATTAAGGCTTGTGTGGCAGAAAGACATTACATGTATTATATACCCCTGTCCAAGTCAAGAAAATTAAGGCTTGTGTGGCAGTAAGACATTATTGTCTACCCCTGTCCAAGTCAAGAAAATTAAGGCTTGTGTGGCAGAAAAACATTACATGTATTATATACCTCTGTCCAAGTTATGAAAATTAAGGCTTCTGTGGCATAAAAAGAACATTACATGTATTATATACCTCTGTCCAAGTCAAGAAAATTAAGGCTTGTGTGGCAGAAAAACATTACATGTATTATATACCTCTGTCCAAGTCATGAAACTTAAGGCTTGTGTGGCAGTAAGACATTATTGTCTACCCCTGTCCAAGTCAAGAAAATTAAGGCTTGTGTGGCAGAAAAACATTACATGTATTATATACCTTTGTCCAAGTCATGAAAATTAAGGCTTGTGTGACAGTAAGACATTACATGTATTATATACCCCTGTCCAAGTCAAGAAAATTAACGCTTGTGTGGCAGAAAAACATTACATGTATTATATACCTCTGTCCAAGTCATGAAAATTAAGGTTTGTGTGGCAGTAAGACATTATTGTCTACCCCTGTCCAAGTCAAGAAAACAAGGGCTTGTGTGGCAGAAAGACATTACATGTATTATATACCTCTGTCCAAGTCAAGAAAATTAAGGCTTGTGTGGCAGAAAGACATTACTTGTATTATATACCTCTGTCCAAGTCATGAAAATTAAGGCTTGTGTGGCAGAAAGACATTATTATCTACCCATGTCCAAGTCAAGAAAATTAAGGCTTCTGTGGCATAAAAAAAACATTACATGTATTATATACCCCTGTCCAAGTCAAGAAAATTAGGGCTTGTGTGGCAGAAAGACATTACATTTTTAATATACCTCTGTCCAAGTCATGGAAATTAAGGCTTGTGTGGCAGAAAGACATAACATGTATTATATACCTCTGTCCAAGTCATGAAAATTAAGGCTTGTGTGGCAGTAAGACATTACATGTATTATATACCCCTGTCCAAATCAAGAAAATTAAGGCTTGTGTGGCAGAAAGACATTACATGTATTATATACCCCTGTCCAAGTCAAGAAAATTAAGGCTTGTGTGGCAGTAAGACATTATTGTCTACCCCTGTCCAAGTCAAGAAAATTAAGGCTTGTGTGGCAGAAAAACATTACATGTATTATATACCTCTGTCCAAGTCATGAAAATTAAGGCTTGTGTGGCAGTAAGACATTATTGTCTACCCCTGTCCAAGTCAAGAAAATTAGGGCTTGTGTGGCAGAAAAACATTACATGTATTATATACCTCTGTCCAAGTCATGAAAATTAAGGCTTGTGTGGCAGTAAGACATTACATGTATTATATACCCCTGTCCAAATCATTAAAAATTAAGGCTTGTGTGGCAGAAAAACATTACATGTATTATATACCTCTGTCCAAGTCATGAAAATTAAGGCTTGTGTGGCAGTAAGACATTATTGTCTACCCCTGTCCAAGTCAAGAAAATGAAGGCTTGTGTGGCAGTAAGACATTGTCTACTCCTGTCCAAGTCAAGAAAATTAGGGCTTGTGTGGCAGAAAGACATTACATGTATTATATACCTCTATCCAAGTCAAGAAAATTAAGGCTTGTGTGGCAGAAAAACATTACATGTATTATATACCTCTGTCCAAGTCATGAAAATTAAGGCTTGTGTGGCAGAACGACATTATTGTCTACCCCTGTCCAAGTCAAGAAAATTAAGGCTTGTGTGGCAGTAAGACATTATTGTCTACCCCTGTCCAAGTCAAGAAATTTAAGGCTTGTGTGGCAGAAAAACATTACATGTATTATATACCTCTGTCCAAGTCATGAAAATTAAGGCTTGTGTGGCAGAACGACATTATTGTCTACCCCTGTCCAAGTCATGAAAATTAAGGCTTGTGTGGCAGAACGACATTATTGTCTACCCCTGTCCAAGTCAAGAAAATTAGGGCTTGTGTGGCAGAAAGACATTACATGTATTATATACCTTTGTCCAAGTCATGAAAATTAAGGCTTGTGTGGCAGAACGACATTATTGTCTACCCCTGTCCAAGTCAAGAAAATTAAGGCTTGTGTGGCATAAAATAACATAACATGTATTATATACCTCTGTCCAAGTCAAGAAAATTAAGGCTTGTGTGGCATAAAAAAAACATAACATGTATTATATACCTCTGTCCAAGTCAAGAAAATTAGGACTTGTGTGGCAGAAAGATCTAGATCTACCCCTGTCCAAGTCAAGAAAATTAAGGCTCGTGTTGCAGATTGGCCTCCCTACCAAGTTCTTGGGTCTAGATCTCGGGCCTAGATCTAGTCTACCCCTTTCCAACTCCAAGTCCATGTCATGAAAATTAAATTTAAAGCTTAGAATCTAATCTAGTCTAGTAGTAGGCCTAGGCCTAGATCTATAGATCTAGAAGTATAATTGCCAGGCTTTGCTTTGGTAAATAAAAGTTGTTAAATTTACCATTTAAAACTAGGGGCAGGGCCTAGACTAGGCTAAAAGTAAAAGTGTCCTGTCCAGACACGTCAAAACGTCTGGGTAGACCCTAGAATATAGGCCTAGGCCTAGACTAGATCTAGATCTAGACTAGGCCTAGTACTAGTATATTCTAATAGGGTCTAGGCCCTACCTAGAGTCTAGAGCAGTAGAGGTCTATTCTAGATCTAGTAGTACTAGATCTAGTAGGCCTACTGTCGTAGTCTAGATCTAATATTAGTAGATCTAGGCCTAGATCTCAATCTCTAGACTAGGTCTAGTCTAGGCCTAGATTCTAATTGCAATTGCAACTGAAATGCAACTTGCAACTTGTTCTATGCGCTCATATTTTCGCTAGCCCCCAGGGATCACAACTGATTACAGTTTAAAAATACCCTTCCCGCTATTTGGTGGATCAGCTAATTAGGGGGCGTGCGCTCCGCTCAGTCCAAACCATGGTTACATCGCGTAACATCTCCGCGTACGAACGAAACCCGAAATTCAATTACACATTATAGTGAATGAAAGTATGGCTAGCAGTAGCAATTCGCGCAATAAACCCAGAAGTAAATTAAGTTATAGTCAATGGCAATATCGCGGAGACAACGTGCACGTGCGATATTGCCATTGACTATAACGTGTAGTCACTTCCTGGTTTTTTTGCGCGACCGGCTATTCATACTAGTCAATGGCAGGCATCGCGGAGACAACGTGGCTCAAGCTGCAAGTCGCGCATTGGCTTAGCAGCATGCGTTCGTATGCATACGCTTGCATATCGCGCGATACAGCTGTTTGGCTAAATTTAGCAAAACAACATCACTTTGCGTGGACGTCTTTTTCGTCGATTTTGACCAAAATGATATGAATATAGGCCTACCAGCGTTTTGGAGGGGCTGTATCTTTTGATAGAAACATCGGTGAAGCTTCAAATTTGAAATGTATTAGACCTAGATTCTAGAGTCTATTCTGATTACACTTTTTATTCAAATATCAAACAAAAATGGTGAAAAACGATCCCAAATTGAAAATTGAAAAATCGTTCAGACACCCTAGAGTAGATCTAGTACTAGATCTAGTAGGCCTACTGTCGTAGTCTAACTGTTAGATCTAATATTAGTAGATCTAGGCCTAGATCTCAATCTCTAGACTAGGTCTAGTCTAGGCCTAGATTCTAATTGCAATTGCAACTGAAATGCAACTTGCAACTTGCAAGAGTTTCTTTGGTAGACCTATTTGAAGGACTGAACTTCTGAAGTAAAATTCTGCTGCTAAAGTTTGGCAAAAATTCCAACAGATTTTGTAAGAAAATTGATTCATAGACTCTTTGGCTAACCTTAGTAATTTGGAGGATAAAAGGAAGGAAAACTTACCTTTCTTGCTGGCCATATTTCTGTGCTAGACAGGAGCTCCCCACTATGCACAGCCACAGGGCACAATAACTCACTAGTCACTAGCCCTGCAAGCGCAGCATGCATAGACTACGCAAGCATGTGCATACATAGCAAGCATGTGCATAGCATGTGATATGCACGGCACGCGCATGAATGCAATGCATACACTGCACACACAAAACCATCCACCCATGACACACACACACACACACACACAGAGCCATACACTGCCTACTACTTTGCTTACAAATACTACACACTAACAAGTCACACACACACACACAAGTACTGCAGAGGCGCATAGTACCTAGCTACCTGGATGTCAACTGTAGATGGCACTATTCCGTTTGTCTACTTGGACACAACCCCTCTCTAAAATTTAGACATTTATTTTTGGACATTTTTTGGGAGAAAATTTTCTTGTGTGACTAAATCTTATTTGATTAGAAATGACATGTCAGACATCTTAGACACTGAATTTGATAGTTTTCTTGTGTGGCTAGACACACAAGTTCTAAAGTGACACACAAGGATATCTCATACGTAAAACTAAACACACAAGCATACCATCGCAAACTCGGACGTACGGACGGACGGACGGACGGACGGACAACCCGAAAACATAATGCCTCCGGCTACTTCGTAACGGAGGCATAAAAACAGCATAGATTACAACCTCAACTCATATTCTATAAACTTTCAAATTATGGATTACTTTTTTGATACAGATATGTTATTCTTCTAGCTTATTTAAATTGATGTTTCTATTTATCTTATTTTCTTACTTTTATCACGATGTAAAATGGACTCTAGATCTAGCAAATTGTATCCAACTCTTTGCATCTGACACAATTATGTCTACAATAACAACTAGAAGATCGAAGGTCAGTTATTCTGGAGAGGAAAAGAACTTTGTTAACTTATGTCCTTTAAATTTTCCTCATTCTTGATCTATAAGCCCCTAGAGGGCCACACTCCTTAAAGTACAATGTGATATATACACCGATCATTATAGGATCTGATTGTCTGAACAGAAGGGAAAGAAGTATCAGAGCGCTACATTTGAATTGATCATGCAGGCTCGTGGATGGAGAATGGCTGAAGCATCTTGTAACCCACTATGTCATCTCAATGATGAATCTCATATTGGAACCTTGGTTGTTATTACATTGCTTTAAAGTTCATACTGTCAATTCTTTTCCCATTCTCATTATCTCTTCATAAAGACCTCACATTTTCATCTCATTTCATGCCAATCATACCAGCTAGCTTTGAGATGAACAATCCATCTTATAGCATGATGCATGAAGCACTCTCATTGCCTATTACCTCAAGGAAAATGTTTTTTCTTCAAGCTTTTGACAACATTATTACCTAAGTATGGCGTTTTCCGATAATTACTTTGTATTTTAACAATGTTGCAATAAAATAAAATAAAAATATTATTGATACCAATTTGAAATACACTATATAATCAATTTATCCCTAAAAATAAACCCTGTCCTGAAATTTAATAATATTAATAATATTCAGCTTTTATATAGCGCTTACATCTCGGTCATTGGATTCAGTGCTTGCCCGCAAACAATGTGTGCACAATCTCCACTCCCTGGGGAGCATTCCAGCCAGGCATTACTTTACGCTCAAAAATTGTTTGACCGACAATGACGGTCGCATCCTACCGGGTACCCATTTTAACACCTGGGTGGAGAGTAGCAAGTGCAGGTTAATATCTTGCCAAAGGATATTAGTGCCATGTCGGTGATTCGAACCCTCGACCTTTGCATCTACAGTTGAGCGCCTTAAACCACTTGACCACGACACCAAAACACAAAATGAAATCATTGCTTAACCTTTCATTCTTGATGTCTGAGTGTTATTTTATAACAGGAAGGTTATTAATGTTGTCATATCTATTTAACCTCATCTAAGGGAATAGATGCAGATATAGATATCACAGCCACGTAATTCTCTTCTGAAATCAAGCTACAGCCAATCACATCAGGCGATTGCATGACCTATAACTAAGCATCGCCTAAAGCATCATGCAATTGCCAACAATTGTTCGAGAGTCAATTTTCGTCATACTCCTAATTACAGCACTGACCTCAGAATTACACCCAAGTGTACTCTTTACACTTAACCTGACCTACAATCAATCTCTGCCCTAACCCTATTAAACTATTATAGTATCTATTGGGAAATGAGGGAAGAGAAATCTTCCAGCGAAAACTTTGCATTTGCTTGTACTATAAGATCCTTAAATCTTATGCTGCACCAGGGAAAAATTTGTTTGTTTTAATGCTACTCAGGCCCGTATAAACTAGGGGTTCGCGTGAATCCCCCCCCCCCCCTTACAAAAAAAAGAAAGAAGGATTTTGTTTTTTGTTGTTGTTGCTGAAGTTTGGGGGAGGGGTGTTGATTTAAAACAAAATTGTGCTCTATAACCCCCCCCACCCCCCCCCCCCCCCCCGCTTATTCGCCGCTCAATCTGGCTCAAAGTTGCAACCCTAAGAACCCCCACTTAAAAAACGCTTGTACGGGCTTGCTACTATATACATGTAGTTTGATCATGAGAATGAAAGCAACCTTGTTATTTGTTTTTATCTATTCAAAGTTAATACACCACAATTAAATCAACATGACCAAAACCTTCTGCAGATAGGGTTTATCTGATAGAAGACTGTCATGAAATGCATCTCAAATTAAATTTCCATTCCATCAAAATGTAACAGCCTTCTTTGATTCTGATATCAAAACCTAAACAACGGTGGATCTTAAAGGACATGACTGGTACTTAAAGGTAATACAAAGTTTTGGGAAATTTTGAAAATGGGTGGATAGTGATTCTTTACAATTTTGATGTATTTGGATACCCCTGTGGATATAATATAAGCAGCAGAAATTTAGCCCCTAAAACACTTCTGCTTTTGAGAAAAATTGAATATAAAAATTTACCGGTGCTCCCGGTAAATTTTGATATACATTTCAATTAGCGTCTACGGCCGTAGCTGCAACCATGAAAATCTCAGAATATGTAGTTGTGATATATAATTTCCAAACGGGAATAGCTAATCGGTCGATTTTAGTCAAGAAACATTGTTTTATAGCTTAATTAATGTATTGACCTTGAGAGGAAGCTATACAACATAAAGAGTTTATTATTTACAATTTCATAACTTTAGACTCGATTTCAACAGCGACGATGATCACTGAATATTGTAGGGTCGCATATGCTTCCAGTTTGTTCATTTGAACCAAATTCACGACCCAATACCAAAACTTTGTATTACCTTTAAAATGTCAAAAAATGATAGGACACGATTGCGACTACTTCCGAAAAATTAACCTAAGGCAATTTCAATGACCTTCCACATGTAAGTCACCTATGGAACTATGTGAACATGACTTATGTAATCCGAACATGATTTCTATTGGATATACAAAAGGGTATTGAAATGACTCCTTGAGTTCATTTTTCTAAATTAGTTGTAATCGTGTTTAATAAGGAAATATATCTAGTGATACAGCCAATATATGCCCCAAATACAATGTCCTAATAACTCCCAACCTCCAAGATCACGATTTATCAAAGTTCATTCCCTTGATTTCAATTGTTTCCAAGGTGATTAAAAGTAATGGAAGAAGACAAGTCTGGAATTCTAGATCAAATATTAATGACTAACTACTGCTCTTTTCATGCTAGTTCAGATATGGTGCAGTAAACTGCCGCAAAAAAAGGACTTGCACATATTCACCGAGCTCTGTGTTATATGATACAGAAATGTGAGGTGTATTACACTTTACCTCATCATAGCCAAATAAAAAATTGTGGTTTTGCGGCATCATATCTGAACAAGCTTTAATAGCGATGGAAGAAATCATGGCCAGAATTCTAGATCAAATATTTATGAGTAAACATTGCTCTTTTAGCTTTTAAGACACTCGCATGACTAGTGTTTTATTCCATCAAGTGAATCGGTAATGTGATGAGTTTCCTTGCAAAATGCATGAATCCCACTTTAGGTTATTTCAGATTGGGCAAAACAAACATACTGTTACAACTGAAGATAGGTTTGGTGGTTAAATGATTTGCCATAAACAGCTGTCTTTAACCTACAACTTTGTGTTTTGTATCAATCTGAAAAACAGACTCAGACGCAGACACAACATTTATTGTGCAAAGCTATATGATACCTGCAGGTCTAAAATAGTGAGACTTGGGCATTTGATGCGTTATGCAGCAAAACTGTTCTCATAAGGCCTGTGTTCATCAGCTCGAGATTGCCAAATATCCCGCTATTTCAATTATCCCGATCGCAAATTATCCAGTTAGTTTGCGTCTTCATCAGCTCGAAGTTGCAATTAGCAGGATATTAGGTCGGGATAATCATCCCGAGATATCTTGGGATAGTTTGCAAAATATCCTGATATTTATCTGGTGCGTCTTCACCAGCCCGAAGGTTCGCACTATGCGTGAATGCTGAGCAAAATATCTCGAGCTAATTTCTCAAGGTCGAGTTTCAAGTTTCGAGGTCGAATCTCGAGCTGATGAAGACGCGATTTGTAACTTCGGGATTATTTCCCAAAATCAGAAATAGCGGGCTATTTGGCAATCTCGAGCTGATGATGACACGCCTATATTCCTGGGAAAGTAAGCTTTGGAAAGGTCACTCCACTATTCGGTTGACTTTGCCGACAGTTTGATATTAAACCAATTCATTGCAATTACTCTTCAGACTTGTCACCGATCAATTATTCATCTTCTCTGAATTCCCACCGTGGTGATCTACAATGTCCAGCTGTGCATCCTAAGTAGCCACACGTGGGATCTTAACCCACATCCTCAAGTTGGAAACACTATTTCAAGTGTGATCGGGGAAAAGGACAGTTAATTTTTATGCATGACAAATGTCAACTGTTTATTCCCTTGCAAAACCAAAGCCATTAAATATGTAACAAACCTTGATTTGGACTGTGTACATGTGTACTTTTAAAAATAGTGTTCTATATTGCTCTTTAGTAGTAGTATAGTATGAGTAGGAGTAGAAGTAGTAGAAGTAGTTGTAGTAGTAGTTGTAATCGCAGTATTAGTTGTAGGCATTGTAGTAGCCGTAGTAGTCATGGTAATGGTATTATTTTTATTATTATTATCATTATTATTGTAGCGGCTCTTACATTCGCCCTACTTACATTCGCCCTACTTTCACTGTACATTCATGTCTCCAGTATTTTTCCATCTATTTTCCATCACGGTACTTATTTATATTCATTATTCGGACCACGTGTGTTCATTCCTCCAATCGCGCATCGTGGTTCCGCACTGTTCACCCCGCGTATTTTCAACTCCACGAGGTTTTTCTCCACTCCCGCTTTCACCTTGGTCGAGTCAAGACGTCTCCGCAATTTCCTCTCCAGGCTCTATTCTTCTGTGCCTGTCGTTTCTTCTACGGCACGTCTACTCTTTCCCTGCCGTGTTCATCGGGCTGCAGTCTCCCAGTGGAACGTTATAGTCAGCACCGACATGGCGCCTGACTCTCCGCTGGGAGCTGCCAGTGTCTTCGTTCCGGTAGCTCTTTCCACTCACGAGCTCATCATTTCACCGCAGCTCATCTAAACATTTCTTCATCAAAGTCCGGCGCATCAAACGAGCAACTATTACTACTCAGCACCAGTGCCGGCTTTGCATGTCTACGTTTCTACTCTTTGCCTCCGACATCAAGCGATTCACTGCTTCGTCGTCGAGCGCCACATCTCTTCTCTTCTCTTCTCGCCTGAGAGCTTCAACCACATCTTTATCACGAGCGTCAGCGTCGAGATCCTTCACCGCTCTTCAGCCACGAATACGAAGCTGCATCTCCGCCTTCAAGCCTCCGCACATCATCGCGTGAGCCCCTTCCTTCGTTCTTCTCAACTCTCTTCATCTTCATTGGACTTTCGACGCCATTTCTATTCTGTCGTAAGCTCTATTTATTCACGTTCATTATATACATCGCATTTATTCATGTCCATTCTCATTCATTACTATTTCTATGTAACTACGTGCAATATCTTCAATTCTCATTCCGAGTCATCGTTTGTGCTTGGCTACACTTTGCAAGTGTACGGCCAGCCTCATCAGCACCCAATAAACATAACGAAAAGGGAACATTTTCTTTCTTGTATTTTATTGTCAGTGCAACCTTGTTTCCTCGTAGCTAAAATAAAAATAAGAGTTATGTTGTGTGACGAGTGAACACGCTTTCAAATATCCATTCACAATACCTCACACTCATATCTCTAAAGTGGTGACCCCTCGTTTACTTTGAAGCTTGGTTGTACGAATTTATTATTCCCAGACTTTTTGGACTTGGCAATGTTTTATAAAATGTATTCATTCTGGATTTTGTATCGAATGTTTTTTATGCTCTTGCATTTATACACGTTTTTTCGATGCATACCATGTCAATACTCACTGTTCTATTTTTGGCAACTAAACAGCCGTTCGCATACCATGCTTGTTGTATTCAATTCTTTCAACATGCCATGCTTGTACATTTCTTAGGCTGTTGTAAATTACTGCATACACTATATTATACAAAACATGCACTTTTACATTTTTATCAGCCATTGATTCTTGTGACATTTTGTACTTTGCTCATTTATATATTATCGCCTTTTATCTGTGTATTGCATACACAGCTTCAATTCTGGCAGGGGAGTAATGTAGCGGCTCTTACATTCGCCCTACTTACATTCGCCCTACTTTCACTGTACATTCATGTCTCCAGTATTTTTCCATCTATTTTCCATCACGGTACTTATTTATATTCATTATTCGGACCACGTGTGTTCATTCCTCCAATCGCGCATCGTGGTTCCGCACTGTTCACCCCGCGTATTTTCAACTCCACGAGGTTTTTCTCCACTCCCGCTTTCACCTTGGTCGAGTCAAGACGTCTCCGCAATTTCCTCTCCAGGCTCTATTCTTCTGTGCCTGTCGTTTCTTCTACGGCACGTCTACTCTTTCCCTGCCGTGTTCATCGGGCTGCAGTCTCCCAGTGGAACGTTATAGTCAGCACCGACATGGCGCCTGACTCTCCGCTGGGAGCTGCCAGTGTCTTCGTTCCGGTAGCTCTTTCCACTCACGAGCTCATCATTTCACCGCAGCTCATCTAAACATTTCTTCATCAAAGTCCGGCGCATCAAACGAGCAACTATTACTACTCAGCACCAGTGCCGGCTTTGCATGTCTACGTTTCTACTCTTTGCCTCCGACATCAAGCGATTCACTGCTTCGTCGTCGAGCGCCACATCTCTTCTCTTCTCTTCTCGCCTGAGAGCTTCAACCACATCTTTATCACGAGCGTCAGCGTCGAGATCCTTCACCGCTCTTCAGCCACGAATACGAAGCTGCATCTCCGCCTTCAAGCCTCCGCACATCATCGCGTGAGCCCCTTCCTTCGTTCTTCTCAACTCTCTTCATCTTCATTGGACTTTCGACGCCATTTCTATTCTGTCGTAAGCTCTATTTATTCACGTTCATTATATACATCGCATTTATTCATGTCCATTCTCATTCATTACTATTTCTATGTAACTACGTGCAATATCTTCAATTCTCATTCCGAGTCATCGTTTGTGCTTGGCTACACTTTGCAAGTGTACGGCCAGCCTCATCAGCACCCAATAAACATAACGAAAAGGGAACATTTTCTTTCTTGTATTTTATTGTCAGTGCAACCTTGTTTCCTCGTAGCTAAAATAAAAATAAGAGTTATGTTGTGTGACGAGTGAACACGCTTTCAAATATCCATTCACAATACCTCACACTCATATCTCTAAATTATTAATTACCATCATCATCATCATCATCACCATCATCATTATTATTATTATTATTAGTAGTAGTAGTAGTAGGAGTTTGATAATGTGCTTATCAGAAGGCTTTAATCTGCCACAACGCTATAAAAAGAGTGAAAAAACATAATTTTGAGAAGTATATATATATATATATAATTCTGAGTGGGATCAATCTTCCCTTCATCAAAGGAGCAGTTTCTATACTAAAAACAGATTAAATATTTGACAAAATAACTAAAGTCCAGAAAGTAGCCCTAGATTTTGGCCATGTGAGAAGTAGAACTAAAGTTCTCCATAAGGTCCTTGCCCTTCGAACAACGGATCCTATTTTCATCCGGGTAATTCCATTCTGGAATCCCTCGGTTCTTAATAAGGAACCAATTGGATCCTGGGTTAGAGTATAGGTTTCTTATATCAGATCCTCGCTTCTTGGAAGCTAAATCAAATTAGACCATAGCTTTCCTATTAGAAGGTGGTATCAACCTCTTTATTTTCAAATTGAATATGGGTGCAATGACCATTTAGTCGAGTGATAGTAATTTAATATACCCCTGTTCATACTTCACCAGATAACATGGTCTGAAATCATTGCGCTGTATCCCAGAGGCCTCAATATTATATATATGTATGTTCAGAGCCAGAAGGATGTTTATTCTATGTTATAATATAATTAGCCAACATGCACCCTTCTAGCTCCTAAAGAGAATATTTGGTTCCAGTGGAAAGAATTCACAAGAGAACTGAGCAAAGAAATAGAAATACATAACAATTTCAGCACAATTTGTTAAAATAGAAAATCATATGTTTTACTCGAAGGAGATAGAATTAAACCCTTTTCAGATGGCACCCTTATAAGATTTGATTAAAGATAGTCTACATGTAGAAACCCATTCAGATTGCACTATTTTCACTTTGGTTGCTTTCTTCGTCTCTCTGCAGGGTAGCTTGTTTGCCACATGTGTATTTTTGCACACACACACAATATATAGCCACCAATTGATGGAAAGATTGCTTTGTGCAATACAAATGCTTTGCAAAATCACCGATATCCAGTCTGGAATAGATCCAATACTACATAAAAATGATATGTGTTCATACGTGTCTTGATACCAAAACAATTAATATTGTTTCAGTAGATAATCTGTAGCTAATTGTTTTCCGGTGAAATATGCCAAGGATGACATGTAAAGTCTACTGTTAAAAGTATAGACCTGCTCTGGCCATGCGATTGCATTGTGAAAGAAACGGTGTGGAATCGATCAAAAAAAGGTTGATCACTTAGCATGTAAGTATTGGTGTGTACTGCAAGGTTCTGGAATCATCAAAATGATAAGATATTTGGCCTAGTCTTAGTAAAGTTACAAAGACTGTACACAGAAAGATGTAGGGACTACGAGATGATCTATTCAGGCCGGATAGATATGATAATTTACCAAATATATAAATTAGTAGGCGGTTTCCTGCCAAAATTTGTATCATCACGTATTAGTCAAAACATATTCTTTCACATGATTGGTAATAAGACCTTCCATTTAAATTTTTGAGAGGGGGCGTTTCCAACACCGGTCTATACCTTTAAGAAAAGGTCTGGAGCACCAAGAATAGGGGTCATGCTCATCTACAGAAATGCCACAAATAACAGACCATAATTGAAATCCTTTTTCTGAAATTGCATTGATTAAATGTGAAATTTATACAGAGACTACAGCTGAAATGAACCCTCAGAGTAATGTTAAGGACGCAATGCAGCCCGTTACCAAATAATTTGACATTCTATCATAATTATAATCAACATCCTGCAAAACATAATAGAAATGAGTTTTATAAATAAACTGAGTCCCAATGGACACAATAATCACTACGAACTGGGTGATCTCGTAAACAATACAATTTTTTTAAAATTACCAATATTCAGGACTTTTTATCATTACTTTTTCATTTGTTATGTTGATGCCAGTTGGTCTAAAATTGTTGTTATTTTCATATTTTATAGTCTACAAAGGACTGTAGTGAGCTTCTAATAAGGCAAATATTGTTATGGCTCTGTAAAACATTATAAAAGACAATCTTTGACCAAGTTTCATTCATTTCAAAGTATTTTATGTGACATATTTCTCATGCAAAAAAAAGTGATTTTTCTCCCAGGAAGCCAGCCCATCCCTCATAGCCAATTTGACCTTCGACCTCTCTTCTATCATCAGGCATATCAAATGGACACATCTTGTCTGATTTCCTGACCTAGCTAGGTGACCCCATGACCTTTATCATCTTACATTACCTAAAACAAAAGTAAGCAGATCAAATTTTAGAGTGACTCATAAGGGCCCATTTACATTGCTTGAAAACCTACCGGTATTTGAAACACCGTCGGTTTTGGAACAACCATTTATACTACCGGTACTGGAAAAACCTGTATGGATACATCTTGTCTGATTTACTGACCTAGCTAGGCGACCCCATGACCTTTCTCATCTTACATTGCATAAAACAAAAGTAAGCTGATCAAATTGAAGAGTGACTCATAAGGGCCCATTTACATTGCACGAAAACCTATTTGAAACAACATTGTTTTTTGAACCTACCATTTACACCACCAATAAAAGTCTGTCAGTGCAATGAAATTCTTTTTTTTTTTTTTTGGGGGGGGGGGGTGCATTTTGTGCAAGCGCTATTTAATGCAGCTTTGCATGCGATAGTACAGAAGCGAGGAAAGTCATGTGAGCAACAACCAGAAATAATTCACCGGTGTTTTGAGAGCGAGCATGTACATATACTGCAAAGCTCACACAGTTTCGGCTGGCATTAATTCACAAAACCACAATCTACAGGTGGGTTTTCGATTTTGTTTTTTTTGGACGTGTTTGTGGGTAGTTGCCTTGCAACTTCCAACAAAACTCTGGAAAGTGTGAAGAAAAAAAAATTCTGACAGTGTAAATGCACCTATAGTGTAGAAACCAATATGTTTTATATAGGTACACAGTCTCATGCAATTGGGTGTTCACAATTGGAGATTTATTGTCACTCTCTGAGCTAAGGCCTTTGCCGAAATTGAAAAAGCTGTTGATTTACTTTGAAGTCACGAGGAACCTGTTTGCTGTACCGAGGTATGAAGGCTTCTAGTTTGAAGAAAAGTATGTAGAGGTATTGTGGTCGAGTGGATACTTCACCGGACTTTCGATCACAAGGTCCGCGGTTTGAGTCCCGCCGCGGCACTAATGTCCTTTGGCAAGACATTGATCTACATTTGCCACTCTCCACCCAGTAGGATGCGAAAGCCAATGTGGTATGCTTAGCAATTTGAGCCTAGTAGCTTTTGTTGGAATGCTCCCCAGGGAGTGGAGAAAGTGCATACATTGTGTGACGGCAAGCCAGAATCCAGAATGACCAGGGTAATAATGTAAAGCGCTTAGAAACTCAGACATTCCCGACGTATTAAGCGCTATATAAGCAAAATATTATTATCATTATTAAAGGATTGAATTAGAAAACAAACACCAGAACAAACATACTGGCACCAACCTGTTCTTATTTCTTGGATATTTGGTTTGCGAGGTGAAAGTTAAAACTAAAACAAATTCTAAACAATTCTGTCAATCTGTTAACACCGGGATCAAGGGAGCATAATTCCATCACCAGAATGACTACCGTACATGAATCAATGTCTGGTTGGTAACAAAAGTCTACTTTGGCATTAAGTATCAAAATTGCAGAGGCAACAAAACTGGAAGTCAATACAGGAGATTAAGATTTTTGGGAGTATTTGATTTGATCGAGCTTCCCAAAAGATATATATGATCGGTACTGGCAAAGTGCTACAGCATGTTGGTCTTCATCAATAAAAGAATTTTACAAATACAATGAATAACTATTGTGTCTCGTATGAAAGCAGCTACAAAGTCAAACGGAAGATACAATTTGTGCACATCTGATTTCTCTAAATGTTGAGATATTCCCTTATATCTTATTTTCATGTTAATTTGTTGTTTAATTAAAATTTCCATGTTATTTTTTGTTTAATTTTTCAGCTTGTAATGAAATTAAAATTAACCTGACCTTGGTTATGGTTATCAATTTAAATGTGGTTTCAATTACTTTATCTCAATCACATTAACAAAACAGATGATTTCCATGACTGATTTTTGTTTAAACTCATGATTTAAATCATTGAAACAAACTTGCATGTATTGCCCTATAATCTATTTATTTTCCAGTCTGGAATGGATGCAATATATACATATATCCTGTGAGTCATTGATAGTAAATATAGTCAACAAACTTTCATAGAATGCTATTACGTACCTCAGAAAAATGCAGACAGAGGCAGAATTCCTTATCAAGACTAAACAGATTAAAAAGCAATTAACCTTCTAATAGTATTGTGGGACCTTTGTTGACTATATAGTTGTGCTCTTAATAAGCCCCAGACTCTGTGGCTGATGGCTTTCTAATCAGCAATCAAGACGTAATTGATTATTAAGCAATGTAATTACAAACTTTAGGCCTGTCTTCATCAGCTCGAGATTGCCAAATAGCCTGCTATTTCTGACTTGGGAAATAATCCTGAAGTTACAAATCACGTCTTCATCAGCTCAAGACTTGACCTCAAAACTTGAAACTCGACCTCGAGAAATTAGCTCGAGATATTTTGCTCAGCGTTCACGCATAGTGCGAGTCTTCGGGCTGGTCGATCAAGACGCGCCGGACACATAACGGGATACTTTGCAAACTAGGCCAAGATATCTTGGGATGATTATCTCGACCAAATCCCGCTAAATGCAGACCTGCCAACCTCTGGAGCTCAAAAACTGTATTCTTTAATCCCAAAAGTTGTATTTTACTGACAAAAGTTGTATTCTTGAAAAAAAACACGGATTGTTACGCGGATCAATGCCTCTTACAGTTCCTACCTACAGGAAGAATTTTTTTTTTTGGATCATTGGTTGAATATGCACGATTTTGTCACGACTGGTGTGTTCATGCACATACCCAAATTGCTGATGTGAGATGCTTGAAGGATACTTAACAAAACATAATGGGAATTTTGCCATTGAAAATGTCACAAACACAAAATATAAATTTAAAAAAAACAAAAAACAAAAAAAAAAAATAAAAAAAAAATCGTTTTTTGTTTTTGTTTTTTGAAAATCGTATTTTAGTAAGGAAAATCGTACTGTCGTATTTGCTTCTAAAAATCGTACTAAATACGACTAAATCGTACTGGTTGGCAGGTTTGTAAATGCTACTTCGGGCTGATGAAGACGCAAATTAACTGGATAATTTTGATCGCGATAGTTCAAATAGCAGGATATTTGGCAATCTAGAGCTGATGAAAACAGGCCTATTGCCTGGTATGGGCCCGATCTAAATTAAAACCTAAATGGCAATTCCAGAAATCAGCAGAGCTAGAGTATGGCAGTTTAAGCTCTGTCTTGCAGAGTATCGGTGTGACATTTAATTCTGAAATACTTAAAATAAAAAATGCTATCCAGGATATCAGTTGATGGTCGGGGACTGGATGGAGGATTAGGACTCAGGGCCTATATGCCGGCTTTAAAGATAAAGTCGAGTTCTGGTCATGCGATTGCATTGTGAAGGAAATGGTGTGGAATCGATCAGAAAAAGTTGATCATCTAGCATAATATAAGTGTGTATTGCAAGGTTCTGGAATCATTCAAATGATAAGACATTTACAAGCACTAGCTGTACACAGAAAGATGTATATGGGACTTCAGGAACATGTGACATAAAAATCTGTCCCTATTTTTATGATGATACATGCCATTTTTTTAATATAAAAGGTAAAGACCAGTTATGGTCATGCGATTGCATTGTGAAAGAAACGTTGTGGAATCGATCAGAAAAGGTTGATCATCTAGCATCTAGCATCTGCAAGGTTTTGAAATCATCAAAATGGTAAGAAATTCGGCCCATTCTTCGTAAAGTTACAAGCACTATACACAGAAAGATGTATATGGGACTACCCTATATCTCTCACAGACCATGAGAGAAACAAATTTACCAAATATATGAATTAGTAGGTGGTTTCCCGGCAAATTTTTTTATCATCATGTATTAGTCAAAACATATTCTTTCACACGATTGGTAATGAGAGCTTCCATTTCATTTTTTGAAATTGGGGCGTTTCCAATACTGGTCTTTACCTTTAAGGCATTTGAAGCGCCATGATTTTTAGGGAACATTGTTTTATCTGATGTTCTTTCACACTTGCATAATACAATGATAACGCTCACAAGTTATTTTCCCCTCTTCCCAGAACTCAACCTTCTCTTTAAAGGGTTAGATCAATCTGCTTTAAGAGAGCGTCTCACCTGAAATTGACACATCCCGCCCCAGCGGGCGGGGCAAGCCATTGAGCCGAGATAGAAGTTTTACTGGAAGAGAAGGTGTGGGTCAGAGCACGACTGCATGTCCTTGAAAAACGTACCTTTAATCTGTCTGTGATCTGATAAATCAATACAAACATATGAAGAAATGCATATAAAACATGATCACAGAGACTTTCTAAAAATGAGCTCAAGTGCAATCTCAATACCCATAGCTGCCAACCTTTTGCGACCAAAAAAAGGAATTCATTAAAACGAAACTTACAACCATGCGCGACACACCTCCAATGCAGAAATGTCCATTCCTTATGCTGTTTTTTCTACATTAGGACATATAGTTTATTTACAAGGAGTTATTTTTCTGTTGTTATTTTGGTTTTATTGGCGTTTCATATATGTTTTGAAGTATGTTTTAACCTTAGTTTACTATTGAATTTGTGATCAAAATAAATTTGTGGGCATTTGTTTTGACGTTCGGTATGTAAAAAAAAAAATGGTTGGCAGTTCTGCAATACCCTCGTCTACATCCTACAGAAATAATGGTTGGATCTAGACTATCGTTCAAATGTCATAGTTATATTCACACATTTCATTAGGAGATGGACATGCAGGCTATTGAAATTATTTCTTTAGGGTGATTTTTTAGATTGTGGGATAAGAGTGATTGCACGCGTCTAATATTGGACCTCTGACCGTGTCACTCTTAGTTTGCGGCCATTAGTTGCAGGTTCTTCTTTTTTCCAACCAGCTTTTTACCTTTCATAGTTTCATGTGCGTAAAAACCCTCATGGTTCCATCAATGGGCAATTGGCACTTTAGATTTTCTGCAATTCTTTTTTTTAAAAAGGGCTGTTTAATACAAAATTGTGAAAGTTTCTTTTTTACATCATTGTGTCAAAACTGAGAAAGTGAAAACAGATAAAGTAGCTATATCCCTCTTGCTCCATTATCTATTCAAGATACTTCTATCACATTAGTTTGTGAGAAACTCACCACAAAATCTCCTGCAGCTTCATTTGGAGCGCTGTCCTTGGTTGCAACAAGAAAGAATTCTCTGAAAGACACTGGGGTTGTACTCTGTAGTAGAACTGTAATCAAGGAGGATAGAAAGAAATGATATGAACTTTTAGCACACAAGACTATATAAAATGACATTTCTAGTTACAAAAGACACTTTCTGAACTTGGTAAAGTTATAATGACATTTTTTTTGTTTGGGAGGGGGGGGGGGGGGGTTGTATTCTTAAAAAACTTTACAGGTGCCTTTGCTAGCTTTTTGTTCACTTAGTTTGTGAAAACAGGTTTTACTGGTGTGAAGGAATAGAAAAGGTCTTATGTAAGATCCTTGAGGGACACCCAAAACTGTCTACAAGGCTTCAGCTCCTAACAATATATTTTTTCAAACAATGTTTTTTCAAATAGAGGTAATATAATT
Organism: Strongylocentrotus purpuratus; assembly: GCF_000002235.5. Lineage (NCBI taxonomy): Eukaryota > Metazoa > Echinodermata > Echinoidea > Camarodonta > Strongylocentrotidae > Strongylocentrotus > Strongylocentrotus purpuratus. The sequence goes on from NW_022145602.1 coordinate 23,825,556, forward strand.
TATAGAAATACATGCCTCCTTCAAATGTAGTATGATAATACTATCTTAAGCCTGAGGCCTTTAAGAGCCTTATGTTTACGGGGGATACCACAATATTCTTTAAATAATAAACAGTTTTTTTAGTTTTTAAGTTAAAGATTGTGTAAAGTTTAGTGGACGGTGAAGTTGGCAATAAACCTTCTGACTTGGCCCCACTTCCTCAAAATGAACCAAAAGATGTACCTACAAATTAATATCACTATTTGTATGTTCAGAATCAGTAAAAAATTATACAGAAGCAGCGATGAACAAAATGGTAATAATTGTAAGTTCAGTATATATGCATTTCTTCACATATCAGAGAGAGAAACAGAAAAGTTTTGTTAAAGGCATTGAAATAAAAAGAAATAATCTGAACAAAAAGTACACCTAGATGTTAAACACTCACTGGTAGTTCCCTGGTTATTTTAAAAGGGTCAACAAACGGAGGAAATTACCAGAATTGAACAAATAGAACCTATTGACCTTTTACAACAATTTGTGACAGTTACTTTGTTTCTCTTCCTGAATACCATTTCCTTCCGTTTTTACTTAATCTGTCTGGAGTACAGAGATGAGATCAAATGTCTGTCTTTTTAAATCTATGAATGAAAATAAAATATATTTTGTCCACAACTCCTCGTTTTATAATATGTACCTGTAATCCGTTTAGAGCCAGTCAGGAGTTAACTCATGTACTTCGACACAGAGTAAAAGCCCTTTTGGCCCCAAACAGACATTGTAATACCAAGATTTCCAATATCTTGTTTTCAACCACACCTCTTTTGGGGATTCCCCATCTGATAACTCACTACTCCTGTGTATTTCTTAGAGTTGAATCATCTTCATTGGCTTGTAATTATTTTAATTTGCAAATGTTTGTATTTTTTCCCCATGAAAATATATTCAGAGAGATAATTGTCAGTCAAGGCTTGCTTCACCATTCTACACAGAGAGATAATCATCCGTGGCACTCGCAATCAGTTACACTGCCAACAATAGGAGAGTTTCACAATGTAGCCAAATTTCATGCATACATGCTTCTGAAGGCCCTTGACACATACTATTTCATTCACCAGTTATGATTGCATTCTGACTATTGAATTAGAATTATATGTAACAGGTGAATGAAATAAATTGTAACATAGCACTTGTCAAAGATTTATGCATGAAATTTGATTACATTACCAAAATGGTCTATTGAGATACAATTAGTCGTAACAGGTGAATAAAATAATTCACATGGAAGCACTTCAAAGAGACATATCCATTGAATTTAGTTACATTACAAAACTAGCCAAAAAAGACATATATATATTGAATTAAGTTACATTAAAAAACTAGCCCCCAAAAGACATATACATTGAATTTAGTTACATTACAAAACTAGCCAAATTTGATCAAGTACTAGACAAGAAATGTCTCCACATTTTTTCTGTAACTACATGTATATCATATCGTCGGTGGGGTGACAAAAACACCTTGTATCTCAATTTTTTGAGATTTCGATTTTTTTTTGCATAATTTTGTACCTAATGGCCTACAACACCACCTGATAAATCCATGAACGCCTCCTTCTCGTTTTTTTCACAAATTCCACACAAACACCCTTAAACTAAACCTCATAACTTTAACCCCCTTTGAAACTGCACTGACAAAACCTCGTAACATAAGATACGTAATTCCTTTTCCTCGTAACTCACACACGGCCTAACAGTACCAAAGTTAGTGTATTCAAATCCTCGAAACTTATTCAACCAAATCCTTGTAACTCATTCAGAGTTGAAAGTAAGAACTTGTATCTCAATTTGAATAAAAACTAAAAACTCGTATGTCAATGTAGATAAACGCAAAAACCTCGTAACTCACTTTCAAATATCAAAACAATTATTTTACTGTATTTCAACAATGACATTAAAAATTGTATAAGTATTCCAGTTTTAAAAAGAAAGGATGGTGTCACAGCACTAAATTTGTTGAGACAGGAAAGTTTTTTTGCTCTCCAGAAAATTCATGATTTTTGAGATACAAGGTTTTGTCACCCCACCGACGATATAGGATGATTATAATATGTAATATAAATCAATCATATGTTTCAACCCCAACCATGCATGGTCAAGGTCCATAGTCAAATACAAGTGGAAAAGAAATAGGCCTATATGCTCCAGAATTTATTGCTCAGACCAACACACTTCTATCCGATAAAAAGTCAATTTGACTGCGAAGAGACAGACATCTCTATTTCCAAGAAGGTCTGAATGATCAATCATTTCGCCGCCTTTATTTTTGGAGACAGCTGCGTGAAGCCACCTCAAGTACCATGCTAACCTAGATAGTGGCTCTAGGTGAGATACAAATGTCAACTTATGCTGTTGCCGATTTACTAAATGCAGCGGCAGTTTGCTTTTGACAAATAACTTCATAAACACTGCTGCGGAAGAGTTTCAATCAATCTTGTTCATGGTGAGAGTGTTTTTTTCTTCTTGAATATATTTGTAAACATGTGAACATTGCACCTCAATCTGCTTTTGCCTGAGTGCAGAGAGATAGAAAAACACCTTGCAAGATTTGTATTTATTTTACATCTGCTCTTGCCTGAGTGTAGATAGATTACAAAAACACCTTGCAAGATTAATTTGTCGGTTTGGAACCAGAAGTATGTTAACTCTATGTAATGTGATGAGAGTTTAATGCCCTTCTGGCTCCAAACATTGTATTCTATTGTATCTATATGTATTGACTAGATGTATCTGTGCTTATGTATGTATTTTGAATTAATTGTAGGTTGATTAGTATATATTAATTATAGTTATTGAATGTATTATTATCTAAGTACAACATTGTAAAGCGCTTAGAAACATTGTAATAAGCGCTACATAAATATAATGTATTATTATTATTATTATTATTAAACAGAAGAATTATTACCTTCTTAAACAAGAATTTGTCTGATACCTTTCATTTCTCTGTTCAATGGGAAGAATATTCCATACATCTGGGCCAGTGTGGCAATTTGATTTAAGGGATAGTACAGTTTGTGGATTGCACAAGAATTTGTCTGATACCTTTCATTTCTCTGTCACATTTTCACGCTCAGCATAGCTCAAATCCATTTTATGAGATTGGACCAGGAGACAATACCTTCCACACATAAATAAACTATTGTTATATTTCAACTGAAGAAATTAATCTTCAATGTAAAAATAACAATCAGACTTCAGTGCCTTATATATTATTTTAAAGTTAACAAAGAAACAAAAATGATGTTTCGGTTTGGTTATCATTTCATGCTACCCCACTGTGGACAAACATATGTATGATTTCACCATATCTACTCAACCCTTTGCCTATGGGAGCTGGGTGGCCACTGTATTAAGCCTTTGGGAATGAATGAATACAGTAGTCAATGGGGTAATCTAACAGTCTGAAATATTTGTGCCATCTGAATTTATGCAAGGAGCTAGCATCTGGACATTTGAAATACTAAAAAGGTTATATAAATGGTAAATGTAATAGTAATGAATACAAAAAAAAATCCATGACTAATGTTAAAGGGATCCGGTAACTTTGTCTTATAGATCCTTTAAAAAACCCTTGATTTAGCTCAGGCTGCAATGATAATTACAAACCTTTAGGTCAGTCAGGAACCCCATGACTTTTACAAGCCGATCGCCTGTCTGATTATCAAGATATTTATGATTGAAGATCGAAATCAAATTTTGTGTTTGCCAAACGGTTTTCATAACACTACAGTCTATTGGGGAAAACGAGTATGGTAAAACCGGTCACTCATAGATTTTTACTGTTTTGAGGCACTTCATGATCATTTTGAAGCGCAATTTTTTTTAGGGCTTCATTAATATTACACCATATCACAGGCACTGATAACACGTAGGGCCATGCATCTCAGATTTCACATTGTTAAACAATGCCTTTAATGAATGATAAACATGACTGAGAGACACATTCAGAGGAAAACTGTTTCCACTTGTGTTATTGAAAAAAACACTTAACAGTCCTTGGCCAGAATAGCTCTGCACTCTTGAAAGATGAGTTATGTGCCCTTTTAGCGCTAAATCCAAGCTGACAGAAGCAACAACATTCAAATGTCTTAAGTATTTTGTATGTTAAGTGGGATGTGAAACAGTAATGCATGATTGTGACGGCATGTCAAAATGAGTTACTGCTTTAAAGGGACTTGGTAACATTGCTCAGATGAGAGAAAATGGTGCTAAGGAAGTGACTTCTAAGCTAGATGTACAATTTAGGAAAAGTTTGAGTATAAACAGACCATCATTGATAACTATATAATACGAAGTGGAAAAAGGAGAAGAGACTAGGTTCAAAAGAGTTGTATTAATACGTGATATAGAAATAGAAATTATAGAGAAAGAGAGAAATGGGGAAAAGATATACAATTACACTTAGGCAATATGATTTCCAACAAGCTTATTAATTTTTTTTTTTTGGTATTTTTTATTTTATTTATATGAATTTTCAAAGTTATACTTTGTTGGCTCAAAACAAACGCTATACTCTTTGATGAAACATTTTGAATAATTTTTACGCCATTTCCTCAAGAAATTAAATAACCTTACCATAACTCAAAATAATTTTAAAGTTTGATAAAGTAGGGGTGGGGGGTGGGGGGTCACACACAAAACTGTCAGTTAATACCCTTCCTTCTCTTCATCTTCACTATCCTCTGCTATCTATCAAGTTTGAGCCATAATGAAAATGTTTTTTGACAGCAATCTGGAGGCATCTTTGCAACCACTGTAAATTGATAAAAGGTTTCCTGTCTCGATGTTACATTCATGACCATCTTTCCCCATCACCTTTCATTTGATTCATTCACCAGCCCTTCCTGCTTTCCACAAATCATCAACCATTCCATTGCGGGCATGTTCACACTCAAGTCTAGTTCAGATGCGCTGCGGAAAACCACAGCATTTTTTAAAACAATGACCTACGTGTGATACGCTTTACATGTCTCTGGGCGCATTTATGCTTGATTTTGAAGGTAGAATGAGCGATCTGAAACGCTCATCGTAAACGCTCATCATGATCGCAGTTCCACGGTGTACTGTTCATGCTTCTTTTCTGGCTCATCCAGGCAATTCTCCGTGTGTGGCCTTAATTGGTCTTCCAGCTGGATTCGCAAACCTTCACTGTGCATGCTACGTAGACCCACTAGAGGTCAGTGCGTTGACCCCATTTAAACGCGTTTACAAATTGTAAACGCATCTTTTTGTGAGTTTACGATCGGCGATCGTGATCGCCGGTTTTCGGTGATTCTACAAAAGTAAGCATGGACGCAACCGTGTTTTAAACTAAACGCGTAACAGATGCCTGATTCTGGCCAGAAAAAGTGAAGCATGAACACGCCCGCTATCTGACAAAACAGAGCTAGGTGAAGATGCATAGGGACTTTGATGCACACAGTTGCCTTTCATTTACACGTTTTAAAAAAAACCTCTGTCGTTTATCGCGTTTATCGTGTGGTAGCTGAACAAACCTTTGCAGATCCCAGAATATTGCAGAAGAGCACATTACTAGAATGTTCTATATCAGAGAGTTGTGTCTTGACTTCGATAAACATGTATCACGTTTCTGAGAACCCTTCTGGGCAAGAACACTGGGCAGAGTAAGACAAAACTTTTCAATCAATTTGCAGTCCGACAAATCAATCATAATGTCTTTATGTGATTGTAACCGAGAAACTTAATGCTGATTATCACAATTGATTGTAGGTTTCATGTTACAATTGCTTAATCTCTATCAAACATCTGCAGGGCATCCACTTGAATGAATAGCGATCCTTAACATGTTGTCTGAAATACAAAACAACCTCTACATTCAAACTACTTGTCCAAGTTGAGATAAATCTGCAGGAATGTTTGTCTCCTGGAACAATAAATTGTAACCTTATTTAATCAAAACGAGACTGGCAAACGTGAACACTGCTATAGCATTCATTTCATTTGATGGCTACATGCGAGAGGTGCATTATTCCCAATGCACTAGTGATACTATTAATTCAGACACAGGAACAGAAAATATGAAGAGCCGTTTCAGATATGACACTGGATTCCTGGTAAATGCTCTTAAGAGGAAAAGCTTTTTGTGGAGTAACTAGATAAAATGCATCCAAACAGTTTACTACTAGGTTCAATGTAGATAGGCCTACATGCAGGACTCCATGTATGTACATGAATATATTGGATATGTTGTAAAGCTGCACTTTACAGATTCAACTTAACTTTGCCTGCTATATCCAGGATACTCATGCTCATCCAGTATTTTATTCTATAGATTTTCAGTAACTTCACCCCTACAACGTTCTCATGTATTTTTCCCCACTGCATCCAAGCTTAAAGATAAAGACCAGTTATGGTCATGCGATTGCATTGTGAAAGAAACGTTGTGGAATCGATCAGAAAAGGTTGATCATCTAGCATATAAGTATTGGTGTGTACTGAAAGGTTCTGGAATCATCAAGATGATTAGAAATTTGGCCCAGTCTTGGTAAAGTTACAAGCACCGTACACAGAAAGATGTCTGGGACTACGCACACGTGCGTTATATCTATCACATTCCAATAGATAAACTAATTTACCAAATATATCAATTAGTAGGCGGTTTCCCGACATGTATTTGGCAAAACATGTTCTTTCACATGATTGGTAATATGAACTTCCATTTCATTTTTTTGAAATTGGGGCTTTTCCAATACTGGTCTTTACCTTTAACTTCACCCCTACAATGTTCCCATGTATTTTTCCCCACTGCATCCAAGCTTAACCCCCCTCATATCATCCCTACCAACACCTAAACTACCAGTCTTAATTCCCCCTAATGTCTGACCCATAGCTAAACCCTTACTCCCTTCACCTAAACCCATATTTTACCCCTCACTAACCCTCCCCCCTCGCCCCAGTCACTACATCCTCATCCTCACCCATGTCTCACCCTAGCCAAACCCCTCGTCCGTCCCCCTGTCTAACCCCATGTAAACCCCTCTAGGCGGATGGGCGGGCGTATCAATCATCCATGGCTGAGCTATCACCCAGTAGATACCAGGCGGGCAGGAACCCCATTGCACAGACAATTGAGCTATAATCCCTTCGACCGTGGAGAGATAGATCCTTTCTTCATCTCACTCTATCCTACCGCTGCCATCCAATCCAGAAGCAAGGGAAGTCCTATAAAATGCCGCTTCTTCCAATGGATTCAGGCACACATTGGATACCTCTTAATTTGTGGATGCTGGCAAAACGGATGCTGGGTATCTGTGGGAAGCTAAAGAACTGGGGGGTGTTTCACAAAGATCCTAAGTCAAACTTAACTCTGAGTTGGACTTAACAACCATGGGAAGCGGTTAACATCTTTGAAAATATTTTGAAAAATTAATTTTAAGAGGCATAAAATGTTGATTCAAATCATTCATATTTTCTATTATCAAGGATATTTCATGTTTTTAGATTATACTTAAATTTTTGCTTTTTAATATATTTTATTCAAGGCTACGAATGGCTCTCCTTAATTTTTAAGACCAACTTAGAGTTAAGTTTGACTTAGGATCTTTGTGAAACACCCCCCTGATATATCAGGATCTCAACATGACACTGACATGGAGATGGGTAACGATGGTATGAAATGGCAAAACAACCACACATACTTTGACATGGTAGGCTGTTTATATGATTATATTCTAAGTGCTTTATTGTCAGAAAAACTAATAATTTTGAGACACTTTTTGTGATGGTCTGAACTAAAGTTACTGTATAAATAATTCATCCGTCAGAATAATTTGATGATTTTTTTTTCTTCAAAATGCAATTATGATATTATAATTTTCAGTTGAAAATTTTCCCTTCTAATTTCATTATCCCCTTTAAAAATGTATGGAAATGTTCACCATTTGTATTCAATTTCGTTTATTGAAACCCAGTGGACTGATTCTATATATGAAATAATAAGAGAAAAAATTTGTTCGTAATTAGCAATTTTTTGACATATACTTTCAAACATACCGGTATACTTTGTCATATTCAGGTACCTAGACTCTAATATACAACTGATTTCCTTTTCGTCGTGTAAGGCTTGTCGTCACTGAGTTTTCATAATTGAAACAAAAGGAGAGGGAGAGAGGAGGGAAGGTAAAACGGAAAGAAACAGAGAGAGAGAGAGAGAGAGAGAGAGAGAGGACACAGATAGTGCACAAAAAGGGGAGGGGAAGAGATAGAGACAAAATAGATTGAGAAAAACGCAAGCATAAACATACACAATAAATGGATCAGGAAGAAAAAAAAAGAGAGAAAAAAAAAAGTGAAAGAAAGAAGGAAGAGGAAGGAAGGAAAGGAGCAAGGAGAGTGACAGGATAGTGAAAGAAAAAAGGAAGAGAAAGAGCAAGAAGGAGATGGAATGAAAAAACAAAGAGTTACAAAAAGATTAAAGGAAGGACAGTGAAAGAAAGAAGAAGAGAGAGAGATAGAGGGTGGAAAAGAAGGAAGGGGAGGGAGAGAAAGAAGGAAAAGAGGGAGCAAAAAAAAGTAAGAAGAGAAAGAAAAAAGGAGATTGAAAGGAGCAGAGAAAGAAGGAAGAAGAGTGTGAGAGAAAGGAGAGTGAAAAAAGAATAACAAGGCGAGAAAATGAGGAAGAGAGGGAGCAAGAGAAGGGAGGAAAATGAGAGAAAGAAGGAAGAAGAGGGAGAGAATGAAGGAACAAGATGGAGACATCATTTATCTCATCAATGAAATTGGTCAGACTGATACACGGTTTAGAGAGACAAGATGGTATCATTGAGATTGAAACTCATTTAATTGGAAAAGGTATACCGGTATCATAAACTTTCCATAAACCATGCTCCAGGCAATAAAGAATTGAGATGGGTCGGAACGCTAGGATGCTACCTTCTGAATAAACATGTAGGGTGAAGGCTCTATAATGAAAACCAGAACCAGATGATTGGAGAGACATTTTTTAATAATCTGATCTTTTTCTAAAATCCATTTATAGCAGCAAATCTATAGTTTGTATATAGATACCTCGCATTTGTGAGTGATGTTCAAGTGTTATTTAAATTTCAAGGAAAAAAGCAGGGATAATCTTCATGAAAACTACTAACCATATTGATTGACAAATGAAAAAACCTTTTAATAAAAAAAAAGTATCCTCATAAGAATATTAAATCGCATTTCAATTACGAAGATATAATTTTCTTTGAAATGCTCCTGATGAAAGAAAATTAGAGTGATCGAGTAACCTCAAATAATAAGCTGTGTATAGGTACAGTGTATAATATCAACTGGCAAAATCTTTACCTGACTTTCTATCGGTAAATGATTCAGGACCTTGAAGACAAGAGAGGAGAGAATAAAACCCTGTATATAGGGCTTGCATGGCAGTATGTACGAAGAAATAATTGAACTTCCCAATTCGACCACAGTATAACAACATGGAAACTCTTTCATCAAAAGCAAAGCGTGTTTTGGTGATTGCTACATTTTTCATTAATATTGCTTTCAGAGAGAGATTCAGTCTTCAAAGATACAAAGAAGCATTACCTTATATCCGTTTTAAATAAAAAGATTCTGGCTCATATGATGTGTGGAAACAAAAGAGTGTTAATTGATTTACTTTAAATTGATTTAGTTAAAACCAATGTGTGGCTCTTTCCTCTGAACAGATGATACATCTCCTTAAGATATGAACCTATAGGAGTAATTTATTTCACAAAATGTGTGATATACCGGTTTATGATTCATTTTTACATCAAAGGCTGTTAAAGAACTGAAGGGCGTCGCCTCTAAAGAATATTATTATTGCCCTTCTGGCTCTGACGATGCCTATCTTCTAAAGATGTGAACAGCTAAGATCCATTTCTCCAACAGAGTATGTGATACAGTCTGTTGAGGAACAGAAGGGCCTTGGCTCTAAAAAATGTATATGATATTAAAGCGCAACTGTACTACTTATAGCTACTTGCGCCCTATATAGCAAACAATTCCTAATCGGTGCCTGTTGGTTCCCTAATGGTCCCCTTTTTCTTATGTTCATTGAGAGCTGATTTGATGAAATAACCACCTGTCAGTGACCTTGCAAGTTTGTCTAATCACCCCTGCCCAAAATAGTACAGACAGGCTTTAAAGCCTTCGTGGCTCTGAAAGAGAACGAAACAGGAATGAGTGAGAAAGGAGTGAGAAAGGAGGGAGAAAGAAGAGGAAAGAGGGAGAAAGGTGAAGAAACAAGAGAGAGCAAGAAAGGGGAGGAAGGGGGGAAAGAAGAGGGAGGGGAAAAGAGGAAGAAGGAGAGGGAGAAAGAAGAAGAGAGAAAAGGAAGAAAAGGGGATAAAAGAGAATGAAAAATGAAGAAAGAGGAAGAAAGAGGAAGAAAGAGGAAGAAAGAGGAAGATAGAGGAAGAAAGAGGAAGAAAGAGGAAGAAAGAGGAAGATAGAGGAAGAAAGAGGAAGAAAGAGGAAGATAGAGGAAGAAAGAGGAAGAAAGAGGAAGAAAGAGGAAGAAAGAGGAAGAAAGAGGAAGATAGAGGAAGAAAGAGGAAGAAAGAGGAAGATAGAGGAAGAAAGAGGAAGATAGAGGAAGATAGAGGAAGAAAGAGGAAGATAGAGGAAGATAGAGGAAGATAGAGGAAGATAGAGGAAGATAGAGGAAGATAGAGGAAGATAGAGGAAGATAGAGGAAGATAGAGGAAGAAAGAGGAAGATAGAGGAAGATAGAGGAAGAAAGAGGAAGAAAGAGGAAGATGGAGGAAGAAAGAGGAAGATAGAGGAAGAAAGAGGAAGATGGAGGAAGAAAGAGGAAGATAGAGGAAGAAAGAGGAAGATAGAGGAAGAAAGAGGAAGAAAGAGGAAGATAGAGGAAGATAGAGGAAGATAGAGGAAGAAAGAGGAAGATAGAGGTAGAAAGAGGAAGATAGAGGAAGATAGAGGAAGATAGAGGAAGATAGAGGAAGATAGAGGAAGATAGAGGAAGATAGAGGAAGAAAGAGGAAGAAGAGGATGAGAGAGGAAGAAAGAGGAAGAAAGAGGAAGAAAGAGGAAGAAAGAGGAAGAAAGAGGAAGAAGAGGATGAGAGAGGAAGAAAGAGGAAGAAAGAGGAAGAAAGAGGAAGAAAGAGTAAGGTGGAGGGTTTGCAGCAACATCCAGGAGGCAAACATACAACCAGTGGTTGCCATGACAGCAAGCCTTTACAGGTGAGCGGGGTAAATATTGATACGCTTTCATCCAAAATGATTTCTGGAGCTGCAAATTTAGAGCTCCCCTGAACATGATTGTCGGGAGCATGTACCTCTTACCATATATTGATCTCATACTAGCCCGGCCCTGCATAGAACCAACGCGGCGGTGTTAGGGTGCGGCTAGCTTTATCTAGCTAATGATTCTGCATCTTACAAAACTGAGCAGTCAACAAGTAAGCCCCGTCCAATCAAAATGAATGTTATAATATTTCTTGAAGTAGAAATGTGTGCATATGTTTTAGAAAGCTGTTCCCATGTAAGATATTGAAACCAAAATTAACAATGTAAATTTCAGATAAAAGGAATTGTTTGAGATTCTAATTCAAAAGAAGGGGTTAATAATTCATGACAACTTTATCCAAATTATGTTCAGCATCTTTTATAGTTGTTCAATAGATTTACAACATATGGTATTACAAAGGAAAATCAGACTCTCCAATCCTTATGTAGATGGTTCACAAATAAAAATAAAAATAAAAGAAAGGTTAAAATTCCCCGTAAAGGGATCTGGTAACTTTGTCTCAAGATTCTGAAACAAAATCCTAGATTTAGCTCATGCTGCAATGATAGTTATAAACCCTTATGTCAGTCAGGAACTCCATAACTTTCACAAGCCGACCGTCTGTCTGATTATCAAGATATTTATGATTGGAATTACAAATTTTGAAAATCGTTTGCTAAAGGGTTTTCATAACACTACAGTCTATTGGGTAAAATGAGTATGGTAAAACTGGTCAAAGATTTTTACTTTTTTGAGGCACTTCTTGATCATTTTGAAGCGATTTTTTTTTAGGGCTTTAATATTAAACAATATCACAGACACTGATAACACGTAGGGCCGTGCATCTCAGATTTAACATTGTTAAACGATGCCTTTAAGAGAAAGACCACTTCATGATCAAATTACTAAGAATGGTGTGTGGGTCGTATACCTCTACTACCCCATGGGATCAATTGTAAGGCCTGCATGTGAGTTGAAGATCATACAGCTGTAGATCCCACTGGGGCACTTCAAGTGGTGGAAAAAGTTAAAGCCTATATCACGTTTTGGCCGTTAAAGCTTATACAGCGATATGTTCATATATTATTTAGTACAGTGTAGATGAGTGAAAGAATCACTGGCTCATCCATAGAGCTGACGCGACTCTTGTTTAATTAAAATCAATGGACCATGAAGGAGGGAAACGATTGATAGATCAAGGGTATGGTGATTACATTGGTAAATATTTAATGTTTATTTCAAGGAAACTGGAAACTACGGTAGTAACACATACCTGCCAACATTTGAAAATAAGAATTAGGAATTTTTAGCACGGTATGCCTTCGAAAAAAAGAAATCGCACTTGCAGCAGCAGTGTAACTGGCAATAAGCGGTAAATCTGTACCAAAAAGCGAATACTAATTCACTACTCTATTATGCAGCCATTCAATGCATGAACTCTCAAATCGCAGCACATGATAAAACAAGCTTAATTTTTGACAAATAGGAATATTCCGAATTTTCAGGTCCTAAAAACCCAGAAAATCAAAACATTCCACATTATTCAGAAGGGTTGGCAGGTATGTAGTAAGCCTATACCAAAACGTGCCTTCGAGGACAAAATTGGCTTATTTTTCTTGGTTCTGAACCTGCTGAAAAAAAGAGAAAATGGCCAAGAACACAATTGCAACAAATACTTTAGGAAATCAACTCAAGGGCAACTTCAATACCCTATAGTATTTCCCATATAAATCACGTTCAGATTACGCAATAAGTCAATGTCATGTTCTTACATTTAATAGGTGAGGAACATGCAAGGCTATCGAATTTGCCTTGGATTATTTTTTTGCAAAGTAATTGTGTTTTTGTTCAAGTCAAATATGGTTTAATCACACATATGACATATGTAAATATCAAACACCGAAACCATATCTCAAAACCCTAAATGCTAATACACCCTAGCCATTCTACCTTGGTGACACCACCAAACCAACTCCACACCTACTCCAAACTGACCGACTGAACCTTGGCAATTCTACTGCAGTCCCACCACTAGACTGACTCCACACTGACTACAAACCGACTGGTTCTCTGCCATTGCACCTCAGTTACAACATCCAGCGTGGTCGTCAGTCACACCACCAAACCGACTCCATACTGACCGATCCTCTGTTATTGTACCTCGGTTAATTAAACCATCAAACCAGCTCTACACTGACTACAAAATGGACCTAGCCTCTGCCATTCTCCCTTGGTCACACCCCCACCAGACTCCAAACTGACCTACGGATTCTTGGCCATTAGAGGTAATGTAAGTTTTCCAGCAGGATCGATCCGTTGACGGTCTCTAGGCCTGTCTTCACTAGCTCGAGATTGCCAAATATCCCGCTATTTGAACTATCTTGATTGCAAACTATCCAGCTAATTTGCATCTTCGTCATCCCAAGATATCTTGGGATAGTTTGCAAAGTATCCCACTTTTTGGCAAAATATCCAGCTATTTGTCCAGTGCGTCTTCACCCGATCGAAGACTCACACTATGCACGAACGCTGAGAAAATATCTTGAGCCAATTTCTCCAGGTCGAGTTTCAAGTTTCGAGGTCCAATTTCGGTCCAAGCTGATGAGGACGCGATTTGTAACTTCAGGATTATTTCCCAAATCAGAATTAGCAGGCTATTTGGCAATCTGGAGATGATGACGACGAACCTTCCGTGTGCTGTGACTGGGGTTTCAGCTAGTACTGCTATCTGATGATGAGAGATGATGTTCTATTACCATGGCAATGAGTATCGTATGACCTGCAGTCAACAACTATAAGGTTTAATCAATGTTGATCATCTTCTGCTGACTGATGTGACCTGGGGCGGAAAACGTCCATCAACAAAAAATGAAACCAGACATATTGTTTTTAATGCAAGAATCCGATCAATCCCTGTCGTCACAGGAGCTAATATCGATAATAGAAGATGGAAAGAGGATGATTAAAATCTTAGAGGCTGTATTGAAAGTGCATCCTCTATTCATCCTCAAAAGACGGTTGAGATAGATACTGATATATCTGCTGGAGGGGGGGGGGGGGATGCACTAAGCTTTCATAAGATTAAACATGCCAGTAATGAAATAGCATTCAAAAGGTTCATCAAATGTATCTAAGAAATTATACAGGGTCCTATTTACAAACCCTCCTCCATTTCTGGAATTTGGAACTGCATGCATTACATTTTGGAGACAACAAAGATTGGGAATTTTGAGCCTTTTGAATAAGAAACTATTCGGAATTACGGTATGGACCTTCAGAAAAACGATATGTAGCCATCTGCCTTTGGTACCACATGGCTTCAATACACTACGAAACAGCCCACAAACATAAGCATTATATAAAAGACTTTATTGGGATGGCTGAAAAGAAAAGTAGACGAGACTCGTTCCTACCCAATAGAAAGCATCGTCCATCACAAAGACAAGTTTCAGCTGTCTGTATTAGTACGCCGGCAGCGTTGGGATTGACTCGGTAGTTGCAGGAAATAATATTTCATGTATCTAAACAGGCAAAGGATTAATTGCTCCAGAATGGCTGGTAGGCGAACTATTTAAGAGGATGATTCTCTTCTTAAAGATACATGGCTGATTTCCATCTGCCTTGTAAGTCAATCCTTGCACTGAACTAAGGAATATTTCAAAATGCAGAATCTGAAGATATAGCTCAGAGCAATAAGCTAGCTTTACCAATATAAGATAGAGTGTCAGATCACTGCTGACCTACGTATAAGGAGCTCTCTATAAACAGCTGCATGTAGATAACAATGAAGACAAGAACAAAGTGAACTGTTTTCTCTGAGTTATGAAATGAAGAAAATTGAAAAAGATATGTTCTTCTTTTCACAATGTTTACCAAAGTTTAATAGTGAAAAGAAGAAACCAAATAGGTTAATCTTTGGGGGCTCAATGCCTTAAAGTATCTCTGTAATATTGTTAAAGGTTCATGAAAAAATGCTTACTTTTTGTTTGAAATGTTACTTATTATATTACTTCTACTGTACTAACCCTCTTACATGCCAAAAATCCTGAATAAATTCTCAAACCACAAAGATATTTATGGTTTTCTTAGTGTTAGTGTGCAACACCCTCTAACAGTAAATTCTCCTAACCATTTTTTGAATTTTCCCAACCGTTTTTCCATGCTCTGTCAAAGCATCTCTGACATATGCAAAAGAATACTTTAGTAGCTGCCTTCATGAGTAATGCTCTAATATAAGATTGACGTCACAGAAATTCAATGCATCTCATTTGATGAGATGATATCAGTCTAGCTTTCTAATATACCTCATAAACCAATCCTTTTATTTTTCACTATCTCCTTGCCATAGATCTCACAAATTGAAAATAACACTAATATAATCCAATCTTCCCCTTGAATGATTCACATCTATTGTGACCCAATTCTGAATTGCGGTGATATGACTGAATTTCATGGATAAAAGTGGTTCAAATCAATTCTGAATGATTTATAATACAGGATATTGGTGTGTTTGGACCAGTGAAATATAAACAGTGCCAGAAACATGCTGTAAATTATATCCTTTCTTTATTTCTTTATCCATCTTTACTATAAATCGTCGCTGTTTTCACGAAGTGACGGTAGTGAAAAAAAATTGCATTCACTTTGCGTTACGATTTTCCTCACTACCGTCACTTCGTGAAAACAAGGACGAAATGTATCAACTAATATTATCCATACATAGTATGTATGGTGTACCTCACTATTTTTATCACAATTTTCTCACTGTTTTTCTTTTCATATCATTCATTCCCTCTACTCTCTTAAAAAAAGAGAGTGAATTTTCACTCTATTTTCACTTTCTTGGGAGTGACGTCCGTGATCACTTGTTTAGGAGTGAATATCGATTGATTTTAGAGTGCTCTCTAAGAAGAAAAGAGTGAATGTTCACTCTATTTTCACTACATTTTCACTCTCCAGAGGAGTGACGTCCGTGATCACTCAATTTTTTTTAGAGAGTACATAATGTATTTGTTGGTACCACTCAACCCACACATAGATTTGTTTGTAATCTATATACATTTTGTTGTATGTGTTTATTGTTAATTGATTTTAATAGCTCATGCTGCAATCATAAACCGTTAGGTCAGTCAGGAATCCCATGACTTTTACAAGCCAATCGCCTGTCTGATTATCAAGATATTTATGATTGGAAATTGAGATTTCATTTTTTGTTTTCCATACGGTTCTTATGACACTACAGTCTTTTGAGGAAAATTAGCATGGTGAAACCGGTCACTAAAAGATTTTTACTTTTTTTGAGAAACTTCATGATCATTTTGAAGCACAATTTTGTTAGGGCTTCAATATTACACCACATCACAGACACTGATAACACGTAGGGTCATGCATCTCAGATTTAATATTGTTAAATGATGCCTTTAATCTTTACCGGTAAGTTTGTCATGAAGAAGGAAAAATGGTAATTTAGCATACCGGTAGCCATTTATCTTGATTGCACAATGTAATTCTTCTGTCAGCTGGTGCTTATTATTCTGCGCAAAATAGCACGTTTAGCAAACGAATGATTGTGCAGAGAGGTGAAGAAAGCAACCACAGTGTTGAATTTTCTTCACTCAACATGCTTGGTGAGATGAAAACCCAAGGGTAGCTTAACTCGGCTCAACTCAAAGACAACCAAATTCTACATGCTTAATACAATAACCATCCGGTTCCCAGATTCAGAGGGTTAAAGACATTGTCATGCACTTTCTTCTTCCTATCATTGTTTCCCGCGAGAGTCCATTAGAACTAAGACTAATTTGTGGATGGATGAAAGTCTCTTTGTCTTTGGCCGCAATGTCATTAGGTAAAGCAGCTTTTATACCCACAAGACTTGCTTTATAGACAATGATAGATGTTGGCAGGGGTACTTCATAACATTCACTAGTAGTCTGCATTAAGCCTTGTTCAGATACGATGCAGTAAAACCACAGTGATTTTTGTTTTAAAGCTTATCTGCCATAGTTTACAGGAGGGATTAGATCGCCCTGCAAGGTCACTGGACAGGTGATTATCTCATCAACACAGCTCTCAGTTAACATAAGAAAAAGAGGATCATGGGGGACCAATGGTCACCGATTAGGCATTGTTTGTTATATAGAGGGCGCAAGTAGCTACAAGTAGTGCAGTGGGCCTTTAAAGATGACGTAAAGTGTAAAGACACTTCACATTTCTTTATCTTAAAACATATAGCTCAGTGAATATGCACCAGTCCTTTGTTGCATTAATTTATACATTAAATTAAGTAAAAAAAACACAGCAGCCTATTTGAGGTGGTTGGCCGCCCCATCTATCTGAACAAGGCTTTACTCTGCAAGAGTCAATTTATGTCTGTTTTAAAGTAGAGAGTTTTTACCAAATGACCATCATGATTTTTCTCTGTCATTCAAGGATGCTAGATTAAGGACAGTTCAACCCTTGTAATAATTTCACTTCTGTGAAAATAGAAAAACAAGAGAAGAAGAATGGCAAAAGCTTGTAATGAATAGTACCAAAAATAAAAGGGGTGTAAATGCTTGAACAGTAAGATCACTAAATTAGTGCGAATCTCAAATTGGCAATTTTGTCAAATGGATTGTGATGCTGATACGGAAAACTCTCCAGTTTGTTGTGTACACACAAATTTAATGATTTTTGCTTTTCTTGTGCCTTCTACCTTGGGGCCTTAATTAAAGTTGGTCGTATATATTATGAAAGATCCTCTAAAAAAAAAATTTTTAAAAAGAAGAAGAATTTTCTGTATTGGAATAAATAGGAAATGTCAAAGTGACATTACCACTTCAGCCAATTCGAGAATCCCTGAAGTATAGTTAATGCAACTTTAAAACATTCATAACTTTAGCACTTTTTGTCAGATTTCTTCCCAACTCTCACGGTGCAATACCTCCAACCCTGGACTAGGAGAATCCAATCAAGATTGAGCGTTGTAGCAAAGTGACTTGACAAGAAGATTTGTCTGCTTCTTTGATTTTTTAAATTCTTTTGGAAAAGTTTTCTATTACCTTTGCATTCCCAGTCAAGTGATTAAAGTTAAACCACTCAACTATAAAAACACCTCTATGGATAGATAGGCCTCTCCTCATCAGCTCGAGATTGCCAAATATCCTGCTATTTGAACTATCCCGATCGCATTTATCCAGTTTATTTGTGTCTTCATAAGCACAAAGTTGCAATTAGCTGAGCAAAATATCTCAAGGTTATTTCTCGAGCTTGAGTTTCAAGTTTCGAGGTCAAGTCTCGAGCTGGTGAAGACGTGATTTGTAACTCCTGGCTTATTTCTCAAATCAGAAATAGCGGGCTATTTGGCAATCTCGAGCTGATGAAAACAGGCCTAATATGAGCAGGTCGCAGTGACTTCTAGAGCAGGGCACTCTAGACACAAGACAATCATCGATATCATCTGTTTAGAGATAAACATGCATCCATTAAGGTTACTCCAGGGAAAACTGACAAAATGTTGGCTTTAGATCAGCTTACGAGGTGAAGATCTATGAAAGAAGATGCTCTCCCTACTGCCCCATTGAGATCAAATTTTGATGTAAACCTGGAAATTTGATGCTATCAGGAATCAACCAAAACGTGCAAAAACAAGGAAACAGTGTGATAGAAAATAGCAAAAGGTGAAGTCATCAGACAATGTAAAAGATAAATGAAGTGAAGTGGATCAGAGTAGCTAGAAAAAAGTAAAGAAAGAGTGGAGAAAAAGGAGAAAATTATCTGAAAATATGTTCAAAGACAAATTAATGTACATGTATGAGTTCTGAGGAGTAAATAGCAGGAGAAGAATGAAGGTGGACATTTTCATTTCAGTAAAATCTAAGAACATCTTCTAAAAGCAGGATATTTTACCAAATTGCTACCACAGCTGTAATATATTTGCTTGTTAAGACCAAGATGGGCATACATCATTATGCTTGCAGGCACAGACCCTTGCCAGTCCCTCTGCGTAGCAGTGTCTGCACATTGAGACTAGGCCGATGGCATACTACATAGACTCTGTACTCTGTAACAGCGCCAGACAAAGAGTATTAATGTGTATGGTATTTGACACAGACTTGATGGATTGTTGTAAAGTGTCAAATTGGAGGCTGTGACTGCAGACTATAACGTCATATACATTGACGACACACAGTCATTACCCTTCAGGCTCTAAACAGAACACGATCATAAATATTTTAGTTAAATCAACTGAAGAGCAATTCCAGTACCCTATTGTTCATGTATGTCCTATAGTAATCATTTTTGTATTACTTAATATGTTATTTAAATACTGTATGAACATTTCGATAGATTTAAATGCAAAATGCGATTGAAATTGCTTGATTTTACGAAAGAAGTTGTTTTTGCTTTACAGGTAATTTTTTAATAGAATTATGGTCATTTAAAGCCCTTCTGTACTAGTTTGGCAAGGTCACTGACAGGTGGTTATCTCATCAAATCAGCTGTCAATTAACATAAGAAAAAGGGGATCATGGGGGACCAACATGCACCGATTAGACATTGTTTGCTATATATATATAGAGGGCGCAAATAGCTATAAGTAGTGCAGTGGGGCTTTAACAGAGCTTTTCTACAGTGGGTTGAACATGAGCAAATTTTTAGTGTGGTAATACTCGAAATAGCACACATCAACAAACAGCTTTCATAATAGATGGTTTCATATCTACCCAAGACAAAGCTTTCGCATGAAACTTGAAAAAAGGAGTAAATTAATAGGCTTCAATAAATAGCTTCATGTAAGTAGGAAAAATATGTATTCACAAAACTAACAGCTTTCATACTGAATATCTACCCAAGCAAAAGCTTTCACATGAAAATTGAAATAAAACTGTAAAGAAATAAGCTTCACAGAAATGATTTCCTATATACATGTAGGTAGGAATAATATACAACAGCTACAAGCTTTTATAATGACACTGAGTGATCTTATGATCTATCAAACAATTGTTTTTCATGAAACTAGAATAAAAATTTTAAAATCCGAAAAGTAATAGGCTTCAAAGAAATGGCTTCATATAAGGAGGAATAACATGTACATCAACTACTAGCTTTTACAACTTCACTGAGCGATTTCGTATCTATGAAGGAGAATGGTTTTGCATGAAACTTTAATTAAAATAAAAGCTGTAAAGTAATAGGTTTCAAAGAAATGACTTTATATAAGGAGGAATTCCACATCAACTAAAAGCTTTTACAGAGAATGGTTTTGCATGAAACTTTGATTTTTTTTAATCTGCAAGGTAAAAGGCTTCAAAGAAATGGCTCTATATTAGGTGAGTGTGTACCTTCGAAAATTTACAAAGAACGGAAAGAAGGTCTGCTCATTCTTATACCTCAGCTGTTTTTTTAATATTTTATACTAAATCATACAAAATGAAAGCTAAATTTGACTTCTGATAATCATAATGGAATTGCACTTTAATACAATCTCAATAATTATTCATCATCCAGGAAAGTGCATTATTTGGACCAGTAAAACATGAGACTTGCATGAACTCACATTAATGTACATACTTGTGACAACATGATTTGATACATTACTGAGACTATTAGCTATGTTTACCTACACCTTTTGCCCATTACCCAGTGGCATATTTATCAAGATAGATTCTTTGATAGTCATATATGGCCCCTAATACCCAGCATTTTCTTTTTCTTTTATAGTGTATAACTTACTTTCTGACATTACCAGAAGTCAAACTTAGCTTCGAATCTCAAAATGTCAGAAGAAATATGATGGGTAAGCTGGATTACGGGATGATACAAGATCTGGAGCATAACATGAGTAGGGTAAACACCTCGCTCAGTTTTCGAGTACTTCCGGGGCATTTTCATTGCACAGCCTATATTACAAGCATGTGCACATACTTGTAATGTGGATTGGCGATGCTTTCTCACCTAGAGACTCCTAATCCTGTAATAATTCATTTCTGCATCTATCACTCCGCTGTTTACATACTTCCGCCTCACTTCCTTTACTCACTCACCCTTTGCCCCGATTCCTTTCCATCTCACTCTGTCCTCTCCATCTGTTACTCTCCCCAGCCCATCTCTCTCTCTTTCCCTCTCTCAATTTATTCTTTCTCTCGTCCCCTCTCTTCATGTAACATCCCCCCCCCCTCCATTTCAAAATATCTCTTTCTTTCCGCTTCCTTTGCTCTCCGACTCTTTGCCTCCGACTCTTTGCCCTTATTCCTTTCCATCTCACTCTGTCCTCTCCATCTGTTACTCTCCCCAGCCCATCTCTCTCTCTCTCTTTCCCTCTCTCGTTTTTATTCTTTCTCTCGTCCCCTCTCTTCATGTAACATCCCCCCCCCCTCCATTTCAAAATATCTCTTTCTTTCCGCTTCCTTTGCTCTCCGACTCTTTGCCTCCGACTCTTTGCCCTTATTCCTTTCCATCTCTCTCTCTCTCTCTCACTCTTTCTCTCTCTCTCTCATGTATTTCTCTTTCTTCTTGCTTCCTTTACTCACTCACTCTTTGCCCCGATTCCTTTCCATCTCTCTCTCCCTCTCTCTCTCACTCTCATGTATTTTTCTTTCTTCCCCCTTCCTTTGCTCTCCGACTCTTTGCCCCTATTTCTTTCCATCTCTCTCTCTCTCTCACTCTCATGTATTTCTCTTTCTTCTCACTTCCTTTGCTCACTCTCTGCCACGATACCTCTTCATCTCTTACTCTCCCCAGCCGTCTCTATCCTTCTCTCACTCTCTATACCTCTCTCATCACATCTCTTCATGTATTTCTCTCCCTATTTCAACATATTTCTCTTTCTTCTCTCTTCCTTTTCTCACTCACTCTTTGCCCGGATTCCTTTCCACCTCTTCTATCCCATTCATCTATTGTTTGTTTATTTATTTTTATTTATCTATGATACTCTCATCAACCCATCTCTCTCCTTCTCTCACTCTCTCTAGCCCTCTCATTCCCTCTTTGCCCTCTCCCTTCCTTCTCACTCAATCTTTTTTCATCTCTGATATATACTCTCCCCAATGTATATCTCCCCTTCTCCCACTCTCTCTATCTCTCTCATCATATCTCTTCATGTACTAGTATCCCTTTCCCTATTTCAACATATGTCTCTTTCTTCTCCCTTCCTTTACTCACTTATTCTCTAATGACAATACTCCTGCATGTTTGAATTTTAATCAAAAAACTGAATTGAATTGAATTGCAGTCTTTGACAATGACACAATTAATTTTAGATTTAGAAAACCTTTAATACATCATTTTTAATTAATTTGTAAAAGCAATAACCAATCCTCTTTCATCACCTTCTCTTGCTTCATCAGTCTGTTCATGACCTTAGAGTAGGTCTTCATCTCCATCCAAAGAACAGTAATACTGTTTTCTTATGTAGCTCTTTACCATTAACTGACCATAGCATTTACATCATTATTATTACCCTGGTTCACTGGCAGCCTTTTCACTCACAGTTAAAATTCATCGTATCTAGAGATGATTAGTATGAACATGTTTAACTCAACAGTTTTAAACACCTTTAAAGAAAATTTTCCCTGTGTGAACATCGTTTATACGATGTTCGGATAGATACAAAGTTGCGATTCATACGGCCCTCAAAGCAGGCTGCAGATACGAACTTCATATCTAGAGAGCTTGACATTTTGTGTGTGACAGTTTAAACGTGTTTAAAATGGATGGAGCGTGTGCTTTGTTTGATATGACCTGACCTTCAATGCGCAATGGCACTACTGCGCATTTTAAGAGCAGTAGTTAATCACGAAACGATTAAAGATCGCCACAGAAATTTCTGTGTGTGAATGATGTCGTATGTACAGCTGATTAGTTTAAAGCCCTTTAAACTAATCATGTTTATAGAATTTTAGCTGTGTGTGAAAAGGCTGTGGATTCAATTACTATTCTGCACATTATAGTGAACACTCTCCGCTCCCTGGGGAGCATTCCAGCTAGTCCCTTTTTACGGTTTGCACATGCTCATCCTACCCATCACATTTGCGTTTCCAGTCAAGTGATTAAACCGCTCGCCCGCCTTACGACACCTTTACATCCTACTCATCTGTCTGTCTCTATCTCTCTCACTTTAAAGATAAACTTGAGTTCTGGTAAAAAAAGAAAATGAATTCTCACAGAATCTAACGAAACTTACACTGAATGTTCAAGATTACGAATAAATGTCATGTGCCAAACAATTTTGGAAGAAAATGTATACTGGCTGAGTAATGAGCATAGAAAGATAAGGAATTCAGGGTAGTACTAGTCCCGACACCATGTGTGTTGTCCCATATACATCTTTCTGTGTAAGTGATTATTACTTTACCAAGACTCTGCCAAATTTAAGATGATTTTGATGACTCCAGAACCTTGTATTACACACCATTACTTACATGCTATATGATCAACTTTTCTGATCCATTCCACACCTTTTCTTTCACAATGCAATCGCATTACCAGAACTCAAGTTTATCTTTAACTGTCTCTCTCCTATTCTTTCATACACACAAACACACACACCCACATCCAAATATCTTCTCTGTTACACCGTTTATCATTCTACCCATCATCTCTCTCTCTCTCTCTCTCTCTCTCTCTCTCTCTCTCTCTCTCTCTCGAGTCTCTCTATCTCTCTATCTCTCTCTCTTTCTCTATCTCCCTTCCTCTCACACTCTACGTTATCTGCCATCAAGAGCAATTGTCAGAATCAAGTATTGATTATTCTGCGGCCAGGTTCGCCATTTGTCAAACAAATCAAATTAATACATGCTCAGTCGGAGCAGTAAGAATTACAACCAACGTTGATTTCTAGGTATGGGGTGTAAGATTCTTAACATAACAGGCTAAAGGATGCAACTGCCCCCTGAATCACCCTTTATAGAGAGAGAGGGAGGGGGAGAGAGAGAGAGAGAGAGGGAGGGGGGGGGGGCTTTAATGGACCCCATATCTCATTTCTCTGATTTTGGTGAAAGTTTGCATCTCTCTCTCGAGGGAGTTTTCACCATTTGGAAGTCTCTTCAAATGACAATTATTTTTTTGCTAAGTGTTAATATTACTAACAGATTATACACCAATCCATTGACAGTGAAATACTTTTTTAAAAATTGAATTTTGTAATATGATCATGGCAATTGCCAGGTCTATTTTTGTAATGCAAAGTGAACCTGAAAACAATGTGAAAAAGGACACTGACATTTTCTTGTAACACTCAGAAAATATGTAATTCTCCATATTACATTATATTTGCTTGCTAGTAATTTCATATTTCTTTTACATTCAAGTAATACTTGTTGCCTTCCAAATTGTTAAACATCTAATAACCTTCTTTCCCCACCCTGCTTTTACAATCACCCCACATGGCCCAATGGAATGATTCATAGTGCATGTAGGTTGTTTGTTTTCGTTATGACTTATGATGCAGAGGAGATGACATGTAGTGGTGAAATGTTATGACACACATGAGTATCTGTGATATATGATGACAATTAAAGTGAGTAGAATTCACTTTATCTACAATAACAAATATCAATTTCAAGATCACCCATGATGTCTGGCAGTCAAACAAATTTAAAACCTGTTTTTAATGTTCCTGCCTTGAAGATGCTTCATCTAAATGCAATTTTCATCATTTTTTGTCACCTCCTGTTTATCATTCTTCTCAAACTCTACATGTGCCCATGGCGTGGTGTTAAGTCTTTATACAATTTATGTACATTGTATGACAAGTCATAAATTAGTCAAAATGGCAGTGATTTAAGGTATACTATGAAAGTGAGGTATTATGCAGTTTGTAAATGAAACGCATCATAATTAACAGGTCGGTTGCTTTTTTTGCCTCTCTGTGCAGTCATTTGTTTGCCACACATGCAATTTTGCACAAAAAAGCCCCAATTGACGGAAGTCGGGAGACACATGGGCTTTGCAATATCAATCACATCTGTTCTTCATTAGCCACAACAACCTTTTTAACATCAGTATCCTGGACTGGGAACAGTTAATCTTGAAGCCTTTTGTATATCTATCTCAAAACACTCTTTGAGACGTTCTTATAAAGGCCTTTTGGTAAACTTCTCATTTGAAAAGAAGTTTAAAAATACTTGCTTATTGAAAAAGTGTATTCTTCTTTAATTCATTAGATTTATAAATCACATTTTGGATCTATGCAATATTTTATAAGATGATGCACCTCTGGTGATTGTACTGTCACAAAAAATGTTTCAATTGTTCCTTGTGGTATTTAGAGAGGAATATTTTGACTAGTCAAATTTATAATAGATAATAATCATAATAATAGCTCACTTTCGTTCTAGGCACAGCACATATATTACCCTGGTCATAGGATTTAGGCTTACCTGCAACACAATGTATGCACATTTTCCACCCCCTGGGGACCATTCCAGCCAATCGCCATTTCACAAGGGTCACTTGTTAATCCAGCCACAATAACTTTTGTATCCTACAGGGTACCCATTTAACACCTGGGTGGAGAGTGGCAAATGTAGATCATTGTCTTGCCAAAGGACATTAGTGTCGCGAGGGGACTTGAACTGCAGACCTTGTGATCCACAGTCTGGTGACATATCCACTCAACCACGACACCTCTACTATTTAAATGTATGAATTGGGGATGCACATTTTAATTAAATTAATGGCAATTGTCTGAATGTGTTCAAAACTGTACCATGAATAGTCCATTTCCAGTAAAAAAGGAGCATTAAAACCAAACAATTCTTTGATGTGCTTCTTCCTAAACCTTGTGGAGCCATGCAAATGGTCTTGTTAACAATTTTCAGCCGGACAATCATATCAATATGCATATATCCGCCAAATAGATATCAAAAGTAAATGATGAAATGTTTACACACTGTAGGCCTAACTATCCTAGCAGACTCGATGTTCAGAAGTGCGAACGACATATTATACAGAGCTTGCAAGTACTAGAAAGTATTATTGCTTTTGCATTAGATCACCATTTCTCCCTCAAACAAAAGCTTTATCGAGGTGTGAAAGTTAATTTTCATATCTGAGTAGCTTTCTTTGACGGACATCTATTCATAACGGCGTCGTTACGGATACCGCCTCATCTCGGTGGCGCCGTGGGACTCATTAAGACAGCATGGAGCCGTAGAGTGCTATGCTAATATTGCAAGGTGGATTATGGGTAAAGATAATGACATTAGGACTAATAATGGAATGGACGAAGGATTCTACCAATACTCCCTTCAAATGAAAGACATTTTAGATATGTTGGTATGAACATGGAGATATCTCTTCTTATATTTCCATGGTATGAAGTTAGTCTGAAAAGACAGACTTCAAATTTGACACTATAATGTTTATGACATAAGTGCATTTTCAACTGAAACTGAATGCCTCAAAAAAAGTTTGGAATCACAAGTTTGATTGATTATATATCTTGTCATTGCATAATCATGACTTTGTTTAGCATCATTAGAAAGTGTGTTTCTTCCTCTTTACAATGCTACTCCATTTGTTATGGTTCGTCAGTCATGGAATGTGCAGTAGATCAAAATAAGGGGCAATGCCGAAAGTGAAAAGTTGCAAAATGCGCTGCTTCTGATCGGCTGTGCATTCTTCTTTCTTTAAAGGGAGGCGTTACTACTTCAACTAGAAGGGATTAGACCGCCCAGCGAGCCAGCGAGGTCACTGTGACAGGTGGCTATCTCATTAACTCAGCTCTCATTTAACATAAGAAAAAGAGGATCATGGGGGACCAACAGGCACCGATTGGGGAAGTTTTCTATATAGAGGGAGCAAGTAGCTTCAAGTAGGACAGTGTGCCTTTAAAGAGTGTAGTGATGTGTTTTCATATGATCAGTCATGAGCAACATGCACGCTGCACTAAAAACAAACATGCATGAAGTCAAACAAATGTGCCAGCAGCCCAGCACTGAAACAAACATGCAATACACTTCATTTCACATGAATTCATCCCTGTAAAAAAAAGCACTTTAACATCTTTTTGGACAACTCTTTGAATTGCCCACGCCTTTTCAACATTAGTCTAACTAGGCATGCTAGTACTTCAGAAAGATGATGATCAAACAGTAGCGAATCTTGCCCATCATGTCATAGTGCATGGATTTCATTTTGAAATTCTTCAGAAAAAGGCATTCATGCATGACTAGTTCAGAGGGATAGCCCAACAGTCATTTACAAGACAAAACTTATGTCAAAGAATTTTTTCGGAGGAGTTTCATTATACGAGCTTCAAAATAGGTATGATGAAGTTGTAGGCATCGTGCATCTTAGCTGTAAACTAATTGTTACACAATGAAGTCCATTGATATACCCTTTTACAAGTTTATGCTTCAATCAAGACACAAGGATTCTGTTCAAGATGAAATCATGAACAATCTGGGCTTGCAGACTAGTATGGCCTAAATACAATTCACCTGGGTGGAGAGTGGCAAATGTGAATTAGTGTCTTGCCAAGCCAAAGAACTTTGAACCATGTGATCCACAGTTGTGCTGTAACATCACGGATATCTCCAATTCCGTTTAACCGCCAGTCAAAACCGGACGGTTTTCGGTTAAACGATTTAAATTTTTTTTTTTTTTTTTTTTTTTACCGACTCTGTCAGCAACTTTCATTTAACTGCGAGGTGCATTTAAAGGGGCCGATTTGTGCTTGTGAACTTGTCACAAATAATAGTAACAATGTTGTTTTTAGAAGAATGTGTAAGATCATTAATGTAAATCAAAAACAGTAGAGGACCTAGGACAGAACCTTGTGTAAAAGTTGGATGAATTATTATTATAAACTACATATTGAGATGATGAGATCTATTACAAAGATTACTTTCAAACCAAGATGACAGACAAATTGGAGTGTTGTTCTAGTTTTGGAGTGGTGAGTCAACACACAGATTACTGAGCTGGGAGACATTGCCAGGCATAGTGCCAGGTGGAGGGGCATAAATCGAAAATTAAAAAAAAAAAAGAAAAAAGAAAATCAGGAAAACGAAACCGTCCAATTGAAAACGGAATCCGCCATGGGCGGTTGGATACCGGACGGTTAAACGTTTGACTACAGCACTAGATATGATTTTAGACCATGACAACTCTAAACATGATCTTCACAATTAACTCCACCACAACAACCACTACCACCACAACGACCACCTCCACCACCACCACCACCACTAAACAGCAACAAAAACAACACAAACAGTCAGCTGACCTAAAAGGATATATCCCAGATTTGACAATTTGTGATTTCTCCTTCTTTGTTGAATTTTCCTCAAACTTTCACTCACTTTCTGTTTCTATTACAGTCACATTAATCCCAGGGTAGACTTGGTCTGCAGTTGACACATAACTAAAATTCCTTAAGCCTTGAGCAGAGCCTAGCTCTATTAGTCTCTCGCTGAGTCTTAAAAGCCCAATTTATAAAAATTTATATATTCAAAAAGTATATCAAATTTGAAAAGAAAAAACAATCCTAACAGAAAAGGCGTAAATATTCACACCTGAATGATAAACAACTATAAACCTAAACAACAACAACATTGTTGTTTCAAATATATGCAGTATGCTGTCAACCTAGTCTAACAGCGCAGACACTGTTACAGCTTGCCTTTTAAAGCTTAAACCATCCACACTGGACAGGCCATAGACAGGAGTTAAAGAGATAATGGACATATGAAATTGTTTGATGGATGGGACCTAGCTATGGATACCAATCTGTCATTTTTATCTTACTCTCTAATCACAATCCTATCTACCCAATTCAAAACGTATGATCTATTCTACTACACTTTAATCTCTGCAACATCAGGCCTCTCTTCATCAGCTCGAGATTGTACAATATCCCGCTATTTAAACTATCCCGATCGCTAATTATCCAGTAAATTTGCGTTATCATCATCCCAAAAGTTGCATTTAGCGGGATATTTGGTCGAGATATTCATCCCAAGATTTCTTGGGCTAGTTTGCAAAATATCCCGCTATTCGGCAAAATAGCCGCTATTTGCGTCTTCACCAGCCCGAAGACTCGCACTATGCGCGAACATGAGCGAGATATCTAGAGCTTATTTCTCGAGCTCGAGTTTCAAGTTTCAAGGTCAAGTCTTGAGCTAAAGAAGATGCGATTTGTAACTTCAGGATTATTTCCCAAATCAGAAATAGCGGGTTATTTGGCAATCTTGAGCTGATGAGGACAGGCCTATCTATGCCTTATGAGAGCCAGAAGGGCATTAGTTCTGGGTTGAATCAGGAGTTAATGCCCTTTCGACTCTCAGCAGATTATAATTCTTGTATTTTGTACTATTCCATATCAAAGGTAATACAAAGTTTTGGGAAATTTTGAAACTTGGGTGGAAAGTGATTCTTTACAATTTTAATATATTTGGACACCCCTGTGGATGTATTATAAGCACTAGAAAATTTAGCCCCTAAAACACTTCTGCTTTCGAGAAAATTTAAATATAAAAATTTACCGGTGCTCCCGGTAAATTTGATAAATTTCAAATAGTGCCTATACGGCCGTACAATGGTAGATGTGACCATGTCAATCTCAGAATATGTAGTTGTGATATATAATTTCCAAACGGGAATACCTAATCGGACAAATTTAGTCAAGAAACATTGTTTTATAGCTTGATTGATATCTTGACCTTGAGAGGGAGCTATACAATATAAAGAGTTATATATTTAAAATTTCATAACTTTAGGCTCGATTTCAACCGCGAAAACGATCACTGAATATTCTAGGATCGCATATGCTTCCAATATGTTCATTGGAACCAAATTCATGACCCCATACCAAAACTTTGTAATACCTTTAAAGTAGAGAGATTATTAAGAACACATCATCTAATGCGACCGAACGCTTCATGAAACATTCATCTGTTATTACCATCAGGACATGGAAAACGTGGCACAAGCATTTTTAGGGAAATAGAAATGTGATGGATGGGATAGATCCGCAACAAATTTTATCCTGTAATTTCTATTTCTCCTTCACTCCATCTTGAATCTTTAATCTTTTCTCAAAACATAATTTTCTTATTCTTTGTCTTCTTATCTCTCGTTATATGATTATGTGCATTGCTGACCCATTGCTGTTTTAATCTTTTCTCAAAACATAATTTTCTTCTTCTTCTTCTCCTTATCTCTCGTTATATGATTACGTGCATTGTTGGCCCTTTGCTGTTTTAATCTTGGTTTTTAGTGGTGCTCTCTGTATTTGTTTGACTTCATCTGTCTTAATCTGTCTTTGACATCTGTGGGTGTTTACAGTGTGTGTGTCTCCTCTCTCTCTCTTTCCCTCTACCTTCTCCGATCAGTTTGAGCCCAAGTGCATTTCTCTATCTCTGCCCCTTTCCTTTGAATCTCTTTTCTCCCTCTTTCTCTCGCCTCTCCTTCTCTCTATCTTCCTCTCTCTCGCTCCTTCTCTATACTCCCCATATAATTAATACAGTCATATTCATAATGTAACTGCAATTCTACATCTTATATTTAAATCTGTTGTAAACTACAAATTTAAGCGTACCTGTTTCAATCCAACTTCCAATTCATGACTTTCTTAAAATGCCCATGATACCCAACTCAGAATACTGACTTTGCTGTTTAGATAGAGAGTTGTGAGATAGCGAGGTAGGAGGAATCTTCTCTATCATCACTGGCAATCATGATTGGTCAAGAAGACCTGGACATGGCACAGGAAGAGAGGAGATCGGGTGATTGATGGTAGAATCCATCTTGATCTTCATCTTCTTATTTCTCTATGGATTGAAAGCTCTCGCTCTATCTCACTAGACCCGTCCTCATCAGCTCCAGATTGCCAAATAACCTGCTTTTTTTTTAACTATCCAGCTAATTTACGTCTTCATCAGCCCGCAGTTGCAATTGGCGGGACAATTGGTCGAGATAATAATCCCAAGATATCTTCAGCTAGTTTGCAAAATATACCAGCCCAAAGACTCGCACTATGCATGAACGCTGAGCAAAATATCTCGAGATAATTTCTCGAGC
The DNA here is from genome assembly GCF_000002235.5 of Strongylocentrotus purpuratus. Classification (NCBI taxonomy): domain Eukaryota; kingdom Metazoa; phylum Echinodermata; class Echinoidea; order Camarodonta; family Strongylocentrotidae; genus Strongylocentrotus; species Strongylocentrotus purpuratus. The sequence goes on from NW_022145602.1 coordinate 23,856,845, forward strand.
TCGAGTTTTGAGTCTTGAGCGGATGAAAACGTGATTTGTAACTTCAGAATTATTTCCCAAATCAGAAATAGCGGGCTATTTGGCAATCTCGAGCTGATGTAGACATACCTTCTCTTTCTCTATCTCCCTGTGGGTTGGGGGATTAGTGCCATATTGCTTCTAGATAATTACACTAGGGGTGTATTCATACCAGGCAGGATTCATATTGCAGTGAGACATTCGATTCATGCAGGGAGGCGAGTCAATGGTAAGATGTCCTTTTGCACTATTGAACCTTGGTACTACATTAGATTGAGAGAAAGAGAGAAATACATACAGAGAAATACATAGAAAGAAAGACAGATAGAGATGAGTGACAAGAGATAAAAGAGAAAAGGGGTGGGGGAATAGATATGAATAAATGGAAAGACAAAATAGAAAGAGATAGAGAAAACAACATTCACATAAAGATAGACAGGAAGAGAGAGAGAGATAAAGACATACAGACAGACAGGAAGAGAAATTGAGAGAGAGAGAGAGAGAGAGAGAGAGAGGGGGGGGAGAGGTAAAGAGGGAAAGACAGGAAGAGAAAGAGAGAGAGAAAGAGAGAGAGAAAGAGAGAGAGAGAGAGAGACACAGAGAGAGAGAGAGAGAGAGAGAGAGGGTTAGAAATACACAGAGGGAAAGACAGATAAAGAGGAGTAAAGATAAAGGATATAAAGAGAGATAGAGAGAGAGTGAGAGAGAGAGAGAGAGAGAGGGGGGGGGGGGGGGGGGGACAGGGGAGAAAGATATGAATGAATAGAAAGACATACAAACAGGGAGAGAAAAATTAAATGAGAGATAGAGAGGTGTTGAGAGTGAAAAAAGAACAGAGAGTGGGAGAGAGAGTAAGAAAGAGAGTTTTTTTCAAATACAGAGAGAGGGAGAGAGAGAGAGAAGGGGGTGGGGAAAGTGTATAAATGGAAAGATAGACAGGGAGAGAAATGAGAAAAAAATGAGGAAGACAGAGAGAGAGAGAGAGAGAGAGGTGGTGGGAGGGAGAGAGAGAGGTGGTGGGAGGGAGAGGGAGAGGGAGAGGGAGAGAGTGAGAGAAAGAGAGAGATAGAGAGAGAAATTAAGTAATGAATAAATAGAAAGACAGGCAGACAGGACAAGAAAGAGAACGAGAAAGGGCGATGAAAGAGGGATAAAGAGTGTAGAAAGAAATAGATAGAGGGGGCAGAGGGAGAATGAGGGAGAAAGAGGGACTTGGGGGAGCTGGTTGTTTGTTACAATCATCACTTGAGTTGAGCACAATATCTGGTGACAGAAACATTTGGGCTTACATTTTTTCAACAGTTTCTTTAGAATGCAAATTTTAGCCGTTATTGGTTTAATTTAAACTGATGTTTATGATCTTTATTCTCCTGATTCACATGATTTTCTTCATATATATGTTTTTACTTTACACAAAGTGAAATTTTAAAGGTCAATTAAAACCTTTAACTCCATCAGACATGTACACTGTACATGTAGACCTCAAGACAAGTTCAATTACACCTGATGGCTACTAGCTTGTAATTAGCACACATGCTCTATTCACACTGAAATTCATGTACGTTTCATATATCAGATTTAAAGATTAAAAGTTACATCTGAAGAGAGGGCTCTAGCTCTGTAGTCACAAATGCACTCCTCAGCTGTAACTTAGGTTAGTGACACTTTCATCATTTGCAAAAATTCCTAATTTATGGTCTTGATGAGCTCCATGAGTACCCCTTGAACACCGTTATTGATTAATCTTGCGCTGGGCACAGTAACTTTGGTTTATCCATGGACCCTACTTAGGTATATCTATCCCATGAAAATAAATACAATGTATAAACACAATTACACATAGATTATTTGTGTGGCGTATCAAGAGTTAAAGGTAAAGGACCAGTTCTGGAAACGCCCCCCTCTTATTACCAATCATGTGAAAGAATATTGTTTGACTAAAACATGATGATACGTACAGTGTGAATGTGCCCCCTACTCACAAGTCCTACTCATCATGTCTTGGAATCTCTGAGGCAAGAATCAGGGGAGGTGGGCCTGGCCATCTTCCATTATCATGCCGCAGTATAAACAATAGTCCATTAGGATATTACAAAGGCAGGGGTATTCTCCAGAAAGCAGCCATCTTGTTTGCTTTGACATTCTGCCAGAGAAAGTTGTGTTTTCGTTGAGATTACCCCCTTCATAAGCCCAGGGTGTCATCAATCAAATGATGGGACAGGTCACGAATCAATATGTTGATTATCTCACTCGACTAACTCAAGAATCACAGCCCTACTTTCGGTGTTCAGTTCACACTTGTAGCATCTTAACCATACATGCATGGGCCCTTTCCCCACTACATGCTAAAGTTCATGAACAGTTTTGTTAGCAGAGAGGAAAGTGGAATGAAACATGTTAAAAATAGTCTCCTATTGTTCTTCTTGTATTGAAAGATATATGTACATAACAGAACAATATCATTTGGTATTATGATTTCTGGTGAATCTGTAGCATTAAAACATATCGGCAAGGAATGCTAGATGACAGCTAGATCTATACAGTCCCCTATGCTACATGTAGGACCCCTACACCTGGGAATTGCTCCCACCACATTAAAGGTAAAGACCAGTATTGGAAATGCCCCAATTTCAAAAAATGAAATGGAAGCTCTCATTACCAATCATGTGAAAGAATATGTTTTGACTAATACATGATGATAAAAAATTTGCCGGGAAACTGCCTACTGATTCATATATTTGGTAAATTTGTTTCTCTCATGGTCTGTGAGAGATATAGGGTAGTCCCATATACATCTTTCTGTGTATAGTGCTTGTAACTTTACGAAGAATGGGCCAAATTTCTTATCATTTTGATGATTTCAGAACCTTGCAGATGCTAGATGCTAGATGATCAACCTTTTCTGATCGATTCCACAACGTTTCTTTCACAATGCAATCGCATGACCAAAACTGTTCTTTACCTTTAATCTTGTGACTTCACCTGGAGACCTTTGTGTGTGTAGACAGTAGCAAAGCCCTCAAAGGTTTTACAGAAGTGTAATTAGCATGTTGCTAACTTGCTATTGTTAGAATTTACACCCCAGGATGGTATCTAAATGATTTTCCATCTCAAAATTGTTTAATATTTCACTTGAGGAGGAAAACACTCGGCACTTGCTTTAGTTGCTTAGTATGTATCATCTCATTTTCCCTGTGATTTGAGAATAAAAATTCTGAGGGCTTACCAAACTGCACATGACCTTTAAACATTTTTATAGCATGCACTATCTATTACTAAGAAATAACACTGTCAACATTCTGTGTATTTTGCTAACCCCTTAGTAACATAATAAATGTCAACTTTAAATGTCATGATACATTTTTTAGCATTGTTGAGAAACCAAAACAATACTTTATCCTCGTACTAACAATGGGTTTTGATCCAGCTGCAGACTAAGAAATAAATCATTACTTTAAAAACAAAATGCACAAGTAAGTCCAGATGGTAGTGGAAGTTGGCACTTGAATTCTTCATTTTAGTCAAGCATGGTTCTATTGCAAATAATATCAAAGTGGTTAAACAATAGAGAATCAATGCACATATTACCGGTATGCCTATGTTGTAGATAAAAAGTGAGAATAATTGGAACGTATTATTGTGTCTGGTACATACCACTTTATGATATATTCATATTGTCTCAATGCATTTTCAAAGTGGTTTCAAAATCATTACCATAGTTTTCACTTTACCAGCACACAGAATTGTCCGAGGACCATCACGGTATCTGAAGTCTCAACCTTTCCACTGCATGGCAAGACACTAAAATTGAATAATAACATCAATAAAAACAACAACATTTATACTAATACTATCATTGCTATCACTACTACTACCACCACTGCTACCACTACCGCCACCACCACCACCACCACCACCACTAATACTACAACTACTACTACTACTACTACTACTTCCACCTACCACTACCACCACTACTACTACTACTATATATAATGCATTATAACAGTTTATGACCGAGGTATAGAGAGTGCATATCCCTATATCTATCGCTGTGATTCACCACCTCCTCTAATGGTCATGCATCTGTTCACACGATATAGCTCTGAATTATAGATTAGATTCCAAAGTACTAACCGTGATTTCCCTGACCCCCTTTGCCCTGTTAAGTACAGAATCTAGATGGAATCCTCATTAACGGAATGCAATTTGCCTCTCTTACTTTTAATTAATTAATGTCGTTTAACAAAATCTTTGTCGGAAGATAAGGTAAGTTTTGAATGAATTTGAAATTGCTTCGTCAAGATGAGATTAAAATAGCAATAGAACATTTATTTCTTAATTCTATTATTCACCATGCCTCTTAATTGCTTTCCTTTCTGCTTTTGAAAAGAAATGTTCTTCTTCTTCTTCTTCTTCTTCTTCTTCTTCTTCTTCTTCTTCTTCTTCTCCTTCTCCTTCTCCTTCTTCTTCTTCTTCTTCTTCTTCTTCTTCTTCTTCTTCTTCTTCTTCTCCTTCTCCTTCTCCTTCTCCTTCTCCTTCTCCTTCTTCTTCTTCTTCTTCTTCTTCTTCTTCTTCTTCTTCTTCTTCTTCTTCTTCTTCTTCCCCTTTTTCCTTCTCCTTCTCCCATCCTCCTCCTTCTCCTCCTCCTCCTCCTCCTCCCCTATCCTCCTCCTCCTCCTCCTCCTCCTCCTCCTCCTCCCCCTTCCTCCTCCTCCTCCTCCTTCCTCCCCCTCCTCCCCCTTCCTCCTCCTCCTCCTCCTCCCCCTTCCTCCTCCTCCTCCTCCTCCTCCTCCTCCTCCTCCTCCTCCCCTTCCTCCTCCTCCTCCTCCTCCTCCTCCTCCTCCTCCTCCTCCTCCTCCCCCTTCCTCCTCCTCCCCTCCTCCCCTTCCTCCTCCTCCTCCTCCCCCTTCCTCCTCCCCCTCCTCCTCCTCCTCCTCCCCCTTCCTCCTCCTCCTCCTCCTCCCCTTCCTCCTCCTCCTCCTCCTCCTCCTCCTCCTCCTCCTCCTCCTCCTCCCCCTCCTCCTCCCCCTTCCTCCTCCTCCTCCTCCTCCCTCCTCCTCCTCCTTCCTCCTCCTCCTCCCCTTCCTCCTCCTCCTCCTCCTCCTCCTCCTCCTCCTCCTCCTCCTCCTCCTCCCCCTCCTCCCCCTTCCTCCTCCTCCCCTCCTCCCCTTCCTCCTCCTCCCCCTTCCTCCTCCTCCTCCTCCTCCTCCTCTTCCTCCTCCTCCCCCTCCTCCTCCCCCTCCTCCTCCCCCTTCCTCCTCCTCCTTCCTCCTCCTCCTCCTTCCTCCTCCTCCTCCTCCTCCTCCCCTTCCTCCTCCTCCTCCTCCTCCTCCTTCTCCTCCTCCTCCTCCCCCTCCTCCTCCCCCTCCTCCTCCCCTTCCTCCTCCTCCTCCTCCTCTTCCTCCTCCTCCTCCTTCCTCCTCCTCCTCCTCCTCCTCCCCTCCTCCTCCTCCTCCTCCTCCTCCTCCTCCTTCTTCTTCTTCTTCACCTTCTCCACTGCTTCTTCTCCTTCCTCCTTCTCCTCCCCCTCCTCTTCTTTTTCTTCTCTTCCAACATCTTTTTTCTTCTCTATTTCTAATTCATTTCCTTTTGATAATGCTTCATGTTTTCCACTCTTACAGAGCATATTTTTTCCTGTCTTTTCCTCTCATCTCTAGCTCTTTCCTTTACAATTACTATACATGTACATGAAACATGATGCATACTATCCCATTACAGCACTTTCTATGCAGACAGCTACATGAAGCTGTTGAGTGTCAGGTACAAAACACCATTCACTAACCCCGTGTCCACACACAACACTTTCCATGATTAGGGGTGATTAGTTATACTGTTACGGGATAGTTATACAATGAAATCGTGTGTGTGGACGCTTAGTAACGATACGTTGTATAACGAAACGCGGATTTGGGCATCGTTTCAAACTAGAACTCAATAAGAATCACGCCTAATCACGGGATGTGTTGTGTGTGGACGTAACTAGTATAACTAGTCGAACTAGAACGGTATAACTGGGCGGGGCTTAACTTAACCTCGCGGGAAAGGAGACCTGACCTCTCATTTCCGCTTCCATTTCATGACCGCAGTAGCAAACTGCGCACCTATACGACATTTCGCTGTAGAGTTTCGGGATTACTTTCTTGTGTGTGTGGACACCCCGGAATTTATACGATGATTCTTTATACAACATTTCTTGTGTGTGGACACCCTGGAATTTATACGATGAAAATTCTTTATACAACGTTTCGTTATAGAGTTTCGGGATAAATTGTTTTGAGTGTGGACACGCTGCTAGCCTGTAGGCAACTGTCATTGTGGATGAATGATCTCTTATCAATTATAAATGAAGAACAGATGTCTGCTGGTTTGTAAACACAATCACTGGCTCTAGGCTATACACGATCACAATACCAAAACATTAAACCTCTTTCATTTCTTATTCATCATGTCCTAGGCTAACCTTTTCAGGGCATCATCTTCCAAGCTTTGGAGATGTAACATACAATGTGGAACTTGAAAAAGAAAAGTGCACAAAGGTTACACACGTTAAAGGTAATACAAAGTTTCGGGAAATTTTGAAAATTTGGCGGATAGTGATTCTTTACAATTTTGATATATTTGGATGCCCCTGTGGATGTATTATAAGCACTAGAAAATTTAGCTCCTAAAACACTTCTGCTTTCGAGAAAAATTGAATATCAAAATTTACGGGTGCTCCAGGTAAATTTGGATAAATTCCAAATAGCGCCTACGGGCGTACAACAATAGCTGCGACCATGAAATTCTCAGAATATGTAGTTGCGATATATAATTACCAATCGGGAATAGCTAATTGGTCAATTTTAGTCAGTAAACATTGTTTTATAGCTTTATTAATATCTTGATCTTGAGAGGGAGCTATACATCATAACGAGTTTATTATTTACAATTTCATAACTTTAAACTCAATTTCAACTGTGACAACGATCACTGATTATTGTAGGATCGCATATGCTTCCAATATGTTCATTTGAACCTAATTCATGACCTCATACCAAAACTTTGTATTACCTTGAACAGTGACGCACAGGGAGTTATAAAATACAATTCCTCAAGTTTTGTGAATTTTTGATACATGTTAATGATAGAAAAACAGGCTATTATTATCATTATTTTTCAAACATAACTACCAAAATATTCATATTCATATAATGAAGTGAGGTATTTGAGGAGAAGGCCTAGTTCTTATCTTGATTCTCAGGAGATTTCTGAACTGATTTTACAAAAATATGTAAACATATCATTAGCTCAATAACATTACAAATTTATATGTACTGTTCTTAAAGATACCATGTCCCTTTTGCAGCCAACATCAAATTCTGTAGAACTTTGCAGGAATTATGAACATATCATGTATGTCCTATCTGTGAAATTTAAACGTTAGCAGTGTCCTAGTATTCAAATTATGCAAGGAAACCCGTTTACTTGCTAGACTTCACTGTCAGACACTATTGAGTGACTGACTCGCTTTTTTTTTCTTCATCTTTGGTAATAACATACTGGTACATAAAAGGAGCTGTAAAGGGTACAGTACAACATGAGCATTTGTCTACATCAATAACCCACTTCTTGTAATGGCCAAAATTAAACTGATTGAATCTTTGCGCAGCATAAAACGTACAACTATTCAGTACTATGGTCTGAAAAATCAGACTATTACTTACTAGCTCTATAGCTCCTAAGTCGATTCGACAACTAATAGTTGTTATTTTCCCACTTAAAGACATTTTCAAGCCCCCCTTTTTTTTATGGAAGTCCTAAATTAGTATTGCCTTTCAAATGCCATTGGAATTTAATCTTTTCATTTTTTGGCTTGCAAATGGGACATAGTACCTTTAAATAATGTGGTGATTAGGTCTGTTAATCTTAACAATGCCATCCCTCTTGATTAGGCAAATGAATTGCAAGTCATATCATCATACATTCTTGAATTTCATTGATACCTCAGAGTTCACACTGATTTAATAAACACACAGTATGTGAAGTGTGAACATCCTGTTTAACTATCTGGAGACCAGTAGCAATTTTCCACTCTATCTGCAAATTTCCTGAGTGATCTAGCAGGAGAATAATATGTAGTGTAAATCTCATCTATTTCATGGGGTCAAGAGGTCAATGTACGTTACAGGACAATCCAGCCTTTGTGTCAAGTTCAGTTCAGTGTTTGGCAGGGGAAATATTGGAGAAGAGATTGGACAAACAATAAAAAAAAAATATATATATCAACGCTTGAATTCTGAAATCACCATCTCTATGTATTGATACTAATGATAGTAATCAAGCGGCATTATTATTGTCTGTCATAATCTGTGCAGGGAGTGCTACCACCTCCCTGCTCTGCGTAACCCCCACAATCCAATTGGGCAAATATTTGTTTCTCCATTGTAACAAATCTAGCGCCAGCATCACATTGGTTGCCTACTAAACTACCCATAGCTCGCAGGATCTTTGGAATCCCTAAATTGTCCTAAATTCATTCATCTTAGAGATAACATGTTGAAGTTGTTACACATCCTCCAATTAAAGACATCCTGCTCAGAAAATTTATTATTCAATGAATTATATTTCAGTTAGTTTATGAGCACAACCAACTGTGGGAATTTTTAAAATCATATACCACAGTAAAATTACAATTTACCAATAAGAGATTCCCATACATAGACGTACATGTTGTATATTAGATCTCAACTTTCAAAACCCTAAACTTTCGCATTGCTCATTTTATTTTCTTGAAACTTTTACCGATATCCCCGATTGTTCTGAATTCCTTTACCACATCTGGCTATCAAAGATTGACACCCTTTGAAAAATTCCTACACTCTACTGTGAGAAGGGTGCAGGGATATTTGTCATATTTGAATTTTCTTCGGAGAGAGGGGCGTTTGCTATCATGAAGAAGAAAAACAAAATTGATGGTTGAATTTCTCTTTTGCAGAAATGTTGTTGAATATGAGATAACTAGCATGCATTACAACATTTCACCAACCCTAGACACATACTTCAGCCTGTCAAGCCTAACAGCATGGGGAGTCACGCACTTCAGATATACGAACGCACCTTTCAAGTTTCGCTAGATTTTAATTTTTTTCTTCACCTTTTCTCTGGTATGGGAGGCATGTTTGGTTTCTGACCTGTCAGTGTCAGGCCTCAGGCTACGTATCGTTAGGGTATGTGCCTCTGCATACAAATACACCAACACTGTCACCGAATCTTGGAATATTTGTCCCATATTACCTATGACACGGTTTCACAATCTCAGATTTCAGGCGAGCCTGTCATATCATATCTCAAAAATATGTGTTGCTGTTGTTTAGTTGTTTGAAATAGTTAAGAAGAACATAAATAGTTTTTAAAAAAGCACAAAAAGTAACACTCAATGTTTAATTCTGCTAAATCCTTTTGAGATGGACTTTAACATTTTGATATCACTCTAAATGTCAAATTTGAAAGAACATACTATTTAAATGACAAAATCATCTTTGTTTGATCAAAATCGGTTCAGAGACGGATGAAATATAACGATTTCTAATACTTGTGTACCACCACAAATATTAGATATTTTGAAAAATTTGAAAAAACCTTTGAAAAACCCAAATAACGCCTTTTTACGTCGTATTTCAGCCAATGCCGATGTTGGCTTTTTTGTTGGCATTTTTGTGTTGCTTATATTACCCACAATTAGCCGGTTCATGTATAGTTATTTTTAATTAAATAATTAATTAATGGTTACCGTGTTGTTTTGGAAAGTGGACCTGAATTGGTATGATCGTATTGGCTACATTTCACACATTTTGGGGTCTAAAATTACCTTCATAGCAATTTTAGGTTCTAAAAGGGCACTATAAATGTCATAGATAAGAATAAGAGCAATAACCATGCACTTTGAAGGCATTTGCGGTCTGAAAACAGAACTCAACTATCCCTTTAAGAAACACATAAATGGTAAAATAAAAGCACAAAAAGTAACGCTCAATGTTCTGCTAAATCCTTTTGAGGTGGACTTAAACATTTGATAATTGATATCATTCTAAAATACAACTTAACTTATGTTCTGCTTTCTTACCAATTTGTTTGGAAGGTTAAATATATATAGCTGAAATCCATTTTTTTTTTTACTGAATTGAATAAAAATATCATTGCTTGAAGTGTTTAGTTTAGTTTTGTTACTAACTTCGCTATGAATCTCATTTGAAAACATCCCTTACAGTTTTATAATAAGAGATCAACATTTAGTAAGGGGAAATGCGGTTCTTTAAAAAAGATAAATGTTAAGAATTCTATTTCATAATCATCATATATATCATCACAATTTAAGTAGTAGTTTCAAGATAATGTCATTATGATCATTGCATTCATATCATGATGATTATCATCTTACTTTCAGACTGGTGACTTTTCAAAACGTTGAAACAATAAAACATATGCTACTGGGCCTAATTAAAGAGTACACAAAAGTACCAAATCATAGTAATCATCTGTTTGCTTTAAATGGCAGAACAATGGACTTCAAAAGAGGTAAATTATCTCATGATTATCATATTTTACTCTTTTTTTTATTGAATGCTGATCAACTAACATTTGTTTTCGACAGGAGCTAAGGTACATACTCTTGTTTGGTTTAACATCACCCATTCTATAAAGTTTTCAATAAATAATGATAGAGACAGCATTACGACAAGAACAACTTGCCCTTTGAAAATAACATCAAGATTCATGTCAAGGAAAATTAACTCTTGGATTATCACAGATGACCTGATTCTAGAGGTGTCTAAGGGCGTGTTTATGCTTGACTTTTTCTGGCCAGAATCAGGCATCTGTTACGCGTTTAGTTTAAAACACGGTTGCGTCCTTTCTCACTTTTGTAGAATCACCGAAAATCGCCGATCGTAAACTCACAAAAACGTGTACACCGTGGAACTGCGATTACAATGAACGTTTACGATGAGCGTTTCATATAGCTCATTCTGCCTTCAAAATTGAGCTTAATCGCACCCATACAGCTGTCGCGGTCTAGTGGGTACGCCAACGAACTGTGGATCACATGGTTCATGGTTGAGTTTCACCGCGGCACTATTATGGCAAGACTTTAATCTACATTTGCCACTCTCCACTTTACTAATTATCAAATGGGTATCATGGAGAATGAGTTGTCCTAATTTTGATTTGTTACGACGGTTAACATTGTTTTAATAAGATAACAGATAACATTGTTTCAGAATACCACCCCTGGATTCTGATCAACTCTATTCCAAAATATACCAAGAGAAAAGTTCCCATGCCTCCTTAAAGGGAAAGATGAAGATGAGTTCTGGGAAAGTTGAAGAATATTTTGTGAGCTTTTTCATTCTTTATATGTCAGCGTAGACAAGAGTATCATAGAAAAATATGTCCCCTGAAAAGGGTGGCTCTTCAAATGTTCTCATGTATGAAAAATGACAAGTAACAAGGTAAAGGTTTTTGAGCCAAAACTTCATGCTACATGTCTGTGAAGTTCCATAACATGGACACATGTTTTGGTACAGTGCATGTGACTCTTATACTGGGCCAATTTCTTATCATTTTGATAATTGAAAATAGCTCACAGTAAACACCAATATTCATCTGCTGCTGCGTGATCAGCCTTTTCAAACTACTTCCACACCGTTACTTTTCACAATTCAATAGCATGACCATAATTTAATGTTATCTTTAAAGGTAAAGACCAGTTTTGGAAACGCCCCCCTATCAAAAAATGAAATGAAAGCTTTCATTACCAATCATGTGAAAGAATATGTTCTGACTACTACGTGATCATTCAAATTTTGCAGAGGAACCGCCTATTAATTGATATATTTGGTAAATTATCATATCTATTTGGACCTGATAGATATAACGCATGTGTCGTGCACGTGTGCGTAGTCCCATATACATCTTTCTGTGTACAGTGCTTGTAACTTTACCAAGACTGGGCCAAATTCCTTATCACTTTGATGATTCCAGAACCTTGCAGTACACACAAATACTTCTATGCTATATGATCAACCTTTTCTGATCGATTCCACACCGTTTCTTTCACAATGTAATCGCATGACCATAACTGGTCTTTAACTTTAAGCTCTTAACAATGTCTGACTTTGGCTGTTAAAATTACTCAGGATGTGTTGTCTATGTGACTTCCGAAAACGCTCTTTACTTTGTTCCTTTGGAACCAGAGGGGCATTAACTCTGTGTAAAAGTATCAAGTTAATGTCCTTTTGGCCCCAAACAGAGATAAGCCTTTATTTGCTCCAGCTATTGTAGTAACACGTACCTGCATGTAATGTTTGCATTAAGTACTATGGAGCAAACCATGTTAACAATAGCAATTACTGACCTAATCTTTTGTACATGAAGACTGTATACATAAACATCTAGTTCAATGCTCCTTGTTTTACTAGGGATGTAATAGTAAAGACCACTACTAGTACTATTAAATACTACTACCACTAATCAATTTAATAATACTACTACATCTACTACTACTACTACTACTACTACTACTACTACTACTACTTCTACTTAATAAACCAATAGTAATAAAGGTAATAATAAGAAACTACAGAAAAACTTTACTTTTCATTGCAGATAGTAACAAATATGTGTGGCAAACTTGTGAATTTGGTTTTGACAATCTTAAAATCTAGAATTACAATAGAAAGTATATATTTGTTTCTCCCTGAATAGCTTAACAAATGATAGGTGGTCCACAAAATAACAATGCTTCACCAGCTAGTGAATGAAATTAACTATTAAGATTGCAAACCTTCGCATACCTATAATTTGATAAGATGATATGATTTTTAATGAATTGAATATATGGGTGACTTTAAAAGTTTAAATACAATGATTAGTGTTGTGAACTTTTTTGTTGTTCTTTTCAAATCGCTGCTTATCAAAGATTAGACTTACAGTTTCTGACTGAATAGTAGTTAGGTACATGTAGATAATATTTCCAATCCCTTACATATTATTTGTGTACATTCTTTGTATTCAAAATAATTGACAATCTTACTACAACTTATATTATTATCCCAGTATAGCTTCCTGAGTGAGCTGCCAAAAGGAATGCCCAACCAAAGAGATACCAAGTACCAATTACCATTGATTACTCCCCTTCCCACACACACACATACGCACACGCGCGCACGCACATACAAAAAACGCACACACGTCCACCCCAATCAAAACCAGCTCTATTCATAATCATTCACAAACATGCCAAATGTTTCCTGTAACAGTCAATATGATGTGTACCACGTTTGTCGAAAATAAACTGAAAATAGCCCCCATGAACGAAGGAGGCTGATAATCATAAAGACATGCTAAATCTCAAAATCTGAGCTGATCTCATCCCCGCCAGGCCTGGACGCTGCATGAACTTGTCAGCGGACACTGAATGAAACTTACCCCGATACTCCTGGCCGGGCACATAGTCAGTGGGAAGCCTGTCGACTCGAATCCTGTACCCGTTGTCTCCGTTTCTTTTGGGGATATTTGGAACCATAACAGGGTCGCAAGATTCCTCCTCCTGTCCGGAAACTATCCATAATGTCACAAAAAGCAGGAAAGTTCCAAGGACCAACTTCTTAGCCCCCATGTTGGACGAAAGATCTCGAAATAGTGTTAGAGTAATTCGATGAATATCTGTTTATGGAGTAAGCTCGAATAAGTGGTATGCGGTGCACGGGTGCGGTGTGGTGGGGGAACTTTTTTATGCGCAGCGCCGCACAGCAGAAACATGAGAGGAAGAGGATGCCATATATGCTGACGTACTCCAGAAGAGTGGATGCAGGAGTATTTGTACGGGGGTGGATATTAGAAGGGAAGGGGGGGGGGGGGGGGGGGGGGGGGGGTAGAAACCACAAGTAAACATCGTTCAATTTAACAAACGTCAGAGTAGTTTGGAGATAGACTCGACTTATTTCGATCTTTATAAACAATTTAGTTGATGATATATGTTCCAAAGAAAGATTTATTGTATGGAGTGATTTGAGTCAATAGTAGTCCTAAACAAAATGATCAACAAAAAAAAATCTAATAATTAAATAAATAAACAGATAGACCAACAAACAAACAGACAAACATTTAACAAACAAACAAAATATATTTTTGATCCATTGAAAAGTCGAAAAATATACTCTCATTCAAGACAAAAATTTATGTTTTATCTTCTTCCTGAGATGACGTTTGTGAAATGCAAACCTAAGTGGCGTACTGTTGGTGGTTTAAGGTTGGGGGGGGGGGGGGTGTGCCCAGGTCAGGGGCGGATCCAGCGGAGGCCAAAGGGATGGGGGGATTCGTGTGAGAATATTTAGCGGCGAATTAGCCGGTGAATAAGCAGGGGGGGGGGGGGGGGGGAGGTAGTGAGAATAAATATTTTGTTTTGCTTAACACGGGGGGGGGGGGGGGGGAGTGAGCCCCTTTTAAACACCCCCCCCCCCTTTGAGCGGGGCCCTTTATTTTCTTAAAGGTGCATTTTACTTCTTTGGGGGGCAAGGGTAAGAGGCCCGTACCCCCGGTCTGGCCCCCCTGAATCCCCCACTGGCTCAGGTCGTGAGAGGGGGAAAGATGTGTAAAGTCAACACGGGCCGGATTTTTGTGTATTACGGGTCGGACTTTGTTGCGTGAAAAGAACCCCTTTACCAGAGATTTGTGAAACACCAATATAGGGGAGGGGGGGGGGGGGGGCTCACATTACAACTTTAAGTGTCAATAAAAACGTGAAATTCATGGAAAAGGTGCAGTCAGCAAAGCCTCTGCGATTTTTTTTTTGATGATGACGTGAAGTGCAATACACCCCGCAAAGCTGAATATGCGCCAGTCCCTACACGCAGTTGCCCTTCATTTATAATAGTTAAAAAACATAATTATCTAAACAAGCCTGATCAGACCAAGAAAAGCAAACTGTAGCAACAATAACAACAACAACATCAACATCTATTGCTCCAACAACAGCAAACCAATTAATACGAGGGCTCAATTTCATTCAACATCGTCATAACTTTTAGGAAAACTCTTATTGGCCAAAAGTTTGCACAGCCTTTCTATTGATATCGACCCTAATGCATCAAGTTGAATCGTTAGCGCTGAGGGCGTCGTCTAATAAAATTACCGTACCATATTGAGCTTGTATCTATATCGTAGATCTTTGGATAACTTTTTACAACATGTAGCTTATAAATGTCTGCGAGACCGGTCTTGTGGGTTGTAATGCCATTACCATTAGACCAAAGCTGAAGTGCTCATATACGACCGGGCATGGTGGCTCAGTGGTTAGAGCGCCGCCTCATGAACGGGAGGTCGTGTCTTCGAACCCCGGCCGAGTCATTCCAAAGACTTATAACAATGGGACTTTCTGCCTTCTAGCTAAGCGTTCAGCATATTAGATTGGAGAAGGGTAGTAATAACATATTATGTTATGCAGGGCCCGCTGGAAGAGCAGTTTCATAACTGAAGTGGCTACCCTGGGTAAATAAAACGTTATTATTATTATATATATACGTATAGTTCTATTAAATCTTACGAATCTTACGATCGAAGTTTACGATCATTGATTATCTTTGATGATAGCATTGACTCTTTATCATTAACCCCATTAACAACTGAATTGAATTTATTCACCTCTTTCATAATGACAGAAAATGTAAAATATACAATAAAATATTTCTTACAAACATAGTTAAGCCATTAACATGGAAAACGCAGTAATAAAAATTACAAAGTTGTTGGATCATCAAAAAGTTATAGAAAGGTATAGGTAAATGATTATACACATAATGCAAAAACGAACACACATACACAAAAAGGGACAAAGGAATTATACAATGGTAATTACACACAAAACAAAATACGGTTGTCGAATTCAAAGCTTTTGCATCACGTGAACTTTTTAGATTATGCTCAAAACTGTTTACATTTGTACACTTTATAGGTTTTGAGGGTAGTTTGTTCCAGATAGTAGGACCTTGGCATAAAAAGATATTATTTGAAAATGAAGAATTATCATAAAATAATACACGAGTGTCTGCTGATATTCTGGTATTATATTTAAGAATATCTTTGCTGCTCTGAAAGATATTACAACGAATTCTGGTAACAGGTTATAATAATATGAATAAATAAAAACACAGAGTTGAGAATCATATAATAACGAAACTGGGAGAATATTCAATTTCAAGAAAAGAGGTCTGCTCGGCCTTAAAAATGGCTCGTGTAAAAAAAAAAATGACTCGGACTGCTCTTCTTTGTTGGAGGAAATACGTTCAAGTTGTAAAACAAACAACAAAACAAAAAAAAACGTCATATAATGTTACAGTAGGGTTGATAAGAAAAGATTAGTGAGTAATATAACATTATAAAACTATGGTTGGCAAGATTTCTTTCATTTTACTCATATTTGTTATTGTTCTGGACACGTTCCGTAGAACTTCATAGACATATTTTTTTCGCTTTAGATCTTTATCAATATTGAAGTGACTCGGTAACATTGCCTCAGATTTTGAAACAAAATCCTTGATTCAGCTTATACTGCAATCATAATTATAAAGCTTTGGATCAGTCAGGAATCTCAAGGCTTTAACAAGCCAATCGCCTGTCTGATAATCAATATATTTATGATTGGAAATCGAAATGTCATTTTCGTTTTCTTACGGTTTTTAGAACACTACAGTCTATGAGGGAAAATGAGTATAGTAAAACCGGTAAATCAAAGAATATTACTTTTTTGAGGCACTTCATGATCATTTTGAAGCGCAATTTTTAAGAGCTTCAATATTACACCATATCACAGACTCTGATAACACGTAGGGCCATGCATCTCAGATTTAACATTGCTAAACGATGCCTTTAATACCCAAGAACTTTCAAAGTTGAATTTGTATGTCCAATCACATTTCCATTCATATGTATGTTGTACCTCGCTAGCACACGTTTTTTGAAATTTAAACAACATAACATGTTTTTTATAGTTAGTTGCAGTTTGCGTTAATTCATTTACTAACTGTTAAAAGTTCATTGTTCAGATTTTGGGTCAGGCATTCAACATCTTTATGCCTATATATTTGTATCGTCTGCGAATAGTATATAATCCCAAATGGGATAGACTGGTCGTTAATCATTTATATAAATTAAAACGAGTAGGGGCCTATAATTGATCCCTGCGGAATGCAACAGGAATCTGATTGTGAGCTTGAATTTTCTTTTAAATTGCAATTGAAAGAATTGAATAGTTTCCGATTATTTAGAAAAAATGCGAAACAATTAAAGGGTGATAGTAGGATTTCCATGAAAAAAAGTTTTGAAAAGAGCTTACCTGGCCATAAATTTAAAATGCTTATTAAAAAGTATATTATGTTTATCGAGGAGATTGTGTAGCCTGGCATTGATGCGTTTTTCAAAGATTTGAGAGAAGAGTGGAAGTATTGAAATGGGTCTGTAATTTGAGCATATATCTTTGGGTCCTTTTTTATGTTTATGATATTTTTTGGCAATTTTCAGGTCAACAGGTACAACACCTTGTTCAATACATGAGTTAAAAATATTACACAACGGTTTAGATATTACATAATAACCTTTCCACTATAGGACAATTAATAAAGTCAAAACTAAGAGCTTTACCATTATGCAAGAGCATTGTTAACTATGTCTTTTTCAATGATGGGTAGGAAATATGCAGTGTGAGAGGTACAATCAACAATAATTACGTTCCTGTTCATACAAGCTAATTTGCGACCAACTCTTTAAAATAAATATTAAACCTCTCAGCAAAATCTTTAGAATCGATTATTGTTGTTATACTAACACGCAAAGGCATATTCTCCAAGTTTTAATCTTTTTGTTTCCCTTAAAGGTATGGCATTTTGAAGAGTAATAATTTCCTTCGGCACTACGAATTTGGTTTGTGTAAAGTTTATGACATTTGTTGTAACAATATATTCAGTTCAGTAGGTTTTTTTAATGAAAGTTTTATAAGAGTGATTTTTTCTTGAGCACAACTTTTTCAGTTCCTTGGTAAAGCATGGTTTATGTTTTTTTGAATTATATTCAGTGATTCATTTGACTGGAAAACAAGGACTATAGATCTCAGGAAAAAAAACCTTCATAAATTTTGTGTACATCAGGTATGGTTTCCCTTGATAAGTTGATATTCACATCATTAATTTGAGGTTTGTATATACCCCTGGTTGTTCTTCATGAATACCTTTTAAATCAAAGACTGAAAAAATAGGAAAATGATCAGATACTTCATAGGCTAATATACTAGGAAGAATATTACATACACTATTTGTAAATACATTTTCTATCAAGAATGCTGCGGAGTTTGCTTAGTTTAGTTAGAGGAGTATAATCAAAATGAACAAATAGAACAAATTCCACCAAGTCATGACACCGTTTTTGCGCACTAATTTCTTCACATCAAAGTTATAATCTCCAAGAAATAAACATTCCTTTTTCTCTCCTAATACTTTGCCGAGATATTCCTTATCATATCAATGACATTAGCCTGTGATTTTTTATAAAAAATCCAAAACAATAACAATTTTACCTTGTTTAAAACTTCTATAAGAAGACTGTCAAAACCAGGGTTAACAACTGAAAAGTCATTCCGTACAATGTACCTCATTGCCTTCTTGCAAATGCATCTCCTCCCCCTCTCCTGTATAGATAGAGCAAACGTCATCGATTTTGAGGAATATCGGTTAGATTCGAGGATATCTATATGCGTAACCCTTTAAATGTAGAGGGATGTCAACATTGATGGAACAACATTTAATATTTAATTTAATATTATCACCCGTAACTGTAACCAACACACAATTAATACCACGGTATTAGTCTCTTTTTGTTCCACCAAGCTAAATTTTTGCACCTTGCACAAATGCACTTCTCAAAACGAAATATTTCACTAAATATGTTTTGTTATTTTCACTCAAAAATAATTCAGCCATGTTCACTTTTAATCACTTCACTTATATCTTATTTAACATTGAATACAATGCAGTTGCATGGGTTGTTCTTTTATTTTGTTAACTCGGCAGAGGCCACGGTCATCTTCAAGCATTTACGCTTACGACATGTGGTCTCCTGCTTTTTCCTTTTGTATGAAACTTTTATTTTAACTAGAAACAAATTTTGTCAAACTTACATGTTATTCATTATATTTATTTGTATGTTTCTTTGTATTGATATGAAAAAGTGGAAATAAAACAAAACAAAACAAAACCAAACAACATTTATTTTTGTGTAAAATATATAATTCGATTTTTTGGGGGTCTTGTTTTGCGATCCATTTGTGGGGTTGTCCTTTCTTTATTATTCTCTCAGTTTTTCCTTTTCTCATAGATTTTGTTTGTTAAGATTCATGGGGGCGTAATTTTCACAGTGACTTTCAGAATTAATCTCCTAACCGGATTTCTGTATTAAACCGTGCATAATTTCGTATTCTGTATCACATTTCAAATTATTTCAAACAGATTTCCATATCAATGGTGCCATGTCTAAGGTATCGTAGTACAACATGTCGTGGTAATCTTGAAAACAGGGTATATATATTCAATGGAAAAAAAAAAAATCATCTTACAACCTTTAGGCAACAACTTTGTTTTGATAATTCACATAAGACGTTACGATGGATTGGAAATAGTGAAACACAAAATATCTGAAGCAAAGCACAAATGAATCAGGCACTGACGGATTTATCAAGATTATGATGATTCACTAAAATTGTGTTGCGCCATATTCATGTTAAAACGTTCAAAGGGGCAGGCTCTTCCAATGTAGTCAGTATTTAGACAATTCGCTAAAATTGGTGAGTTTTGAGGCATGATTTGAAATGTTCTAGACTGTCTATCTCACAAAGAGAGGAAGAAGTGGGTTCTAAAAACGAGGAGCAACAAATGAGAATGTATGGTCTCCATGTTGTTGGTGCCTGAAGAATGATGACAGATGGATGTAAATCAGGACGAAGAGGGCGCTGTTCAACTAGGAAAGCAATGCATTCTGGAGGTAGATCAGCAAGTGTCTTAAACGTCAGTAGTATAGGGGGCAGATGAAGCGCAGAACCATAATTTGTCTTCTTTTTAAAACTTTGGCTGTTCAAACAGCATGTAAATCGCTTTCCTTTGCCTCCCTTGGAAATAGAAATCTTTAATTAAAGAAGAACTGACTAAACTGTTGTCACTGTCCGCAGGGATCTTTGGAAGATCCTTTCACAACGCGACAGCCATCCACAGCCTCTTACTATTACAGTTATACAGTTATATTTCTCCTTCTCTTACAGTTATACACGCAGGACAGCATACTTGAAAACGGGTTTAACGGGTTGAAAACGGGATGAGGCAATGTTCCAAGTCCCAACGCTCTTTCTTATCTTCTTCAGCGAGATGCTAAGCAAAGGGATTTTTACTTAATGAAAGTGGTGTTTTATCTCCGCAGATAATTATGCTTAAATGAACAAATTCTAGAACAGCCTTTTGTGGATAGTTATGGCCGATTGCTTTAATGTCTAGATCAGCAGAGACGTCTGAATTAGCTTAACAAACATGAAACAAATGAAGCCTTGTACTAACATTCATGTGACATATAAAGGCAGCCACACATCATCAGCGATTGAATCGCAATAAATTCATTCAGTCAATGAAAGGCTCATAATAGTGGGTTCTCATAATGAATTTTACACATTCGGGTGTTTACCAAATAAAAGTTATCGTCAATCACCAAGAGTGAACTTCACCTTTACAACCGGCAGGTTACTATGTCCCGAACCTACCGTCATAAGGAGTTCTCATCATAATACAATTTACCACCACCCCGAGAAAATGAAGGGAAGCTGGATAATTTTCTGGTGGGATCTGAAATACCTGTGCACATAATAATGGGTAATTTAACCAAATCTGGTGCCAGCGAACTATGAATCGATACAAATGGACACTGAATACTAAGTGGCTTTGAAATAAACATGCGAGTGGCTGATCCAAACATGCTACATCAGATAGAGGTGTTGAAAAGCAATTATCTCTGTCTAACAGTTCCTTTGGCCGCCTTCAGAAACATGACAATGAAACATTCATGACATGTCTCAATATAACAGTTGTGCACAATGATTAAGAGGTGTAACTTGCAACCTCCAGATGTGGTCACCCAGACGAGACCTTAGCCCGCGTCATCAATAACTACATACTGACTAGATTACTAGAGTCATCAAGAAATTGGATCTTATGTTAGATAACGCCCTTGCGAGGTTCTCCCACCTTGATTGCCACTTAAGCTAGAATACGTTAAGGTTATACGGAAGAGGAAGAAGAAGAGCATCCCTCTCATCTATAGATCATCAGCAGGGGTACCGGATTCAACTGAAACTCTAGGACCGCCTGCATCAGCAACCCCTACGGTGTTATATTCTAAACAATCAATTGGCAAGACCACAATACATACAAATCTGAAATCCTGGGGCACTATCACCAGTATTGCATTTATGCGTCCTCACAATACTGGGAAGGCCTTTTTTACATCTTTCAAAGACACGCTTCTGCCTAAAAATGGTTTATGTAGAGCTGTATAGTGGGGAGAACGAGATTGGGAATCACCAGGAAAGCTCCACAAGTACCATCTAATGCACAATGCACCGGGTATCCTATCGACGGCCTGTAAAGGCATTGCAAAGTACAGAACAAATCAGGAGGAAAGCTTAAAGATAGATAGAGTAAGTAATAAAGGATGAAAAGCGCAGGTGACGGAAGCCTTCAGGTGTTCTGTATATGTGTATCTTTGTCCAAAATTGTATGATCTCTCGTTTGAGAACCCTAGTTTACATGTAAACTTGTCCAATGTCATAGTGCAATTACTCGGCTCCTAATAATCTTCGGATATAAGAAAGTGATCATCATCATAGGAATCCACTTTGTAGAACCGTCACATATTTTAAATATTTGTTGTTACTATCTTCTAACTCTGTATCGCCATGTTCCAGTGTTCTAGTTAAAAAAGTATAAATGACAATTATCTCATTGGAAGGACAAAGGGATATCCAATTGCTTTAAACAAGAAAAAAGAACGAGAACAATATCCAGAAACAAGAACCAAAAACAGTTTGAGGAGTTTTACTCAAATAATGCTGCTATGTATTTCCATAAATAAAAATAAAAAGATTGTTTTTGGACCAATAATACGGGATTTTCTTTTAATAACACACCCTCGTTTCTGTTGACCCTTTAAAGGAAATAGCAAATGGCAATTAAAGATGTAGGTAAAGAAAATGAAATATAACCATGCTTAATAGAGATCAAAGACGGTGCGAAATAACATAACACAGAAGTTATGATGCTTACAACATTATTAACTTGGGGAGCATCTGCAGAAGACATGCAATAGAGCTAGCGATTGTCAAACTAGAAATTAGTCTTAACCAAACGACTTCGCATAGGCTAATTATATGTACATCCAAAGTTTTAGTAAGGAAAAAAAAGAGCAGCGTATGTAAGATATACATCCTATATAGTGAGTATTCTGTGTAAGATGCAAGATACAAGATACAAGATATTTTATTTGGTCTTTGCAAACAAGCTACATAGAAATTTGTTTTCAACTGGCGTTACAGTAATATTCAAGAAAATACATAATTACAAAACATAAATACATCACGTTTATAGAATGAAATAGATGAAATAAGGAACAAATACATGCACAAGATAATGTAGCGACAAAAATGGTCATTGGTACTTCAAATCATGAGTTTCAAAAGTTAGCCTTGGTCATTGGTATTTAAAATAATAGTTTCAGTATTAATTAATTTCCGACGCAGAAGTTTAACGTTTAACGTGTAAGTTGAATTTATGAACAGAGTCGGGTACACATGAATATCTGAATCGTGAAAGGCGGGTTGGGGTGGGGCGAAGTCGGATACCAGAACGATTAAATGAATGAAATAAATGAAGTGGATGGGTATTGTCTTTCATGATTGCACAGATCCTTATCAACTATTTGCACAGTACAATGAGACTCGACAAAAGCTAATTTTACCCCAAAATGAGTTGTGCTATTTTACGTGGCCTTTCAAATTTCTTCATGTCCTGTTTTGAGAGATTGCCAAATGGACATATAATATTGAAAAGCAGGACACTCTTTATTATTGAATTGTAGAACTTGGTCAGGACTGTTGCATCTATATGGAAAAAAACAACCTCTTGTTAGCTTTCTAATACACAGATTGTGTGTTATCCCTCCATGATAATTTGTCATTTAAGACGGTTCCAAGATATCTATAGTTTTCAACCTTTTCAATCGCCTCATTATGAATGGTCACATTTTCTTGGTCTGTACGTTTTCGATGGAAGTCGATTACCATTTCTTTGGTTTTGGTTGTGTTTATTGTTAAGTAATGATCATCACACCAGCGAATGAATTCGTCTACCTGTGTGAAATAAATAATTCGACTGATCAGACAAAAGACCAACAATTACGGTGTCATCATTATATTTGAGTATGCTACATAAAGTAGTTGAGCTTACACAATCACTTGTATACAGCGAAAACAAAACCGGGGATAGGACACACCACTGAGGGGCACCTCTGTGTGTAGTCACCGTAGATGACTGATGACCACCCGCCTTTACGCACTGTGTTCGACCTATCAAGAAGTTGTGTATTAGTATTATTATTACTATTACTATGTTCTCGTTCAAGTTTTACCAGATCTAGAATTAAAACTTGCATAGTACAATACAGATTTGATGATCTTGTTACGAATGTGGCCTCTCTTGTCACACGTTAAATTCACTTTTTAGAATTACATGTCCATGGTTGTACCCCCGTTTATTAGGGATTCAGCAGTCTATGGATTCAGCAGTGTACTTGAGTCAAGGATATCGTAAATATATAATAATGATATTACATTTACAAAGAGCCTTTTCATTAAATACAACGGGCATAAATAAATGAGAAAAAATTACAAAAGAGAGAGAGAGAGAGAGAGATAAATATAATTTCCCCCAATTCCACGAAGATCAAAGTAACGCATTTGCCGATTCTTTAGACTTCTTTCGTTTTATGGTTGGGTTTATAACTTTCCCTCGCGGGAGTGCATAGAGACAAAATAAACAGTGGGATGTAATCATTACAATTTCCTTCAATCCGACGGAGATGGCGCCATTGTTGTTATGCATCGGTTAGGATATGTTTTACTTCAACTTCACGGTGGAAGTCCAGGTCATTTCTTTCAACTCTTTGAACAGATATTTCCATATAAACTAAAAATACAAAAATACGTGCTCATTCCTGCGATACCAATTTATATGACAGTGAACAAATAACAAGGAAAAAAGTCAAAGTTATACAGGCTACGTCCACTATAAAGCAATTGAACAATGAAAAACAGAAAAAGGATTTTTTTTTTTTAATGGAGCCCAAGGTGCTAGGTCGGGGCGATTGAAAATAAAACTTACAGCCTTAACTCTCCAAAATAACACATCAAATCACCAACAAATGAATAAAAATGATTAAAATCAAATGAATTATTCATCTCAGAAATAAGTGAGAATTATTTACTCCATTACAACTACTACATGACCCACAAACCATGGATATTTAAATGGACAATTTACCTATTCTTAACATCGTAATAAGAAAGGCTTTTTCCCCCTCGCCCTTCGTTCACTGTTAGTTTATGAATATATTTAATTTCAATGCTATTTGCGGAAGACTATATGCATGAGTTAATACCACTTAGCTTATTCAAAATTAACGCAACGCTGTCCTTATCCAAAATTTAGTTTAATCATCATAGCAAAATAAAGTATGCATACGAGTTGAATAATTTGTTGGAAGAAAAGGGTCGTATAATTTGAATATGTAGCTTTTAAAATGCGTAAACAATGATTCAGATTAATTCATTTACAAGTTGTAGTGCCTAAAACAAAAACAAAAACAAAAAATACAATTCCCAGTAAAGAAGAGGTGAATACTTCAAGAACTGAATACAACAATATTACTAAATGAAAGCGCACATTAATTATGAAATTGAATAAAATAATATAGCAAAGTGAATAATAAATGAATAATTAAATTACTGTACAAAAGAATAAATTCATAATGAATTATTAGAAAGGACAACAATACTATTTAATTAGACTACTTCACAGATAATATTAAAAGAAATCCAACAAGACGAAAGAAGCCACCAGTGTAAACAATTTCCCCAGTTTCAAAAGTCGAATATATTATGTTGGCAGCTAATTCACTTTCTGACCGAGGTATTGAACCATTCGAACTCATCATAATTCCTAGCAAATCTATATATGACTCAATGAGATATAACATCTATATTAAGACATATAAATGTGTCTGTCTTTTTTTACAGTGAGAGGGGAAAATCCACAGGTTCTAATATCCCTACACAACCGATTTTTGGCTTTTGCACGTATGAATACGAAAAGTGCTCCTGCAGAAAAACAACAATAGAAGGATAGAACTTTAATTACAGTAAACAAAACGAAAAATAAAAACACCATAAAAGGAACACATGTTCATCTTAAATGCACGTGGTAAAGTGATGGCACATTCTCAATTCCATACAAGAGAGGTATATCAACTCTTATACTAAATTTAGATACGCAGGTTGCAAAATATAATTCTCTGTCGACATACATTTGTACTCACATTTCTTTACCGTTTCAATCATCCCAATGTCTTGATTTATTCGAGGTGGAGAGCAGTTTGCAGTCATTTTAGCACCTAAAAATAAGTTGCATATGTCAAACCATCTATTATTGATCAAAATGTACGTTATTGATTCTGGTTGATTTCTCCCGTTATTCCTCGTCATATGTTATGCCAAAATAAAAATCCGAATCTACCTTCAGCATTTCGATAATATATATTTCAGTGTATCTGTCATCCGCATCAACGGAATTGATTTTGTTTACAAACCTTAAACATATTAATACATGAGAATAAAAAAATGACAAGGCAACTGCTCTAATGCTTCAGTTGCTAATGTTAAGAAAAGGGGCAAGAATATGTTTCGAAATGAGGCAGGTAGTAAACTGTGCATTAAACAGAAAATGAAGGAAAAACAATAATTTGGGGTAATTCTAGCGTAACAAATGGGAAATCCAACTCTCTCTTGTTGTGTTTTTTTACCGATATTCTGTATGTCATGTAAATGATTACGATGCATATAGTGATGATGTAATAATTATGATGTATAGTGTGAACTACGATACGTCATCAACACAATTTGGATTAGTTTCCGAGCCCCACCTCAGTAATGACGGACCACCAGGTGCAGCTGGACGGACGGGGTACGCATTTACCAATCCATTTCCAGGTTTTTAGTTGTTTTAATGAAACTCTCCTCTCATTGGCTAATATTGAAATAGTATGTGTATTATTACCTGCAGATTTCTTCTTGATATATCATCTGGCTTTGGGGAAAAATCTTTAAAAAGTGGTGAGCGTGATAGACGGAACAAGAATCATGACAGACGGGAGGCAATGAATTTTTGAAGAAAAAAAAAATCAACATTTAAAGGAAACAAAAATCCCAGTATTAATTGCCTAGTTCTCCTGTTTTGAAGGGGTACATTTTCATCTTTAATACTAGAACATACAATAGCAGGAAGATTTTCAATTGTATCAATTGTTAGTCAGTTAATCCCATGCGAGCTTTTATAACACGTAATAGACGGGAGACTGTCCTCACATTTTCGCTTTCTACCAAGTTAGTAATTTACATAAAATACTCTACCCCTACCAAAGTGCAAGATTACAAAATTGCATCTCACATCACCTGTACAATTTATTGTAAATGCAAACACTTCTTTAAAAATGGGAAAGACAGGCCAAAATCCATCTGAACTTCGATGTTGACCTTGTATATGTATAATTTCCCTCAGTCCTAACCAAATTTGATCAACTTTGTTATAAGAACAGAAGAAATACCTGAAAATGACTCCATACGTAATTGACCTTATATATCCACTAAAACGAGTGGTTACTAAATTAGTAAGGGGACTAAAATTACCATTTAGGTCAAATAATACAAATTTAAAAAGAAATCTTATATTGTTCCATGCAGAGTAAATCATATGTATTTCACTGTCATAGAATAAAAATGGGCGAATTACACTTATCTTTAACCCAAAAGATGACATTTTCATGGACACATTTGTGTATACAAACATAAGATATAGACACAGGATTAAGACAAAATTGAATAATACTGGTAAATAATTACTTCACTGTATATGTGCTTATGTTACACCGGGATGATACATTTTTATGGCAACAATGAAACAGGATGTATTTTTTTTCTAGTATCCAGAATTATTTCCTTATAATTACCCATGGAGAGATCTCACCTCAGACCAAAACATTTATATTCTTAACACGTCTAAATTCTCTTTGAATTCGTAGGGATCGTTTTACTGCGTAGTGCATATATAAAACGGTGGTGATAAATTAAGATATTCATCACTGAATAGGCAGGCAAATGTTTACTCCCTGTAAGTTTTTTTTTCGTTCACTGAATTTATCACACTTGCTCGAATAATCTGAATATACCAACAGGCCAGAAATGACACTAGTACGCTGACAGGAAGTAGACATTTGGTCGGCCATAAGATAAAATCAACATAACTGAAACATGATAGGGACCTAGAAAATGTGTCCAGTTACTAAAGCATGACAAATATATATTGCTTGATGTCAAGATCAATTCAATTTAAAGTTTATTCAACACTATTCATAAAAAGATTTAAAACATACAAATACAGAATGGAAAGGAGGGATTCTTTATATGAAAGCCTACCCCTAAAAACACACATAGGCTACAGGAAAAAAAGAAACAAGAACAAAAGAACAGAACAAAAAAACAAAAAAACATACTAAAACATACTGTCATGTACAATGAGAGTAAAAAAAAGTGTTAAACTTGCCCATGTTATTAAAGCTGATTATTATACTTATTTAACATAAATTGTTTATATTTCATTTAAAAAAGATTGAGAGATTTTGCATTCTTAAAATTTCCTAAGGTATACTATTCCATATTAATGGTCCTTTAAAAAATTAGTGAATTTTTATACATGTCGTTCTAATCAGATTGAGTTTTGTAAAGTCCTAAAAATATTGGTATGAGAACTAAATAATAAGATGGTTTTCTTCGCCCCAAATCATGAGCCTGTCTGCATGGTCTGTATATCTTGCAAATTCACTCCCAATAACATTATATGTTGTGAAAAATAGAAAGATCTAGTTCGAATTTCTGATATAGGTCTACATACATACATACCAGAATAGATGCCTGAAAAAGAATGCTAGTTATCTGGAAAGAAAGTACATGGAAAGTATATGGTTCTGAATATAACTTCAAGTACTAGTGCATAAAAAACAAGAGAATTTAGTTTGATGTAATTCGTAGTCATTATCATATTATTTGAAGTGTGATAGCAAAATTTAATCTCGAGTACTACGTGATGCTTTTTTTCTAAAAAAATGAAAAAGAAGAATGACAGTCTTATTATAGTGTAAGCATAAATAGAGGAGTACAATAACAGTGAATTCGGGTAACCTATACTTGTGAACGTATTTTTCTCAAATTGTACTTTGCACCAAAATGTAAATACATGGGTAAAAAGCTCCAGTCCCTGTTATTGGAGGAAAATATATTATTTAGTCAGTTAAAAAAAGCTGGATTCGATGGTTCTATGAAAGTATGGCAATGGTGTCATTAGTAGTACACAACGACTGTTCTACTAGGGAAAAATACTAGCCGGACTACAGTAATGTTTCATATTTTTAATATTTTGTAAATTAATGAAGCCAGAATTAAATTGAAATTAAAAGTTTTCCCATTGCGGTGACTCTTTGTGACATCGTCCCCTGCAGCATAACACAATACATCAACAACTGAATAGCCCACGTCTGCTTAATTGTATGAAAACTTCTAGTAAATAAATAGCTATACTCCACGAAGCATCATTTCACGGTTACAATCTTGGTTATAGAAAACTCGGCTCTATGATGAAAATATATATGATCACTAATGAAATATCACGTCGTCTGTTGTGAAAAAATGGGAAAAGGGATGTAAAAATTGTGTAATGAATCAAAGAATTTAAGAATATTTATTTGTAGATATATATAATCAAAAGAGAGAGAAAAGGAAAGCCTTCCAGGTTTAGGGCCCTTTCTTTTTCAGCTATTCGGCTTCAATTCCAGTGCCTAACTATGCCTTGATCGAAATCGTATTTCCAATACCTATAATGAAAAATAATCATTGTAATGAAGTAATCATGTATTGTTTTTGTTGATTTGTCAAGATTATGTGGAAAGGATGTGAAAAAGTTCTTTATGTGTATGAAATAAATAATTTGTTTATAGATTTCAAACTCGAAAGTAGAACGTTCCTAAAAAATTAAGCAGTAGTGTAGTGTCAACCACCTATTTCTTTTGTTTTAGTCCTATTGCTTTCTTAAAAACTAATCTTTGAGCTAAAACATGTCATATTCATATTCCATCCGTTGTATCCTTCTCCGAAGTTCATTCTGCCTTATGATATGTGTTTATTTCTAACAAAACGTGCATGCGGTATCTATTGACATGTAAAGAAACTCTATTATAATACCTTGTCAATTTTCCTTCATAAAACACATGTTAAAGCTCTTTTTTTTTTACTATGGTTATCTAATCTTTTGCTGTCATATATAAGGAGTTCTGTTCAAGATTATTGTAGTACAATAACTTTGCATTTTGATATCTAGGTTAGAAGTTGAATGAACAATGTTATTCCAAATTTTTTTTCTCAATTAACCGCTGTGAAATTATTTGATTTTAATAGAGGAGATGTTCAATATTCCGATTCCGGATACGAATGTAAATCATATTAGGTTCACCTCACAAGGAGCAGATTTTGTTAGCACTATTTAATTCCTCTGATGTGAAAATGCAAGTATCTGTTCAATTTTTACTTTCCGTAATGATCCCTGGAAGGAGCATAACCGTATGAAGTCCAGCGCCATCTATCTATCAAGTAAATTCAGTCCCACATAATTATAATATAGAAATCAAAGCACTTCCTTGTTGTGACCTTTGCAAATGAACTATCGTGAAGGAAATAAGAACATACTGTAACAATGTAGTGCTTTTAGACAATGTAAACAAGTATAGTTAATATAAATTCATCATTCAAGATTACACTCTGTATCAATTTCGGATCGCATTGCAAGATAGTGATCTTCTTAGTTTTAGGTTGATTTCAATAGTAGTCACTTACACCATGTTCTGTTGTTTACAGTGTAATCTAAACTGGATGTGTTCTACAATTATTAATTCGTCTCACTTTACAACATTATCTTTAGCTAAGGGCTAACACATAACCACACGTTTAATATCATGGTCCAGTGTATTTCCCACTTTCGAACTTAATCTTCCAGAAATGCAAGACCATTATAATACTAGTTATTATATTTAATATCATATGCTAAACAAAACACATTCTACAGTTTTATTCTACGTTCTTACATCATATACCATTTCATCAAAAGCCATTGAAATGCTTACCTTGCCGGCATAAAGAAATAATAATCAAATCTTGGAAAGAGACCTATTTATGAAAATAAAATAATCTGTTTATTAATTTATCACCAGCTAAATTGAGGACCCTGAGAGTGGATCTCAAGACATGTGTTAGTAAAGCTTGTTTCTGTGTGCATTCCGTTAGGTCAAAATAAGACTGAACTGCTGTTTCATCCAAGTTCCAAATCAATTAGTAACAAGAGATATAAAGATTGAAAAATCAGTTATGGCTCATCTCTCAGTTTCATGATAATAATACATAATCTTTAAATTCCCTTTTTGAACGGGAAATCAAAAAAAAAAAATTAATGCCAAGTTTACTTTCACTTTTGTGCATGACCCATAACTTAAACTGAAACTGAAACTAAAACTTAACCACATTTTGTAATATAGTATACGAAGATTCTCAAGGGTGGCCGATTATGAAAACCACAAGAATATAGAAGTTACATGTATTTATTAACATTTATTTCCTTCTCAACAGTACAATATGAAACCCAATGTATATATAAATTATATATCTAACAATGATTTCAACATAGAGTATACAGTAGATAATTCAGATAACAGAAGAAGGCGAAAACCCGAAAAGCATAGCTTGAGTTGGGAACGCCCATAATAAGTTAACACAGTTACTGAGAGATCATTATAGATATTATTATGAAAATTACATAGTGTATAACAGAACGTTAATAGGAAAGGATAAAATAGTAAATGAAAGGAACACTGAGAAGAGTATTAAGTATAGGAAGGCATGTTCACTTATAAAGAGAAAGTTAACTCAATTGCATATTCCGAGCCCTCCTTGGCTGTCTTGGGTTGTGCATGTGTCTGCTATTACATCATAAAATTAGTAATACAACAGTAGTAATAGTGGTAATACAACACTTGTAAAGTCTTGGGGAAGTCAAAGGTGCGTAAGATTGGTCCTTACTTATTGACATTTTATGATAAAAATGATGTTAAAAAATTGAATGAACATTCCCCACGTTTGTAACTTTGCTTCAAGTTTTGCTATATGTTGATTTTTAAAAAATGATAACCGCAAGACAAACTTTGTGCGGCAATCTCTGGATAATTAATGCCGAAAAATTTCCAGCATGTACGAGAATAAGTTTAAGAAAATAAACCTTATAATTATTGATAAACAAATGGATTGAACAAAAATAAGATTGCATTTTAACTTCCCTGATATGACCTTCTCTACCTACATTCGATTCATCGACATAGAATCTTTCACAAAATATAGATATTTGACATTGTACCTACGTACTTATCTTAGATCTATTGACTGTAAAAGCTCACATTCCTCAACCCTCATATGTGTGTTATATTCAATACTATGTAATATTTAAATATTAATTCATGCGGCTATCTGGTTCAATAATATAGCTACAGAAATATGCTAAAAATAAGGCTTCACCACAGGGACCAAACGTAAAATAAATGTAAAATAAATGTTTATAATTGTCATGATCGTAGTGACTAATTTATATCAAAATGGCCGTCTTTATCCCAAACGATTCCCCTCACTTCATTTTACTTACTTCACCGACTATATAGTTGTTTGTCACATATAGCAAAGCTGACAGTTTTTTTCTTCACAATATCGATTTTACTTCTTTTGTTCAACGACACCACTAACAACATACTCAATCCTAAATCAAAAGTATTAGGTAGATGTAGGGTCAATTGGCAAATCATCTATACCTACAAAAAGGATGCTGTAACATATTTTCCTCATTATGTAATGCTATATCAAGAAGTTCTCCTTCCTTTTTTACGACACGAGTACATCCTGACTTGCAATATTTTAATTGTCAATTTTAATTTTGTTTCCCTTTCGCAACTTCTTATCTGCAGTTATTGTATACATCTCTTGTACCCAATCAATGTTTTCTAGCAGGTATGCCATCTCAGTTTTATTCTCTTTTTCTTAAGCTCACAAAACCTGATGGATCGAATATCCCCTTTTATAAAAAACAATATAATGAAGACAGAGTATGTCTACTGCATTTGCAATTCTTGTGACTACAGAATGAAAACCTTCTACTTATTAGCCCTTTCATCAAAGTGTAATTTTCCACCCATTCATTTAAATATACCCACATGCCCAAATTAGATGAAAATATTTTAGTTTTCTAGATGAAAAAAATTAAGTTGTCTTCCTTTTTCTAAGATCTATTACTTTGCCCACCCCTTTTTAAGAAATATATTTTGAAGGTACAACATCTCTATCATATGTATACCATTATAATACTGACTGCGCAGTTTCCACTTCATCAGTCCTACTTTCATCCAATCATAATTTTCCATCTATTCATTACAATACATGTATACCCCAATGCCCTTGAAATAGGTGATCAATTCCTAGATCGTTTGTCTAACTGGATTGCCATCTGAAACTTAGTATACCAATTAAGTTTTTTGTCATAGATTTAATACATTCTCACAACTTCATGGATTGAATACTCTGCCCGCTTTTCAAGAAATATATTTAGGAGGCAAATATTATCTCCATCATACTTGTATGTCTCTGTGTATTTAAATAATACTGAATGAACACCTTCCACCTTATAAGTCCTTCCATTATCTAAATTTGATTTTCCATCTATAAATTACAATATAATAAAATGCCCATGAAATAGCTGTAAAGATTAAATAGTCAGAATTTTCTTTTTCTTCTTGTCATGTCTCCATGGTTCATTGTGGAACTACCCTGCTTTTTATCGATTACCTGATTAAATATATGAATAATACGTAGATAAATACACTATAATTATATCTCTGTTTAGACATTGGACAATTATGAATTCGGATTAGATTAATTCTATATGTGGTGCTTTTGTTGTTGAATAACTAAATCTACTGAGAGAAGGCAACATGAAACGGAGGACGCTGAAGTTATATGTTTTAAATGCATGCTCAAAACCTATATAGAACTACTAAGTGAATAACCCGAAACATAGCTTTTCAAATCAAAGATAGCGTCCCTAAATAGTTTTTAAAGTTCTTTTGTCAGTAATCACGAATTGATATAATACATTGAATAAAATATCCCGGACTTTCATATCGAAGGCAAATATTTCTTCAATTCCAGATTCACATTACACTAGGCATGCTAGGTGTCAGTATAAAACCTGAAATAGCGCCATCTTGCTTGTTTGTTTTATCAGGTCTCTATACATTATCTGCTAGCTAACATTAAACATTTATTGCCCTAGCATTAGTAGGTACTTTTCATGCCTGTCACTTTCATAACCCATTATGTACTCTTAAAATTTCAAAGACACATTTCCAATGAGATCCTAATTCAATCGAATGACCTGTCAATAAATGTAAACTCTCTTAGGTATTTTATGGGCACTGCTTCCAGGAGAATATTTGAGTTTTGTATCTTTTTAAATTAGTCTGGTTTTCAACATTGTGTCTTTTGTGTATTTTTGAGTTTTTCTTCTGGTTAAAAAGTAATTTCATTGGCTCTACCATCTCCTAAGAAGTAATTTTTGCTTCCTATCAATCTACACAGACATAATATTTTCATTAACGGCATGAAGGATATAATATGTTCAATACAAAATGAATCGTGAAAGTTTTGACGTCTGGTAGAATCTTGTTTTTAACGAAAGAGTTATCATAAATATCATAGTTATCGCCAAATGTTGCTTATTTATTTCTATGTCCTTTCTTGACATGCATTGAAATTGTTTAAATAGTTAAACAAAACATTATTAATGATAATAGTAATTCAATTGATTGCTAACGATTACATAAAGGAAAGTATAGATCTCTTGATATTATAGAACAAATATTACATGTAGAACTAGCCTATTCAACAGGATTACTGTATGTCTTTTAAAAAGCAGACATTCAATATTGGGTGTATTTATTAATGAGGGACACATTTAAAATGGGGCAAAATATCATTTCATAGTTTTTGCGTTTTCATAACACAAAAAGGAAAAGTAATATACAGTAATAGACGGTCTGTAACGTTTTAAAATAATAGTTCCCTGCGTTTTTTAAATGAAAATAATTACACTCTCCATTAAAACTTTCAATTGAATCCTAAAAGTTACTAAGGCTTAGTGGTAATGTTTGATAAGTGTTTCTCTTGCCTTAATTCTCTGCCTTGATCTAAATTCACAAAATGATACCTATCGTAGGCCTTCTAAACTACAATGCAATAATAAATCACAATATTCCTTTGCATTTTGCTCGCTTCTTCATTTCTTTCATAGAAGATATCTCTTTTTAATAGTTATTACAAATGAATGATTTCTTCTTAATACCAACTATGACATTTTAATTTCATTTCTAACAATTTGTAAAACACACAGATAGATGATGAAAATATATTTCTAATAAATCTTGAACCAGTGGTCTTGGTTGTATATAATTTTTATGCTAGAGATGTTTGTGTAAGGACGCCAGCTACGATAATGGAAACAATGGTTGACTAAAATTTATATGTTCGGACGTTGTGCTTAGTAAAATAGCGCCATTCAGGAATAACCTCACGTGCTTTCTGTGTGATTCATCCTTTAAACAATATTCAACTCCGTTTATGTTTGTTTATCTTTACATTCCTAACTGAAATCCACAATCTTGTAAAAAATATACAAATTATAATCTGTTAATGAGTAATAGCATTCTAGTTAACATAATTTTGCATCTCTTTCTTCTCTATTAAAAAAAAGGAAACTACAAGTAAAGGACACGTTACGGTAATGAATAATACAACATACTTTTTTTTCTTCAATTTTAAAGAAATTTATTTGCATGTACATCTATGTTTTCATACTTTATAACCAATGCACGATTTTATTTTCAATGAGTAATTTCTACAACGTTCGGTAATGTCTCAAATAACTAGAACAAAAAGAAAATTATTGAACCCCGAAAGAAGAACACATTTCTATTCTTAACTTTTTAATACAATAATGATCTGTTTGGTACAACAGCTTTTTCTGATATAATGTGAAATAATTAAATCATGCAAATTTCACACATTTATTGGTTCCCTTACTGATGTCCTTTAACTATAACAATGAATGTTAATATTAAAAGCGAATTTGATATAATTGGTTTTGAAATGATTGAAACTAAAACATTTAACATATACATAATGTCGCTGTTACCTGTAAATATGAGATAATGCGCATAATCTTTACACATCACATACAAAGCATTAGTGTTTATAACTTTAATAAGATGGGGTTTTTTGCTCGCAATTTCGAATATTATTCATAGCGACAAACAGTGTTTCTGACAGTAACTTAGTATACATCGAGAATTAGAATTTGCGATTCCTTAAAGTTAACGCAATGCTTTTTAATTAACCTTTGCTGACTTGTAAAAAAACTACATTCGCCATAATAGAAACAGTTAATAAATATAAATTTCACAATTTCTCTCGCATACTCAATAGACTCATGACATGACCTTAGGATTTTTTTTTTGCCGAATGAGAAATAAGGCACTCCTCTCACCAATTACTTATCCCATCCGATAATTAACATACATTATTTTCTTTATTTGCCCCAGAACCATTCTATTTCCGTGGTTTGTACTAAATACGATCTCAATTAACTGAGCCTTACGCTAGCTATCAATGTATCAATCATATCACAAGAATTTTTTTCTCAAATATCTTACATTTTATTATGACCGATAGAATCAATGACAATTTCAAGAACGTAGCTAAATTTTCATCAAGGAAATATGTAAAGACTCTTTACAAAGTTATTGGGTCTTTTTTTAAAATTCTCTTTCTTGTCAAATATCATGACATGTATCAGAGTATCTTTCAGCCTATTGACATAACTTGTTTGTCATACAAGGAAGTACTTCATACTGCAACAGTTTTGAAGTCCGAAATAATAAGTGGTCATCTTTAATTACGTTTTCATAGCAGAGGTTTCGCCATCTGTTTCCTCCTCCTTTTCTCTGGCATGGAGCCAGATGTATGGCGCCATTTCTATTTTCACATCTGATCCGATGAAACAAAAACTTTCCTTCATGCTCATTGGATGACCAAAGTAAGGCACGCTAGCCTATTTCCATCCACAGTTGGCCTCCGAAACATGTATCTGATGTCGACCATGACGTTGTCTGCCACGTAAGACAAGATATTCTAAACATTTTTTCTTTCAAATTGACCAGGTGTGTGGCTTTTATGGTTTGTTGATTCATAAATTTCATAAATTTTGCTTGACTGAATTTAATTTGAATTTATTATGCGATACTCTATTGTTACTTGA
This sequence comes from Strongylocentrotus purpuratus, assembly GCF_000002235.5. Classification (NCBI taxonomy): domain Eukaryota; kingdom Metazoa; phylum Echinodermata; class Echinoidea; order Camarodonta; family Strongylocentrotidae; genus Strongylocentrotus; species Strongylocentrotus purpuratus. The sequence continues at coordinate 23,893,756 of NW_022145602.1, forward strand.
GTATTAACTTCGACTTATAAGAGTATTATTCTTGTTTTACTTTTTGTTCTTTGTTAGATCATAAATTGGTAAAATGTGTGATGTCATGAGATGTACCACCAAGTACAAGTATGTCTATTGTCTCTGCTTGTAGCCTAATTTGTTTGATTTTACAACCTGAAATTCATCGTCATTTGGGAGAAAGGTCGATGCTTTTACGGCAATACCTGTCTAAACGAGCGTTAATAGACCGCTCATATATGACACCCATTTGTACGATGGCGTTAATATTGAAAAAATGATAACTTTGCTCTGACATAACGGGGTTTGATATCCGAAGATTGTTAAATGACACAGTTGAGGGCGTTAAATTGGAATGAAGAACCGGAACCTAAAATGAAATTTTTATTTTTAAGTCCTTTTCTACTCTTTATATCTTGGTAATTACGCCGAAGACATAATCTAAATATGTCATGAAATTCGTGATTAGATTTATTCCTCTCCCTTTCCAAAACCAAATTGAAAGAAATTGAAAAAGAAAGAAATAGAGAGACTGCTACGTCGGTAAAATAAGCTTAGCAATTATATTTTTAAATGAAAGATGTACATTTTTATTTTTATCTTCTTCGACCTTCTGTTGAGAACGATTGCGTAGTTATATTTTTTTAAAAGGTGAAAAATACGCTGCTGTGTACAATATTTTAATCCTTGTTTCGGTTTGCTTCATTCAAAAAGGAGTGCAGACGAACTTCAAGAATCATATGTCTGAATCCATGAGAAGAAAATACATTATCCTAAATAGACATCACTAAAATGTTTGGTTCTCGATTAATTGCTGCTTATCCTGTTGATATAAACGCATGCAAATGATGAATCAAATTGTATACAGTCAAAAGTGTAAGAAAACTGCTGAAAGTTGACGGATCCCTACATGCCGGTTTGATAATCAAACGATGAAGTTAATATATTTCCCTCACATTCTAGTATTATCTCTCTCTCTTCTACTGGTTAACACGTTTCTTAATAATTTATTGGAATAACTTGATGACGAATATTGATCAGTAAGTTAAAAATACTGGACCTACAGTGTTTCATTAAACTGTGTATATCTGATGACAAATACTCATCTCACAACACACTCTTAAAAATGAAAGTCGTGAAAACATGCAGCACTGTGACAGTAGCGTTTTATTATTCAATATTTCAATATTATATTAATAAATTTATACTTTATAGCATCAGTATAATGTCAATACATGTATCTTTATACTATTGTGAAATGAACAATAACAATGTAAGATCGGTGAATTGTCAAATATATTTATTTATATAATAGATGTATCTAGATAAAAGAGAAATGCCAAAAATTGAAATATCAATACAAACATAGAAAGTCTTTGTGTCCCCCTCCCCCAAATAACAGCAAACACAAAAACACACAACCGCCCCATTTGTTAACCAAATATCGTGTTCACGATGTTTTTCATATCGTTTGCTAAATGTATTTTTAATCATTTCACTGTTATACATTTCAGACTAATTTTGTCGATATTTGTAAAGGAAATTAAAAGAAAATCAAAGTGATCAATTAACATTACGTATTATGACTCTGATGTGATACTTTGTCATACTCTCTCAAGTTCCGATGTGTTTTCTTTAGCAGCATAGGCCTACATTCCACTACACCCATGTACACATGTCCCATCTCTAAACTTTCTACAAATATTATCCATTAATATTAACAGTTTTGAGCTAAAAGCCGTCAAATATACATATGCGTATTGTCTTCGACATGTTACAATTTCCCCCCAAAATACAAAGGAAACGCTAATCATTTAGGATATCCTAGCCATTGGTTAATTCTTAACATATACATTTAATTGAATACTGTATGACCAACCGGTTGCTCTACTGCGAGAAATGCTTAGATTTATAGTATGACTGTTACAGAATATTTCCAGATCCTATCAGACATGGTTAGAGGGTAGAGTCAAAGACCTATATAGCTCTTGTTTGTAGTTATTTGGTCGGACTGTCATAGCCAGGCTATACGATGTTATACATCACGTGGTTTGTTGCAATTATGTCACGCTGTCCAGAAAGCCTCCTGAAAGATGTAAAATCAGAAACATTTCAAAGGATCTCATTATATAATCATGCAAGGAAAAACTATCATGAAGATTCACTGTTAATAATTATAGGCACTACCATACATGTACATGGCATAATATTAAACGAAACTCCTCTTCTTGATTGTATTGAGGCAAAATATATTCCGGATATATACTTACTCCTGAACGTTTTCTTTTGAATGTCTTTGTCTCAAAGAATGTTGATTAAATAGAAAGTGATGCGCTCAAATGACTCTTTCCTCTCGCCAGTCTATAGATTGAAACTGCTTTTGAAAAAAATATGTGTATACTCTTTTCAAAATCAAAATTGAATACTGTTTATCTGTTATTTGAATTATCCTGCAATTACAAACACATCTGATTAAACAAAATAAAGAGCCATTTCAAAATGATTAAAACAAAACCTAGATATGTTTAAATCCTTTCCCGTGTAATATGGATGTCTTACTTTTTTTAATGAACTTATCATTTATAATATCCTTATATTTATTTCCTCATTCCAAATTGCCATGTTTCGAGGATTATGTATTGTAAATGATTCGTTTATTACATTGAGGACCAATCATTTACTCATAGATATCATTTCAACCAAGGGCAGAAACATTGTATGAATGACTACAACGATTCGGACAGTAATACCATATCTATCTCGCTCTGCTCTTTGTTGAGCTAGTTATATTTTATTTTAGTTATGTAAGTTGTCGTGACGTTGCTGAAAGATAAACCTGAAAGATCATACAAGCCTTCAAGAGGTTTGTTTATGATGTTTTAGCTTGATAATAATACTTTGGCTTTGTGCCTGTTTCGAAATGGAGCCTGGAAGGATTTGAAACGTAAAGCGTGATCATCAAATTTCTTCGATTTCCTTCCTTGTTTGTTAAAAGCAATTTGAAATTCGTGTTCCTTATTTAATATAACTTATTTCTTAGCAGTTACGTTCTCGTAGCACATGTTGAAGTACGTGTACACGAACATCTATTTAATTGAATTTGTGAAAGATAACGTAAATAGAATATAATACCGATCTAATTTTGTTACCAAAAATAAAACCAGAATATGAAAGAACCAACAGGATTAAATTAGAATATCTTAACACTGCGTAACATCTCAAAATACTTCTGGAAACTGATGCAGTTTTTATCGGTTATCAACTTTTCTCCACGAATAGAATTTTCATTCCATTGATAATGCTGATATCAAATACACTAGCAATATTTTTTCCTAAATTGAATGAAATAAACCATGAATGCAGTTTGAATATGAAGCATACTTTAACCTGTTGTATTTAGTAGATGCAACACATAAAAAGTATATCAGTTTGAAGAGCATATTTATGAGTAAAGCAAAATCGTTTACTCGAAACATAACCATTCAAGCTATTTTTCATATTTAACAGCTGGTAGAAATTGAATTATCTTTTCAAAAAGAAATCGTTGTTTAGAGGTATACTTCTATTTTGGAAATTGTAGTGAAATTAGTGTAATGGCGAAAAAGTATAATTTGTTGTGATCTTTGAAACATCCTAACGAGTATTAGGATTTAGGTCTCGAAAATTAATACTGAACCTTGTCACTAAATATGTTAAAAACAAACCAACAAACGTTGAAAAAGAAGAATACTAAAAAAAAAGACATGGACACCCATTTCGTTATTTCCTTATTGGCAGGATCCCAGAAATATATATCTATATCAATAATAAAGATGGCATGTGACACACTGACATTTTGATATCGACTTTCTATTGACAGATGTAATTTAATATGAAGAATTTTTCTTTATTTTGGCAATTATGTTTTTTTAATATTTTACTCAAAGGCATTACAAACAAAGATCCTGGTTAAACATATTGATAATGATACAATAATATCGGTTGACGCATTGAAAGTGGGTACTTCCTGTTTTTCTCTGGTATAATTACTCTTTCCAGCGAAGTTTGTTTATCTTTCTGTATTTCCTCATTGGCCGTTGAAACAACAATTACGTGTGCGCGCCAATTGTTCTCGCACGTTTCCGCGCGTTACCATTTCTGCACTGGACGCATATATTAGAAGGATGACGAATACATTTTTTTGTCATTAATTAGTTCTTCTTGCTGTGTGTCTGATCTGAAGATGACAACGATGGAGTTGAAACTGGTTTTATGTTTTCTTCTTGGCCTCTTCTCCGTGTCATCAGCGATACGTCGTGAGTATTATCCCAGTCTCTGTTCGATTCTTGCTCTGGACATATTGTTGAATAATACAAGAATCATACTGATTTTTTTATTTGCAATGTATGCATGCACCTCGGATGTTTACAGATATGAATTGTCAATCATTCGTCCTTCGCGCTTTAATCACACTAAAATAAATTATTTCATTTCTCTGTTATGAAATAGATAACCATTTCTGTTGAAATCAAATTCCCTAACCTTGAGGCTTTACTACAGTGAATAAATGTACTTGTACTATAGATCTAGCCCACTTTTCCCAAACAACGTGTTTACAACTTACGATACGATTACAAAGGTGTCAATCTTCTCAAGTTTGTTAAACATATATCGTAAGAAACAATGAACTCCGAAAAGGCACCGGCGTTAATTAATGAAATCACCCTTTCTAACCAGACTTACTGATAAATTTGGAAAATGAATAAAAGGCAAACCTTTCAGATCTGCGATACAATAGAATACTATTTATTATTTTACTGTTTTTTCGAATCCTGGATCGGTACATCAATAACGTGTCTTTTCTGCTTAAAATGACAGAATATCAAGTGAGGTTTATGGAAAAGGGATCGAGCCACTATCCACATGCCGGCCGTGTAGACGTGTATATTAATGGCGCATGGGGGACCATTTGTGCTTCTGACTGGGACATGAACGATGCTGAGGTGGTCTGCCGGGAGTTAGGCAAGGGCTACCCCTACGGTATCACGGTCGTTGGTGGTCCACCTGCTGGAACCGGTGCCAGTTGCTTGTCTAGGGTAAAGTGTTACGGCCATGAAAATCGGCTCTCAGAATGCAACGTACTCCCGACAACCCGATCAAGTAGTAGAAATGACAAGGGCATAGTCTGCTATCCTCCCCCAGGTAAGTGACTTGGAAGTAAAAATAGATGTATAATATAATATACAATTAACTCTTTGAATGTTGTAATAGGCCTATTGATTTCCATACTAATAATAGAATATAAAAATGAAACCGTAAATCACAGTCATTGGTGAAACTCCACCAGTAGGCAACAGTGCAGTCAAGTGTCCTATCTCTGGTAAAGTGCTATGTGCACAAAAACTGACTAGCAGATTGTAATGCTACCGTAGCAGAGAGAGAGTAGACACTCTTAGACACTATTGACAGGGGAAAATCTGCTATCCTTCACCGGGTATTTTTTTCCTTATGAGATGAGATAAATAGAAGCTAGGATGGATCTTATCTTTCAATATGTTTTAGGGAAGAGTATTCTGTCGTTTAAGACCGCATGTAATACTTGGTCAGGGTAAGGTTTAAAACATTCGATAAACGGGAATGGATATATATGAGTTATTCTTTTTCCAGATTACAATTACGCACTAAGCTTAATCTGCAATTTGAATATTTTGTTTTTTTGGTACGATGTTCCGGAGGAGTGTAATGGAATGGAATAATATGAAGTACATTAAAATTGTTTCTCCTAATAACACTTGGCAATACATATGTGAATAATTTTGAGACAAAAAACGTGACTCAAATACTTAATAAATAAACATAAGTGTACCTTAGATATGGTATGTATTTGATATTGAAAACGGAACGCCGTTAAATAACACGAAACTTATTATTTAATCTCCGAACCTTTTTTTTCTTCGTTAATGCAGGTGACGCGGGTTTGCGGCTCAAATACGGACCTGATCAGTATTCAGGCTATGTAGAGGTCAAGCTGGCAAGTGGCAGTTGGAGTAAATTGTATCTTTATTATTATTATAATGATTTGTTGTCTCGGTATCAGTATATCTCGAACATCTGTCGTCAGCTTGGATTCGGGGAGCTCAACTTCTGGGATAGTTTTGAATATAGCAGCACGTACAGTATGACAAAGGTGACGAGATGTCCTTACGTAGTTGCGCACCACCGAAGCTGCATATTTTATTCTAAAGATGATTATATTTTAGGGGTTTAATTATCACAATTACTATGATAAAGATGACAAAAATCATTTCCAGATCCGTTTAGAGGGTGCCCGAGCGTGTGTACACACCTTGTATTTCTAATGCGGCTGCTTGGTTGTGACAGTGACATAATGATATATGGACGTCAAAAGGCTTATTTACACATCCCAAACAAATTTTTGCACTGACATTTATACTACTGGGAATAAAAAATAGTTTGCTATTGTTTTGAACATTTTTTTAGCGCCAACATCGTCGATCAAAAAAAAGGTACAGTGCGTGCACTTAAAATCGAACCATCTCCAATATAACGTTCAACTTGGATGGCGCCATCGCCTGTACAGCTCGAGCCACCTCAGATAATGGTGCCGTTTCTAGGCCGAATGCATTTGCTCTGGGGGCTGGGGGTACTCACATATTAAAACATATGGGGATGTTCGCGTTGTTTATGCCCACTCTTGAATCTTCAGTAAGATTTCGGATTTTTCTCACGTGACATTCCTCGCTTCCGCGTCACACATGTAGGACACCGACAAGTGGCGGATGCACACTACTCCCCTAAACATGTAGACAGTGTTTGGAATGTGTAAATGGGCCTGCAGCCTCTTTACATACATACAATTGTTTCGATTTGGCAGTATACATAAATGATGTCTAACGAATGTTCGCTTAGCTTTGATCCATTACCAGATGATATTGGTGCTTTCGTAGATGACTCCATCCCGGAAGCTGGAAAACATACTCACATTGGTGCTGATAGGCCCATTTACACATTCCAAATACTGTCTACATGTTTAGGGGAGTAGTGCGCATCCGCCACTTGTCGGTGCCCTGCATGCATGACACGGAAGAGAGGAATGTCACGTGAGCAAAATCCAGAATCATATTGAAGCTCCAAGAGCGGGCATAAACATAGCCTTTAGTCAAGGCACTCGTGCTGTATTTCTCTAAATACATAGACTAATCGTGCGACGACTGTGATCTTTGGGACGAGGTGCGTCAGCATCTCGGCCTTTAATAACCTGAGTGGTTGTTGTAGTTTATTTCTTTTGTTTTGTATCATATTTCAGCTACCAAATTGGTAGATAATTAGATGCAAAGTATCTTACCCAGAAAGCCGGCCAAACCGCACCTGCCAATCCGACGCACCAATCAGAGTAGACGATTCGAGAAAACTTCATGAATATTCATTATCAACATATATATTCATAAATACATTTTTGAGCAGTTACAGAACATGGCGAGCGACGAAGTAGATCTCTTATCAAAGAGCCTTGAATGTGCGGCCAAAAGGTTGAAATTTTCATCTGTTAAGGAGTTACAATCAAAAGCTATAAAATCAGCAGTAAAAGGGGAAGATGTATTTGTTAATCTTCCAACCGGTTATGGCAAATCTGCGATATTTTAAGCCATTCCACTGTGCAAGGATTTCTTTGTGCGGACGACCACAGTCGCTGCCAGCACACCATGCATCCCCATTGGCGTCTCCTGCCGAAGCTGCCCAGAGTTCGGCGGACCGGGAGGTACTACTCACACTGCACTGCACTGTCCATTGAAGTTATCGTTTCAACTCTTATTTCTTTAATGAAAGAATGTGAACCAAACTTGTCACACACAAGAAAATGATATCTGCATTATAAGAAATGCCTAGGAAAACTCTTGCACAGGAACCATGCAGAATGTCCTGCATAGAAGATATCTACCCTTTTTGCACATCTATTATATTATAAGCAGAATTACCAGAATTTGATGTCCTTTTCATTATTTTAATTCACTAGCATGAAGCTAGCTCAGCTAGCCCTGCAAATTCAAAGCTCCATAAACGCATCGTTTTCTCACGTACACAGATATTCACATGTTGTACAATAACAATTCCGACCAGCTGATCGCGCGAACCACTATCTACTCTATGCGTAGGTTAAAATGAATAACAAGGGAGCAAAATTTTACTATAAATCTACTAAAGTAGCAAAATAATGAATACCCTAGTAAATAAGTAGTATATAGTTTTTGATAAATTTATATTTTACTCGAAATTGAACTAGACATATCTTTTATTTTTAGTACATTTGAATACCGATTCCCCCACAATTTCATGGACGAAGCCATTGTTAAACACCGCGCGGTTAGAACAATTACGATTAGCCACGATCATCACTAGCTGCTTTATATGTAAGACCCTCAAGCCTAAAATAAAAACTTGTTGTATTGCCCTTTAGGTGCCAAAACATGGGTCGGTCGGTCGGATTTTTTTTGGTTTTTTTTGTCGCCCTCCTTGGGCCGATATTTTTAAGTTTTGAATTTTTTTCTTTCTTTTTTCCCGCCCTCTTTTGGCTGATATTTCTCAGTCTTTAATGCTTTAATACATGTGTTTCAGAGTCATCATTTCATTCATATATTTTCTACCTCATAATAATCCATGGTTTGCAATGTTGTGTTGAGACAACACTCTATGCTTTCCTGCTGACGAAGTTGGTTTTCAACTACCTGTAAAACTTGCTAGCAATGTGAAGATTGTTTGGAATAATTTGATTTCATGCATTTATATCCAAGTCAAACAAAAAACATTTTTTATTCATTAATCCAAAAAAATTCTAAAAAAACGGTTAAAAAAATAAATAAATTATAATGCCGACCGTAGATTTTCAGATTTTTGGGTCGGTCGCAAAGGGCAATACAACAATTTTTTATTTTAGGCCTCATGCATATGCACATATATGATAAGCTCCGCAATTTAGCAAAGGCCAAGCCGCTGAAGCGGCTCGGTCCAGCGATCACTGCTGTAAAGCCACACCGCGTTAGTCTATTTTCAGGCCCTGCTCAGCAGTCAAGCAGCGCGCGAGGCCTTGTCCAAAGGCTAGCATAAACACTGCAAAAATCCGTCAAATTGCGACAGGCGTTTTAAAGGCCCACTGCACTACTGGTATGTACTTGCGCCCTCTATATAACAAACAATGCCTAATCGGTGACCATTGTTCCCCCATGATCCTCTTTTTCTTAAGTTAACTGAGAGCTGAGTTGATGAGATAACCACCTGTCCAGTGACATTGCAGAGCGGTCTAATCTATCCTGTAAACTACTGCAGATAAGCTTTAAAAGTATAGACCAGTTTTGGAAACGCCCCCTCTCAAAAAATGAAATGGAAGCTTTTATTACCAATCATTTGAAAGAAAATGTTTTGACTAATACATGATGATAAAAAAAAATGCCGGGAAACCGCCTACTAATTGATATATTTGGTAAATTATTTGATCTATTTAGACGTGATAGATATAACGCATGTGTCGCGCACTTGTGCGTAGTCCCATATACATCTTCCTGTGTACAGTGCTTGTAAATTTACGAAGACTGGGCTAAATTTCCTATCATTTTGATGATTCCAGAACCTTGCAGTACACACGAATACTTATATGCTTAGATGATCAACCTTTTCTGATCGATTCCACAACATCGATAAAAGCGCCCCATATCTGGCTCGCTTCGCTCGCAAGAATTTACGGACTCCAACAGCGCCAGGGCCTTCGACAAGAGGCTAGGTAGAGGTCAAGCTGGTAAGTTGCAGTTGGAGTAAATTGTATCTTCGTTATTATTACCATAATGGCGATTTATCTGCTTTTCAGAATCTCGATCATCTGTTGTCAGCTTAAACTCGGGGATCTCAACAGGTAGGATATTTTTAAATTCTAATATAGCGGCACGTACAGTATGACAAAGGAATACAATTTTGGGGTGAAATTCATCATAATCCGTATGATGAAAATGACACACAAAACTTCAAGATCTATTGCGGAGATGCTCCCCCTGCACAACCAACCCCCTATAATGTAAGGCAGCTAAGGTGTCGCACAGTGACACCTTCATAGAAAACCATAACTTTTTTGTGGTTTGAGAATATTTTGTTTTTTGGGTACGATGTTCGGTAGGAGTGTTATCGAATGAAATGATATGAAATACATTAACATTGTTTCTCTTTATCACACTTGGTAATACATATTTAAATAATTTGAGACAAAAATGTGACTAAAATACTTGATAAGTAATAATAAGTGTACCTTAGATATGGTATATATCTGATGTTGAAAACTAATCGGAACGCCGTTATACAACGCGAAACTTCTCATTTATTCGCCGAACCTTTTTTTCTTTCTTAATGCAGGTGATGACTATTTGCAGCTCACAAACGGACCTGATCAGTATTCAGGCCTTGTAGAGGTCAAGCTGGCAAGTGGCAGTTGGAGTAAATTGTATCTTTATCCTTATGATTATAATTGGTTGTCTCGGTATCAGTATGTCTCGAACATCTGTCGTCAGCTTGGACTCGGGGAGCTCAACTTTTGTGATAGTTTTGAATATAGCAGCACGTACAGTATGACAAAGGTGACAAGATGTCATTAAGGAGTTGCGCACCACCGAAGCTGCATATTTTATTCTAAAGGTGATTATATTTGGGGGGTTTATTTATCATACTAACTTTGATAAAGATGACAAAAATCATTTCCAGATCCGTTAAGAGGTGCCCGAGCGTGTGTACACCCTGTATTTCTAAGACGACTGCTTGGTAGTGACAGTGACACAATGATATATGGACGTCAAAAGGCCCATTTACACATCTCAAACGAATGTTCGCATTGTCATTTATACTACTTGGAATACACATAGTTGGCTATTGTCTTGAACATTATTTTCAGCGCCATCTTATATCAAATCGTCGAAATAAAGTAGTCAAAGTGCAAAGTAGACAATTAATATTCATTGAAAATTTAAAGTCGGCAAAATGTTGCTCTATGTTTACAGTTCATCAACCGTAAGTACACTCATCATTATATATTGATGGCTCTGTACAAAGATAAACATATTCAGTAATGTGTTGCGAAACACATAGTTACCTACGTTAAAACTAAATCATTGTTTGTTGCGTATTAAACATTGAATATGATAAAATTTTTAATCATATATTGTACATTTATACATTATTAAAAGCGTATCAGGACAACTACCCCTGGGCAATCACCCCCTGGAAAATCACCCCCGGAAAATTACCCCCAAAGACAATCACCCCCGGAAAATTACCCCCCGGAGAATAACCCCCCGATGACAATTACCCCCCAAGGACAATTACCCACCGGAAAATTACCCCCCGGACAATTACTCCCTGATGACACTTACCCCCCGAGGATAACTACCCCCGAGGACAATTACCTCCCCCCCCGAGGACAACTTCCCCCTTAGACAATTAATCCCCGAGGATGATTACCCCCTTTCTGTATTTATGACATTCCAGTTTGATTTATCTCCATTATATTTGAAACACTGCAACAATTTATCCCAAAAGCTCACTTTCCAGTTAATAAGCCATGGTCCAACATCGAGAATTTGGAGTTTTTGGACTAAAACTTTTGATTTATTCTATCAAAGGCTTTCGAATAGTCTGTAGTCAATATTATTGATGTAATTATCACCCTTTCTGCATTCTCCAATACATGGTGTATCTAACCAATGGGGTAATGTGTCGTCGATAAGCCTCTACGTTTTCCAAACTGACTCGATTAGGATCAATATTTTTTGGTAATTTCTTACAACAGCCACTTTACAATAAACAATTCGGCTATCTTACCACAATAGCTCGTCAGGCCTAAGGTACAAAAGGGTCGTTGGCTGCATCTTAGGAACAGGAACTATTTCTGCTCATTTCCATTGTAATGGAGCCTCATATTGTTGGAATGATACATTAAGAATATCTGTAAGTGGGACTGAAAATTCATAGGCAAATTCGCGAATGATCCAAACAGGAATATCCCCAGTAATTCCGGCGTTACCTTGACTAAGAGAACGTAGGTATTCATACACTTGCCATGGTTGTACTAGGGGACAGTTGTATCGGGCAGACAAAAATGTAGGTAAATGTGATCTTGGAATGTTTTGTAAGTCTACCGCTATACTACAAACATGTTCATTAATGAGGTTTGCAATTTCAAATGAACTAAAATTGGTTTTTTGAGGAGCATTAATCCTTATTACTGTCATTTATTACTTAAGGGCGTAGGTACCCTACTTGATAGGCATTGTAGCATACACATGCTTTAGCAGTCACGCAAAACAAACACTGGAATATTATTATTTAATGAAATATGAGAATGTATACTATTATCTAGATCAATTAGGAATACATCATTGTCAAAATAATTCCATAAATTGGGGTAGAACAAATATATATATATATATATATATATAAGTATATCATTTTTTTAAAAATTAATTCGTAATGCCATGACAACATCATATTTCGTCTCATTTAATTTACAAAACTGTATTTCTTTCTTTTTACAGGTAATCCGAGTTTGCAGCTTAGATACGGACCTGATCAGTATTCAGGCCGGAAAGAGGTCAAGCTGGTAAGTTGCAGTTGGAGTAAATTGTATCTTCGTTATTATTATGGGGATTTGTATGGTTATCAGTATATCTCCAACATCTGTCGTTAGCTTAAATTGGGAATATTAACTGGTGGAATATTTTTATTTTAATATAGCAGCACGTACAGTATGAATAAGGTAACGAGATTTCCGTACAGAGTTGCCTACCACCGAAGCTGCATATTTTATCCTAAGGAATACAATTTTGGGGAGTTTAATTCATCATATTCCGTTAGATGAAAATGTCACACAAAACTTCAAGATCTTTTGCGGAGATGCCCCACTGCAAAACCAACTCCTATATCTAAGACGGCTAAGGTGTAACACAGTGACACCTTCAAAGAAAACCAATAATATCTTTGTGGTTTGATAATTTGTTCAGGATCTTTTGCATATTCGAGGGTTAGTACGGTAGAAGGAATATAATGACTAAAATTTCATACAAATATATTACGCAGTTTTTCATCAACCTTTAAGAATGTTACCGAGTCCCTTTAAAATCGAACCATCTCCCACAATGTTAGTTCACGCCCTCGTCTGTACAGCTGGCTTCATCTCATATAACAGCGCCGATCCTTGGCCAGATTCCATTGAATTCCCTTGGTAGATAAATATCATCGTCATAGCGTCTTTGACACCGACAAAGATTACTCCTAATGCATTTCGATTTGGAGATGGAGAATCGAAACTAATAATGATCAAAGGTATTGACCAGTTTTGGAAACACCCCCTCTCAAAAATGAAATGGAAGCTCTTATTACCAATCTTGTAAAAGAATATGTTTTGACTAATACGTGATGATACAAATTTTGCCGGGAAACCTTCTACTAATTGATATATTAAGTAAATTATCATATCGATCCGGCCTGGATATTGGGCATATATTTCTGCTTTTTTTGCGAATTCAGGTTGCAGTATTGCTATCTAAACCTCTGAAAGCAAAAATTAAACAATATTGAATGGATATTTTGCGCCCAAACCCTTGAACCGCAAATTTACCACTACCTGTCTCTTTAAGTACTATCTACCTGTACCTTTAAGTACTATCTTTACTGCTTTATCATGTTTATAAAATGAACGTCGGTCCATTGGCAGATGCAATGTGCGCTTTCGTCGATGACACCATCCCAGAGGCTGAAAAACAAACCCAAATTGGTGCTGACTTCTATAATCGGCGCTGACCTAGTTTTTTTTGTTCAAATTAGTTGATGCAGTGTGGAAACACCTTTTGGTAGATGAATTCCATAGGCAATCGACAGATTGTAATGCTACCGTAACCGACAGAGTAGACACTCTTAGACACTCTTGACAGGGGAAATGTGTTATCCTTTACCGGGTATTTTGTTTTTTTGGATTTGTGATAAACAGAAGCTAGGATGGATCTGATCTTTCAATATGTTTTAGGGAGGTTTATTCTGTCGGTTAAGACCACATGTAAAACTTGGTTAGGGCAAGGTTTAAAACATTAGATAAACGGGAATGGATATATATTACTTTCTATTCCCCCCATTACAATTACGCACAAAGCTTAATCTTCAATTTGAATATTTTGTTTTTTAGTACGATGTTGGGGAGGATTGTAATGGAATGGAACAGTACGAAATGCATTAACATCGTTTCTCTTAATCAAACTTGGCAATACATATTTGATCAATTTCAAGAGAAAAAACGTGACTCTAATACTTGATAAATAATCATGAGTGTACCTTAGATATGGTATATATTTGATATTAAAAACTAATCGGAACGCATTTATATATTACACGGAACTTATTATTTAAACTCCGAACTTTTTTTTTTCTTCCTTAATGCAGGTGATGCGGGTTTGCAGCTCACAAACGGACCTGATCAGTATTCAGGCTGGGTGGAGGTCAAGCTGGTAAGTAACAGTTGGAGTAAATTGTTTCTTTATTATTATGGTTGGGATTTGTCTCGGTATCAGTATATTATTTCGAACATCTGTCGTCAGCTTGGATTCGGGGAGCTCAACTTCTGGGATAGTTTTGAATATAGCAGCACGTACAGTATGACAAAGGTGACGAGATGTAATACGGAGTTGCGCACCACCAAAGCTGCATATTTTATTCTAAAGATGATTATATTTGGGGGATTTAACTATCATACTAACTATGATAAAGAAGACAAACAACATGTCCAGGTCCGTTTAAAGGATGCCTGAGCGTGTGTGCACCCTTTATTTGTAATGCGGCTGCTTGGTTAGTACAGTGACACAATGATATAATGGACGTCAAAAGGCCCATTTACACATCCCAAATGAATTTTAGCATTGCCATTTATACTACTGGAAATAAACGTAGTTTGCGAATGTCTTGAATGCTATTGTAAGCGCCATCTAATATAATATCGTCGACAACAAGTAGGGAAAGTGAGTGTACTTAAAATCGACCCATCTCCAATATAACGTTCAACTTGGTTGGCGCCATCGCCCGTACATCTCGCGCCACCTCACATAACGGCGTCGATCCTATGCCGAATGCATTTGCCCTGGGGGCTGGTGGTACTCACATATTAATACATATGGAGGTGTGCCGCTCTAATGGGGCACTTCTTCATACAAAAAAATCCCTAAACGTGGGTCCCATTTTTAGCAAAAATATCATTAAAGATGGGTCAATTTTGTCAAAACCCTCCAAAATGGCTATTACAAATGGGTAGGGGTTTCGGGACTTCAGCGGAACACCCCCATCCAAACCAAATATGAGTACCCCCGGGTGCATTGTGAATTCCTGCGGTAGAAAATCATCACCATTGTAAGCTGGATTTTCACTACAACCCAAAATTGACGATTTAACTCACACGAAAATTCGAAATCGAAAAATCCGTCTCTTGAGTGTGGTCTTTTAAAACGCCTGTCGCAATTTCACCGATTTTTGCGTTGTTGATGCCCGCTCTTAAAACTTCAGTACGATTTCAGATTTTGCTCATGTGACATTCCCCGCCTCCGTGTCACGGATGCAGGGCATCGACAAGTGGCGGATGCGCACTACTCCCCTAAAAAGCTAAACGGTGTTTGGGATGTGTAAATGGGCCTGCAGCCTCTTCGTCGTAAAAAAAAGTATAACTATATCCAATTGTTTCGATATGGAAATGAAGGCAGTATAACGAAATGATGTCTAACGAATGTTCGCTTAACTTCAAGCCATTACCAGATAATATTGGCGCTTTCGTAGATGACTCCATCCCGGAAGCTGGAAAACAAACTCACATTGGTGCTGATTTCTATAATCGACACACACCTAGGTTCCGGTTCAAATGAATCGATGCAGTGTGAAAATTGCATGTATTCTTTGTTAACGACAAAGAGGCTGCAGGCCGATTTACACATTCCAAACACTGTCTACATGTTTAGGGGAGTAGTGCGCATCCGCCACTTGTCGGTGCCCTGCATGCGTGAGCACGGAAGAGAGGAATGTCACGTGAGCACGGAAGAGAGGAACGTCACATGAGCACGGAAGAGAGGAATGTCACGTGAGCGAAATCCAGAATCATATTGAAGTTTCAAGAGCGGGCATAAACAATGCAAAAATCCGCCAAATTGCGACAGGCGTTTTAAAAGCGCCTCGTATCTGGCTCGCTTCGCTCGCAAGAATCCACGGAATCCAACAGCGCCAGGGCCTTCGACAAGAGGCTAGATAGAGGTCAAGCTGGTAAGTTGCAGTTGGAGTAAATTGTATCTTCGTTATTATTATGGCGATTTGTCTGCTTTTCAGAATCTCGAACATTTGTTGTCAGCTTAAACTCGGGGATCTCAACAGGTAGGATATTTTTAAATTTTAATATAGCGGCACGTACAGTATGACAAAGGTGTCGAGATTTTCTTACGGAGTTGCATATTTTATCCTAAGGAAAACAATTTTGGGGGTTAAATTCATCATAATCCGTATGATGAAAATGACGCACAAAACTTCAAGATCTATTGCGGAAAAGCTCACGGCACAACCAACCCCTAAATGTAAGGCAGCTAAGGTGTCGCACAGTGACCCCTTCATAGAAAACCATAAATATCTTTGTGGTTTCAGAATATTTTGTTTTTTTGGTACGATGTTCGGGAGGAGTGTAATGGAATGAAATGATATGAAATACATTTACATTGTTTCTCTTAATCACACTTGGTAATACATATTTAAATAATTTGAGATAAAAAACGTGACTCAAATACTTGATAATCAATCATAAGTGTACCTTAGATTTGGTATATATCTAATATTGGAAACTAATCGGAACGCCGTTATACAACACGAAACTTCTCATTTAATCGCCGAACCTTTTCTTCTTTCTTAATGCAGGTGATGCGGGTTTGCAGCTCGTAGGCGGACCTGATCAGTATTCAGGCTATGTAGAGGTCAAGCTAGCAAGTGGCAGTTGGAGTAAATTGTATCTTTATTATTATAATTATGATTGGTTGTCTCGGTATCAGTATATCTCGAACATCTGTCGTCAGCTTGGACTCGGGGAGCTCAACTTCTGTGATAGTTTTGAATATAGCAGCACGTACAGTATGACATAGGTGACGAGATATCCTTATGGAGTTACGCACCACCGAAGCTGCATATTTTATTCTAAAGATGATTATGGGCAATTCCACGGTAACGGAAGGACACTCAGACAAGATTTTTGAACTTCAGGTTCATACTAAAAGAACTGTTTTATTAGTATAAGATGTGAAACAGTACAGATATAATACCTATATAAGTGCCTTTAATTCTCCCCCAAAAAATTATCATTATAGTTAAGTAGTTTAAGAATGTGCATATTAATTATCTCGGTAACGGAAGACAAAAAAACCTAATGGTAAATGAATGGTGTTTGAATGGTAGGATCAATGGTAAATGATATTTCAATGGTGTGCCAATGGTGGATTCTGTATGGTGAATGGTGTTTCAATGGTGGTGTATGACGATGAATGGTGTTTCAATGGTAGAGTCTGTATGGTAAATGGTGTTTCAATGGTGGAATTGTATGGTGAATGGTGTTTCAATGGTGGCGTCTGTATGGTGAATGGTGTTTCAATGGTAGAGTCTGTATGGTCAATGGTGTTTCAATGGTGGAATTGTATGGTGAATGGTGTTTCAATGGTAGAGTCTGTATGGTGAATGGTGTTTCAATGGTGGCGTCTGTATGGTCAATGGTGTTTCAATGGTAGAGTCTGTATGGTGAATGGTGTTTCAATGGTGGAATTGTATGGTCAATGGTGTGCAAGTGGTGGAATTGTATGGTCAATGGTGTTTCAATGGTAGAGTCTGTATGGTGAATGGTGATTCAATGGTGGAATTATATGGTGAATGGTGTTTCAATGGTGGAATTGTATGGTGAATGGTGTTTCAATGGTGGAATTGTATGGTCAATGGTGTTTCAATGGTAGAGTCTGTATGGTGAATGGCGATTCAATGATGGAATTGTATGGTCAATGGTGTGCCAATGGTGGAATTGTATGGTCAATGGTGTTTCAATGGTGGAATTGTATGGTCAAAACTAGGTGTCCCTTATACTTTGAACTACAATTTGCTCTGTGATTTCGCTTTATTTTTCGCGAATTTTTCTTCATGATTAACGTTTCAAAGCTGACAAACTGCAAGGAATAATACCCTGGAACTCTGGAACAAGGATGGATCTTTAGTTTTTTCTTCAATTTGGAGCAATTTTGGATCTGATATGTGTCTCTTTGCCGTGAGTAACTGCTGTTTTGTGCCTGTGGTCCCACTCATATGACTCTGTGATGTACATTATTATACATTTGCTTACATGAACATCTGTTATTGTTAATTAAAGCAGCTTATAAATCATTCTATTTTATTACAAAAAATTAAAATATTACAGTATTAGGGGCACACCTTTAGAACTTTTATCAAGTTATTTATCTGATCGTAAACAATTAACAATCATTAATGAAGCTGCATTGTACGGAACTAGTGCTAATATCAGGCCACCTTAGTCAGGGTAATTCCACCTTGCGCCTAGTGAAGCCTAGTCCCATTACAAGCATTTTGTGTTCACTGGTTTGTCATCATCATGGTTCTTAGCTGTTTTTAAAATCGATGATTAGTTTTGGCACTAAATACCTATGACATTTTTTAGGAATAATGTTGAGCTTATATTACCAAAATTTGAAAAATATTAAACGTTTGATTAATCAAACTAAAAGGTTGTGAATTGAAGTAGCATATTTGTAGGCTAAACCAAAATTTATCTCATGACGAATGAGTATAATCTACTCATCGTTCATTCAATTCTAGTCCATATTGGTAATGGAGATCCTAAATAATCTTTCAGCCTATATCAACTTAATCTAACGAGAAGAAAAGATGATTAATGAAGAGAAATCAATAACTGACACAGTCATCACAATATGCGTGCATACAAAATTTGGTTCAGCCTCCTAAAATTAGACTTTTTGTAAAATATCATTGTAGCTGGATAAATCAATGTTGAATATTTTTACCATTTTTTTCTCATACAAAGATGGTAACATTTCCTAACATCTAATAATTATTGAGTCAAATCAACCTAATCTATTTAAAAAACAATTATTACAAACCATGATGACTATAAACCAGTTAACATTCACAAAATACCCTAATTGGAATAGGCTCTACTAGGCACAACGTCAAACAACACTTGGAGATAACCTTGACAAAGGCTTCTTGCTAGTCCAAGTATAATGCAATCAGAAGTGTAGCTGCTTTTTCATTAGATGTTTCTGTTGCATATTGGAAGCTAGTATTATATGAGTATTTTTCCAAGCGTAAACAGTCATAACTAGCTCTCCAGGTTGGGTGGAAAATTACAAGCAAATTGTAGATCTAGCTCTGTCAAAAAAAGAATAACGAATCTTTAACAGTTTTTATGCTTCCACAACGAAGTGGCAAGTCCCTTTAAAAAGGCTGAAATATAATTTCTTTGGGTTATACTTACATACAAAATTTTACATTTGGATTTTGTAACATTGCTAAGGAAAGTCTGAATAATATTATGTTTGAATAGTGTACTATGTTCCAAATGATTGCCTTATTGATGTTCAAGTAAACCCCAAAGTAATGATACTTATATTGATGAAGCAATAGTCTACACACAGATGTTTAACTCAGCCAAATTACCTGTACACTAACTGCCACTTCTAAATTTTCCATTCTTTGGTGTTTCTTAAAATTTTGTTAGAACTCTGAATGAGCACCTGTCATGAGCGACTTGACATGTCTGGGGATGTTTTACTGTGGAAATGCTGACATCTATCTGGTCCCTTGTTTCAATCGAATTGGTCACTGTTTTTGGTGAAGTCAGTAAACAACATTCACAGATTGATCTTAAAATCATCTTTTCTTGCCTCTTGTTGCCAGCTAGTATGAAAACAGTATTAATATATGTCTCCACATCTTGCCATGGTACAGTTAAAGGGATGGTTGAGTTCTGTTGCAGAGGGCGCTACACAAAATAATTTCTTTGTGAGATAATGGAAAACTGAGTGTCAAATAAGAAAAAAAATACTATTTAAATGACAAAAATTCATCTTTGTTTGAACAAAATCGGTTCAGAGATGGCTGAAATATCCATAAATATAACGATTTCTAATACTTCTGTACCACCGCAAATATTAGATAATTTAGCGCCATTTACGTTGTATTTCAGCCAATGCCGATGTTGGCTTTTTTGTAGGCATTTTCGTGTTGGTTTGGTACGCACAACCAGCCGGCCCATGTATTGTTATTTTTAATTAAATAATTAATTAACGGTCACCATATTTTTGTTAAAGTGGAGCTGAATTGGTATGATCGTATTGGCTAAATTTCACACATTTTGGGGTCTAAAATTACCTTCATAGCAAATTTAGGTTCTAATAGGGCACTAGAAATGTCATAGATAACAATAAGAGCAATAACCATGCACTTTGAAGGCATTTGTGTTCTGAAAAACAGAACTCAACTATCCCTTTAATGTATAGTACCATTCTTTTTTACAAAACGGAAGTGTAAGAAACAGTTTGGAGAATATATGTTGTAATCATTCAAAAAATATAAATTCCAGTGTTGTATAAAGGTGTGTAAGTTTCACCTTCATTATTCAGAATCATAGATGGTACAGGTAAATCTCAGATGCAGCAAAATGGCCTATAAGTTTTTTACATAGAAAATGTATAACACTCTCCTAAGAGCTACTGCCGAGTCATCTGAAGTTTATTTTAAAAAATTGTTTTACAGACTTCTTGCTCACGTATCAAATGGTTGCTGTTACTCAACATAAATTTTCCCTGTGAAATGATGCATTTTGAGGAAATTACACAGAAGACTTAATAAGATGCACAACATTGTCATGAAATCTTGCATTTCAAACAAGTGTGACAGTGTGTGTAAGAGAGAAAAAAAATTATTGGCCAAATGCACTGTTATTGCAGTGGAAGTAAAAAATCACATTTAATTTTTGAATAAGTTTCAGTTATTTTTGTTGATATTACTTACTGGACAAGGAAAATTGATACTTTTTATAATGCCTAACAAGACTCATTAGTACAATGTGTTTTAACCGCATAAATATAGTTCCTTGCTTAATTATTATATCTACATATTTGTTTTAAATGTACATTAGTCTGATGGTCATGCATCCAAAGTACATGTGTGTGTGTGATTTTACTGCATTACTTTGCTACAGATTTTCAGGGAGTACAGTGTGATGCAGTTTGAAATCCCCCGTAAGTGTAGAGCGTGTTTCACTCAATGTTCACTTTTATGGTAATCACAAATTTATGATGCAACTGTTTCCTTAAATTACTTTCTTTTTTTCTTTTTTTATTGACATACATGTATTCTAAAAGTCTTGATTTTCATGATGTGCCAAAGACTTTAATGCTACAGTAATTTGTTATAGATAATGTTGTTAACCTGCATAATAATATCATTTTGACAGAAACTACAAAGAAACCACTCTGCATTGTTGGTCATGTAGAAAAATGAAATCCCTCCAACTCTTTGTTGCTGTAATTTTCATGTTTCATGCAGGAACTATGCGGGTATATATCGGATTTATTCAGTTGCTATTGTTGTCAGAGCAGCAAAGTTAATCACTATTTATTACTGCCAGAATTATAATGCAGCTGTGTTTCTGTTTTCAGTACTCCACTTTTTTATATATATTTATTTTACATATTTCAAAAGACATGTACTTTTATTCATGTACCAAAGACAAGTTACAGTACAGTAATACCATGAACCATGCACACCAATGGAGTCTCTTATTTTGTACAAAATTAAATAGTTTCATGTTGTTGACTACAAATTTGCACTTTACAGTATTATCTTTTAACAACTATTTGTATCTGGCTTGAAGTCAATTGTTGGATGACTGGAATGTACCAAAGTTCTTAGCAGTTCTTAATTTTTGCATGAAATTCATTACTCACCATTTACATGTAGGTGCCATAAGCATATATACCATTCACAATCCACATTGTTCTCCCATAGGTATACTGTTATCATTCAATGCAACCACTGGCATAACATAACATTCTCTATCTACCATTTATTGTGACATACCATTGGTAAACCATTCACCAACCACCATTGACCTACAATTGACAAACCATTTACCATCCACCTTTGGTCTTTTCATTGGTATACCATTGTCAGGCCAATGGTGGATGGTCAATGGTAGTCCAATGGTGGATGGTCAATGGTAGGCCAATGGTGGATGGTCAATTGTAGGCCAATGGTGGATGGTCAATGGTAGGCCAATGGTGAATGGTGAATGGTAGGCCAACGGTGGATGGTAAATGGTAGGCCATTTGTGGATGGTGAATGGTAGGCCAATGGTGGATGGTGAATGGTAGGCCAATGGTGGATGGTCAATGGTAGACCAATGGTGGATGGTAAATGGTAGGCCAATGGTGGATGGTCAATGGTAGGCCAATGGTTGATGGTCAATGGTAGGCCAATGGTGGGTGGTGAATGGTAGGCCAATGGTGAATGGTAGGCCAATGGTGAATGGTGAATGGTAGGCCAATGGTGAATGGTGAATGGTAGGCCAATGGTGAATGGTAAATGGTAGGCAAATGGTGGATGGTGAATGGTAGGCCAATGGTGGATGGTAAATGGTAGGCCAATGGTGAATGGTATGTGACTGGTATGTCAATGGTCAATGGTAGATTAATGGTACAAAATTTGCATATTTCATATTCAAATTTCAATGGTGAATGGTATTCCAATGGTGAATGGTAGAATAATTGTAACAAATTTGCATATTTTATATTCAAATTTCAATGTGTCAATGGTACCATTCATCTACCATTGGTGATTATGCAAATGAGCGTCCAAAAAATTATTATTAGGTTGATATGGTTGAATGCAATTTCACTGGTAGATGAATGGTGCCCAATGGTACGTTGCGAGCGTAATCTCATTGGTATCCGAATGGTATTTTCAGTGGTACTTCTGAATGATATACCATTGGTATACCATTGAACATTTTTTTGTAAGGGTATGGACATGGTTTTTCCACTTAATTAGTGTTTATCCAAACTTTGTGAAGTTGATGAAGCTTTCCACTTGACTGAAACACATTTTGTTCCCCATAGTTTAATACATACTAATAAAACATTTCTTTTAGTATGAACCTGAAGTTCAAAAATCTTGTCTGAGTGTCCTTCCCTTACCGTGGAATTGCCCTTATGTTTGGGGGGTTTATTTATCATACTAGTTTTGATAAAGATGACAAACAACACTTCCAGGTCCGTTTCGAGGGTACCCGAGCATGTGTGCACCCTGTATTTTTAAGGCGGCTGCTTGGTTGTGACAGTGCCGGGTGACAGTGACACAATAGGGACTTTTAGATTTGCACGTCAACAGCTTTGACTGCAACGTGTGACGTCATTTTAAGGCACTGCGCATGCGTTACGTCGTCTCAGTCGGCGATCGAGAATGCGTCAACCTTGATTTTCCTAAATCTAGTACATACATACATATTGATATTTATATAGCACCTTTACATGCTCAAGGTACTAGTATGCCGCGTGCGCATAAAATATACAGTTCCTCAGGTAGACAAAGGAACATCCCTTCCCTGCTATTATGTAATAATGTGTAGAACAGGTGTCACATGCATATTCACCTGTTCTACACATTTTTACATGATAGCAGGAAAGGAATGTTCTTTTGTTGAGGGTAGAATGAGTAACTGTATATTTTGTCCTCTGTCTTTGTCCTTGATGTTCATAGTGTTACTTCCTGCATGCACGCATGTATATCGTCGAGTGCAATCTAAAGGATTTCTAATTGTAGTCAACATGCGCAGTTAAGTACGTTGACACGCATGATCAGTCGGCGTTCGTCGTGTTCTCGTTCACTCAATCTAAAAGTCCCTACAGATATATGGACGTCAAAACGCCCTTTTACACTTCCCAAACGAATGTTCGCATTGTCATTTATACTACTGGGAATACACATAGTTCGCTATTGTCTTGAACATTATTGTCAGCGCCATCTTATATCGGCAAAATGTTGCTCTATGTTGCCAGTCTGTCAACGGTAAGTACATCATTATATATTGATGGCTCTGTAAAAAGATAAACATATACAGGAATGTGTTGCGAAACACATAGTTTCCTACGTTAAAACTAAATCATTCTTTGTTGCGTATTAAGCATTAAATATGATAACAAAATTTTAATGATATATTGTACATTTATACATTACTAAAAGCGTATCAGGACAACTACCCCCTGGGCAATCACCTCCTGGAAAAACACCCCCCCGGAAAAATATCCCCAAGGACAATCACCCCCCCCCCAGAAAATTACACCCCCCGGAGAATAGCCCCCCGATGACAATTACCCCAAGGACAATCGTACGCAACCCTACGTAACTGTACGCGGAGGGACGCAAATGGGTACGCGAGATGAACGCAAACAATTAAACATGTTTCATTTTTTCGCGTACCTTCGGCGTAGACACTTTACGCAGACAGTAGGCAATTTATACGCAAGTCTACGCAGCACTACGCAACCGTACGCAAAGCCTACGCAAAAATATGCTACCCTACGCCAGTCCGACGAAGCATTACAAACGTATAAAGATTTTTTTTGGTATATACTTGGATGTAAACTTGGCAGGTATTGATCATTATTTTGAAGGAAAATGCTATGTTTGTTTACATGTGTGCGGTCTCACATTTATTTTTTTCATGAAGAAAAGGTGTTTCTTTAACTTTATTTTTGTATTGTTGCTTGTAATTCTGTTTGTACTACTACAAGGCATTTCAGGCTGACATGTTTTGTTTTGTATGGTTTATTCAATTTGTGATATTGACATCTCATGCTGTTGATATAATAAACAGAGATAGGATTCACAAACTGATGCCTCATGCAAAATGTTATTATGTTTTGTGGAAATCTGTATGTATTTGTTTGCTTGTGAGTACGTTTGTGGTCCTGTTTGTATGTTTGTAATATAATTTTGTTTAATTGACATGAGCAAAGAAATAATTTTGTCTCACTCTGTTAGGGAGACTAAGTGAGTGTGTATGTCAGAATTATTTCTTTTAAATCTAATAAATGACTCACATTTATATCATTACATTGTCACACACATATACGCTACGGACAAAGGACAACAGCTATCGTCTTCAAACTTTCAGGAAACTGTTATGGAATGATATTTTACAAATGAGTGAAAAAAGTAATATGGTCAACAAATATCAGACTTCTGTCCGGATTTATTCACAAATCAAAATAAGCGCTCTCTTTTGTCGGCGTTTTGAGGTATCAAATCACATCACGTGACCTTGCAATGAACATCAAAATAAAGGTAATTTATTGAACTTTGAATGATGCATAGTACAATAATGTAGTAGGCCTACATCCACAAAAAATGTCTACATTTTTTGGAAAATAAAATCTTGAACAAATTAACATTACTGCAAAATAACCTCAGCAGTTGTTAATACCTACTAGAAAACTGATAATTTAAAGGTCAAAAGCGTGTACCAGAGGTCACTTGTTACTATTAAAACTTATGGCAGGTTTATAAATGTTATTTTCTTCACTCACTATTTTACACATATTGGCGTTTCAGCCCTATTCTACGCTTGCAAAAGAGACCCACTGCCTCTTGGATGTCACAGTTTGTCAGAATGTTATTATTATACTAAGATAAAGCTATGTTCACATGTAACATGTACAATTCCTTGTACACTGCACAGTTTGCTTCAATACCCACTTTACTTTTATAATATATACATTGTCATGCTACTGCATACCTTTCCTCCCAATATGAATTAACATTTTTGTTTTAATGAAAGAGAACAAATATTCTATCCAGTGTTGATGATTTTAATAAAACATTCTCTAAGGCTGCTTAGGAAAACATGCTAAAGATAATCGTGTCGTGATACATCCTTTAACGGTTACAATAATGCGCATGCTCCAACATGGGCGCCATTTTTTGACATATTTTTTTAAATATAGGTTTATAAAGCGCCAATGGCTACACTCGCGGCTCCTACGACCGTCTATTGCATTTTTACATGGCATTTTCGCACACAGTAAGCAACCGTACGCAACCGTAAGCAACTCTACGCCAGGCCTACGCAAGCGTACGTAACCCTATGCCAGGCCTACGCAAGCGTACGTAACCCTACGCCAATTGCCTACGCCGTAGGTACGCGGTGCCTACGCACAGGGTACGTAACTATACGCCATCGTACGCAAGCCTACGCATAATCTACGCAGGGACTACGCCGAAGCATCAATTTTGTCATGAGTACGCATCTTAACTTCGGCGTAGTAGGTACGCAACACTACGCAACTCTACGCAAATCCGGTGTGAAAGGGGCCTCAAGGTACAAAAGGGTCGTTGGGTGCACCTTAGGAACAGGAACTATTTCTGCTCGTTTCCATTGTAATGGAGCCTCATATTGTTGGAATGATACATTAAAGGGACTTTGTAACATTGTTCAGATGCGAGATAGTGGTGCTAAGGTAGTGACTTCAATGCTAGATGTACAATTAAAGATAATCTGAAAATTTGAGTGAAAACGGATCATTATTCATGGTACAAATTGGGAAAAGCTGATCTGATCGATTCCTTAATTCTCCCAACTATATTATTCTACTTCTATTCTGCTACTTGTCAAAGCCTGTTCAGCATAAAAAGAAGGACAATTTGATTACATTTTAGGTGAATGTAAATCGTCACAAAGCAATAAAATGGCTCTACATTCCATTCCAGACAGTTAAGTGTTGACAGATTTTTATAGCCTGTTTGATGTATTTTTCTCATGGAAAACGGTTGGGAAAATTCAAAAATGGTTAGGAGAATTTACTGCTAATCACTGTTAGAGGGTGCCTCACATCGACGCCTTCAAAGAAAACCATAGATATCTTTGTGGTTTGAGAATTTGTTCAGGATTTTTTTGCATGTCAGAGGGTTAGTATAGTAGAAGGATATAGTAAGTAACATTTTATACACAAATTAAGCAATTTTTTTCATCAACCTTCAACAATGTTACCGAGTCACTTTAAGACTATCTGTAGGTAGGACTGACAATTCATAGGCAAATTTGCGAATGATCCAAACAGGAATATCCCCAGAAATTCTGGCTTTACCTTGACTAAGAGAACGTAGGTATTTATACACTTGCCATGGTTGTACTAGGGGACAGTTGTATCGGGCAGGCAAAATGCAGGTAAGTGTGATCTCTGAAGCTTTGGTAAGTCTGCCGCTATACTACAAAAATGTTCATTAATGAGGTTTGCAATTTCAAATGAACTAAAATTGCTATGTTCCATTCCCGATATCGTAATTGGGACATAATCCTTGTAACTGTTAGTGAGTATCTTGATTCTCCTATATCAAGCTGCTGGATATTTAGCCTGTAGTACTGCGTCTTAGCTGCAGCTATGGATCGGATAATCTTGTTCCCCAGAGGACGCCCAATATTTTCTTTCTTATCTGTAAAAGCCTGTTGTCTTTGAGGTATCAGTGACTTATTCTCACCATTAATCCGCGGTTTTTTCGCTTTCGTCGAAACGGATAATCTTGGAATCAACGGGTCACCAGTAAAATAGACACTTCCAGTCTGTACCGATATTTATACCTACTGGGCAAAAAGGAATCGGAAAAACTCACTGAAAGAAAATTGAATTAATAGTGACGATAAATGCACCTACGTCAAATTGATGGAATACATGTTTTCTGCGTTGTTAATAAAGATATCATCATATTTTGGTGGAATTTATTATCTATTTATTTACCTCGTAGATGTGTATGTATGTGCAAGTACCGTACATGTATTAATATAATCTTTTTTCGCAAAGAGAGTGCAGGATTAATAGCAGTAACTTATTTTGAGCAACATGTTGCCAATGCAAATTCAATCAATGGATCGTTCCTCCGAGTGCTATTATATTTTGAGATATTCAACCAAGCGATCACTTTTATCTAAATATACAATATGGTAAAATATCTTAAAAAGTAGAATGGGTAAAATACAGTAAAGGGTATTCATAAGATTGTAAAATAATGTAAAAAATATATTAATATTTTGCACTTGTTTATCATGCAATTTTTTACATTTTGTTTATTTCTACGTGATTTATTAAGAGTGTAGCGAAACGGAATAATATGAAATTCTTTTTCATTGCATCTCCTAATAACAATTTGTTATACATATTTGAATATCCTTGAATAAAAACATGACTCAGATACGCACAAAATAGTCTGATAAGTAATAAATGTACTACAGTTATGGTATACATGTATATCCTTTTTTTTTAAAATTAAAGACAATTATAACACCCTAATTCGTCTCATTTAATTTACAAAACTGTATTTCTTTCTTTATACAGGTAATCTGGGTTTGCATTCAGACCGGGTTGAGGTCAAGCTGGTGAGTTGCAGTTGGAGTAAATTGTATCTTCGTTATTATTATGGGGATATGTCTGCTTATCAGTATAGCTTATCTCGAACATCTGTCGTCAGCTTAAATTTGGGGATCTCAACTGATGGGATAGTTTGTATTTTAATATAGCAGCACGTACAGTATGAATAAGGTACCGAGATTTCCGTACCGGCGGAGTTGCGTACCACCAAAGCTGCATATTTTATCCTAAGGAATACAATTTTGGGGGTTTAATTCATCATATTCAGTATGATGAACATGACACACAAAACTTCAAGATATATTGCGGAGATGCCCCACTGGACAACCAACCCATACATATGAGGCGGCTAAGGTGTCGCATAGTGACACCTTAAAAAACATAAATATCTTTGTGGTTTAATTTTTTTTTCGGTAAAAGGAATATAATAAGTAATATTTCATAAAAAAAATATGCAGTTTTTGTCATCAACCTTCAAACACGTTACTGAGTCACTTTGAAATCGAACCATCTCCCACAATGTTAGTTGGCGTCCTTGCCTGTACAGCTGGCTTCATCTCTTATAATGGCGCCGATCCTTGGCCAGATGTCATTTAATTCCCTTGGTAGATAAGTATCATCGTCAAAGCCTCTTTGACACCGACAATAATTACCCCTCATCTATTACGATTTGGAAATGGGGACAATTGAAACAAATAATGATAAACTACTATCCTTATTGCTTTATCATGTTTATGGAATGAACAACAGTTTTTTGTTCAAATTAATTTATGTAGTGTGGAAGCACTTTTTGGTAAATGAATTCCATAGGCAATCGACTCCGACTCCGAATCTCGATTCTAAAGAGGTGAATCCAATCAATTGAGTAAAGGAAGTTACTAAATCCAAAATAGTTACGTTGAACCGGCGGCGCTGAAGTATTTGTTAATGAAAATAAATCCACATTCAGGTGCGTCAAACTAAGTACCTATATGAGGGTTGGAATCAATGGGGCACAGATAAAATAGACACTATTATATACCTCACTTAAGAAATCCAGCCATCTGATTGGTCGAAATTGCATTCATAAACTTTAACTATTCCTGTAAAATTCCCGGTAAAATTCCAAACCCATGTAATAGTTCTAAAAAATTGTTTTAAAATCCCAGTAACCATGGTTATCGGGAAAGTAGTTCAGTCTTGGTGAAATACCAATAGGTTGACATGTTAAAAAATGGTCTGAGCGATCGAGGATACCGTACGTGTGCGATGAATTGGTCGGTAATTTCAATACAATTGAATCTCGATCGATCTTACCGACAATTTTATCTTGCATTGTTGACATGAAGACGAAAATAAACTTCCAAAAACAACATCTGCCGATAGATCTTGATCTAAGTTCGTGCCAATGCATTACAAAAGTAAAAGAAGGGCCCGTTTAATGGAGCTGCCGCGAAGCATCCAGCACGCGAAGCCGTTTTTAATCCATTTTAATGTATGGATCAGAGAAAACTGCCAGATTTGGTAAAAGTGCGCGATGGCCGAGCGGTCTAAGGCGGCGATTTTAGTCACATCATCGTTGGTGCGCAAGAGATCGAATCCCATCTTCGAAAAAGGTATTTTCATTTTTTATTTTTTATTTTTTAGTCTACTCTCAAAGATACACTCATAAAAACAACCGTGCAGATAAACTAGATAAAGGCCAAGGTGGTGTCATAAGCTGACTTTTTTTCGGCATATAAAAGTATTAATGACTGCTTTAGTATTCGAGAAATAGTTGTTTTTATACGCTCTCGGGAAGGTTACAATTGGGCTATTGCCCTCGGCACGCCTCGGGCAATAGCACAATTCTAACTTCCCTTGAGCGTATAAAAACAACTATTTCTCTCAAAGCAGTCATTAATACTATACTAGTATATGTATCAGTGTTAATACCTAATGGGCAAAAAGGGAATCGGAAAAACTCAGTGATAGATAGTTGCTATAATAGCGAGGATAAATACAACTAGGTCAAATTGATGGATTCGATGATATCCCGAGTTGTTAATAAAGATATCATACATGTATTTTTAAAAACAAATCGGTTATTGATTTATTTATCTATTTAACCTTTTAAATTATCAATATTATTATTACTATCATTATTATTATTATTATTATTAATCTTTTTTTTTTGGGGGGGGGGTGGGGTACAAGTTGGGATTTATTAATGCATAATTATAGGCCTATAACAATTCAGCTTTGTTATGAATACATTACCACATTGATGATAAGTACTAACTAATGACTGGTCATTTGTAATTTCACCTGTTAGGCAAAATAAATACCTGGTCACGTGTACGTTCCCAACCAATCATTTGATTCGGATCTGCTATACCTTCTTATAACAGTATTTATACTGACTTGTATTGTTACCGTAGCCGAGAGAGTTTACACTCTTAGACACTCTTGACAGGGGACAATCTGCTATCCTTCACCGGGTATTTTTTTCCTATGTGATAAACAGAAGCTACGATGGATCTTATCTTTCAATATGTTTTAGTGAAGAGTATTACGTCGGTTAAGACCACCTGTAATACTTGGTTAGGGTAAGGTTTAAAACATTCGATAAACGGGAATGGTTATATATGAGTTATTTTTTTTCCAGATTACAATTACGCACTAAGCTTAATCTGCAATTTGAATATTTTGTTTTTTTGGTACGATGTTCCGGAGGAGTGTCATGGAATGGAATGATACGCAATACATTTACATTGTTTCTCTTAATGACACTTAGTAATACATATTTAAATAATTAGAGACAAAAACGTGACTCAAGTACTTGATAAGTTATCATGAGTGTACCTTAGATATAGTATATATCTGATACTGAAAACGGAACGCAGTTATGTAACACGAAACTTCTCATTTAATCGCCGAACCTTTTTTTTTCTTTCTTAATGCAGGTAATGCGGGTTTGCAGCTCGTAAACAGACCTGATCAGTATTCAGGCTACGTACAGGTCAAGCTAGCAAGTGGCAATTGGAGTCCACTGTATCTTTATTATTATTGGGATTTGTCTCGGTATCAGTATATCTCGAACATCTGTCGTCAGCTTGGATTCGGGGAGCTCAACTTCTGGGATAGTTTTGAATATAGCAGCACGTACAGTATGACAAAGGTGACGAGATGTCCTTACGAAGTTGCGCATCACCGAAGCTGCATATTTTATTGGGGGATTAATTATCACACTAACTATGATAAAGATGACAAACAACATTTCCAGGTCCGTTTCGAGGGTACCCGAGCGTGTGTGCACCCTGTATTTGTAATGCGGCTTCTTGGTCGTGACAGTGACCCAATGATAAATTGACGTCAAAAGGCCCATTTAAACATCCCAAACGAATTTTGGCATTGCCATACTGGAAATGAACGTAGTTTGCTATTGTCTTGAACGTTATTATCAGCACCATGTAATATAAAATCGTCGACATAAAATAGGCAAAGTGCGTGTAATTAAAATCGAACCATCTCCAATATAACGTTCAACTTGGATGGCTCAATCGTCTGTTCATCTCGCGCCACCTCACATAACGGCGCCGATCCTATGCCGAATGCATTTGCCCTGGGGGCTGGTGGTACTTACATATTAAGACATATGGGGGTGTGTCGCTCTAATGGGGCACTTTTTCACACAAAAAATCCCTAAACGTGGGTCCAATTTTTAGCAAAAATATCATTAAAGATGGGTCAATTTTGTCAAAACCACAAAATGGCTACTACAAATGGGTAGAGGTTTCGGGACTTCAGCGGAACACCCCCATCCAAACCAAATGTGAGTACCACCCGGGTGCATTGTGAATTCCTGCGGTAGAAAATTATCATCATCGTAAGCTGGATTTCCACTACAACCCAAAATTGTCGATTTAACTCACACGAAAATTCGAAATCGAAAAGTCCTTCTCTTGAGTGTGGTCTGTTAAAACGCCTGTCGCAATTTCACCGATTTTTGCATTGTTTATGCCCGCTTTTGAAACTTAAGTACGATTCTGAATTTTGGGCACGTGACATTCCTCTCTTCCGTGCCCACGGATGCAGGGCACCGACAAGTGGCGGATGCGCATAACTTCCCTTAAAGGGGAAGTCCACCCTGAAATTAAGTTAGTTTTAATAGGAGAAGAAAAATGAGAGAAACAAGTCAGTGAAAGTTTGAGCAAATTCCGATTAAAAATAAGGAAGTTAGGATTTTTGAAGTTGTGATCAATCAAACACGAATTGGCAACTCTATGACGTATCATGCGAGCTCAACTTCCATTTGCTCAGTACTAAAAAACTCTAAAATTTTCATTTTCCCTCAAGAAAAATTTCAACCTTACATGCACCCTAAATATAATAATTGCAAATATGTTTCTATACTCCCCCTGCAAGGAACAAATATATATTACGTCATCAATAACGAAGAAAACATGATTTTATGGAATATTATGCACAAAGCAAATGAAGGAGAGCTCGTATAATAAGTCACAGAGTTGCCAATTTGTATTTGATTGATAACAACTTCAATAATTCATAACTTTCTTATTTTCATTCAGAATTTGCTCAAACTTTCACTCACCTGATTTTCTTATTATTCTGCCTCTATCGAAACAAACTTATTTTGGGGGTGGACTTTCCCTTTAAAAACTAAACGGTGTTTGGAATGTGTAAATGGGCCTGCAGTCTCTTTGTCGTTAACAAAGAATACATAAAATTGTTTCGATTTGGCAGTATACATAAATGATGTCTAACGAATGTTCGCTTAGCTTTGATCCATTACCAGATGATATTGGTGCTTTCGTAGATGACTCCATCCCGGAAGCTGGAAAACAAACTCACAATGGTGCTGATTTCTATAATCGACACACACCTAGGTTCCGGTTCAAAATTAATTGATGCAGTGTGAAAATTGCATGTATTCTTTGTGAACGACAAAGAGGTTGCAGGCCGATTTACACGTCCCAAACACTGTCTACGTGTTAAGGGAAGTAGTGCGCATCCGCCACTTGTCGGTGCCCTGCATCCGTGGGCACGGAAGAGAGGAATGTCACGTGAGCAAAATCCGGAATCGTACTGAAGTTTTAAGAGCGGGCATAAACAATGCAAAAATCCGTAAAATTGCGACAGGCGTTTTAAAAGCGCCTCGTAGCTAGCTCGCTTCGCTCGCCAGAGTTTACGGACTCCAACAGCGCCAGGACCATCGACAAGAGGCTAGGTAGAGGTCAAGCTGGTAAGTTGCAGTTGGAGTAAATTGTATCTTCGTTATTATTATTATGGCGATTTGTCTGCTTTTCAGAATCTCGAACATCTGTTGTCAGCTTAAACTCGGGGATCTCAACAGGTAGGATATTTTTAAATTTTAATATAGCGGCACTTACAGTATGACAAACGTGACGAGATTTTTTTACGGAGTTTCATATTTTATCCTAAGGAATACAATTTTGGGGTTAAATTCATCATAATCCGTATGATGAAAATGACACACAAAACTTCAAGATCTATTGCGGAGATGCCCCCCTGCACAACCAACCCCTATATCTAAGGCAGCTAAGGTGTCGCACAGTGACACCTTCATAGAAAACCATAATTTTTTTTGTGGTTTCAGAATGTTTTGTTTTTTATAGTACGATGTTCGGGAGGAGTGTAATGGAATGAAATGATATGAAATACATAAACATTGTTTCTCTTAATCACACTTGGTAATACATGTACATATTTAAATAATTTGAGACAAAAACGTGACTCAAATACTTGATAAGTAATCATAAGTGTACCTTAGATATGGTATATATCTAATATTGAAAATTTATCGGAACGCCGTTATACAACACGAAACTTCTCATTTATTCGCCGAACCTTTTTTTCTTTCTTAATGCAGGTGATGCGGGTTTGCAGCTCGTACAAGGACCTGATCAGTATTCAGGCTTCGTACAGGTCAAGCTAGCAAGTGGCAGTTGGAGTAAATTGTATCTTTATTATTATAATTATGGTTGGTTGTCTCGGTATCAGTATGTCTCGAACATTTACCGTCAGCTTGGACTCGGGGAGCTCAACTTCTGTGATAGTTTTGAATATAGCAGCACGTACAGTATGACGAAGGTAATAATAATAATAATAATAAAGACATTTTTATAGCGCGACATATCCACCCAGAGGGTGCTCAAGGCGCTTACAATGATCGAGCTACATAATATACTTAAATACAATTTTACTTACAATACATTACACATTACACATAAAAAAAAGGAAGAAGATGATATTAGTTAAAGTTGGCCATTAGATAAGTTTTCAGGCTGGCCTTGAAACTATCTACTGATTTACAGTCCTTAAGTGTGTTAGGGAGACTGTTCCACAATCGGGGAGCTGCTGAGGCAAATGCTCGATCTCCCCATGATCGTCTGGTCTTAGGGATGATCAGAGTTGATGTGTTGGCAGAACGCAGACCAGAACGACCAGGCTTGCGAAAGTTGAGTAGAGAAGAGATGTACTGTGGCGAGGAGAACTTCAAGGCACGGTATGTGATCAGAAGGATTTTGTAGGTGAGACGATGTTCAACAGGAAGCCAATGCAGGGATTTAAGGACTGGAGTGATGTGGGCGAACTTGCGTGTATATGTCACGAGACGGGCAGCAGCATTCTGAACAACCTGGAGCCTCTTAACTTGAGACATAGGGATGCCATAGAGTAAAGAGTTACAACAATCGATGCGGGATGTAACAAATGCATGCACAAGCTGCTCAGCCGCCTTTGTGGTGAGATACTTGCGAATAGCACGAAGATTGCGGAGACTGTGGATCGCAAGTTTAACACTTGATGATACTTGTGACTCCATGGTCATATTGGAGTCAAAAATAACTCCAAGATTTCGAACTTTCTTCACTGGAGTAATTGATGACGAACCAATA
Source organism: Strongylocentrotus purpuratus (assembly GCF_000002235.5). Classification (NCBI taxonomy): domain Eukaryota; kingdom Metazoa; phylum Echinodermata; class Echinoidea; order Camarodonta; family Strongylocentrotidae; genus Strongylocentrotus; species Strongylocentrotus purpuratus. Next base: position 23,929,181 of record NW_022145602.1, read on the forward strand.
TTCAGATAGGGGGTTACCGACTTGGCGAGTTGCTGCTTGGAACCCAGCATAACAAACTGAGATTTGTCGTCATTGAGCTTCAAGTAATTCTCCTTCATCCAATTCCTAATGTCACCCATACAGGCTTCAACACGAGCAATCCAGGCATCAACTTCCCCTTGTGTGGGAGAACACGAAAAGTATATCTGCGTGTCATTAGCATACATATGGTGCTTGAGATTATGCCTCTCGATGATATCATGAAGGGGAAGAGTGTAAATGTTGAAGAGTTGTGGCCCAAGTACCGATCCCTGGGGCACAGAGAAGCCAAGATGAACTGTCTTAGAGACAGCACTGCGTACACAAACCCTTTGCGATCTGTTTGAGAGATAAGATGTTAACCACTGGTGAGCCTGTCCACCAATGCCCATAGACTGAAGTCTCTCTAGGAGTATAACATGGTCGACCGTGTCAAATGCACTACTCAGATCGAGCAGAATTAGCCCAGTTACTTTTCCACTATCCATTTCGGTAAGGATATCATTTTGCACTCGTAAGAGGGCAGTTTCAACACTGTGTTTTTCTCTGTAGGCTGATTGGAAGTTGTCTTGAAGGTTATTGTCATTCAAGAAGGACTGAAGACGAGCGGATACTATGCGTTTGATAACCTTCGATAGGAAGCTTAGATTTGCCACAGGTCGATATCTTGCAAAGTCTTGTCTGTCAAGATTCGGTTTTTTTCAAGAGAGGCTTCACGAGAGCCTGTTGCATTGAGGCTGGAAAGCTTGCACATCGAAGAGACTTATTAACAAAGTCTGTAATATATGGTGCAAAGTCGTCAATGCATTCTTTTAGAAGAGCAGTAGGAATTGGATCTAACTCACATGATGATGTTGGAGAATTCATGACAACCCTCTTGATCTCACTAATAGAAGTTTTAGCGAAATCAGTCAAAACTGGAACAGATGATAACTCACAATGCTGTACACACTGTCCTGACGGAAGCTCGGCATCAATGTCATCACGGATCTTGGTGACCTTGTTGAAGAAATAATGACAAAAGTTATCAGCCAGTATCTGGTCAGAAGAAGCATCCGGAAGAACAGTTTCCTTCTTTCGGTGCAGCAGAGCGTCTACAACAGTGAAGAGACGTCTTTGGTTTCCTTCGCATTCTGCAACACACTCTGAATAGTATTCAGTTTTTGCCTTTTCAATTTCTTGGGAAACAACCTGACGCTGTGTCACATATGATTTGCGGTCTTCTTCACTTCTAGTACGCCTCCACTTGCGCTCAAGGCGTCTTCTAAGGCACTTAGCAGCATGGATTTTCTCAGTCATCCATGGACTCGAAGGTTTGATGATAACACTTCTAGTCTTTTTAGGTGCTAGCTTATCAAGAAGACTAGTGAGAGAGAGAGATCATATCTTTCGACAGACGAAGAGATGCTGCTATCCTCAATGTCAATTTCTGACAAAGATTCATGGACTCCAGATCGAAATTGTTCTCTGTTCATTGATCGTAGAGGGCGAGTTGTGACAGTCCTGCGAGAAGTAGACGGCTTTCTTAAATCAAGGTTACACTGGACAGCGTGGTGATCAGATACTCCAAGGATAACAGATACATCAGAAATAAGAGTGGCTGAATCCCGAGTAATAAGCAAATCAAGTGTATGGCCATGTAGATGAGTCCCTTCTCGTACAAGCTGCTTCATTCCGTAGGATGAAAGTATGTTCATAAACTGCCTTGCCCGTACGTCATTGAAATCGTCGACCCATACATTGAAGTCCCCTGTCAGGACAACTTCGGAGGGATCAAGAACAAATGAGTCAAGTAGGGTAGCAAACTCTTCAAGGAACAGACTATAAGGTATTCGCTGGCCTTGCTCTTCCACTATATCTGGGCGATAAATGACAAGGAGAATAAGTGAACGGGATTGGCTTGAAACTCGGGCTTGATAAGCTTCAAATGACATGAAATGTTGTACAGCTTCTGACTTGACCGACAGTGAAGATTTGAACAACAGTCCGACACCACCTCCTCCTTTTCCTTGTCGATCCTTATGATTAAAGGTATATCCCTCAGGTATACAGTTTCCCAAAATAACATCATCGTCATCCTTCAACCATGTCTCGGTCAACGCGAGAATGTCAAAATCATTATCAAGTACAAATTCAACGATATCGGTAGTCTTATTCCTTACTGATCTAGCGTTCAATGTACACATCTTTGCCGAGAGTTTAGTAGGTACTACTGATATTAAGTTTCTAAAGTCAGAAACACGACATGAAGAATGATGTACACGATGTCCACGATGAGTTGGTTTCACTGAACATATGCCATAGTCCTGTAATATGTGATAGGTATTCAGTGGTATCCTGAGATCAGCACACTTGGGTTGAAAAGACAAAAGGTCTTCTCTGGTGTAGGTGATTGTAGGCATTATCGCAATAGAAGCTAATAGGATCAGGAGACTCACAACAATAGTCACCATGCCGATGCTAGCCATGGCTGTCTATTCATGTTCTAGTCTAACAATAGTAGAGAACATAATAGTCGTGGACATGAATACTAAGTGCATCAAGCACTGTAATGGTTGACCATGGGCTCATACAGGAACATGTAGAAAACATAAATAAAAAACTGTAGGTGTTCCAAACATCTCAATCCATCACAAAAATGATCTAGCTGGATCGTGGAGTGATACTTAAAAGACTGCTGATGAATTCAGAACACTATTCCTAAAACTATCAAGAAAAATTCAACGAAATCACAGAGCTCAACAACAGTGCAACCTCCTGGCGCAACTGTATACAGTGCTTGGTGACGAGACGAGATATCCTTATGGAGTTACGCACCACCGAAGCTGCATATTTTATTCTAAAGATGATTATATTTGGGGGGTTTGTTTATCATACTAACTTTGATAAAGATGACAAACAACATATCCAGGTCTGTTTCGAGGGTACCCGAGCGTGTGTGAACCCTGTATTTCTAAGACGACTGCTTGGTAGTGACAGTGACAAAATGATATATGATCGTCAAAAGGGCTATTTACACATCCCAAACGAATGTTCGCATTGTCATTTATACTACTTGGAATACACATAGTTGGCTATTGTCTTGAACATTATTTTCAGCGCCATCTTATATCAAATCGTCGACGTAAAGTAGGCAAATTGCAAAGTAGACAATTAATATTCATTGAAAATTTAAAGTCGGCAAAATGTTGCTCTATGTTGCCGGTCCATCAACGGTAAGAAAACCATTATTAATGGATGGCTCTGTACAAAGATAAACATATTCAGGAATGTGTTGCGAAACACATAGTTTCCTAGTTAAAACGAAATCATTGTTTGTTGCGTATTAAGCATTAAATATGATAAAAAAAACTACCCCTGGGCAATCATCCCCTGGAAAATCACCCCCGGAAAATTACCCCCTGGACAATTACTCCCGTAGACAATTACCCCCCTCCCCCGAGGATAATTAACCCCCTCCTGTATATATGACATTCCAGTTTGATTTATCTCCATTATATTTGAAACACTGCAACAGTTTATTCAAAAAGCTCATTATTCAGTTAATAAGTCATGGTCCAACATCGAGATTTTGGAGTTTTTGGACTAAAACGTTTTGATTTATTCTATCAAAGGCTTTCGAATAGTCTGTAGTCAATATTGTTGATGTAATTATCACCTTTTCTGCATTCTCCAATATATGGTGGATCTAACCAATGAGGTAACGTGTCGTCGATTAGCCTCTACGATTTCCAAACTGACTCGATTAGGATCATAATTTTTGGTAATATCTTATAACAGCTACTTGACAATAAACGATTCGGCTATCTTACCACAATAGCTCGTCAGGCCTAAGGTGCAAAAGAGTCGTTGGCTGCACCTTAGGAACATGAACTATTTCTGCCCATTCCCATTGTATTGGAGCCTTATATTGTTGGAATGATACATTAAGAATATCTGAAAGTGGAACTGACAATTCATAGGCAAATTCGCGAATGATCCAAACAGGAATATCCCCAGTAATTCCGGCTTTACCTTGAATAAGAGAACGTGAGTATTATACACTTGCCATGGTTGTACTAGGGGACAGTTGTATCGGGCAGGCAAAACTGTAGGTAAGTGTGATCTTGGACTTTTTAGTAAGTCTACCGCTATACTTCAAAAATGTTCATTAATGCGGTTTGCAATTTTCAAATGAATTAAAATTGCCATGTTCCATTCCCGGTATCGTAATTGGGACAGAATTTTTGAATATCCTTGAAAAAAAAGGGACTCAAATACTTACGAAATAGATGTCTGGTAAGTAATACATGTAATACAGTTATGTTATGAAATATATATATATATATCATGTCTATACAATGTCGCTCATATAGCTGGAACATTTTTTTTACTCCCCCCCCAAAAAAAAAAATATTCTGTGTGCCCATGCCTTGAGCCATAATGCATGGTCGTACAGAGGATTTTTTTTTAATGTTAGGGACCGGGGTAAAATTTATTGCATTTTCTTTGTTTTGTTTTGTTTGTGGGAACTGTCCCCCTAATCTAGCCCCCGCTGCGTTCAGTCATCGTTCAGTGGCCAAGCAATGTTCTCGTAACTGTGAGGCCCCAGGATCAAAACCGTGTCGATGTGCTATATTAGTGCCCTTTTGTGAGGCATTAATCCTCATTACTGTCATTTAATTACTTAAGGGCGTAGGTACCCTACTTGATAAGCATTGTAGCATATACATGCTTTAGCAGTCACGCAAAACAAACACTGGCAAATTATTGTTCAATAAAATATGAGAATGTATACTATTATCTAGATCAATTAGGAATACATCATTGTCAACATAATTCCATAATTTGGGGTAGAGCAAATATATCGTCGCTGTTTTCACGAAGTGACGGTAGTGAAAAAAAATTGCGTTCACTTTGCGTTACGATTTTCCTCACTACCGTCACTTCGTGAAAACAAGGACGATATATATATATATATATATATAATAGTAATAATACATGAGATTTATATAGCGCCATTATCCATTCTAATTAAATGCTCAAGTATATCATTTTATTTTTGAATTAAAGACAATTCGTAATGCCATGACAACATCATAATTCGTCTTATTTAATACAAAACTGTATTTCTTTCTTTTTACAGGTAATCCGAGTTTGCAGCTTAGAAACGGACCTGATCAATATTTAGGCCGGATAGAGGTCATGCTGGTGAGTTGCAGTTGGAGTAAATTGTATCTTCGTGATTATTATGGGGATTTGTATGGTTATCAGTATATCTCGAACATCTGTCGTTAGCTTAAATTGGGGATACTAACTGGTGGAATATTTTTATTTTAATATAGCAGCACATACAGTATGAATAAGGTAGCGAGATTTCCGTACAGAGTTGCCCACCACCGAAGCTGCATATTTTATCCTAATGAATACAATTCATCATATTCCGTTAGATGAAAATGACACACAAAACTTCAAGATCTATTGCGGAGATGCCCCACTGCACAACCAACTCCTATATCTAAGACGGATAAGGTGTAACACAGTGACACCTTCAAAGAAAACCAATAATATCTTTGTGGTTTGATAATTTGTTATCAAGTAGCATATTCGAGGGTTAGTACGGTAGAAGGAATATAATGACTAAAATTTCATACAAATATTACGCAGTTTTTTCATCAACGTTTAAGAATGTTACCGAGTCCCTTTAAAATCAAACCATCTCCCATAATATTAGTTGGCGCCCTCGCCTGTACAGCTGGCTTCATCTCACATAATGGCGCCGATCCTTGGCCAGATTCCATTGAATTCCCTTGGTAGATAAGTATCATCGTCAAAGCCTCTTTGACACCGACAAAGATTACCCCTCATCTATTACGATTTGGAAATGGGGACAATTGAAACAAATAATGATAAACTACTATCCTTAATGCTTTATCATGTTTATGGAATGAATAACGGTCTATTAGCAGATGAAATGTGCGCTTTTGTAGATGATACCATCCCAGAGGCTGGAAAACAAACCTAAAGTGGTGCTGATTTTTATAATCAGCGGTGACCTAGTTTTTTGTTCAAATGAATTGATGTAGTGTGGAAGCACTTTTGGGTAAATGAATTCCATAGGCAAACGACTCCGACTCAGAATCTCGATTCAAAAGAAGTGAATCCAATCAATTGAGTAAAGGAAGTTTGTTAATGAAAATAAATCCACATTCAGGTGCGTCAAACTAAGTACGTATATGAGGGTTGGAATCAATGGGGCACAGATAAAATAGACACTAGTAGTATATGTATCAGTGTTAATACCTAATGGGCAAAAAGAGAATCGGAAAAACTCACTGATAGATAGTTGCTATAATATCCTGATTTGTTAATAAAGATAACATTCATGTATTTTTAAAAACAAATCTGTTATTGATTTATATATCTATTCTTTAACCGTTTAAATTATCATTAGTATTATTACTATCATTATTATTATTATATATATATATATATATATATATTTTTTTTTTTTTTGGGGGGGGGGTACAAGTTGGGATTTATTAATGCATATAGGCCTATAACAATTCAGCTATGTTATGGATACATTACCACATTGATGATAAGTACTTACTAATGACTGGTCATTTGTAATTTTACCTGTTAGGCAAAATAAATGCCTGGTCACGTGTACGCTCTCAACCAATCATTTGATTCGGATCTGCTATACCTTCTTATAACAGTATTTATACTGACTTGTATTGTTACCGTAGCCGAGAGAGTATACACTCTTAGACACTCTTGACAGGAGACAATCTGCTATCCTTCACCGGGTATTTTTTCCTATGTGATAAACAGAAGCTACGATGGGTCTTATCTTTCAATATGTTTTAGGGAAGAGTATTATGTCGGTTAAGACCGCTTGTAATACTTGGTTAGGGTAAGGTTTAAAACATTCGATAAACGGGAATGGTTATATATGAGTTTTTTTTCCTTCCAGATTACAATTACGCACTAAGCTTAATCTGCAATTTGAATATTTTGTTTTTTGGTACGATGTTCCGGAGGAGTGTCATGGAATGGAATGATAGGCAATACATTAACATTATTTCTCTTAATCACACAAAAGTAATACATATTTAAATAATTATAGACAAAAATCGTGACTAAAATACTTGATAAGTAATCATGAGTGTACCTTAGATATGGTATATACCTGATATTGAAACCGGAACGCAGTTATAATAATAATATTTAAGATTTATATAGCGCTGGTATACAAGTACAGTTTCTAAGCGCTTTACAAAACAAGTGAAATGAAAAGTACGGTTAAACTAAATATGTGATAAGGATCAACAAGAAACATGAAATAAACAATGCGCTTAATTTGGACGAATTACTTAACTAACAATGTATAACAATAACATGATAATGAAAAATGAAAATGTAAATACAATAATTAAGTATCATTAATGAAACTGCAATAATTATGTACATTAGACAATAAATAGATTACAAGAAGATAGGACATGTGGTTATAAATACGGTATGATGATGGACAATTACTACGTGTTGAATAGATAGGTCTTAAGTCTACGTTTAAAAGTGTCAAGAGTTGGGGATTCACGGACAGAGACGGGGAGATTATTCCAGAGTTTAGGAGCACATACAGAGAAGGCACGATCTCCATAGCGGGTGTGAGTTCGAGGACCAGATGATAGTTGAAGATGAACAGATGATGATGAGCGGAGCCTGATGGAGGAGGTTTGCACCTTTGGTGAAATGAGTCCATTGATGTATACTGGAGCAAGTCCATTACGGGCCTTGTAGGTGAGAAGCAGTACCTTGAATTGGATGCGCTGTGGAATGGGGAGCCAGTGAAGAGAACGAAGAATAGGTGTTATGTGTTCGTACTTTCTTGTGCGTGTGAGGAGACGGGCTGCAGTGTTCTGGATGTGTTGGAGTTTGGTCAGATGTGAGCTGGGTAGATTTATCAACAGGCTATTACAGTAATCAATGTGTGATGTCACAAATGCATTTATTAGGCGCCCAGTAGAACTTTGGTCTAGGTACTTTCGGAGTTTTCCGATCCGGTAAATTCCAAACGAAGCGGCTCTGCATGATTTCTGAACATGTTGCTTCATGGTAAGTTTGTCATCCACTCCGACTCCGAGATTAATAGACGATTTTGATGGATTGATTGTATTGCAGTCGACTTCGAAATCTGGCAGCTCACTGGCTTTTCGAAATGCTGACGTCATATGCATGAGTTCTGTCTTGGCACCATTAAGCATGAGGTTGTTATCACGAGCCCAGACTTTCACATCTGCGATGCACTGCTCCAGTCTCACCACCCCACTGGCGATTTCACTTTGCTTCAGTATCAGATACATTTGTGTGTCGTCGGCATACATCATGTGTTCAACACCCTTATGGGACCTTATGACGTCACTGAGGGGACCAGAGTAGAGTATAAAGTCCAACGGTCCCACAACGGATCCTTGTGGTACTCCCCAAGTTAGTGGAAATGCTTCGGACTGGACACCATTGAGAACGATGACCTGAGATCGATTTTCCAAGTAGGAGGCAAGCCACTGCAGGACGACTCCCTCAAATCCATATTTATTACAGAAACGTTGTATCATCATGCTATGATCGATCGTGTCGAACGCAGACGAGAAGTCTAGCAGAATAAGAATAGCTTCAAGTCCTTTGTCAATGGCTAACAAGAGATCGTTGGCAACCTTCAAGAGGGCTGTTTCTGTCGAATGGAACTGACGGTATGCGGATTGCATGACAGGATATAAACCATTGTCTTCTAAGTGTGTCCTGAGCTGAGCAGCTACAATCCTCTCTAGAGTCTTGGCGATGAAAGGAAGATTCGCGATCGGTCTGTAGTTTTTAAACTCATTTCGATCCAAAGATGTTTTTTTCAAGAGAGGAGTGACGTGTGATGTCTTGTACGCTGCAGGTACCTCTCCAGAAGACAGGGACAGATTAACAAGTTCAGTTACAAATGGTACAAGCTCATTAATACAATCTTTCATGAGCCAAGTTGGTATTGGGTCAAGTCGGCACGATTTAGAAGAACTCTCACGGATCACCTTTTGCACCTCAAATTCTGATACAGGTTCAAAAGAAGAGAGTTTGTGCGTCGTCACTCCATCCTCACAATCTGATGAGCGGCTAGTAATCCCCTGAAGATTGGTGACGATGTCTTGAATCTTGTTGTAGAAAAATTGTCCAAAATCATTAGCCAGATTTATGTCTGACTCATGGTCCGGTAGAAGATGCTGTGACTTTGGGCGGGAAAGCGTCTGAACAAGCTGGAAAAGGTGCTTGGTGTCACACTGCGCAATCTCGTCAGTCAAGTAACGAGATTTTGATTGAGATAAGACTGCATTGTAGGATTTACACTCCTCTTTGAACAGTTGACGATCAACTTCCAGACCAGAACTTTTCAATTTACGCTCAGCACGCCGTTTAGATCGTTTTGCCTCACGAACTTCATTGGTGTACCAGGGAGCTTTTGGTCTGATTGTGACAAGTATTGATCGCTCAGGCGCATGCTTGTCAAGTAGCTCCTTTAGTACGATGTTGTATTGTTCTGCCATGTCAGATGCATCTTTGGCTGTAGGAAGTGTAAGCAATGAGGTTTGTATGTCATTCCTAAGCTGAACCACATCAATGTCCCGAAGTTTCCGACAAGTTATCCGCTTCTTGGAAGTTGCTGGACTTACAAAATTGAGCGTAGTCAGGACTGCCGAGTGATCGGAAGGAAGTCCTGGTACGACGTCCATGGCCACAATAGGATGATCAACCTTTCTGGAAATCACGAGATCTAAGGTATGACCGGCTCGATGAGTTGCACCTTTTACATGCTGCTGAAGATCAAATGTGTCTAAGATGTCGAGGAATTTCCTAGCATCTCTGTCAGTTTCGTCGTCAACATGGATGTTGAAATCTCCCATGAGCACAAGCTGATGCTGATCGATTGTTACAGATTCTAACAGTGTCGGAAAATCTGCCACAAAATTGTCATACGTCAGTTTGTTTGTAGACGATGGGGGAGGCCTATAAATGGCAAATGTCCTAAAAACCACAGAAGGAGAGACGCGGACCAGAATATCCATGTGCTCAAAAGATGAGAATTTTGTAGAGCAGTCTCTAGTGATTTTCAAAGAAGAGCGATATATGATGCATATACCACCACCCCGACTCTGGCGGTGTTCATGTACCACATGAAAGTCAGGCAAAGTCGCTACAACGTCTGCAATGATAGGATCATCATAAAGACCTCCCCTCAGCCATGATTCGGTCACAATCAGAAGATCTAAGTCGTTGCTTATGATCAAGTCACAAATCATTGTCGTTTTGTTGTTCATGGAGCGTGCATTCCAGTGTCCAATTCTGAGACGAGCCTGACCAGATCGAGATCCATTAGCAGTACACCTAGGCGTTTGCTGCGATTGAATCAGATAGATAAGATTCGGATTTGGACGCGGCGATATACGTCTTACAGGCCGGTACCATGGGTATTGGTCTGAAGTAGAGACCACGACTGGGATTGGTTGAAGGCATTTTATACATTTGCCACTTCTCCTCCCACGTTTTCTCCATCGTCGTCGTTTGCCACCCTTCCAGTATCTCAAACATGACCCACGTTGATCTACATGAACAGTGCATGTTTTACGTGATAAGTGCAGAGACTTGATCCTGAGGCACACTTCACTGTCCAGTTTACAAACATCATCAATGGGACGCAAGATGTGAAGATACAATGCTGTGTACTGAATAAGCTTCACATTCAAAGCCATGACTAAATGGGGAGACTCTTGATTCAAATCAAAAGAGTCCAGGTTGATAATAGACAGCTTATCCTCTGAGAGTCCAGTGAAAAGAATGGTAGGCGGGGCAGTCTGAAAGAACACAATTGGATGAAAAGGAGCTGCACTGCTATGTGTTGAAGTCCAATGGTGAACTGGTGCATGATGATAGAAAATGACAGCAAAATAAATGATAAATGCAAAGAAACGGTGACTTCATATTTCTGACAGGAGCCATAGTTCTTCTCTATACCACTTCCTCTATGATCTGGTATAAAAATCGATATAAGAAGTCTCCTCTGACAGCTTGAAAAATGCCAAGAAAGGGAGAGCCTGTGGGAGCAGCCATCGGCGCTGCACAGCACTCTACTTTCATCTCATAATATAACACGAAACTTCTCATTTAATCGCCGAACCTTTTTTTCTTTCTTTCTTAATGCAGGTAATACGGGTTTGCAGCTCGTAAACAGACCTGATCAGTATTCAGGCTACGTACAGGTCAAGCTAGCAAGTGGCAGTTAGAGTCCACTGATTCTTTATTATGATTGGGATTTTCGTAGGTATCAGTATATCTCGAACATCTGTCGTCAGCTTGGACTCAGGGATCTCAACTTCTAGAATAGTTTTGAATATAGCAGGACGTACAGTATGATAAAAGTGACGAGATATCCTTACGGAGTTGCGCACCACCGAAGCTGTATATTTTAATATAAAGATGATTATATTTGGGGGGTTTAATTATCGTACTAACTTTGATAAAGATGACAAACAACATTTCCAGGTCCGTTTCGAGGGTACCCGAACGTGTGTGCACCCTGTTTTTCTAAGGCGGCTGCTTGGTTGGGACAGTGACACAATGATATATGGACATAAAACGCCCATTTACACATCCCAAACGAATGTTTGCATTGTAATTTATACTACTGGGAATGAACGTAGTTGGCCATTGGCTTGAACGTTATTGTCAGCGCCATCTAATATAACATCGTCGACATAAAGTAGGCAAAGTGCGTGTACTTGAAATCGAACCATCTCCAATATAACGTTCAACTTGGTTGGCGCCATCGCCTGTACAGCTCGAGCCACCTCACATAACGGCGCCGATACTAGGCCGAATGCAATTGATTTGATTTGATTTTCTTCTGCAATCATGTAAGCATACAGTTTTTTGATAACAATAATAATATAAATTACAATTAGTATTTTTCTGACAATGAATTATAAATAAGCAAATACATATATATATATAAATTGTTATTTTCAAAAACGAAATGATAAACTGTCATAAATACTAAATTTCCTCAAACATTATAAAACATACAATTATTTGCGGAAGAAGGACTGTCATTGTAAGCAGATTGCTTGGTAATACGACAGCCCCAGACAAAACTCATTAAATATATTAACACATTTATTAAGCAGAAACGGATAGGTAATTGAAAATACAAATTTCGATGATGGTGATGCAGATGAGGATGATGATGATGATGATGATGATGATGAAGATGATGATGATGATGATGATGATGATAATGATAGTGATGATGACGATGGTGATAATGATTCGAATGAAAGAAGAGATGTCATGATAAAGAATGAAGAGTTGACACAGAAATTCTACCTTGAGTATTCAGATAATAACATCGTTTTAACTTTGACCTTAAATGAGTAGAGGGAGCAACATGATTTAATAGATTCTGGGAGAGAGTTCCATAGGTCAGGGCCCGTATTCAATAAACTTCTAAGACATTTTTCTTAAGTCTAAGAAAATGTCTAAGAATTTGTCTAGGTTAAACACGTAAAGCAGTTTGTCTCAGCTAAGACGAAAGATAAGACAAATTCTTAGACCCGATGACGTCATGTGGGAAAGATGATGTGGTCGACTCGAGCGAATTAATTGCAACTCGATTTGCCTATGTAATTTGCGTGTTAAAATAAAAATCGCACCGCACGAAAATTATACACTAACATGTATGGGAGAGCGTAAGGGAGGAACGATGCTCACATAATTATTTCGGGATTGACCAACTGACACTAAAACAGTCTAGTCAAGACCACTGAGGCTAGATCTAACATCCACTGTAGGCTTTTTATACTTTTCTGTCAAACAACTCCGAGTAGCCCAACCGGGCTTACTTATTATGTCGCAGCCGCAGGGTCTGTGAGTATGAAGGGAGCGCCGTCGCTAGCCGGCCGACCAGCGCTAGCATTGGATTTGGAGCTACCCTTTCATTGTTTTACATCGTCTACTGTTATGATGGCCTAAAATTAATCAAATGGCTAGATGTAACCTTTATCAGACTCATACTATAACAAATTTTGTCTCACCTAATATTATGCCGATTGCACATTATTCCCTGTTTCCATACTTTAGCGCCAAAGACTAATAAAGTAAGAGACGGTTTCTTTATATACGACAGCCATGTCATGATTTAGTGTTATGCATGTATGCTATACTCGTTTAGTTGTGTACAAACAAACATACATAAGTACAAGTACACAGAGCATATGGCGCTCCTGATCCTGCGCGCTGCGCCGTCGACGCTGTATTACGCGAAGCTTACGTTGTTATATAGGTCAACTGATAACCTGCGCTCGCGCTGCATGCATTGTTTTTATTCCATTTGATCGAAACCTGAAGCGGCTGCTTGCAGCATCACTGAGCTGCCGGTGCCAAAGCCCCATTTAAGCATCCTCGTAGTATGCTTAAATATAGGGTAGATTTCTAACTTATCTTAGATATCTCGATTGTATTAGAATACGACATGCTACTTAAGTCCTTTTTCTTAGATAAAATCTAAGAATCCTTCTTAATTTTAAGGCAAATTTCTTAAGTCCCCATTGCTGTTATAGAATACGATTTTTGGCTAAGATTTTTTCTCAGCCAAAATTTAAGAAAAAGTACTTAGATTTCAATCTTAAGAAGTTTATTGAATACGGGCCCAGGACCATGGTGTCTAATGGATCTATGGGCAATAAGTAATTTCGGGTTTACTAGATGAAAATTTGAGGAATTACGGGTAGGGTAATTGTGAATAGCTTTATTCACAGTGTAATAGTTTTGAAATAAAAGAGGGAGCATATTATTTAAATACTTAAACATGATCAGTAAACTTTGTAGCGAATTTATGTCGAACACTGTTAGGGTTTTCAGTTTGTAAAATATTGGACTTGTGCGAGATAAATATGGTGAACCAGTACATATACGAAGGGCTTTCTTTTGCAATAAATAACTAGAGTTGATTTGAGTTTTGGCGCTGGTGGCCCATACTAAATTGCAATATGTTATATACGGTAATATCAATGAATTATATAGCATAATAAGCGTATAACATGGGATTAATTTCTTCATTTTATACTACAAACCAATATTCCTAGAAATAGAAGTAGTGATATGACGTATATGTTCGTTCGAGTTTAGATTTTCATCGATAATGACACCCCAAAATGTAGTTGTTCTAACAGCAGATGTTCGTGTCATCAGCAAATAGGACAAATGATAGGTGTTGTATTGGTTAAATCATTAATATATAATAGAAAAAGCAAAGGGCCTCAAATTGATCCTTGAGGAACTCCACATTTGTTAGGTAAGAAACTAGACAAAACATCATTTTACATTACATATTGTTTTCTGTTAGATAAATAGCTCTCAAACCATGACAATGCAACTCCACGAATTCCCTAACAGTAAAGTTTTTTTCAGTATAATGTGGTGGTCCGGGCTTTTGATAAATCCATAAAAACTCCTATTACATGTTATTTATTGGTCATATCATTCGTTTATAAAATTATAAAATTGTACTATAGCTTGGTCAGTTGAATGTCCTTTTCTAAAACCATATTGATTTAGATTTAGGAAATGAAAAGTATCTAAAAACTTATAAAGCCTATTGTAAATAACTTTTTCTAAGATTTTGGATATGGTGGGAAGAATAGGAATAGGCCTGTAATTGCTAATTTCATGAGGATTGTCTTTTTAAAAAACAGGATTTATCTTAGCAATTTTCAAGGACTCGGGACATTTCCCGGTATTCATTGATATATTAAAAATGTGAGTTAAAGGACAAGCGATAAAGTGTATGACGTGTTTAAGAAGGGAAGCACTAATTCTATCGTGACCCTGGGATTAACTTAATTTTTTAGATTTTTTGTTTTTTCGGTTATTTTATTAGGATCAGTGGGATAAAAAAACAGTGTGGAATTTGAAGGTTCAGGAAGAAATGTAGCAAAATTTTCGTTCGGTGTATTACGTTTATTTGGTAAATTAGGTCCTATGTTTACAAATAGTAATTAAAGGTATCGGCTACATCTTCAGACTTTATAACTGTATCATCTATTGTAAAATTATCATTGGGCAATTTTTTAAAGTTTTTTTCTCCAATCAAATCATTTATAATCCCCCAAGTAGATTTCATATTTGATTTCACTCTATTGAGTTTGTCGGAATAGTAAATTTTAAGAGAATTTCGAATGATGTTAGTTAATTTATTTCGGCATGTTTTATGTTTTTTTTTTAATGAATAGTTGAGTTCGTTAGATAAGCCTTATACAGTTTATTCCTTGTGTGTATCGACTGTAGAATTGCTTTTGTTATCCATGGCGTTTTTACAACGCTTATTTTTCTTGTTCGCAGACATCAGAGGGAAATTTTGGTCATAATATATCTGCAATTTTGTATTAAAAGTTCGTACGCTATATCTGAATTTGATTCATTAAAGACTTCCAACCATTCTTCTGTTGCTAGATCACTTTTAAACGATTCAATAATTTGCATGGCTATGAGGGGGTCTATAGATTAATCCGACGATTATATTTTTTGGGTTTGGATTAATGATTTCTAAAAATAATGATTCACTTTGTTTTAACGATATTTCTTTTCGGATTTTAAATTGTAAATTTTCATTGACATAAAATGCGACACCCCCTCCTCTTATTCCTTCGCGATCTAGTCTGATCAATGTATAATTTTGCAAGTTAAATACATTAGGCGAAGTGTTATGAAGCCAAGTTTCAGTGACACCAATATTAAATAGAAAAGGGAAAATTTATTTAGAGTATGCAGCAATGTCTGAAGTAAATTCATCAGTTGTGTAATAGTAACTATCAGAGGATACTTTGTTTGTATTGAAAATGGATAACAGGTCTAAAATCATTATTATTTAACATTGATTATCATTACTAATTTAACATTGACTATAGGTATAATAACTGGTTTGCATGCAAAGTTTCTGTGTCGTACTAGTATGATGGTGGTAGTGATCATAGGATGAAACGAGAATGGAATGAAGAAATAATGATAAGTGAACATGAAATGCATACAAAAGGAATGTATGATGATGAAATCATGAAGCGTTTACTAAATGGATTAACTTTCATAATGATGAGCTCACAAACTTTTGATCATCTCAACCATGAAATACATTTAAAATTACGGAACCTTTGATGAAAAACTTTGTTCCGGCACCACTGCACTTAAAGGGGAAGTCCACCCTGAAATTAAGTTAGTTTTAATAGGAGTAGAAAAATGAGAGAAACAAGTCAGTGAAAGTTTGAGCAAATTCCGATTAAAAATAAGGAAGTTAGGATTTTTTAAGTTGCGATCAATCAAACACAAATTGGCAACTCTATGACGTAAAATGCGAGCTCAACTTCCATTTGCTTAGTACTAAAAAAAATCTAAAATTTTCATTTTCCCTCAAGAAAAATTTCAACCATACATGCACCCTAAATATAATAATTGCAAATATGTTTCTATACTTCCCCTGCAAGGAACAAATATATATTACGTCATCAATAATGAAGAAAACATGATTTTATGGAATATTATGCACAAAGCAAATGAAGGAGAGCTCGTATAATAAGTCACAGAGTTGCCAATTTGTATTTGATTGATAACAACTTCAATAATTCATAACTTTCTTATTTTCATTCAGAATTTGCTCAAACTTTCACTCACCTGATTTTCTTATTATTCTGCCTCTATCGAAACAAACTTATTTTGGGGGTGGACTTTCCCTTTAATGAAAACATATCTGATGCCTTACTAACATGGTATTAATTATTCAAATTAACAGAGAATGCTTCTATGCATGGCCTGCAATTGCAAATTTGTAAAACGAAAAGTAAAACAAAATAGAGAACTAAATTTATGAAAACTTTAGTATAGATATTTAATCTTTTTCATTATTAATACGTTACACAAATTCATGCTATATTTAGCAAATATTACAAAATAGACATGTACGACGACATATGGAATGAAGTTGAACATAATATCTACAGTATAAGCTTCTAATGTTGTATTAATTCACTTCACATATCTTTAAAGAAAACAAGAAAAGAAAACTTTTTCGTTATATACCATTTGGTACATGTATGTTAGGTAATTAATGAATAACGATACATTTGAACATATTTTCAAAAGAATAAATTACGCCCTAAATTAGACTAAATTCAGCGCAGCTGGATTCTACAACAAACCAGCTCACGCACCCAAACAAAATTCCTTCTCGGGGACCGTGTGATGAGACACTCCACCAACCTGTCGTCAATGGAGGGACCACAGCACCCGGGATCCAGTCTACATTAAAATCCCATTTGCCAGGGGGGCGGAGGGTACTCACATATTAATACATATGGGGGTTTGCCGCTCTAATGGGTCACCTTTTCACAAGAAATCCCTAAACATGGGTCCCATTTTTATCAAAAATATAGTTAAAAAAGGGTCAATTTTGTCAAAAACCCTCCAAAATGGCTATTACAAATGGGTAGGGGTTTCGGGACTTCAGCGGAACACCCCCGTCCAAACCAAATATGAGTACCCCCCGGGTGCATTGTGAATTCCTGCGGTAGAAAATCATCATCATTGTTAGCTGGATTTCCACTACAACCCAAACTTGTCGATTTAACTCAAACGAAAATTCGAAATTGAAAAATCCGTCTCTGGAGTGTGGTGTTTTAAAACGCCTGTTGCAATTTCACCGATTTTTGCGCTGTTGATGCCCGCTCTTAAAACTTCAGTACGATTCCGAATTTTGCTCACGTGACATTCCTCGCTTCCGTGCTCAGGACAGCGACAAGTGGCGGATGCGCACTACTCCCCTAAAAACTAAACGGTGTTTGGAATGTGTAAATGGGCCTGCAGCCTCTTTGTCGAAAAAAAAAGAATACATATATCCAATTGTTTCGATATGGAAATGAAGGCAGTATAACGAAATGATGTCTATCGAATGTTCGCTTAGCTTCGAGCCATTACCAGATAATATTGGCGCTTTCGTAGATGACTCCATCCCGGAAGCTGGAAAACAAACTCACATTGGTGCTGATTTCTATAATCGGGGCACACTTAGGTTTCGGTTCAAAATGAATTGATGCCCGCTCTTGAAACTTCAGTACGATTCCGAACCTTTTTTCCTTCCTTAATGCAGGTGATGCTTGTTTGCAACTCACAAACGAACCTGATCAGTATTCAGGCAGGGTAGAGGTCAAGCTGGCAAGTGGCAGTTGGAGTAAATTGTATCTTCATTATTATGATGGTACATTGTCTCGGTATCAGCCCAATAAACAAAATCACGTGAAAATCACGTCAATATCAAGGTATCGACTTGAGGAGAGTTACGTTCTTCAAACACCGGACATTTACGTAAATGTGTTAATACGTTTATTGCATTAGGTAACTTGAAACACACGTTCACTAAATCACGCAATTGTCACTGCAATATCACCATTATAATAACGTGATTATCCCTACCTTGGAGACCATGGTTTGTAGACCTAATACTCCCGTGTTTGTTTGGTTATGAAATTACATCTTCATAAACGAATTTATCGCGTCACAGAAACACGTGAAGCGTTAGTGATAGTTTTAGTCAAAATATCTGCGTGAAATTCACGTGAATATTACGAGGCTGACTTGAGATGAATCATGTTCTTCATTCACGTGAAATTTACGTCGAAGAGGAAGTATGATACTGTAACCCGCGTTCAACCCAATAATTACGCAAATGTTACACAATAAATGAACCAAAATAATGACGTTCTCATCCCGTTTCTGAACATCGTGTCTTGGATCCAAGCGCGCCGGAAGCAGTTTGGGATAAGAGGTGGTTGGGTGGGGGGGGGGGGGGGGGGGGGGGGTGCAAACATCCCAGAAGAAAAAGCTAGTTGCAACTGGTCCAGTTGATGAACCATTTAATGCCATCTGGTAACCCTGGAAATTGAAATGGGCTAAATGATCCAGTTGATCCAGGCCAGTTATAATTCAACTGGTCTAGCTGAGCCATTAGAACCATTTGGTAAAACTTCCAACCAGTTGAACAGCAACAATACTTCAATACTGGTACGTCTGTATTTCCAATGTAAGGGCATTGGTAATAAGTAGACTTACATAATTGAATTAATCGAAATTTTTTCGTATACTTGTACTTTATTGAAATTATTTTAGTTCACAGTTAATGTTTCCCTTATTCATGTTTAACTATTTATACGAAGTAGCGAAATGTCCTAATAACTGGTAATTTATATTTGTAGTATTTTCGAAATGAATTGCATATAACTAAATCATCAGTAATTAAGAAATATGCTGTAAATTCAGATAAATTGTTTAACAAACATAGATCTGCACGCACCCCATATTCAATATGCAAATGAATTGGTGTCAGCTGGGTCAACTCGAAATATGCCAACGCTCAGTCATCAACTGGTGCAACTGGAAATATGCACACTCCAGTTATCAACTGGTGCAATGAAAATATGCCAACAGTCAGTTATCAACTGGTGAAAATAGAAATATGCCAACAGTCACGGGATTATCACCACGGAACTTAAATGGTAACTGTGAAACCATCAAGACACCCAAGAATAACTCATGTTCACACATGGAAAACACGGAATACCCAGCTTATATCAATAATCCGTTTGAGTCACGCGATCATCACCGCGGAACTGCTGGCAACTTTGACTACGATTTAAATAGGTGTTTTAAGACACCTAATCATGACTAATTTTTCACACCTAAAAGTCACGTATGCCCAGCTTAGATTAATAATCCGTTTGAGTCACGAGATCATCACCGCGGAACTTATGGCAACTTTGACTTCCATTTAAATAGGTGTTTTAAGACACCTTATAATGACTATTTGTTCACACCTAAAAGTCACGTATGCCCTGCTTAGATTAATATTCCGTTTGAGTCACGAGATCACCACCGCGGAAGTGCTGGCAACTTTAACTACCATTTAAATAGGTGTTTTAAGACACCTAATAATTACTAATTTTTCACACCTAAATATCACGGATTCACAGCTTAGATTAGTAATCAGTTTTAACTACGTGATCATCACCAAGAAAGTTATGGTATCTTTGAAACCATTTAAATAGGTGTTTTAAGACACCTAATAATGACTAATTTTTCACACCTAAAAGTCACGTATGACCAGCTTAGATTAATATTCCGTTTGAGTCACGAGATCATCACCGCGGAACTTATGGCAACTTTGACTACCATTTAAAAAGGTGTTTTAAAACACTTAATAATTACTAATTTTCACACCTACATATCACGTTTTCACAGCTTAGATTAGTAATCAGCTTGAGCCACGTGATCATAACCAAGAAATTTATGGTAACTTTGAAACCTTTTAAAGAGGTGTGTAAGACACCTCAGAATTACTAGTTGAATATAACCAGAGATTCACGGACAGAACAATAAGACGATTAGCCGGTGTAAGTAACGTGATTATTACCATCAACCTTGGATAACCTGTGAAACCAGGAATCGTTAACAACGATAAAGATGAAGAAAGAAAATTTCCATATTCGTTGCGAGGGTGCCCGGGTGTTTGTGCTTTGTGGTTTGTAACGTAATGATTTATGGACGTCAATAGGCCCATTTACACATCCCAAGCGGATTTTTGCATTTCCTTTTACATTACTAGGAAGTACCCATAGTTAGCTATTGTCTTGAACATTAGCGTTAGCGCCATCTACTATGAAAACGTCGACATGAAATAGGCACAGTACGTCAAGCTGGATTAAAACTGAAACTAACATTTTTTTTATTTCTACTCACACGACAAAAATTCGAAATCGAAAAATCTATCTCTGGAGTGTCGTCTTTTGAAACGACGATTTTTGCACTGTTAATGCCCGCTCTTGAAACTTCGGTACGATTACAGTTCTTGCTCACGTGACATTCATCTCTTCTGTGCTCACACATGCGCAGGACCGCAACAAGTGGCGCATGCGCACTAATCCCCATAAAAATCAGAATGAGTAAAATCGACAATTGTATAGGTCCTTCCAGTAATGTAAATGGCAGTCCCCAAAAAAGAAAATCGACGATTTGTCAAAACGGTGGTAGGGATGTGTAAATAGATATATATCAATGTTATTGGTTATTGGTGGTCATTTTACCTGACTGCTAAGAAAGCATAACTGCTTGTAAGGAAGCAACCAGACGGCCGACGGCTTTAGGTCCTCTCCGATGGACCTGGTAATGAGTATTAACGCCTTACCAAAGGGCACTTGCGCATCGACTCGGTTTCGAACCCGGGTCACCGGATTACGAGACCACTGCTCTACCAACTGAGCTATCGCGCCTCCTCCATTTTTGTCGCTAACAAAAATTACTTCTAATTTATTTCGATTTGGAAACAGAGGCAATTAAAACAAATAATGTTTGATTACTATCTGGCTCGCTTTATCATGTTTATAATATGGACTACGATCCATTAGTATATGATATTAGCGCTTTCGTAGATGACACCATCCCGGAAGTTAAAAAAAACTCACATTGGTGCTGATTTAAATAATCGGCGCCGACACAGGTTTTGGTTCCAATTCATTGATGCACAGTAGAAACGCCTTATGATAGATGAAAGTCATAGGCGTCGACTTGTCGGAATAGTACTAGCGAACCTGACTCCGACTCTAAAGAAGTGACGCCATTTTACTGAGTAAAGGAAATGACAAAATCAGTTACAGATACGTTGAATCGGCGGGGGTGAAATATTGGTAAATGGAAAATTAAATCTTCATTCAGGTGCGTCAAACTAAGTATGCATATGAAAGATGGAATCAATGGGGCACCAGTAACATATGTAGTAGTATTTATACCGACTGGGCAAATAACGAATTGGTAAAACACACTGATAGATAACTAAATGTAAACCGACGTTAAATACACCTACAAGATAATTTATTGTTATGTAAAAAATACATACAATTTGTCTTCGGACATTTAAAGGTGCTATACATGTACATAAATATATAAATACAGACAAACAAAAACAATTACATTTCAACATAACATTTAGCAATCATCACAATTTTAAGAATGCTGCATTAAAGATACTTTGTCCCTCTTGCAGCCAACATCGAATTATGTAGAACTTTGCAGGAATTATGAATATGTCATGTATGTCCTAATTGTGAAATTTAAATGTTAGCAGTGTCCTAATATTCAAATTATGCGAGGAAACCCGTTTACTTGCTAGACTTCACTGTCAGACACTATTGAGTGACTGACTGGCTTTTTTCTTCTCTGGTAATAACATACATGAAATGAGCTGTAAAGGGTGCATGAGCATTTGTCTACATCAATAACCCACTTCTTGTAATGTCCAAAATTAAACTAATTGAATCTTTACGCAGCATCAAGCGTACGACCAGTCGGTACAATGGTCTGAAAATCAGACTATTACTTACTGGCTCTATATGACATGAAATTGTACATATAATGTATATATATATAAATAATTCATAAAATAGTGTGTGGCAAAAATAGTCAACTGTAACTGATTGCCAAACAAAATCAAATCAAGAAGAAGAAGAATATAGCTCTTAAGTCGATTCGACAACTAATAGTCGTCATTTCCCACTTAAAGACATTTTCAAGCCCCCCCCCCCTTTTTTAGGGAATTTTTAAATTAGTATTGTCTTTCAAATACCGTTGGAATTTAAACTTTTCATTTTTTTAGCCTGCAAATGGGAAATAGTACCTTTAAAAGAATAAGATAATACTGAATAAAAGGCAGTGCAGTTAAAAAGCTTGTTTTGTTTTGTTATTGAGCTCGTCCATCCAGGCACTTCCACACCAGAACACCTCTCCAGGGGGTTGTTCCATAAAGCTGTTCGTAAAGTTACGCATGACTTTACACGCGACTTGTATATGAAGTGCCAGATAGGATGCCAAAAGTTTTTTCTGATATTTCCCATTACCTCAAGTGAAAGTGTTTGGACAAATTCGAAGGCATTGTCCCCAATGATATTGCATTTTTCTTTGTCCAGGCTTCCCTTGGATTTCCTTCTTGGAATTTGTGTTCAAACTCTCGTTTCCTAGCATTAATGTGTCTCTTAAAATCTTCTTTAAGGATTCCCTATCATTATTTTGAAAAGCTACAGTTTTCTGGTGAATAAATTGTCTGCATCGTTTGTCCACCCACGGTTTATTGTTTGGGTAATGTTTGAGAGTTTTTTCTGGAACAATCATATCTTCACAGAATTTGATGTAATCTGTTACCACTTCTGCAGCTTCATCTATGGATGATCATGAATCCAGAAGAGTGTCCCAATCCGTACAGTCGAAACATGCTTTCAGAGTCTCTGTAGTGTTGTTTGTACAGTCCTTCACCGTCTTCCTTGTCTGTGGCTTCTGACATTTCAGCTTCTGCCTATATTGTGGAATCAGCTGAATAATGTTATGGTCAGAGTTTCCTAAAGGTGGTTTAGAACGTACTTTATACCCCCTTTCGTATGTTTCCATAACACTTATCCAGTGTGCGAGTGCCTCTAGTAGGGATATCCACATTTTGGTAAAAATATGGCATGACACCACGCAACTCACAGCTATTGAAGTCTCCTAAAACTATCTGCACTGCATCTGGCGATGAGGCTGCGATCCTAGACTTCTTGTATCTTAGATGCAGCACTATTAACATCTGCATTTGGTTGGATGTAAACAACCATAATATAGATGTTTGCAAATTATCGTGGTAGGTAGTGTGGTCTGGCTGAAAAATAGTTCAATATCTCCAGAACAGAAACTGTCTTTGATTTTAATATTGGTTTCATCACACCATCTTTGATTCATGTATGCACAGACTCCTCCTCCTATGAGCTTCCCAGATGAATCTGTACGATCTCCCCTTTCACACACAAAACCATCTATTTCCGTATCCGCTGTAGTGTCTTTGAATGAGAACCAGGTTTCAGTAAAGCACATCAAACAGCTTTCACGGTATTCGTAACGATAATTCACACATACCTTCAACTCATCCATTTAATTTCGTAATGAGTGACAGTTACCTGTTATGTCTGAGGTCAACGGCGGTCGGAAACTTCGCCTTCTGAGTCGGGCTCTTACTCCTCCCTTTCGTCCACGCTTACGACGTTTCACCTCCGCTGGAATGTCATGGTCCAGCTTTGAGTCACACCCGGCTGCACATATTGCTAGCCGGAGAAGAGTGTCTCGGTCGTACGTTATGCGGCTGACCGGTAATATCGTCCCGATGTGTAGTAATTCATGTTGTACGGGGCTTGCTCTCAGCTCACAGATTAATCCACCGACCAATATGGCTAGAACTTACAAGTAGGATTCCACCATATGAAGTCAACCCACACTTTCCCATTTTGACTGCGTAATGTCCAATATGTGTACAGATGAAAAATGTTGATACGAAAATAAAGGACAAATGGTAAAAAAGAACGAAAAAATGAACTTTGTGCAGGTGCAAAAAGAGTCCGTGGTCGCAGCAGTGCAGCGCCCTCTAGGAACTAAGTCGAACTGATGGAATGGATATTACCCTCAGTTGTTAAAAAAATGAATAATGTAATGAATATATTTGTCATAAAAATCATTTACTTATTTATTTCATATTATTATTATTATTATAATTATTATTATTATTATTATTATTATTATTATTATTATTATTATCATGTTTAAAATATTTTTAGATGGGGTTAAGGCACGTTAAAATTACGGTAAATCAAGAGATGAGACACCTTTAGCAAAATTGTGTATATATTACGTCATTGATGTGCATGTATACATGCAAGCGCAGGTATACATATACAACAATATAATGTATTTTCGCCACGGAGAATGCAGCATTAGCCGTTACTTATTTTGCGAACCATGGTGCCAAAGCAGATTTAATCCATGGATCGATCCTTCGAGTGCTGACGTGTTCTGAGATTTTATACTGCGTGGTCACCTTTATTTACATATACAACAAAGTGAAATATCTTTCGAAGTAGAGGGATAAAATACAGCAAAGGGTATTCTCTGAACTTTAAAAGAACACAAAAAATGATCAATATTTTGCACTTCTTCAATATGCAATTACTATATATATTTTCATTTCTACGAGGTTTATAAAACGGAATATGTTGCAATACATTAACACTGAATCTCTTAATCACACTTGGTAATACATATTTGAATAATTTTTCTAATTAAAACATGACTGAAAGCTTACGAAATATGTGTCTGTTAAAGTTATAAATGTACTTTAATT
The DNA here is from genome assembly GCF_000002235.5 of Strongylocentrotus purpuratus. NCBI lineage: Eukaryota > Metazoa > Echinodermata > Echinoidea > Camarodonta > Strongylocentrotidae > Strongylocentrotus > Strongylocentrotus purpuratus. The sequence continues at coordinate 23,954,502 of NW_022145602.1, forward strand.
TTGGTAAATATCCTCTTATTTTGGGAATTGAAGACAATGCGAAACGCCGTTATATAATACCATTCTTCTCAAGTAATCTCCGAAACTTTATTTCTGTCTTTATACAGGTAATCCGGGTTTGAAGCATTGATACAGACCTGATCAGTATTCAGGCTGGGTAGAGGTCAAGCTGGTAAGTTGCAGTTGGAGTAAATAGTATTTTTATGATTATGGGAATTGGTATTTGTCTCGGTATTAGTATATCCCGAACATCTGTCGCTAGCTTGGATTCAGGGAGCTCAAATTCTGGAATAGTTTTGAATATTGCAGCACGTACAGAATGACAAAGGTGACACTGAAACTGCATATTCTATCCTAAGAATTATTCTTTGGGATTTGAATAATTATTTACATACATTTACATATCCATTGCGGGCGTACCGGATTGTACAAGTAACCCTTATTTCTAAGGTGGTTGCTTGGTTCCTTCAAATGGATATATGGATACCAATGTCCTGATAATTAATCATAAAATAGGCACGGTACGTCTCACTTTAAACGAACCATGTCCAATAAAACGTTGCTTATAGCGCCATCACCTTGCAGCTTGGGGCATCTCACATAAATTTGCCGATCCTTAAAGTAGATATTCATTGATTTTAAAAACTAAATTTATTTTCATTATTGCAAAGTTGAAACTTTGATTCGACAAGGTTATCAAAAGTCAATGCTTGAAAACGTAAAAAAGTAATGATTATTTTAAATTACAAAACGCTTGAATACAGCCCCGGCATAGCACCTGAAGAGCTCTCCCAACGCTGCTGAGATGTATGAGATCACAGTATGGACACGATTTGCACAAACAGACGATGTCCCATGACATCTCACACATTTTCAGTGCCTGTTTTGTCATCTGTCCTTGAGTTCTTTCTCATTCTTCACTACCGTCAGGCTAAATGTATAATTTATTGCCTCACTCTAAACCCCGCGCATGGTTTTATTTTGATGACAAATGCAGTGATACAAAAATAAAGGAATCTTTCGCTTGTAAAAAAACCAAGACGCCATTGTATATTCAGCTGCACACATCGCGGTATGTTCGGCGGTTCAAGAGGGAACAAATGCCGTCTTCAATATCATTCCGGGGGGGGGGGGGTTCAATTTGAAAGTCTGGTTTCTTTGATTGTTAATTAACCCCTATCCTGTTTATTTACAAGCAAACGATTTTAGTTATCAGAATCGGGTCATATCCCCTTTTGAATGGTTTGACATACCATAACATTTATATACACTAAACTCATTATAATTTGACAAATAATAGCTTTGCAATTATGTTCATTCTTTATGGGATGTCGTCTGCTTGGGCAGTATTGGTCCATATAGTGACGTCATTAAAACATCGTTATTTTTCTGGCGAATCTCTCGTATATTCCAGCTGCTATGGAGGTGGTTGTATTTGTATTTTTATAAATCACCCGATATGTAGTTGACCTAAAACTTGTACGATGGCCATCTGTTAGCTTACCAGTTTCTAGTGATACATTAGTTGACATATTTGTGATTTTCTTTGAATTTCACCTTTAACCGGATGCACCTGAAGCCTTTTGGTAGATAAATAACATCATCGTAAGTTGCATTTTCCATGCAAAAAAAAACCCCCACACATAACAAAAGACAAGTTGCCAATTCAGAATTGATCCATGGATCGACCCTTCGACTGCTTAGATTTCCTGACATATTATATTAAAAAGAGTGGTAAAGTACAGTTGAGGGCAATATCTTAACTTTCAACAACAATTTTTTTTTAAATTTCTACGAGCTTAAAGGTAATACAAAGTTTTGGGAAATTTTGAAATTGGTTGGATAGTGATTCTTTACCATTTTGATATATTTGGATGCCCCTGTGGATGTATTATAAGCACTAGAAAAATTAGCCCCTAAAACACTTCTGCTTTCGAGAAAAATTGTATATAAAAATTTACCGGTGCTCCCGGTAAATTTTGATAAATTGCAAATAGCGCCTATACGGTCGTACGGTGTTAGCTGCGACCATGAAAATCTCAGAATATGTAGTTGTGATATATTATTTCCAAACGGGAAGAGCTAATCGGTCGAATTTTATAGTCAAGAAACATTGTTTTATAGCTTAATTAATATCTTGACCTTGAAAGGGAGCTATACAACATAAAGAGTTTATTATTTACAATTTCAAAACTTTAGACTCGTTTTCAACCGCGACAACGATCACTTCCATTATGTTCATTTGAACCAAATTCATGACCCCATACCAAAACTTTGTATTACCTTTAATGAAGAATGTAATGAAACGGAATAATATGAAATGCAATAACAATTTTTCAATATAATAATAATAGCTAGTTCTTATATAGCGCTTTTCAGGACCGAAGGCCCTCTCAAAGCGCTTTACAGATATATATATTATTACCCCGGTCATAGGATTTAGGCTTACCCGCACACAATGTATGCACATTTTCCACTCCCTGGGGAGCATTCCAGGAAGGCGTCTTTTTTACAAGCGCACACGTGCTAATCTAACGACATTAGCTTTCGCATCTTACCGGGTACCCATTTACACCTGGGTGGAGAGTGGCTAATGTAGATCAATGTCTTGCCAAAGGACATTAGTGCCGCGGTGGGACTTGAACCGCGAACCTTGTGATCCACAGTCCGGTGACATATCCACTCGTCCAATACTTAAGAAGTAGGCGTCCGATAAGTAAACATGAGTGCACTTTAGTTATGTTATAATTTTGATATTGGAAATTAAAAACAAATTGTATTGCAATTATATAATACGAAACTTTTTATTTACTCTCCGAAACTTTTTCTAATCAAACTTATACAGGTGAATCGGCTTAGATTTGCAGTTTAGAGATGAACCTTATCACTATTCAGGCTACGTAGAGGTCAAGCTGGCAAGTGGCAGTTGGAATAAACTGTACGGTTATTATGGGTCTGGGTATGAGTATATCTAGAACATCTGTCGTCAGCTTGGGCTCGGGGAGCTCAACTGGTTGGATAGGCTTGAATATAGCAGCACGTATAGTATGACAACGACGACGAGATGTGCTTACGGCATTGCGCATCACCGATGTTGCATTTTCATCCTAAAGAATGTTTTAATTGGGGTTTTAATTATCTTATTTAGTACGATGAAAATGACACACAAACTTTCGAAATCCATTCCGGGGATGCGGGAGCGTAAAACAACCCCTATTTCTAATGCTGTTCCGGTAAGGCTGTTTGGTTCCGTTAAATTGATCTATAAACGTCATTATCCTTAAACGTATGAGCGCTATCTATTATAAAAACCGTCGACATTCAAAAAGTACAGTAGCCCACACCTCGCTTAAAGATATCATCGTTTTTTTCAAAATTCATTTTTCAAAATTCATTTATCTATTTATTTAATTATTTTTTATTAATATTATTATTATTTATATAAATATTAGTATTACTATTAGGTGATCCGTCACGTACCGATCGAATGGATCACTTCTTAATCTTCTTTATTATAAATATTATTGATTTATTTCTTTTTATTCTCTCATGTAAATTTGTTTGGCAAACATCTCAATCACGGAAAGAGCTAGATGAATTAAAATTTCATAACATGATGTTTTTAGTCAAGGTCCAGAACATAACATCGAGATTTTGAATTTGAATTTGAATTTATTAACAACAACACAGCACAATAATGACAGTACATATGAACAATCATACAATGCAAAAATAATACTGATACATGTATACATGTACATAACAAAAGAGTAATGTCGATTGAACAGTAATGGTTTTAAAACGATATTTTTTAGACATACATCTGCATACTATTAAATGTACAAAAGATATACGTAAATGTTTAGGTGAAGTTGTTAATGGGAACTAGAAGTTAGCACAAGTGCTAGTCGAGCCTAGTTCCATTCTTTGGCAAGATTTTTTTCTGTTAATTTGTTTTTACATATGAATGTAAAACTTTTTTTTTTTGTATTTACATATATACAACAAAATAATACAATATCATGTAACTTTTTTTCTTTACTAAAATGAAAAAATAAAAATAAAAAAGCTTAAGCGTTAAAGCATTATAATGAAAGAAGACAAATCTTTGAAGAAAGAAAATCATCAAGGTGTTCATAAAAATGAAAAGGATGTATTAATAAAAATAATCATACACATGTACGTACATGTACATGCACAAATCCTGTAAAAGCTTAAGGCCCCTATAATCGTTAACAAGGAAGTGTATATAGATATAAAAGGAAGACAAGTAATATAAAAGGAAAAAACGAAGGGGGATGGGATTGAGCCCACGTCATTTACATAGAAGGTAGGTGGAAAGATGTCTCCTAAAAGATAACCTCGTTGTTTTTAATCTAATTTCATCTGGCATTCCACAGCTTTGTTCCTACAAATGAAATACAAAATTGCCCTTGCGTTGTCTTACATTTTGGTTGATAAAGTAAGCCACTTTCTTTTCTCCTAGTTGCATATCTGTGCTGTATCATCTGACAATAATCCACTAAAGTGTGTGGTAAATAACCTTTTACCAAATCGTACATAAATGTTGATACAAGAAGTTCATGAAGTTGAAAAATATTTAAAAGTTTAGACTTTGAAAAAGAGTTTGTTCTAAGTGGACTGAATGTTATTGCTCTCATTGCCATTTTTTGACTTAAATATACAATTTAGATTACTTTTGTAAGTGCTCCCCCATACTTCTACTCCATAAGAGAGGTGAGGCTGTATAAAAGCCTTATATAATAACACAAGTATATTCTTGGGAACAAAATGTCTCAGTTTAAACAGAATACCTACTTTCTTTCTTATGCCTTTGTTTATTGTCTGAATATGTTCTTTCCATGAAAGGTGACAATCAATTTCAATTCCTACAAATGATGCAACAGATATCTCTTTAATATCTGATCTTGATATTCTCACAGATCCTTTTTTGTCTATTGATCTACCTTTGGATTTCATAATCATATAGTTTGTTTTCTGTAGGTTAATTGTGACTTCATTTGCATTACACCATTCCTGTACCTTCATTAAATTTTCACTTACAATTTCTAAATCAATTTCTTTTTGTCTAGGATTAAAAGTATGAAAAAGATTTGAGTCATCAGCAAATAATCTGAAATTGAAAAAGTTTGTGGAGTTAGGTTAGTCATTTATATATAGTAAAAATAATGTTGGTCCAAGAACGGAGCCTTGAGGGACACCACATGTTATATTCAATTTCAAAGACATTTTGTCTTTATATTGTATAAACTGTGATCGTTTACACAAATAATCTTCAAACCATTGCAAGGCTAACCTACGTATTCCATAGTGTGACATTTTTTTGAGGAGAATGCTGTGGTTTATAGTATCAAATGCCTTTTGAAAGTCAATAAAGATGCCAACTGTTGTTCTACCTTCATCAAAGTAATGTAATAGTGTATTTGCAAGATTAATCAGAGATAACTTAGTGCTATGTTTCTTACGGAAACCATACTGGTGTTGAAACAAGATATTATTTGCTTCCAAATAGTCAATTACACGATTATTTATTATTTTCTCAAAGATTTTACCCAGTATAGGTAAAACTGAAATAGGTCTGTAATTACCAGCTAGATCTTTTCGCCCCTTTTTATAAATAGGTGTCACTTTTGCTACTTTCAGTGCGTCTGGAAATTTACCTCTTTCTATGGAAAGATTGAAAATATATGTTAATGAGCTTGAAATGTATAGGGCAGCATCCCTCAACAATCTTGCCGGCAAATCATCATAGCCACATGTTTTTTTTATATCTAAAAACTGTAAGTGGCATTTCAATTCATTCTCTGTTATTGGTTTTAAAAATAGTGATTTTTCTGTTCTATATCCTAAATATTCTGTAAAATCAGAATTCACTGGTGGTATTTCCTTTGCCAGCTTTGGACCTATGTTTACAAAAAAGTTGTTAAATTCGTTAGCTATTTCATTGTCAGAAGTTATCACTCTATTTTCTCCACCACCTGAGCTTAATAATTTCTCTACATTGGTCACTTTATTTTTGACATTTCCACTACTCAACAACTCGTTAATTGCTCTCCACGTTTTACGACTATCATTCTTATTAATGAAGAAGAGGTTACTATAATATTGTCTCTTTGCATTTCGTAGAACTGTAGTTAGAACATTTCTATACCTCTTGTATTCTTCCTCGTCTTTCTGTTGGAAATTTGATGCCTTTAGTTTAGAATACAACTTGTGCTTCTTCTTGACTGATTTTAAAATAGCATTAGTCATCCATGGTTTTCTCCCAGCATTTTCCCCCTTTTTTTAGGTTCTTCGAAGTTGATGATATAATTGGTGCATGCTTGTCACAGACTTGCGTAAACAAGTCGTAAAATACAGAGTACGACTCATTTAATTTTGTACAACCACTTACATTGTTCCAATCAATTTTACCTAGATCATCATGGAATTTATTAATATCATAATTTCTGAAGGTACGAAACACAGACTTTTTGTGGCTTTTTTTACTTGCCTTTCTAAGATGCTCAAATGCAACAAAGATAGGGAAATGATCTGATATATCAGTTTCTATAACTCCAGCATGAATAGAAGAAATTGTTACATTAGTGTACACATGGTCAATAAGAGAGGAAGTTGTTTTAGTTACTCTTGTTGGTGAAGTGATTAGTTGCTGCATACCCAAACATTGTAAAGAAGTTAAAAATTGTTCTGCTTTCATATCTATTCCTTCCTTGTGTAGTACATTAATGTTAAAATCTCCAAGTAAAACTACATTTGCTTTATCAATTTTCAATCTTTCTAATGTTACCAGCAAGGAGTTTTGAAATTGATCAATATCAGAGACATGATATTTTAACATATTTTATGGGGGGGGGGGGGGGGATGGGGAAGTTGAGACTAAGGGAAGTGCATAGATAAAATGTTTTCAGCAAAATTGTAGATAGATCACCTAAATGGTGTGCAATGATGTGCAAAGACCTGTATAAAAATAATAAAAAATCACAAATATAATGTATTTTTCCAAAGAAAATACGGAGTTGCGCATCACCGAAAGTGCATTTTTTTTAAATCTGAAGGGATAGTATATAATGGAGGGGTGGGGGGGGGGGGGGGGCGCAGGTGGGCTTTACGGTAATATTTACTACGATAAACATAACCAAAAAAAACTTCCAAATTAAATTAAATTTTACTTCACATCTCTTTAAAAACACATCAGAAGATACACAAACAAATCAGTATAAATTAAACAATATAAATATAAAAACATTAATTGACATGGTACTGTGAAGGAAGGATGAAGCGTGGTGGATGCGAGGGATCAGCAAAGGCCGTTGGCCTGTCAAGGCTGATCCCCTATACCACCCTTCAAGAGAAATACAATATTCAAATTCAATGCGAGGGTGCCCAACCGTGTATCCACCCCATATTTTTAAGGGGGTTGATTCATTGTTTCATAATGATTATATCGACGACAATAGGCCCGTTTACATATCGCAAACGCCATTATTAAAACGTCATCGATTTTCTTCGGATTGCCATTTAACCTCCTGGAATAAAAAAAACACCATTTAAAACGTTTAAGTATACCCTTGAATTGAAAGTTATTAGCAGCGCCATATAATATCAAACCGTCGACATCAAACAGGCACGGTATGTCCCACTTAAAGGGATAGTTGAGTTCTGTTTTCAGACCATAAATGCCTTCAAAGTGCATGGTTATTGCGCGTATTCTTATCTATGACATTTATAGTGCCCTTTTAGAACCTACAATTGCTATGAAGGTAATTTTAGACCCCAAAATATGTGAAATTTAGCCAATACGATCATGCTAAGTCAGCTCCACTTTAAAAAGAAAACACGGTGACCGTTAATTAATTATTTAATTAAAAATAACAATACATGAGCCGGCTAATTGTGGGTAATATAAGCAACACTAAAATGCCAACAAAAGAGCCAACATCGGCATTGGCTGAAATACGACGTAAAAGGCGTTATTTCGATTTTTTCAACGGTTTTTTCAAATTTTAAAAAAAATCTAATATTTGTGGTGGCATACAAGTATTAGAAATTGTTATATCCCAGCCGTCTCTGAACCGATTTTGATCAAACAAAGATGATTTTGTCATTTAAATATATGTTCTTTTAAATATGACTCTCATTTTTTCATTATCTTACACAAAAATAATTTTGTGTAGCAATTTCCGAATCTTGAACATTCACTGTAAGTTTCGTTTGATTCTGTGAGAATTATTATTATTTTTTTTTACCAGAACTCAAGTTTATCTTTAATATGGTGATAAGATCTTCAATAGGTAGGTTGATTGATTTCAGTCTCCTTAGTACCCAATAAACAGAACACTAAAAAGTAACCTCTTTTGGGAGTGTATTTCAAGTGATTTTAAAGTATAGTGCCTTTTGAACTAGATTTAAACGTTATCGACACGTGCCTTCATTTAAACAAAAAAGGTACTCCTGTTCACGTTTTCATCTAACCTAAAAACCACCAGTTTACCACGCGACTGGAGTAACGTGATTCCATTTACCTCTGTAAATCAAGTGTTTATGACCAAATAACCACTTGACCAAGCAACGAGTTTTTTGTCCGCTAACTGATGGTGGCGATAAATACGTAATTATTTGGTCTTTTAAGCACCTTTATCGATTGGTTTCACAGGTTATCCAAGGTTGATGGTAATAATCACGTTACTTACACCGGCTAATCGTCTTATTGTTCTGTCCGTGAATCTCTGGTTATATTAAATTAGTAATTCTGAGGTGTCTTACACACCTCTTTAAATGGTTTCAAAGTTACCATAAATTTCTTGGTTATGATCGCGTGGCTCAAGCTGATTACTAATCTAAGCTGTGAATACGTGATATGTAGGTGTGGAAATTACTAATTATTAAGTGTTTTAAAACACCTTTTTAAATGGTAGTTAAAGTTGCCATAAGTTCCGCGGTGATGATCTCGTGTCTCAAATGGATTATTAATCTAAACTGGGCATACGTGACTTTTAGGTGTGAAAAATTAGTAATTATTAGGTGTCTTAAAACACCTTTTAAAATGGTTTCAAAGTTACCATAACTTTCCTGGTGATGATCACGTAGTTAAAACTGATTACTAATCTAAGCTGTGAATCCGTGATATTTAGGTGTGAAAAATTAGTAATTATTAGGTGTCTTAAAACACCTATTTAAATGGTAGTCAAAGTTGCCAGCAGTTCCGCGGTGATGATCTCGTGACTCAAACGGAATATTAATCTAAGCTGGGCATACGTGACTTTTAGGTGTGAAAAATTAGTAAGTATTAGGTGTCTTAAAACACCTATTTAAATGGTAGTCAACGTTACCAGCAGTTCCGCGGTGATGATCTCATGACTCAAACGGATTATTAATATAAGCTGGGTATTCCGTGTTTTCCAGGTGTGAAAATGAGTTATTCTTGGGTGTCTTGATGGTTTCATTTAAGTTCCGTGGTGATAATCCCGTGACTGTTGGCATATTTCGAGGTGAACCAGCTGACACCAATTAATTTGCATATTGAATATGGGGTGCGTGCAGATCTATGTTTTTTAAACAATTTATCTGAATTTAGGGCATATTTCTTAATTACTGATGATTTAGTTATATGCAATTCATCTCGAAAATACTACAAATATAAATTATCAGTTATTAGGACATTTCGCTACTTCGTATAAATTACATTTAGTTAAACATGAATAAGGGAAACATTAACTATGAACTAAAATAATTTCAATAAAGTACAAGTATACGAAAAACTTTCGATTAATTCAATTATGTAAGTCTACTTATTACCAATGCCTTTACATTGGAAATACAGACGTACCGGTATTGAAGTATTGTTGCTGTTCAACTGGTTGGAAGTTTTACCAAATGGTTCTTGGCTCAGCTAGACCAGTTGAATTATAACTGGCCTGGATCAACTGGATCATTTAGCCCATTTCAATTTCCAGGGTTACCAGTTGGCATTAACTGGTTCATCAACTGGACCAGTTGCAACAAGCTTTCTCTTCTGGGATGTTTGCACCCCCAACCCCCTCTAATCCCAAACTGCTTCCGGCGCGCCTGGACGTAATTATGGAAGATCCAAGACATGATGTTCAGAAACGGGATGAGAACGTCATTATTTTGGTTCATTTATTGTGTAACATTTGCGTAATTATTGGGTTGAACGCGGGTTACAGTAACATACTTCCTCTTCGACGTATATTTCACGTGAATGAAGAACATGATTCATCTCAAGTCAGCCTCGTAATATTCACGTGAATTTCACGCAGATATTTTGACTAAAACTATCACTAACGCTTCACGTGTTTCTGTGACGCGATAATTTTGTTTATGAAGATGTAATTTCATAACCAAACAAACACGGGAGTATTAGGTTTACAAACCATGGTCTCCAAGGTAGGGATAATCACGTTATTATAATGGTGATATTGCAGTGACAATTGCGTGATTTAGTGTACGTGTGTTTTAAGTTACCTAGTGCAATAAACGTATTAACACATTTACGTAAATGTCAGGTGTTTGAAGAACGTAACTCTCCTCAAGTCGATACCTTGATATTGACGTGATTTTCACGTGATTTTGTTTATTGGGTATGAATAACTTTTTGTTACTTCTCTTCAAAAGTTATGTGTTTATTCCATTTTAGGTCATTATGTACGATTAAAACTATTATTTTGGATGATCTTGATTTTCTTTGGTAGATATAAATCATCGTCGTAAGCAGCATTTATAATGCAACAAAAAATTGTCTCTCTTAACGAAAATTCGGAATCTAAAATCCATCTCTGAAAGTATTTTTGGAACGTCGGCCGAAATCTCACTGTCTTTTTGCAGTATAAATGTCTTCTCTGGAAACTTCGGTACGATTTCGGTTTTTGTTCACGTGACTAGTCTTCTTTGAAAATGCATTGAGGTCAGCGTCAAGTGGGTCATGTGCACTACTCACCTTAAAAGTCGAATGAGCAAACATTAATGTTTTTTAATGTTTTTTGTTGGTAGTGTAACAAAAAAAATGACGATTTTTCAAAGCGATGCTTATAGGATGTGTGTTTGCTGTTATCTGAGGGGACACAAAGGCTTTCTATATTTGTATTGATATTTTAATTTTTTCGTTTCTCTTTTATGTTGATACATCTATTATATTAATTAATATATTTGACAATTCACAAATGTTATATGGTTATTGTTCATTTCACCATAGTATAGAGATACAAATATTGACGATTTACTGATGCTATAAAGTATAAATTTATAAATAAATTGTTGAAATATTAAATAATAAAACGCTACTGTGACAGTGCTGCATGTTTTCATGACTTTCATTTTTAAGAGTGTGTGGTAAGTTGATTATTTGTCATCAGATATACACAGTTTAATGAAACACCTTAGGTCCAATATTGTCAACTTACTGATCAATATTCGTCACCAATTTATTCCAAAAAATTATACAATAGCGTGTTAACCAGGAGGAGAGAGAGAGGGAGAGAGAGAGAGATGAAACTGGACTGTGAGAAAAATATCTTAACTTCATCGTTAGACTATCGAACCGGCATGTAGGGAACCGTCGAATTTCAACAGTTTTCGTACACTTTTGACTGTATACAATTTAATTCATCAAAGTCCGTCTGCACTCCTTTTGTAATGAAGCAAACTGAAACAAGGTTTAAAATGTGATATTGCTGTGTTTCTTTCTTAAAATAGATGAAAAAGAATCAATTTTGTTTAAACATTTTTATGACAATTGCTCTTGAACTACACGTTTTATGTGTATTGTAGGTTTTAAACAATCCCGTTCTGGAGTATTTTACTGTAATCGTTAGATAAGGTTCTTTGAGCAAATCGTATTTTTCTCTTACTTTCATTTCTCGTATACTTTCTCGATTATAGAAATGGAAGTTATTTAATTTTTCTCCACTAATGCAGATGCATTTTATTCAAACGCTGTTACACGTATCTAATAAAATTCAAGGTGGTCAGCATATGCCAGATCTCATTCAAAGATATTGTAGTTGTTGTATCGTCATATTGGAATATTGTAGACAGCTGCGTATGTTTCACCATTTTGTTCATAAATAACTACACAATCGTTATATCTACAGAAGATAGAAAAAGATTTTAAAAAAATTTATATTTTTTATTTACAAATATAATAACTTAGTTTATTTTACCTCCGTCCCAGTCTCTCTATTTCTTTCTTTTTCAATTTCTTTCAATTCGGTTTTGGAATGGGAGAGGAATATATCTAATCACGAATTTAATGAGATATTTAGATTATGTCTTCGGCGTTATGACCTAGATATAAAAGTAGGAAAAGACTTGAATACAAAAAAATGTAATGTTAGTGTTCAGCAAGTATAATTGTAAGAGGAGGGAAAACAGAAAGGTTTTTCATTCCCATTTAACGCACTCAACTGTGTTATGTCAGATTAAAGTTGTCATTATTTAATATTAACGCCATCGTACAAAATGGTCGTCATATCTCGGCTGTCTTTTTACCTTTGCGTAGACAGGTGTTGCCGTAAAATCATTGCTCTTTCTCCCAAATGGCGATGAATTTCATGTTGTGAAATCAAACAAAATAAGCTACAAGCACAGACAATAGACATACGTTGTATTTGAAGGTTCATCTCATGATATCACACATTTTACTAATTTATGATCTAACAAAGAACAAAAACTAAAACGAGAATAATACTCTTATAAGTTGAAACTAATACTCAAATAACAATAGAGTATCCCATAATAAATTCTAATTAAATTCAGCCAAGCATATTCTATGAAATACGTCATCAATATACCACATAAACCACACAACTGATCAATTCGAAAGAAAAAAAATGTTTAGAATACTTTCTCTTACGTGGCAGACAACGTCATTGTCGTCAACAGATGCATGTTCCGGAGACCAACTGTGGATAGTAATGGGTTAGCGTTTCATTCTTTGATCATCCATTGAACATCCAAAGGAAATGGACAGAAGTTTCTCCATTTTGTTTATATATACAATGTTGGTCATAATGGTGGAATATTTATTTTTAACCCAGTTTAGGGAAGGATTTTAAAAAATTATTTATTTCTAATAGATCTAGATAATGGCATACATTCTCAAATTTTATTAATATTAATATTAATGAATATTAATTTGCGAGTGTTTATTTTGCGTGACTGCTTAATCATATGTGTGCTACTATGCTAATCAGCTAAGGGACCTACGTCATTAAGTCATAATTGACAGTAATGAGGATTAATGCCTCACAAAAGGGCACTAATATATAGCTGATCGACACGATTTTTATCCTGGGGCCTCACCGTAACGAGGCCATTGCTTAGCCCCTGAATCATGACTGTACGCAGTGTTTGCTAGGGTACGCGGCCGCCCCCACAAATCCCCCAAAACAAATAAAATGCAATAAATTGTCAAAAATTCATCGCATTTTTCCCCGGCCCCCAAAAGAAAAAATGAACCATAATGCATGGTCCTACAGAGGAATTTTTCCTGTATATATTAGTGCCCTTTTGTGAGGCATTAATCCTCATTACTGTCAATTATGACTTAAGGACGTAGGTCCCTTAGCTGATTAGCATAGTAGCACACATGATTAAGCAGTCACGCAAAATAAACACTCGCAAATTATTATTCGATAAAATCTGAGAATGTATGCCATTATCTAGATCTATTAGAAATAAATAATTTTTTAAAATCCTTCCCTAAACTGGGGTAAAAATAAATATTCCACCGTTATGACCAACAGTGTATATATAAACAAAATGGAGAAACTTCTGTCCACTTCCTTTGGATGTTCATTGGATGATCAAAGAATGAAACGCTAACCCATTACTATCCACAGTTGGTCTCCGGAACATGCATCTGTTGACGACAATGACGTTGTCTGCCACGTAAGAGAAAGTATTCTAAACATTTTTTTCTTTCGAATTGATCAGTTGTGTGGTTTATGTGGTATATTGATGACGTATTTCATAGAATATGCTTGGCTGAATTTAATTAGAATTTATTATGGGATACTCTATTGTTATTTGAGTATTAGTTTCAACTTATAAGAGTATTATTCTTGTTTTACTTTTTGTTCTTTGTTAGATCATAAATTAGTAAAATGTGTGATATCATGAGATGAACCTTCAAATACACGTATGTCTATTGTCTGTGCTTGTAGCTTATTTTGTTTGATTTCACAACATGAAATTCATCGTCATTTGGGAGAAAGAGCGATGCGAATGGGAATGAAAAACCTTTCCGTTTTCCCTCCTCTTACAATCATACTTGCTGAACACTAACATTACATTTTTTTCTTCTTCAAGTCTTTTCCTACTCTTATATCTAGGTCATAACGCCGAAGACATAATCTAAATATCTCATTAAATTCGTGATTAGATATATTCCTCTCCCATTCCAAAACCGAATTGAAAGAAATTGAAAAAGAAAGATATAGAGAGACTGGGACGGAGGTAAAATAAGCTAAGCTATAATATTTGTAGATAAAAGATGTATATTTTTCTTAAATCCTCTTCTATCTTCTGTTTATAACGATTGTGTAGTTATATATTAAAAAAAGATGATCAATACGCAGCTGTGTACAATATTCCGATATGACGATACAACAACTACAATATCTTTGAATGAGATCTGGCATATGCTGACCACCTTGAATTTTATTAGATACGTGTAACAGCGTTTGAATAAAATGCATCTGCATTAGTGGAGAAAAATTAAATAACTTCCATTTCTATAATCGAGAAAGTATACGAGAAATGAATGTGAGAGAAAAATACGATTTGCTCAAAAGAACCTTATCTAACGATTACAGTAAAATACTCCAGAACGGGATTGTTTAAAACCTACAATACACATAAAACGTGTAGTTCAAGAGCAATTGTCATAAAAATGTTTAAACAAAATCGATTCTTTTCATCTATTTTAAGAAAGAAACACAGCAGTATCACATTTTAAACCTTGTTTCAGTTTGCTTCATTAAAAAAGGAGTGCAGACGGACTTTGATGAATTAAATTGTATACAGTCAAAAGTGTACGAAAACTGTTGAAAGTCGACGGTTCCCTACACGCCGGTTCGATAGTCTAACGATGAAGTTAAGATATTTTTCTCACAGTCCAGTTTCATCTCTCTCTCCCTTTCTCCTCCTGGTTAACACGCTATTGTATAATTTTTTGGAATAAATTGGTGACGAATATTGATCAGTAAGTTGACAATATTGGACCTAAGGTGTTTCATTAAACTGTGTATATCTGCTGACAAATAATCAACTTACCACACACTCTTAAAAAATGAAAGTCATGAAAACATGCAGCACTGTAACAGTAGCGTTTTATTATTCAATATTTCAATAATTTATTTATAAATTTATACTTTATAGCATCAGTATATCGTCAATATTTGTATCTCTATACTATGGTGAAATGAACAATATAATAACCATACAACATCGGTGAATTGTCAAATATATTAATTAATATAATAGATGTATCAACATAAAAGAGAAACGAAGAAATTAAAATATCAATACAAATATAGAAAGCCTTTGTGTCCCCTCAAATAACAGCAAACACACAAACACACAACCGCCCCTAATTGTAAACCAAATATCGTGTACACGATACATTTCATGTCTTTGGGTAAATGTATTTTTTTCGTTTTATGACTCTGATGGGATACTTTGTCATACTCTCTCAAGTTCCTTTTTTTGACAGCATATGCCTACAATCCACTACACCCATGCGCAATTTCTCTAAACTTTCTACGAAATGTTATCCATTACTATTAACAGTTTTGAGCTAAAAGCCGCCAAATATACGTATGTGCATTCCATTCGAAATGTTCTAATTTTCCCCCAAAATACAAGGGGAACGCTAATCATTTATGATATCTTAGTTACAGTAAATCATCCATCAGGAACAACAGCTAATGATAATGGTTCACATTTAGAAATATACTAATTGTTTAACTTTATATCAATTAAGCTATATGCGATCGTTCCAAAATCTTACTAATTGTACATGTAAACACCACGCAATTAGGAGAGGTCTTTAAATGAGTCTATCATTCGCTGGTTATCCCTAACCATTGACAAATCCTTCTAATACACTTTTAATTAAATACTGTATGACCAATATATTGCTTTACTGCAAGAAATGCTTATCATTTATGGTATGACTGTTACAAAATATTCCCAGATCCTAACAGACAGGGTTGAATGGTAGATTCAAAGGCATAGACAGCTCTTGTTTGGATTTGTTTTGTCGGACTCTCCTAGCCAGGCTATACGATATCGTACATGGCGTGAATTGTTGCAATCAAGAGACGCTATCCAGAAAGCCTCCTGAGTCCTGAAAGATGTCAAATCAGAAACATTTCAAAAGATATCATGCAAGGGAAAACTATCATGAAGATTCACTGTTAATAATTATAGGCGCTACCATACATGTACAGGGCATATAAATAAACGAAACTCTTATTCTTGACTGTATTGAGGCAAAATATACTCTGGATATATATACTTACTCCCTAAAGTTTTAGATTTCTGAACCAAGAATGCTGAAAAAAATAGAAAGTGATACGCTCAAGTGACTTTTTCCTCTCGCCAGTCTATAATTCAAAACTGATTTTAAAAATAACTGTTAATCTATTTTAGTATATGAATTAAATGACGTGTCTAAGAATATTGCACTCGTTGATTTCGAGAATATCTGTCTTAAGTAAGATCTAAAAATGAAACAATGATGTGTATATTCTTTTCAAAATCAAATTTAAATACTGTTTGTCTGCTATTTGAATTACCCTGCAATTACAAACACATGTGAATAAACAAAATAAAGAGCTAACTCATAATATTGAAACAAATACCCTGGATCTGTTCAAATACTTTCCCCTATAATATGAATGTCTTTCTCTTTTTTTTAATGATCTTTTCATTTAAAATATTCTTATATTTATTTCCTCATTCCGAATTGCCATGTGTCCAGGTTTATTGTATTGTAAAATGATTCGTTAATTCACATTGAGGGATTCACAATAACTGACTCAAAGATTTCATGTCAACCATGGGGAAGAAACATTGTATTAATGGCTACAAACGATTCGGACTGTAATACTAAATCTATATCCCGCTATGCGCTTTGTTGGGTTTATTGCAATGACGACCTTCGTCATTGTCTTGTTTTCGTTCACATTCTGCCCCATTAATATTCTCCTTTTCCTCCTTTTCCTTTTCCTTATCCTTATCCTTATCGTCAGGAAATCGCATTCGTTTTGCACGTAATGTTTGTTATTCCTAGTTAGGTGCTTTTCTCATGTCCTTTTCCTTTCACATTTCATAGGCATAGTCTCTAACATCCCTTCAAGGTCACTACATTCTTCGATTTTCGAAATCACTCATGCATAACCGTCCAGGCGCCATTTTGTCCGTTTCTGGTCCATTTTAAGGCCTTTCTTTCTTCCTTCCTATCTCCACTATCCTAGATCCTACACATTTCTAACAAATTCCTCTAGATAGTCTAAGAGATGTTCTTTTATCTGCGACGTATAACCTGCCCTTCAAAATGCCATCTTCATACTCAAAATTCAAATCTGAAACCGACTCCGTCAACTATCTCTCAAATTCTTGAAAAATTGACACCTAAATAATCTAAAACTGCCATAACTTTCTCATATAAATTCCGTTTTGTATTTAAATCTCACAGTATCCTTATCTCATAATTGCACATAGCCATGCCAAATTTCACGCTCCAATGACTTTGCACAACATAAATAGCGCCCTCTAAAGTTCTGGGAATTGGCTTTCTCTCTGTGGCCGTATCTCCATAATGGCTTGGCAAACCCGTACCCTTTTTTGGATTTAGATACTTGAAGATATGCCCTTTCCAGCCATATACAAAATTATATACCCTATCACTGACCAAATTTGAGAAAATTGCCCTCCAAATTCGCCATTTTTAAGAAAATTCCAAAATAACTTCAACTTGCTCTAAAATTACGATCCTTTGACCTACGTCAATAAAACTTGGCACACACATGTATTTATATACGTGACAACTGTCCGCAAAGTTTGGTAAAATTTGATTATGTCAGCGCAAAGTTATCTAAAAAAATGATGTATTTACTATGCATTGCGTGATAGCGCGTTAAATGCGTGCAATACATTGCGCGAAGATAACAATGGTGTCAAACTGACCGCAATGAAGTGCCCTTTCGAATGATACCAAGTATAGTATATGTTCACACAGAAAATTGTGAATAAATCGCATTTGAACAAAGATCACTACACGAATTCCGCCGAGTTTCCGCCCGAATCTAACACGTATCGGCTATGACGTCATTTTTTCAGACTGCTTTTCGCCCCTTAAACGTCCTTTTTTTTCCTTGAAAATTTGCAGTGACATGCCGAGTTCCAATACGCAGGGCACCTCATGGCCGGATTTTTAAAATTGGTCAATGTGGCTATTTACGACGCCATTTTGTCCTATAAATCTATTTTACATCACGTGTTTCGATAGGATTATCATGGGAAAAAAGAGAGTGGTTTACAATAACATTCATGAAATTCTCTTTCTAATGATACCAAATACGGCTCATAAAGAGACATAAAGAGAGAGAGAAAAAACAATTTAACTCCGGTCATAATACAGATCCTGTACGTTTTCCGCTCATGCATTACACGCATTGTCTATGGGGCATATCGGGTTCACGCTTTTGACCCCCAGAACGATCTTTATTGCAATGACGAACATGCACCAAATCCCCTTGGTTTTTGCACGCAGTGCTTGCGAGCCCTTTCCACGTCCTTTCCCATATCCCAATTTCTTTCAAACTTCGTAGGCATAGTCACTACCATCCCATCAAGGTCACTGTTGAGGCCTTTCTTTCGCCCTACCTATCTCCAATATCACAGAAGCTACAGACTTCGTACAAATTGCTCTGGATAGGGCGAGAGAAGCTCTTTCGTTTGACACGTAGAAACATGGCGTCATTGCACGCACATCGTTGTGACACGATTGCATTTCTAGTTATATTTGGTTTTAGTTATGTAAGTTCTCGTGACGTGGTTGAAAAATAAACCTCAACGGTCATGCAAGCCTTCAAGAGGTTTGTTTATGATATTTTATAAGAATACTTTGGCTTTTTGCCTGTTTTGAAATAGAGCCTGGAAGGATTTGAAACGTAAAGCGTGATCATCAAATTTCTTCAATTTTCTTCCTTGTTTGTTAAAACCAATTTTAGATTCGTGCTTCTTTTTTTTTAAATAACTTTTTTCTTAGCAGTTACGTTCTCAAAGCGCACGTTGAAGTATGTGTATTTAATTGAAAGTTAACGTAATTAGAATATAATACCAATCTAAGTTTGTTTCCAATAATAAAACCAGAATATAAAAGTATCAAGCATATTAAATTAGAATCTCTTAATACTGAGTAACATCTTAAAATACTTCTGGAAACTAATGCAGTTTTTATCGGTTATCAACTTTTCTCCACGAATAGAATTTTCATTCCATTAATAATTTTGATATCAAATACACTAGCAATATTTTTTCCTAAATTGAATGAAATAATCCATGAATGCAGTTTGAATATGAAGCATACTTTATCCCGTTGTATTTAGTAGATGCAACACATAAAAGTATATCAGTTTGTATAGCATATTTATGAGTAAAGCAAAATCGTTTACTCGAAACATAACCATTTAAGCTATATATTTTTCATATTTAACAGCTGCTAGAAATTGAATTGTCTTTTCAAAAAGAAATCGTTGTTTAGAGGTATACTTCTATTTTGTAGATTGTAGTAAAATTGGTGTAATGGCGAAAAGTATAATTTGTTTTAATATTTGAAACACCCTAACAAGTATTAGGATTTAGGGCTCGAAAATTAATCCTGAACCTTGTCCCTAAATATGTTAAAAACAAAACCAACAAACGTTGAAAAAGAAGAAAACTAAAAAAAAAAAAAAAATGGACACCCTTTTGGTTATTTCCTTATTGGCAAGATCCCAGAAATATATATACATATCAATAATAAAGATGACATGCGACACACTGATATTTTGATATCGACTTTCTATTGACAGATGTAATTTAGTATGATTTTTTTTTCTTCATTTTTGCAATTATGTTATTTTACTCAAAGGCATCACAAACAAAGATCCTGGTTAAACATATTGATAATGATACAATAATATCGGTTGACGCATTGAAAGTGGGTACTTCCTGTTTTTCTCTGGTATAATTACTCTTTCCAGCGAAGTTTGTTTGTCTTTCTGTATTTCCTCATTGGCCGTTGAAACAACAATTACGTGTGCGCGCCATTTGTTTTCGCACGTTTTTCGCGCGTTATTATTGCTGCACTAGACGCATATATTAGAAGGATGACGGAAACTTTGTTGTCATTAATTAGTTCTTCTTGCTGTGAGTCTGAAGTGTAGATGACAGCGATAGAGTTGAAACTGGTTCTATGCTGTCTTCTTTGCCTCTTCTCCGTTTCATCAGCGATACGTCGTGAGTATTATCCCAGTCTCTGTTCGATTCTTGCTCTGCACATATTATTGAATAATAAAAGTATTATACGTAGTTTTTATTTGCAATGTATGCATGCACCTAGTATGTTTACAGATCTGAATAATCAATCATTGGCCATTCGCGCTAAAATCACATTTAAATAAATTACATTCCTTTGACATGCAATGGATAACCATTCCTGTTAAAAATAATTCATTGATCTTGAGGCTGTACTAGGGGGGGGGGGGGGGGGGGGGAATAAATGCACTTGTACAATAGGTGTATAGGTCTAGCCCAATTTTCCCAAACAACGTGTTTACAACTTACGATACGATTACAAAGGTGTCAATCTTCTTACGCCTTTTAAACATATATCGTAAGAAACAATGAACTTCAAAAAGGCACCGTTAATGAATGAAATCACCCTTTCTAACCAGACTTGCTGTTAAATTTGGAACATGGATAAAAGGAAAAACTTTCAGATCTGCGATACAAGAGAAAACTATTTTTTTTTTTACTGCTTTTTCAATTCCTGGATCGGTACATCAATAATGTGTCTGTTCTGCTTCCAATTGACAGAACATGAAGTGCGGTTTGTGGAAAAGGGATCGACCCACTATCCATATGCCGGCCGTGTAGACGTGTTTATTGATGGCGCATGGGGGACCATTTGTGCTTCTGACTGGGACATGAACGATGCTGAGGTGGTCTGCCGGGAGTTAGGCTATGGCTACCCCTACGGTATCGAGGTCGTTGGTGATCCACCTGCTGGAACCGGTACCAAGTGCTTGTCTAGGGTAAAGTGTTACGGCCATGAAGATCTGCTCTCAGAATGCGAAGTATACCCGACAACGCGAACAAGTAGTACAAATGACAAGGGCATAGTCTGCTATCCTCCCCCAAGTAAGTGACTTGGAAGTGAAAATAGATTCATAATATAATATACAATTAACTCTTTGAATGTTGTAATAGGCCTATTGATTTCCATACTAATAATAGAATATAAAAAATAAACCGTAAATCACAGTCATTGGTGAAACTCCACCAGTAGGC
Source organism: Strongylocentrotus purpuratus (assembly GCF_000002235.5). Taxonomy (NCBI): domain Eukaryota; kingdom Metazoa; phylum Echinodermata; class Echinoidea; order Camarodonta; family Strongylocentrotidae; genus Strongylocentrotus; species Strongylocentrotus purpuratus. The sequence continues at coordinate 23,976,105 of NW_022145602.1, forward strand.
AACATTGCAGTCAAGTGTCTATCTCTGGTAAAGCGCTATGGTCACAAAAACTCACTAGCAGATTTTACTGTTACCAAAGCCGACAGAGTAGACACTCTTAGACACTCTTGACAGGAGAAAATCTGCTATCTTTCACCAAGTATTCTTTTCCTTATGAGATGTGGTAAACAGGAGCTAGGATGCATCTAATTTTTCAATATGTTTCAGGGAAGAGTATTCTGTCGGTTAAGACAAAATATGATACTTGGTTAGGGCAAGGCTTGAAATGTCCGATACAAATGGCTACAACATCAATCTAAGTTTCATTAATGTTCGGGAAAAGAAACCTTGAAACCATTTTATAGTAAATTGGGGAGTAAAGTTATTTGTTAAATTGTCAAATCTGATCCAATGTAGTATTAATTTTGTTTAAAAAAGAAAATTAATTACAGTAGTGATAGTAATACTTTAAAGACAATCTCGTCTCCATATTACTTTGGTACTGCCCCTTCACTTTTTTCTTTTATACATCTTTTATAAAAACCATGATATTTACAATTGTAGGCTTATCCTGAATATTTCTTATTTCTTTTAGTATTTACAGGTCTATTGGTTTTTACCGTATAAATTTCCTCATGATAATTCATAACACATACAACTTAACCAGTCATCTTACTATTAAGGAAAGGTACCTCATTTTGTCAAGTTCACCCTCTTTTAACTGCTCTACACATTGTTAACCGTTGACAAATTTGCAGGTACATCCGAAAACGATGATGATTCGGAGGGATCATTTGTATCATGGACATCAGATGGGAGTGATGTCGACCCAACTTCATCACCTTATGGTAAATAATTGCTTCAATATAATTGAAAGTTTACAGCTAGACCGACTACAGATCATTGACCATTCTTTGCTAGCAGATCTGCTACAGATTGAGATTAAACATACATGCCATGTTAACCCGAGCATGGTTCATCATCTAGATATATACTATACATACTAACTATGTTTACATTATGCTACCTTCATATATAGTCATTATTGATTTTCTTTTTCTTTTCGTGAAATTATTATAAGAACTTTTAAATCACCATCTCAAGTTTTATTACGAGTGCTAAAATTGTGTTTTCGGACTCGAAGCAAGACTGTCAGCTTTTAAGTGCCGGGTATGAACCTGTGTACTTGTAGAGAAGTAAGTCACATGTACAGTGAGTATCATTGTAAGTAAGTAGGTTGAGAATTACGACTTTTCCACGGAAGTATTACAAAACCAAACCTACATTAATGATAATGAGAGGCCAAAAATCATATTCCTTTAAATCAAAAAAAGGAAAACATGAATAGATCAATGATACTTACACTTACAGACCTCAGTATCCAACTCTGTCTTCGAGCCAATGTTTGAATCGCCATGCCAATTGAAGAAACTTTATTTCTTTCCTTTTTACAGTTGGTCCGGGTTTGCGGCTTAGAAACGGACCTGATCAGTATTCAGGATGGGTAGAGGTCAAGCTTGAAGATGGCAATTGGAGTCCACTGTATCTTTATTATTATAATGTTTTGTTGTCTCGGTATCAGTATATCTCGAACATCTGTCGTCAGCTTGGACTCGGGGAGCTCAACTTCTGGGATAGTTTTGAATATAGCAGCACGTACAGTATGACAAAGGTGACGAGATGTCCTAACGGAGTTGCGCACCACCGAAGCTGCATATTTCATTCAAAGGATTATTACATTGGGGGGGGGGGGGGTAATTATCATACTAACTACGATAAAGATGAAGAAAAAAAACTTCCATATGGGTTGCTTATGTGCCCGGGTGTTTGTGCACAGTGTATTTCTAAGGTGGCTGCTTGGTTGTAACATAATGATTTTTGGACGTCAATATAGGCTCATCTACACATCCCAAGCGGATTTTTGCATTTCCATTTCCATTACTAGGAAATACCCATAATTAGCTATTGTCTTGACCATTAGCGTCAGCGCCATCTACTATGAGACCGTCGCACAGTGGAACAGAATCGCCTCAAAGTGTGCCAAAATTCAAAATTGGCGAATGTGAATTTTTGTATTTTTTCATTCGCTTGGGGGAAGAAAACATTCTAAAGAATATTTTCCACACATATTTTAATATTTAGCGAGTTTTAACAGTGTCATATACCCCCTGCGACAATGGGAAAATCTATATGTTGCTCCAAAAATGATAAAAGAGGCAACTTTACAATAGGTGTTGAGAATGTATGAAGGGAAAAGCAATCAACTTGATACTGCGTGCACTTCTTGCCTATTGGTAACCCAATAAGAAAATACAATGACCAAATTTATGGAAGCTTTATTTTGGGAAAAATGAGCATTAAATTTCACACAAAAAGGAAAAAAATTGCAATTTTTATATAAAAAGTAGCATGTTTATTACAATTCCGGCCGGTTCCCGCAGTGATGTTAATCTCAAAATGTCCGCCGAAACCTAAGCTTTCCATTTATGGTATTTCTTTTTGCCAGAATTTGCTACACTGCATGTGCAGGCGCTTTTCCAACTCACGTCCATCGATTATTATTAGGCATAATCGGTACACATTTGTACTGTTTACGTATACGCACAGCCGATTCAACGCTCGTCCGCGTAACCATGGCAACGGTTGCGTGAGTGTAGAGCGTATAGCGTAGTGTATATTGCTTTCACACGTTGATGCAATTCGCAATCACATATGGTATCATTCTAGGAGAACTTGGATTGAAGTAAACGATGGCGGTATTAAGAAGACAGCTTTTTCATGCTGTGCATTCAGCTGGCTTCATTTCAGACATCAAACTGGCATCCGAAACATCCATTGATGCATTATGTGCATATCATAATGTGGGTAACAAGTCAAACATCCCACAAAAACTTCTCAAGAGTTTGTCAAAGACTATTGGACGCTTTCTGTATCGTATGCGAGAGAAATCGAACAAGTGTGGTCGCTATATACCAGGAATATTTCACGAAATAAAACAAGGAATGGCTTAATCAGACACTGACATTCAATACTGAAGTAGAAACATTTCTTGCACAACAAAGCAGCACAGATACCGGGACAGAAACAGAGCCAACTTCAGACTTGCCAGGCACGTCACGTCAAGGGTATTTCATATTTTTAAATCATAATCATTTATTTGATTATATTCCAAATCCCTTTGAACATCTTCTGAAATCAATCGATGTCTCATTCTTTAAATTCATATGGAAAGGGAAACCCGATACAATAAACAGAAAACAAGTAGTTAGTAAATACGAAAATAGTGGACTAAAAATAGTTGATGCCGGACACTTTTATAGAGAGAAATTTAAAAATGCTCCAATTGTTCGTCTTAGGTCCAGAAACCCCTGAAAAGTTCCCCTAGTCAGTGTCATATGAATCTGTCTATGTGTTACAATGCATTTTGGCCTTTTCCAATCAGAAAACTGTATTTTAATGACGTGAGAGAAATTTGAAAATGCTCCAATAGTGTTTCTTAGGTCCAGAAACCCCTTATAAGTTCCACTAATCAGTGTAATATGAATCTGTCTATGCGTTACAATGCATATTTGCCTTGTCCAATCAGAAAACAGTATTTCAATGACGCCATAGAAACTTGAAAATGCTCCAATACACCAGTTTTTACAGTTGTATCAGTGCGCATGCGCAGACATGAGCGCCATTATAAATGGTGAGTAAACAAAGCCAATGACCTAGAGGTCATTTGGTTTGTGCGTAAATTAAGATTGCGCTCATGCAAATTATGATGTGAGCGCACAGCGCAGCGCGCAGGCAGTGATGTTATCATAATTTGCATGGGCAAAGTCGAAGTATACACATTAAATCTACGGAATTATAGTATTTGATCCATGCATATACTCATAAACTCGGAGAAGTCAAACATTTATTTAAACTTCACATCATAAGTTTATTACACGATACTGAAGTCTAGTATTGAATGACCGTATTCTATTTACAGTTACTTATTATTTTGTAAACGACAATGATATGATGTGTCCTATTTGAGTTACATTAAATGGAATACTTATATAATATTGACTGGCCTTGAGGGGTATATCAGAAATATTGACCAAGCTCAGATCATATTGCCCCGAGTCGAAAGACGAGGGCAATATGGTCTTAGCGCGGTCAATATTTCTGATATCCCCCGAAAGTAAAGCCAGTCAATATTTTTATTGTTATCCAAATCAGACATCTAGAGCAAATACAGATATCCACCATGACAATCTCAAGAACTAAACAAACTTTGTCAAACCAACACTGTGCATCCAGTGCTTGACAAATTTTTCGATACACTACAAACAGTGTGTATTTGGTGTGATTATTACGTCACAATGGAGTGCGCGCAAAGTGCGCAGGTTCTCGTACGCATAATAGATGCGCAATGAAAATGCGAGACCGTGGAAAATACCAAGGTATATTTTCATTCGTCTCTACACGCAAAGTCAATACGCGCAGGGAGACCAAGGAAAATACAAAGAATATACCCCTCCGTTCCCACTGCCAGTGAAAACTAGGGCAATACGGTTTTGTAAATGACCAGCTCAGATGTCTGATACGGGTAATAATAACCTATATTTGTATATTTGCCACATTGTATGGTGTATAACTACTATCTAGAATTATTCTACATGCTCTTTTTTAATTGATTCAAGTGCATAGATGTGCTGTTTTGTAATAGCCCCATTGAACACAGGTGCACGGTATTCTACAATCGATCTGATGTATCCTCTTAACATGATGATAAGATCTACAATAGGTAGGTTGAATGATTTCAGTCTCCAGAGTATGTATAATTTGTTGTTACTTCTCTTCAAAAGATCATTTACATGTGTATAACCATTTTAGGTCCTTTTGTATGATTAGACCTAATATTTTGAGAGATTCTACATTACTTAGTGTGATTTCATCAATAAACAAGGCCATCCGCTGTACTGGCTGCTTACAAAGGAGATTATCATAACTGAACATTTAGAGGCAATTAGTTTCATATCATTCCTATGAGACCATTCATGTGGTTTGCGAAGTTCATCTTGTAATTTTAAAGCTTTACATATACTCCTGCTTTTTACCATTGCCACATCGTCTCCGTATTTAAAATACGGTATAATGGAATCCTGGCATGCATCATTCATTAGTATAAAAAAATATTAAGGTCCAAGCTTTGTTCCTGTGGAACTCCTGTATTTATGACATTCCATTTTGATTTATCTCCATTATATTTGAAACACTGCAACAGTTTATCCAAAAAGCTCATTATCCAGTTAATGAGTCATGGTCTAACATCGAGTTTTAGGAGTTGTTGGACTAAAACGTTGTGATTTATTCTATCAAAGGCTTTTGAATAATCAGTAGTCAATATTGTTTATGTAAATTTCACCTTTTCTGCATTTTCCAATATATGGTGTATCAGACCAATGAGGTAATGTGTCGTCGATTAGCCTCTACGATTTCCAAACTGACACGATTAGGATCAATATTTTTGGTAATATCTTCTATGCATAAATGCACCTACGTCAAATTGATGGAGTGTATGATACCCTGCTTTTGTTTATAAAGATATCATAATAATTTTGTAGAATTTCTTTTTTTATTTCTTTTTTTATTGATTTATTTGTTGTGATTACTTTTTCGGGAGGGGGGGGGGGGGGGAGGGACGGCAAATTGAGATTTAGGTAAATGCATACTGAGATGACATATCTTCGGTCAAAAATTATGGGAAAATTACCTTGTAGATGTGCATGTATATATGCAAGCACAGGTATACAAATACAAAATTATAATGGATTTTCGCCTCGGAGAATGCAGCATTAGCCGTTACATATTTTGCGAACCATGGTGCCAAATCAGATTTAATCCATGGATCGTTCCTTCGAGTGCTGACATTTTCTTAGATTTTCTACTGTGTGGTCACTTTTATCTACATATACACCATAGTGAAATATCTTTCAAAGTAGAGGGATAAAATACAGCAAAGGGTATTCTCTGAACTTTAAAAGAACAAGAAAATGATTAATATTTCGCACTTGTTTAATATTTTTTTTTTTTATTTCCACGAGGTTTATAAAACGGAATATACTGCAATACATTAACACTGAATCTCTTAATCACACTTGGTAATACATATTTGAATAATTTTCTAATTAAAATATGACTCAAAAGTTTACGAAATAGGTGTCTGATAAGTTATAAATGTTCTTTAATTGTGGTAAATATCCAGTTATTTTTTGGAATTGAAGACAATTCGGAACGCCGTTATATAATATAATTCTTCTTCTTCTCATTTAATCTCCGAAACTTTATTTCTTTCTTTATACAGGTAATCGGGTTTTGCAGCTTAGATACGGGACCTGATAAGTATTCAGGCCTTGTGGAGGTGAAGCTGGTAATTTGCAGTTAGAGTAAATAGTATTTTTATGATTATGGGAATTAGTATTTGTCTCGGTATTAGTATATCCCGAACATCTGTCGCTAGCTTTGATTCGGGGAGCTCAACTTCTGGGATAGTTTTGAATATTGCAGCACGTACAGTATGACAAAGGTGACACTGAAACTGCATATTCTATCCTAAGAAATATTCTTTGGGATTTGAATCATTATTTACGTGCATTTACATATCCATTGCGGGCGTACCGGATTGTACAAGCAACCCTTATTCTAAGGTGGTTGCTTGGTTCCTTCAAATGGATATATGGATACCAATGTCCTGATAATTATTATCATCGCCATCTAATTGTCTTCATAAAATAGGCACGGTACGTCTCACTTTAATCGAACCATGTCCAATAAAACGTTGCTGATAGCGCCATCACCTTCGAGCTTGGGGCATCTCACATAAATTCGCCGATCCTTAACCGGATGCACCTGAAGCCTTTTGGTAGATAAATAACATCATCGTAAGTTGCATTTTCCATGCCAAAAAACAACAACACACACAACAAAAAACAATTTGCCAAAGCAGATTTGATCCATGGATCGACCCTTCGACTGCTTAAATTTCCTGACATATTATATAAAAAAGAATGGTAAAGTACAGCTGAGGGCAATATCTTAACTTTCAACAACAATTTGTTTTTAAATTTCTACGAGCTTAAAGGTAATACAAAGTTTTGGGAAATTTTGAAATTGGTTGGATAGTGATTCTTTACCATTTTGATATAATTGGATGCCCCTGTTGATGTATTATAAGCACTAGAAAAATTAGCCCCTAAAACACTTCTGCTTTCAAAAAAAATTGTATATAAAAATTTACCGGTGCTCCCGGTAAATTTTGATAAATTGCAAATAGCGTCTATACGGTCGTACAGTATTAGCTGCGACCATGAAAATCTCAGAATATGTAGTTGTGATATATAATTTCCAAACGGGAAGAGCTAATCGGTCGAATTTTATAGTCAAGAAACATTGTTTTGTGGCTTAATTAATATCTTGACCTTGGAAGGGAGCTATACAACATAAAGAGTTTATTATTTACAATTTCAAAACTTTAGACTCGTTTTCAACCGCGACAACAATCACTTCCATTATGTTCATTTGAACCAAATTCATGACCCCATACCAAAACTTTGTATTACCTTTAATGAAGAGTGTAATGAAACGGAATAATATGAAATGCAATAACAATTTTTCAATATAAACGTGACCCAAATACTTAAGAAGTAGGCGTCCGATAAGTAAACATGAGTGCACTTTAGTTATGTTATAATTTTGATATTGGACATTAAAAACAAATTGTATTGCAATTATATAATACGAAACTTTTTATTTACTCCCCGAAACTTTTTCTAATGTTACTTATACAGGTGATTCGGCTTAGATTTGCAGTTTAGAGATGAACCTTATCACTATTCAGGCTACGTAGAGGTCAAGCTGGCAAGTGGCAGTTGGAATTAACTGTTCGGTTATTATGGGTCTGGGTATGAGTATATCTAGAACATCTGTCGTCAGCTTGGGCTCGGGGAGCTCAACTGGTTGGATAGGATTGAATATAGCAGCACGTATAGTATGACAACGATGACGAGATGTGCTTACGGCATTGTGCATCACCGATGTTGCATTTTCATCCTAAAGAATGTTTTAATTGGGGTTTTAATTATCTTATTTAGTACGATGAAAATGACACACAAACTTTCGAAATCCGTTCCGGGGATGCGGGAGCGTAAAAAACCCCCCTATTTCTAAGGCTGTTGCTTGGTTCCGTTAAATTGATCTATAAACGTCATTATCCTTAAACTATGAGCGCTATCTATTATAAAAACCGTTGACATTTAAAAAGTACAGTAGCTCACACCTCGCTTAAAGATATCATCGTTTTTTTCAAAATTCATTTTTCAAAATTCATTTATCTATTTATTTAATTATTTTTTATTAATATTATTATTATTTATATAAATATTAGTATTACTATTAGGTGATCCGTCACGTACCGATCAAACGGATTACTTCTGAATTTCGTCAAGTTTCTTGTATCTTCTTTATTATAAATATTATTGATTTATTTATTTTTATTCTCTCATGTAAATTTGTTTGGCAAACATCTCAATCACGGAAAGAGCTAGAGAAATTAAAATGTCATAACATGATGTTTTTAGTCCAGGTCCAGAACATAACATCGAGATTTATTTCGAAAAAGTGGTCACGTGACCTTCCAGGCACCATTTCCATGTTTTTCATGCATGTCTGTCGACCAGGCGCGGATCCGGGGGGGGGGGGGGTTGCCGAGTGGGCCTTGGCCTTCCCCCTGGACAAAAAAAAAATGGCAAAAACCAATTGACCAGAAATGTACATTTTTTGGTAAAGCAGGGGGGGGGGGCGCGATTTTCAAATTTCCTGGGGGCAAAAAACAAACAAACCATTTCCTCGTTTTTCATGCATGTCTGTCGACCAGGCGCGGATCCGGGGGGGGGGGGGGGCGAGTGGGCCTAAAGATGTGAAAGCAATTACGTTAAGGAAAAAACAGTTATAGTTAGGTTGAATCGTCGGGGCTGAAATATTGGCTATTGACAATATATCTGCATTCAGGTCCGTCGAACCAAGTACGTTTATGACAGATGAAATGAATGAGGAACACGTAACATACACATTTATTGATGGAATGGAAGAAACCATTTAAAAAAAAAAAAAAATCATTAATAATTGATTATTTTATGAATTTGTTATTATTGTTATTAATATATTTTATGGGGGGATGGGCAAGTTGAGACTAAGGGAAGTGCATAGATAAAATGTTTTCAGCAAAATTGTAGATAGATTACCTAAATGATGTGCACTGATGTGCAAATGCCTGTATAAAAAATAATAAAAAATCACAAATATAATGTGTTATTCCAAAGAAAATGCGGAGTTCAGTATGCATCACCGAAAATGATTTTTTTTTTAAAATCTGAAGGGATAGTATATAAGGGAGGGGGGGGGGGGCAGGGGGCTTTACGGTAATATTTACTACGATAAATATAACAAAAAAAACTTCCATATTAAATTCAATTTTATTTCACATCTCTTTAAAAACACATCAGAAGATACACAAACAAATCAGTATAAATTAAACAATATAAATATAAAAACATTATTTGACATGGTACTGTGAAGGAAGGATGAAGCGTGGTGGATGCGAGGGATCAGCAAAGGCCATTGGCCTGTCAAGGCTGTTCACCCTTCAAGAGAAATACAATATACAAATTCAATGCGAGGGTGCCCAACCGTGTATCCACCCCATATTTTTAAGGGGGTTGATTCATTGTTTCATAATGATTATATCGACGACAATAGGCCCGTTTACATATCGCAAACGCCATTATTAAAACGTCATCGATTTTCTTCGGATTGCCATTTAACCTCCTGGAATAAAAAAAACACCATTTAAAACGTTTAAGTATACCCTTGAATTGAAAGTTATTAGCAGCGCCATATAATATCAAACCGTCGACATCAAACAGGCACGGTATGTCCCACTTAAAGGGATAGTTGAGTTCTGTTTTCAGACCATAAATGCCTTCAAAGTGCATGGTTATTGCGCGTATTCTTATCTATGACATTTATAGTGCCCTTTTAGAACCTACAATTGCTATGAAGGTAATTTTAGACCCCAAAATATGTGAAATTTAGCCAATACGATCATGCTAAGTCAGCTCCACTTTAAAAAGAAAACACGGTGACCGTTAATTAATTATTTAATTAAAAATAACAATACATGAGCCGGCTAATTGTGGGTAATATAAGCAACACTAAAATGCCAACAAAAGAGCCAACATCGGCATTGGCTGAAATACGACGTAAAAGGCGTTATTTCGATTTTTTCAACGGTTTTTTCAAATTTAAAAAAAAATCTAATATTTGTGGTGGCATACAAGTATTAGAAATTGTTATATCCCAGCCGTCTCTGAACCGATTTTGATCAAACAAAGATGATTTTGTCATTTAAATATATGTTCTTTTAAATATGACTCTCAGTTTTTCATTATCTTACACAAAAATAATTTTGTGTAGCAATTTCCGAATCTTGAACATTCACTGTAAGTTTCGTTTGATTCTGTGAGAATTATTATTATTTTTTTTTAACCAGAACTCAAGTTTATCTTTAATATAGTGATAAGATCTACAATAGGTAGGTTGAATGATTTCAGTCTCCTGAATATGAATAACTTTTTGTTACTTCTCTTCAAAAGTTATGTGTTTATTCCATTTTAGGTCATTATGTACGATTAAAACTATTATTTTGGATGATCTTGGTTTTCTTTGGTAGATATATATCATCATCGTAAGCAGCATTTATAATGCAACAAAAAATTGTCTCTCTTAACGAAAATTCGGAATCTAAAATCCATCTCTGAAAGTATTTTTGGAACGTCGGCCGAAATCTCACTGTCTTTTTGCAGTATAAATGTCTTCTCTGGAAACTTCGGTACGATTTCGGTTTTTGTTCACGTGACTCGCCTTACTTCTTTGCGAACGCATTGAGGTCAGCGCCAAGTGGCTCATGTGCACTACTCACCTTAAAAGTGGAATGAGCAAACATCAATGTTTTTTATGTTTTTTTTGGTAGTGTAACAAAAAATTGACAATTTTTCAAAGCGATGCTTATAGGATGTGTAAATGGGCCTACAACCTCTTTGTCGTTGAATGCATTTTGATTTGGAAATGGAGGGAATTTCAAAAAATATTGTTTAAACACAATCCGCCTCGTTTTGTTCTATTAGCAGATAATACTTGGCGCTTTCGTAGATGATTCCTTCCCTGAGGTTGGAAAACAGACTCACAATGGTGCTGATTTCTATAATCGGCACTGGCCTAGGTTTTGGTGCAAATTAATTGATGCAGTGTTTCATTTCTTTTTAGGAGAGGAAGGAGTGGAGGGGGGGGGGGGGAGGGTGGCAAGATAAATTACCTCCGTAATGTGCATCGATGTATACAAATACATACATATATTGTATTTTCGTAAAGAGAATGCAGCATTAGCCGTAACTTATGTTTAGCACTATGTTGCCAATGCAGATTTCATTCATGGATTGAACCTTCGAGTGCTGATATATTCTGAGATGATAATAATAATGTACAATTTGTATATAGCGCATATTAAATAATTCGTATCCGGACACCTGCCCCCACCTGGACATCCCTCCCCGAATAACCGCCCCCAGTCAACTACCCCCTAGGACAACTACCCCCGGAACAACCACCCCGGAAAACTACCTCTAGGATAGTTTTGCGGGGGTATCGTCCTAGAGGATGGCTGTCGTAGGGGGTAGTTGTACGGGGGTAGTTTTTCTAGAGGGTATTTGTTCGGGGGTAGTTGACCAGGGGTAGTTGTCTGGGGATAGTTGTCCTAGAGGATGGTTGCCCTAGGGGGTAGTTGTCCTAGGGGGTACGTGACTGGGGCTGGTTATCCGGGGGTGGATGTCCAGGGGGTAGGTGTGCTAGAACCTAAATAATTGTCTCTAAGCGCTTAGGTACTGGAACAAGAGAGAGAGAGAGAGCGAAGAGGAGATACATGATAAATATTGGGTTTTACCGTTTATCACCGTTGAGAGGGCCTTCGGTCCTGAAAAGCGCTATATAAGAACTAGCTATTGTTATTATTATTATTATCACTTACAATTATCATAGCAGTTACAAAATTTACATTTTTTTCTTTAAGAATTAGCATGATCGAAAAAGATGGGTTTTTAGGTCGGATTTAAACTGAAGGTAGTGAAGGACAATATTTTAGAGACTTGGGAGATTCTTACATAGTTCTGGTATGGCATACTGGAAAGCACGGTGCCCATATGTTTTGGCGTGAATGAATGTTTTGAAGATGAACGGAGATCGCGAGTTGGTCGATGACTTGAAATATTATTTTGCAACTACCTTGGGAGCATCATTGTGTTTACATTTATATGCAATAGTTAAGAAAAACGATTAAAAAAAAAATCTATTACAGGTAGCCAATGTAAATCATACCACCAAGGAGTAATATGAATTCGTTTACGTTTTCGCGGGTCAAGTCTAGCTGCAGAATTGCGTGATCTTTTTTAATTTGAATGTATTAACAACAACAATTCACAACTAGACATGCAATCGATGTGCGTGCAATGGCGCACATGATTCTACGGTTCAAACGAAAGAGCTTCTTTCGGACTATCCACAGCAATTTGTAAGAGGTATGTAGCTTCTGTGATAGTGGAGATAGGTAGGGCGAAAGAAAGGCCAACAAAACGGCCCAAACTGACAAAATGGCGCCTGAACGGTCACGCAAGAGGAGTTCCGGAGAACGAAGAATAAGGGATACTAGAGATTATGCCTACGAAGTTTGAAGGGAATTGGAAAAGAGGAAGGGACATAGAAAGGGCTCGCATACTACACAATCATGCGGAAAATAAAATGGCGTCTTAAATGGCCCCCTTGGCGATTTTCAAAAATCCGGCTTCGAGTTGCACTGCGTATTGCAACTCGGAATATCACTGAAAATTTTCAAGGAAAACAAATTGATGGGAAAGGGGCGAAAAGCAGTCTGAAAAATGACGTCATAGCCGATACGTGTTATAACATGGCGGAAACTCAGCAGAATTTGTAAAGTGACCCTTGTTCAAACGCAATTTACTCAACAATTTCTGTGATAACGTTTTTGGTATCAGTCGAAAGAACACTTAATTGCGGTCAGTTTGACACCATTGTAATCTGCGTGCATTAAACTGGCTGATACGTAACGCATAGTAAAATCATAATTTTTGGCGATAAGTTTGCACTGACGCCATAGAATTTTACAAATCTTTGCAGTAAGTTGTCACCTATACTGAATAATGTGTCCCCCATTTAAAAAAAAAGTTATTTCGCTATTTTTCTTGAAAACTGCATATTTGTAGGGCTATCTTCTCAAAGAAGGTCAGGTTAAGGGTATATATTTTTTTATTTGGCTGGAAAGGACATATCTCCAAGTATCTAAATCGAACAAAAAGTTACGGGTTAGGGCGGTAACGATGGAGATATGGCCACAGAGAGAAAGCCTATTTCCAGAACTTTAGAGGGCGCTATTTATTTTTTGCATATTCATTGGAGCGTAACATTTAGCATGGCTATGTGCAATCGTGAGATAAAGATACTGCGAGAAATGGAAACGAAACAGAATTGGTATGAGCAAGTTATGGCAAATTTCGATTTTTAGGGGACTATTTTTTTGGAGTCGGTTTCCGATTTTAAATTTCGAGTACGAAAATAATAACAAACATAATTTTTATAACATGTAAATGTATCGACATGAACAATATATATAAAGGCCTATTATTGCATAGAATACCAAAAAGTTGCAGAATAGTAAGACATCTATAAATCCGTAATTTAAACACTTGTTACGATAAAGTATAGTGAGCATTGGAAAGGTCAAAAGAGACAAGGAGTAAAGGACCTAACTAGGAATAACAAGCACTACGTGCAAAACGAATGAGATATCTAGAAGAGAAAAAGAAGAATATTAGTTGGGCAGAATGTGAACGAAAACATTGCAATGACGAATATCGTCATTGAAATTAATGGGGCAGAATGTAAACGAAAACAAGGCAATGACGATATTCGTCGTTGCAATAATGTAAGTATATGAAAAATCATTAAATGCAAAGAATAATACTAATACAAAAACACAAAACAGAAGACTACTGTTCATTGAACAGTAAGGGTTATAAAAACGACATTTATACATAGATCTGCATACTATTACATGTACAAAAGATATAAACGTAAATATGTGTATTAATAATAATTAGGTGAGGTTGTTAATGGGAACTAGAAGATAGCACAAGTGCTAGTCGTGCCTACTTCTATTCTTTGGCAAGATTTTTTCTAAATTCATTAATAGATATGAATGCAAAACTTGTTTGTTTTGTATCTAGATATATAACATAAATAATAATACAGTATCATCAACTTTTTTACACTTCTAACAGAAAAAGAAAAAAAGAAGAAGTTCAAACTAAAACATTATATGAAGTATAACACATATTTGAACAAATACAATCATCACTTTGTTCATAAAATGAAAAGAATGTATTAATTGAAATATAATCACACAGATGTGCGTACATTCACAGATCCTGTGAAAGCTAAAGGGCAACTACAATCATTAACAATCGTTAAAGATAAAAACCAGTTATGGTCATGCGATTGCATTGTGAAAGAAACGTTGTGGAATCGATCAGAAAAGGTTGATCATCTAGCATATGAGTATTGGTCTGTACTGCAAGGTTCTGGATTCATAGGAGCCCGAAGTGGGGAGGGGGGGGGGGGGAGTTGCCCTCCCAAACAAAAAAGTGGGGGGCAAAACGCCCCCCTCCAAAAAGAAAAAAGCAGTAAAGGAGTAAACATGGTTTGTAGAACATAACAATACTAAAAACCTGAATTAAATCACTTATACAATTCCATTCAAAGAAAAGGAAAGTTCACAGGAATTCAATTTCATAAACATTGCGCATGCCACCTATACGGTAATTATCAATGGAGGTCTTTATAAGGCCAAACAAAAAAAATAATTTGGTTGTCCTCGACCGCCCGCTCGTCATTTTCGGGCCGCTCGATTTTTTAATTTTTTTTTGATATATATTTTTTTTTTATTCAATTTTTTTAATTTGTATTCCTTTTTTTTTTTTTTTTTTTTTATTTAATTTTTTTTTGGGAGCAATCTTAAATGCCAAACATACCATTTTATGCATTTGCAAGGATCAAACTGCGTCCCGTTGCCAGTTTTGTCTTTTCAGTACGCAATTAGGTATTTATTAAACTTGCCATTTTTATTTTTCTATGTCAAAAATGCCATTCATTCAAATCAGGTTTTGAGCATTCTTAAACTCATTTTAAAGCCCATTTGTACTAGTTTACAGGAGGGATTAGACCACCCTGCAAGGTCACTGGACAAGTGGAAATCTCATCAAATCAGCTCTCAGTTAATATAAGATAAAGAGGATCATGGGAGACCAATGGTCACCGATTAGGCATTGTTTGCTACATTGAGGGCGCAAGTAGCTATAAGTAGTACAATGGAGATTTAAAAGGTGCTGTATTTCAAAGCCCAAAATACTTTCTGTGTTGGTCTTGATATTCATTGTACATTAAACTAGTCTTTTGCCATATTAAAGTGTTTAATAGACTTTGTTTGTTTAAATGCTTGACGATCCCAATGATTTTTATTTATGGAAAAAAGAAAAAAAAAAGAAAGAAATTTGAAAAAAAAAAAGACACACAAAAAAAGACACACTCCAGAAAAGCAATCGAGGACAACCAAACAATTTTGTTTTTGGCCTAATAGCGATACGCGCATATCGTGGACATATTGTGCGAGAATGGGAAAGCGTGTCTGTATTTTGTTTTGTTATAGGGGTGAGAAGACATGAGCCCGTGAACGCTGGCGTACTGATGGGGGGGGGGGGGGGGGGGTGTATTTCTTATTCGATACCAGTGATTTACAAATATTGCTGTTATGACATGATTTTCCGGTATTTTTTCTCCATTTTTTGGTAAGTCATACCTTTTTATGAGTTTTTTGGAAAATAAGAAATTCCCAAATTAGAGTCGGGCAAAAAATACGCTTATTTAGAAGCCTTAATGTCATGGTCTGCAGAGTGGCTGGGCTAGAGCCCCCCCCTCACTTTTTGAAAAAGTATGTTAAAGAGAAAAGGAAAGAAAGACGGTTAAAAAAATAAGTGACCTGCCAATGTCACAAATAAGGTATAACAAATGCTCATCTGACCGTAATTAAATGCCTAAAAAACCCGAGCTTCCGGGGGTTATGCCCCTTGACCCCACCAAGGGCTCTAAGGCGGGCCCCTGGATGCTCATTTAACCGTAAGTAAAAGCTGAGCTTCCTGGGGCTTAGCCCCTTGACCCCCTGCCGAGGCTCATGCCCTGGACCCCACGCCAATACGCTCTACCTGATCGTTAATACTCCACTTTGAAAAACGTTCTGCGGGACCTGCATGTGACGTGTAAGACTGGTGGTGATGCAGATTTTTCGTCTGCCCCCCCCTTCCGAACGTTTTTTTCATTACGTCACTGCCCCTGGAAGGTGAGCCCTCTGGAATGTTTGCCCCCCCCCCCAATCCCAAACTGCTTCCGGCGCGCCTGTCTGGAATCATCAAAATGATAAGAAATTTGGCCCAGTCTTCGTAAAGTTACAAGGCACTGTTAACAGAAAAATGTATATGGGACTACGCACACGTGCGCGACACACATGCGTTTATCTCTCACATCCCAATAGATAAACTAATTTACCAAATATATCAATTGGTAGGCGGTTTCCCGGCAAATTTTTTATCATCATGTATTAGTAAAAACATATTCTTTCACATGATTGGTAATAATAATAATTACAGTGCTTAAATAGCGCCTAACACTTACTTTGTCAGAAGTCTCTAAGCGCTCTACAAACATGCAGCATAATAACCCTGGCTTTACCCTGGCTTTAGGAGCTTCCATTTCATTTTTCGAAATTGGGGCGTTTCCAATACTGGTCTTTACCTTTAAGCAAGGGATGGGGTTGAGCCCACTTCATTAACCTAGATGGTAGGTGGAAAGATGTCTCCGAAAAAGATAACCTCGATGTTTTGAGTTTATTTTCATATGGGAGATCATTCCACAGCTTTGTTTCTACAAACGGAATACAAAATTGTCCTTGCGTTGTTTTACATTTTGGTTGATAGAGTTAGCCACTTTCCTTTCTCCTTGTGGCATATCTGTGCTGTATCATCTGACAATTATTGACCAAAGAGTGTGGTAATACATATTTTACCAAATCATAAATAAAGTTGATACAAGAAGTTCATGAAGTTTAACAATATTTAATATTTCTAGACTTTAAAAAGAAGGGTTGGAGTCTGTTCTAAATGGACTGAATGTAATTGTTTTCATTGCTATTATTTTACTTAAATATGTAGGGTGGTATTCTCGGAAATAGACTGAGTTAAACCTGGCCCCCGCCCCCCCCCCCCACTACGTGATCGGAGGGATACCATGCGTGTTACTAAAATGTTCGGAAAAGTTTTCACGCACCAAAGTCCGGCTCGTAGTACACAAAAGCCCGTTTTACACACCCGACTTAGGGGGTGTTTTCAAAAGGAGGGAACATGCATATGCGTACCCTAAATAACACTGATGAAGGGGGGGGGGATTGGCCTAACTTGACCCGTGGACTATTTAGGCCAGATGTAACTTTAGTCCATAGACTAACTCAATTTTTTTCCTCGAAACTGATCCATGGATTAAACTCCTGGCTAATAAAGTTAGTATCTGTACTAAAGTTAATTCATGGATCAATTACCATGGTTACCGTTTCTACACATGCTCACTATACACACCAGCTACTATTACAGCAACGGATATATAGGCCAGGGGGTTCAATAAAACATCAAAATCACTTTACATGAAACGGGTGACAGGATGTATGATGGTGGTACCCCCTCCCCTACGCGCTCCTTGGTTTACAATACTTCATGTTTGAACATGATATTGACAACTGTTTTCACTCTTTCTTTCTATCTCCATCTCTCTCTCACTTTCTCCCTTTCTCTCTCTCTCTCTCTCTCTCTCTCTCTCTCAATATCCCCCATCATTAAACAGTTCTTTCTCATTTCTTTCAGTTCTCTTTTGCTCCCCCTCTCTCTCTCTCTCTCTTTACTCTCATTGTTCTATATCCAGACATTTTTTGTCATGTATGATACAATTAATCCAACCGTATGCACACTAGAAATTGAAATATATGCAGGAAATATTGTGTACAAAATAACCAAAATTATGTTCAATTAATTTATTCTTCCTATATCAAACAGAAAATTGGAATTCACCATACATACGTATTAAACTCAAATAGCCTCTTAATATGCTACTTGAAATTATTAGAATTTCAATGTTATGTATTTGTTACATAAATTTTACCCCATTTTTTAAAACAAAGTATATGCCACTTTTAAGCCCCCTTTTCCAGGGAATCTATTACATCATGATTTGCACAATATTATAAAACATTATAAAACAAGATTTCTTAAAAAGAATGTTACCCATGACTCAAAATCACAATTTTTTCCAGTAACACAATGAACATCTGATGTACAAAAGAACATCCTAATGAGTGATGGTTGCTTTGTGGTTCACACACACCAAGGACATTTCGGACTTTTTATTAACGGCTGCTTGTTTGTTACAATAACCCAATAGTATGAAGATTATATTACGAAGGTTTTGATCCCCAGTCACAGCTACAGCAGATGGGGTATGGTTCATTGAAGAGGCTAAGTGGAACTTCACAGTCCATACATGTATGTCTGTTGAAACGTTATTTAGGTCTTGCATGTGCATTGTGGTTAAAGTGGACTTGGATGCACATTGTGGTAAAATGGACTTGCATGCACTTTACATGAAATTATTGGTGGAAAAATGTGAATTAACAAAATGCCATCCTCGAAGTACCTTGGCTGTATGGGCATACAAGCAACAAGTTATTCGTAAAGCCTAACCGTACAAATTTAGCAGGTCAGTAGTTCTCCTTCCTTTCTGAATTTGTCTCAGTTTTTAGGGAAATTACCTTCATTTATTTTACTAAAGAAGCACATCATCCTGAAACAAAATGAAAAAGGTTCAAACCTCATTAAAAAGTTAAAGATTCAATCCATTGATGATTGGTCTGAGTTATAGTGTCACTCATATTCTAACTTAAAAAACAACTCTGAGGGTTTTTTCATATATGCACCCCCTCCCCACACAGTCATGAGTAATCATTGATTCACCGAATGACTAACTCCTTTAAAGTCACGAACAAAAATTCACATTCCTGAAGACATATCTCATAAATGTGCTTGAACGAAGTTGAACTTGCCATGTCATGGCCTAAGAAAGCACATAAGTAGTAAAAGTCGATAGCCAATTTAGTCCCCTTCCTAAAATAAGGTCTAGAGGTCTACATCTAACTTAGATAACCAGCTGACAGTTGGCCTAAGCTAGATGTAAACGGAGCCTGGAATGTAGATTTTACAAGACCCTAATCGTAAGAGCCCAACTTTTTCATCTTTAAACTAGCTTAATCTTATACACTAAAAAAAAAGGGCTAAATTTAGCACTTAAAGATTCAATTTTAGCACTTTTTAGGAGCTCGCATAGTGACTGCACTCGAAGTGCTGAGTTAGCACTTGCACCCGGGCTACTTTGCTAGCACCCAAAGGAGCTGACTGTTGTTCTAAATTTAGCACTTAAAGATTCAATTTTAGCACTTTTTAGGAGCTCGCATAGTGACTGCACTCGAAGTGCTGAGTTAGCACTTGCACCCGGGCTACTTTGCTAGCACCCAAAGGAGCTGACTGTTGTGCACTTAAAGTGCCAAGTTTTGCTCTCTTTTGGGTGCTAGCAGAATAGCCCTTGTGCAAGTGCTAACTCATGCGTTGTTTGACATGCCCCATCTACATTTGGTATGTGGTCAAGGTGGATGTCCTTCGTCATTTACCACTTTCAACTCTTACAGGAAACATTTATTAAACCAACATCCACAAGAAGAACCTGAACCTGAAGTTGTACAGGGTATGGAGGGTCTAGTTGATGCTGATTTGGGTGTTGCTGTTGGTGAAGTGCATAATCCTGCAGCAGATGATGCATTTGATGATGATAATGATAGGATAGGCCTACTACAAGAACAAGATGGAGCAATGCATAATGACAGTACAAGACACTATGAATATGACAGACAATGAAAGCGGACAAAATATACAGTTCCTTAGGTAGACAAAGGAACATCCCTTCACTGCTATTATGTAAAAATGTGTAGAACAGGTGTCACATGCATATTCACCTGTTCTACACATTTTACATAATAGCAGTCAAGGGATGTTCCTTTGTCTACCTGAGGAACTGTATATTTTGTCCGCTTTCATTGTCTGTCATGTTCATAGTGAGACCAGCTGCATTTTTCATTGGTTCTCTTTTATCAAACACCAACATGACCCATTCTATGACAAACCATGGACCCTACTACAGATGGACTAATAATGAGAGTCTTACTTTGATCACATCATGACCACCGCCACCTGAAAATATGTATGTTGATTAGGACATTCATTTGACGCGACAATGTTGATTATGTAATCACGCATCATCACAGACAAAGGGACCTTTTACATTTCTTCAGATTATTTTCGCTGGGCCAGGGCCCAAGAGGGTAGTTTTCAGGAAAAGTATCGTAATTTAAGACCAGTTAGGGGAGCAGTGAACCCCAAAATATGACAATTTGTGTGATTTTAGATTGATTATTAAAGAAGTTGACACTGGTGGACATATATCTGGACCTGCCAAACTTTGAAACAAACATATTCTGTACTGTCCTATTACCTTCTATTCCTTGGAAACTGATAGGATTAGTTTTAAAAAGAAGTTTAAAATCATTGTGTTATAGCCAAATTTACAGGTTTCACTTGTAAACTACTTCTAATCTTCTATTAAAAACCTCATATACGTTAATATTCATATTTATGCCACAACTGCACATGCATTTCCTTGATTTTAAGCGATTCAGTTTCTTTTGCGCAGGGGTTTTGTAGATTCTTCAAGTCACAGTTCTGTCTTTTTTATGGCTGACTGGCGGCGGTCGTGATGAGATCAAAGCTTGGAAGTATGTTCGGGATGTCATTATGATACTTTTGACAGAGTCAGGTGCATGAATATATTATGGTACCGTTCAGTGTCCATTTGTAGTAGGTCCATGGACAAACAGAGTGTTATCTGCTGCAACAGCTTTGAATACTGATGTTGTTGACAGTTTAAGGAGCAAAGTTATTCAGACTTTTGAGGCCTTGGGTATTGACCTGGAGAATGAAGAATGTAAGAATCTCTTAGCTGAATTTGATTCAAAAACAAATATTCACAAGGTAACAGCTATTATACTAACCGACCAATCAGATCAGGTTATGCAGTCAGCACTCGATGTTAAGTGCTGCATATTGTTATAGCACTCGTTTTCTGCACTCAAATATTCAGCACGTTTCGGTTTCCTTGTTAAAGTTAACCCGTCAAGTGCTGATTTTGGCACTTCAAGTGCAGAATCTCACTCAGCACCCAACATTTAGCACCTCAGTTTTTTGCGTGTACATTACACCTAAGATTGTCTTCTCCTATGTAATCTCTCAAATGAGCTTCGTGAAAGGGGACAAAATTAAAATAAATTTTACTGCACTGTATACTGTAATACATTCTGTAGGTATCTTAGTCTTTTATGGTACAGAATTGTTAATGGTAAGTTTGAATTTTCTTCTGACCTAAAAATAAAAATAGTTAATCAACAGTTGAACTTAAAAAAAGAGCGTGGATTATCCAAGCTCCTTTTTAGGTCCAAGTCTTGATTATTCGTGTCTCATTTTCAGAGATAGTCCCGCCCGAAAGTCTGGGCCAAGCTGTCACGAGTGACTGGTAGCCATGGCAATCGAGCTCAAAGTATTAGCTCGCGGCAATGAAAAATGAATTAAAAGTTCGAGTGTAGATTGCACCTGCATTTATCAAACCAAACAATTTCAAATCATTTCATAATGTACATACACATCTGCAGATTTATGATATCAGCAGATCATTTCATAAATATGATTCAATTAACGAAATTTAAGTGTAATTACAGCTTTACTCACCATCAAACTATTCTCCCTGTTCAGGAAATAACCGGCGTTGGGCCGACTGACTTGGAGATGCCTATGCCATTATGTGGATGCAATCAATAGCACCGACAACGCCAGGAAAATGGCAGTTAATATAACATTGTTGTTGGTTGGGTCTGCAGGACAGCCTCTCTTGTTGAACGAAATGACATGTATTGCTCCTTTCTCATTGCAATGGCTATTGATATAGACTTCACAAGGCGGGACACTGTTTCTCGGGAGGCCTTCTTCATCCCGATGCATCAATTGAAAAGAACCTGAAAATCAAGATGAAAAATAAGTTGATACAAAATTACTATTTCTCTACCTCCGTTACATCTATCAGCAAATGTATATCAACAGGAAAGAGACACTTCTGTCCATTTCCTTTGGATGTTCATTGGATGATCCAAGAATGACACGCTTACCCATAGCTATCTACAGTTGGTCTCCGGAACATGCATCTGTTGACGACAATGACGTTGTCTGCCACGTAAGAGAAGATATTCTAAACATTTTTCTTTCGAATTGATCAGTTGTGTGGCTTTTGCGGTTTGTTGATGACGTATTTCATGAAATTTTCTTGACTGAATTTAATTTGAACTTATTATACGATACTCTATTATTATTTAAGAATTAATTTCTACTTATAAGAGCATAACATTTTCTTTATTTTTGTTCTTTGTGAGATCATGGAATGGTAAAATGTGTGATGTCATGAGATATTCCATCCAGGTACACGTATGTCTATTGTCTCTGCTTGTAGCTTATTTTATTTTATTTCCCAACCTGATATTCGTCGTAATTTGGGAGAAAAAGCGATGCCTTCACGACAACACCTGTCTACATGAACGTAAAAAAGATCGCTTAGATATGACGACCATCTTGAACGATGACGTCAATATTGAATAATGACATACTCTGACATAACGGGGTTTGACAGGCGGATAAATGTCAAATGACACAGTCATGTACATTGAACGGGAATGAAAAACCTTTATTTTCCCCTCCTCTAACACTAATATTTGCATATCACTAAAATTACATTTTTATTTTCAAGTATATTTCTACTCTTTATATTTCATCAAATTCGCAATTAATTTGTTTATTCCTCTCCCATTCTTACACCGAATTAAAAAAAAATTGAGAACAAATGAAAGAAATACAGAGAATGCTACGGAGGTAAAATAAGCTGAGTAAATTGTCAAGGAAAGTAACTAATATAATAGATGAAAGATCTAGATGAAAGAGATATGAAAAATTGTAATATCAATAAATTTAGCCTTCCGTAGTCGGGACAATAACAGCAAACACACAACCCCCCTTTTGTAAACCAAATTTCGTGTTCCCAGACACATTTAATTTCTTTGGCTAAATTTATTTTTAAACAGTACACTGTGTTATGCTTTAGACAAATTTCGTCGATATTTGTCAAGGAAATTAGGAGAAAATCTACTTCACCCATGTGTAATATCTCTAAACTTTCTATATATGTTATCCATTACTATCAACGATTTTGAATTAAAAGCCATAAAACGGATGCGTATTCTATTCGAAATGTTGTGATTTTCCTAAAGATAAAGATTAATCATATATCATCTCATTGTTACCCCAAATTATCCGTCAGGAACAACGGCAAAAGATAATGGTTCACATTTTTGAAATATAATAGTTGTTTGACTTTATATCAATTCAGCCTTATCCGATCGTTCCCTAATCTTACCAATTTTACATGTAAACACCACGCAATGAGTAAAGGTCTTCAAAGGAGTTTATTATTCCCTGGGCATTCTAACAATTGGCTAATTCTTAAGATGTATATTAAATTGAATACTGTATAACCAAAAGATTGCTCTACTGTAAGAAATGCTTAAATTGATAGAATAACTAATCAAGAATATTTCCAGATTACATAAGACGGGGTTAGAGGGTAGAGTCAAAGAACTAACAATTTCCAATTTGTAGTTGATTTGTCAAACTCTCCCAGCCAGGCTATATACGTTGTCATACATCACGTTGTTTGTTGCAATCATGAGACGGTATCCAGAAAGCCTCTTGAAATCTGTAAATCAGAAAAAATTCGAAATAGGTCATTATATAATCATGCTTATGTGCAAGGGGGAAAAAGCATGAAGAAACACTGCTAACATAGAATGGTAGGCACTTAAATACATTAACATGGCATACAAATTAATGAAACTATTCTACTTGACTGTATTGAGGCAAAATATACTCAGGATATATACTTACTCCTGAACGTTTGAATGTCTTTGTCTTAAAGAATGTTGATTAAATAGAAAGTGATATCTTAAAATGACTCTTTCCTCTTGCCAGGCTAATGCATTAGAACATATTAACAGGTGCTTAGAATATGAACTTAAATGATGAGTATAAGAAACCTTCACTCGTTGGTTTCGAGATTCTTTATCTTTGTAAAGTCTAAAATGTCGACTACTATGTGGTCATCTTTTTTTTCAAACTCTAAATTGAATACTGTTGATCGGTTGTTTGAATTACCATGCAATAACAAAACACATATGTTTAAATGAAAAAAAGAACCACTCTATAACGATAAAACAAACCTGGATTTGTTCAAATCCTTTCCCCTGTAAAATATATATATATATATTTTTTTTTTTGTTAAAGAAGTTATAATTTAAAATGGTCTTATATATATTTCCTCATTCCAAATTGCCATATTTCCAGGTTACTTGTATTTAAAAAAGATTAGAAAAATTCACATTGAGGGTCAATAAATTACTCGTGATTAAGCACATACTACCTGTCGCAGATTTCCATTTTCTGTCCCTTTTTTAGGGGTATCATGTCAACGAAGGGCAGAATCATAGTATTAATGACTACAAACGATTCGGACTGTTATACCAAATCTATCCCGCTCTGCGCTTTGTTGAACTAGTTTTATTTAATTTTAGTCATGTAAGTTCTCATGCCGTGGCTGAAGGATAAACCTCAACAGGCATGCAAGCCTTCAAAACGTTAATTTATGGTATTTTAGCTTGATAGGAATACTTTGGCTCTTTGCCTGCTTTGAAATGGAGCCTGGAAAAATTTGAAATGTAAAGTGTGATCATCGCATTTCTTCGACTTCCTTCCTTGTTTGTTAAAAGCAATTTGAAATGCATGTTTCTTCTTTAATATAACTTATTTCTTGGCAGTTTTGTTCTCATAGCGCATGTTGAAGTATGTGTAAACGGACATGTATTAAATTGACGTTTTGAAAGATAACATAATTAGAAAATGATACCAACATAATTTTGTTTCCCAATACATAACCAGAAAATAAAAGTGCCCAAAAGAGTAAATTATATTTTTTAATACTGCGTTACAGCTTAAAATAGTTTTAGAAGCTGATACAATTTTGTATCGGTTATCAACTGTTTTCCTCGAATAGAACGTTAATTCCATTGGTAATGCTGATAATAAAAAACACTAGCAATATCTGTTCATATTTTGAATTAAAAAGGGAACAACAATGCTGTTTCAATATGAAGCATTACTCTAACCTGGTGTAATTAGTAGATGCAACACATACATTTATATTCGTCTGGAAAGCATATTCATGAGTAAAGCAATATCGTTCACTCGAAACATCACCATTCAAGCTATATTTTATATTTAGCAGATAAAGGGTAGAAATGGAACCATCGATTAACAAAATTAATTATTGCTGTTTAGAGGTATACTTCTGTTTTGCAGATTGTAGTGATATTGGTGTTATGGCAACAAATTTAATTTGTTTTGATCTTAAAAACATCCTAATGAGTATTAGGATTTAGGGCTCAAAAATTAATCCTGAACCTTGTCACTAAATATGTTAAAAACAAACCAACAAACGTTGAAAAAGAAGAAAACTAAAAAAAGACATAGACACACATTTGGTTATTTCCTCATTGGCAAGATCCCAGAAATATATATTCCATATTATAAATAATAAAGATGATATGTGACACACTGACATTTTGATATCGTCTTTCTATTGACAGATGTAATTTAGTATGATTTTTTTTTCTTCATTTGTGCAATTATGTTATTTTTACTCAAAGGCATCACAAACAAAGATCCTGGTTAAACATATTGATAATGATACAATAATATCGGTTGACGCATTGCAAGTGGGTACTTCCTGTTTTTCTCTGATATAATGACTCTTTCCAGCGAAGATTGTTTATCTTTCTGTATTTCCTCATTGGCCGTTGAAACAAAAATTACGTGTGCGCGCCATTTTTTCTCGCACGTTTCCGCGCATATATTAGAAGGATGACGGAAACTTTTTTGTCATTAATTAGTTATTCTTGCTGTGAGTCTGAAGTGAAGATGACAGCGATGAAGTTCAAGCTGGTTTTATGCTTTCTCCTTGGCCTCTTCTCCATTTCATCAGCGCAACGTCGTGAGTATTATCCCAGTCTCTGTTCGATTCTTGCTCTGCACATATTTCTTGAATAATAAAAGTATTATACGAAGTTTTTATTTGCAATGAATGCATGCACCTAATATGTTTACAGATCTGAATTATCAATAATTGGCCTTTCGCGCTAACATCACATTTAAATAAATTACATTCCTTTGACATGCAATGAATAACCATTCCTGTTAAAAATAATTCCTTGATCTTGAAGCTGTACTGGGAGGGGGGGGGGGGGGGAATAAATGCACTTGTACAATAGGTGTATAGGTCTAGCCCAATTTTCCCAAACAACGTGTTTAAAACTTACGATACGATTACAAAGGTGTCAATCTTCTTATGCCTTTTAAACATAATCGTAAGAAACAATGAACTTCCAAAAGGCACCGTTAATGAATGACTTGCTGTTAAATTTGGAACATGGATAAAAGGCAAAACTTTCAGATCTGCGATACAATAGAATACTTATTTGTTTTTACTACTTTTTCAATTCCTGGATCGGTACATCAATAATGTGTCTGTTCTGCTTCCAATTGACAGAACATGAAGTGCGGTTTATGGAAAAGGGATCGAGCCACTATCCATATGCCGGCCGCGTAGACGTGTATATTGATGGCGCATGGGGGACCATTTGTGCTTCTGACTGGGACATGAACGATGCTGAGGTGGTCTGCCGGGAGATAGGCTTAGGCTACCCCTACGGTATCACGGTCGTTGGTGGTCCACCTGCTGGAGCCGGTGCCAAGTGCTTGTCTAGGGTAAAGTGTTACGGCCATGAAGATCTGCTCTCAGAATGCGAAGTATACCCGGTTACGCGAACAAGTAGTACAAATGACAAGGGCATAGTCTGCTATCCTCCCCCAAGTAAGTGACTTGAGGTGAAATAGATTCATGATAAAATATATAATTAACTCTTTGAATGTTGTAATAGGCCTATTGATTTCCATACTAATAATAACATATAAAAATGAAACCGTAAATCACGGTCATTGGTGAAACTCCACCAGTAGGCAACAGTGCAGTCAAACGTCTATCTCTGGTATTAAAGCGCTATGGTCACAAAAACTGACTATAGCAGATTGTACTGTTACCATACCCGACAGCGTAGACACTCTTCGACAATCTTGACAGGGGAAAATCTGCTATCCTTTACCGGGTATTTCTTTTTCTTATGAGTCGTGATAAACAGAAGCTAGGATGGATCTGATCTTTCAATATGTTTTAGGGAAGAGTATTCTGTCGGTTAAGACCGCATGTAATACTTGACCAGGGTAAGGTTTAAAACATTCGATAAACGGGAATGGATATATGAGTTATTCTTTTCCCGATTACAATTACGCACTAAGCGTAATCTGTAATTTGAATATCTTGTTTTTTGGTACGATGTTCGGGAGGAGTGTAATGAAATGGAATACTATGAAGTACATTAAAATTGTTTCTCTTAACAGCACTTGGCAATACATATTTGAATAATTTTGAGACAAAAAACGTGACTCGAATAGTTAATAAATAAACATAAGTGTACCTTAGATATGGTTTATATTTGATATTGAAAACGGAACGCCGTTATATAACACGAAACTTATTATTTAATCTCTGAACCTTTTTTCTTCCTTAATGCAGGTGATGCGGGTTTGCAGCTCAAATACGGACCTGATCAGTATTCAGGCTATGTAGAGGTCAAGCTGGCAAGTGGCAGTTGGAGTCCACTGTATATTTATTATGATGGTTGGGATTTGTCTCTGTATCAGTATATCTCGAACATCTGTCGTCAGCTTGGATTCGGGGAGCTCAACTTCTGGGATAGTTTTGAATATAGCAGCACGTACAGTATGACAAAGGTGACGAGATGTCCTTAAGGAGTTGCGCACCACCAAAGCTGCATATTTTATTCTAAAGATGATTATATTTTAGGGGTTTAATTTTCACAATAACTATGATAAAGATGACAAACAACATTTCCAGATCCGTTTAGAGGGTGCCCGAGCGTGTGTACACACCTTGTATTTCTAATGCGGCTGCTTGGTTGTGACAGTGACACAGTGATATATGGAAGTCAAAAGGCTTATTTACACATCCCAAACGAATTTTTGCATTGTAATTTATACCCCTGGAAATAAACGTAGTTTGCTATTGTCTTGAACATTATTTTTAGCGCCAACATCGTCGACACAAGGAAGGCACAGTGCGTGCACTTAAAATCGAACCATCTCCAATATAACGTTCAACTTGGTTGGCGCCATCGCCCGTACATTTCGCGCCACCTCACATAACGGCGCCGATACTATGCCGAATGCATTTGCCCCGGGGCCTGGGGTACTCACATATTAAAACATATGGGGATGTTTGCGTTGTTTATGCCCGATCTGAGAACTTTACTAAGATTCCGGATTTTTCTCACGTGACATCTTGCACTTCCGTGCTCACGGATGTAGGACAGCGACAAGTTGCGAATGCGCACTACTCCCCTAAAAATGTAGACGGTGTTTTGAATGTGTAAAAGGGCATGCAATCTCTTTGTCGTTTACAAAGAATACCCGCAATTTTTTTTCGATGTAGAAATGATGATGTTTAACGAGTATTCGCTTAGCTTTGATCCATTACCAGATGATATTGGTGCTTTCGTAGATGAATCCATCCCGGAAGCTGGAAAACAAACTCACATTGGTACTGATTTCTAAAATCGGCACACACCTAGGTTTCGGTTCAAAATGAATTGATGCCCTTCTTGAAACTTCAGTACGATTCCGAACCTTTTTTTCCTTCCTTAATGCAGGTGATGCTTGTTTGCAGCTCACAAACGGACCTGATCAGTATTCGGGCTGGGTTGAAGTCAAGCTGTCAAGTGGCAGTTGGAGTAAATTGTATCTTTATTATTATTATAATGATTTGTTGTCTCGGTATCAGTATATCTCGAACATCTGTCGTCAGCTTGGATTCGGGGAGCATGTACAGTATGACAAAGGTGACGAGATGTCCTTACGGAGTTGCGCACCACCGAAGCTGCATATTTTATTCTAAAGATGATCCTATTTAGTAATAATAATAATAATAATAAATATGATTTATAAGGCGCCAAATCCACTTGACAGTCAAATGCTCAAGGCGCAGGGGGTTTAATTATAATACTACCTATGATTATACTAGCTATGATAAAGATGATAAAGATGACAAACAACATTTCCAGGTCCGTTTCGAGGGTACCCGAGCGTTTGTGCACCCTGTATTTCTAA
The DNA here is from genome assembly GCF_000002235.5 of Strongylocentrotus purpuratus. Lineage (NCBI taxonomy): Eukaryota > Metazoa > Echinodermata > Echinoidea > Camarodonta > Strongylocentrotidae > Strongylocentrotus > Strongylocentrotus purpuratus. The sequence goes on from NW_022145602.1 coordinate 24,005,879, forward strand.
TGAAGCTGTTTGGTTGTGACAGTAACCCAATGATAAATCGACGTCAAAAGGCCCATTTACACATCCCAAACGAATTTTTGCATTGCCATTTATACTATTGGAAATAAACCTAGTTTGTAATTGTCTTGAACGTTATTGTCAGCACCATGTCATATAAAATATGGGGGTGTGCCGCTCTAATAGGTCACTTTTCACAAAAAAAATACCTGAACATGTGTCCCATTTCTAGCAAAAATATGATTAAAAATGGTTTCGGTCTTTTCTTATTTTAGACGGCGGTCAACCTCGGCCTACCTATAGGTCAACCTCGGCCAATTAGCTAGGACAAAGTAATGTCATCAAGGTCATTCAAGGTGAATGTCTGGCAGGTCACCACAAGGGGTATCTGCTGATAATCGTTTGATAGGTCGTCATTGCTCATAGCTATCTCCATGACAGAGAAGACCTTATGTTTAGCTTATCTTCAACCAGATCATCGGGGTGTGTCTCTCAACTGTTCATCATGACAGTCAATCGCCGTCGCCATTGATCAACAAACGCTCATTCGTCGTCGCAGTTAACGTTCGTCGTATCTTCTCTCCAGTCCTTGAATTCTTCCTTCGCATTCGGAGTCTGGGCAAAGTCGAAGTATACACATTACATCTACGGAATTATAGTATTTGATCCTTGCATACTCTCATAAACTTTGAGAAGTCAAACATTTATTTAAACTTCACATCATGAGTTTATTACACGATACTGAAGTCTAGTATTGAATGACCGTATTCTGATTACAGTTACTTATTATTTTGTAAAAGACAATGATATGATGTGTCCTATTTGCGTTACATTAAATGGAATACTAACCTATATTTCTGGAATCCTTTGGTATTATTATTCAGGATTGTTAAGTAGCCTATTCTAGATTAATGAGCTAATTCAAGAGAGGCTGTCGCACGTGACATACTGAGTAAAGAAAATGACAAAATCATTTATAGTAAGGTTGAATCGGCGGCGCATATATATTGGTAAATGAAAATCAATCTGGCTTCAGGTGCGTCAAACTATTAAGTATGTCTATTGTATGTATGTTGCTCTATGTTGCCAGTTCATCAACTTGATGGCTCTGTACAAAGATAAACATATTCCAGAGTGGGTTCTGAAACATATAGTTTCCTACGATAAAACTAAACCATTGTTCTGTGCGTATCAAACATTAAATAATGATTAAATTATTAACCAAATATTGTACATATGTACACTATATAAAAAATGCATTCCAATTATTCATTATTAAGAGGATCTATAGTTTTGCACTTGTACTGGGTAAACTTTGTTGTTCTTCTCAAGCAGTAGCGACTTTCCTGTCTTTTTTTACTTACCAATTCGATAAAAAAATGACTTTTCTAGATTATAAGCAAACGTAAGACATAATTGTTTTCTTCTTTCTTCAAAAGTTATTATTCTACAGGTTCTTTTTTAATTGATTCTAGTGCATATATGTGCTGTTTTGTAAGAGCCTCGTTGCACACAGGGGCACATTACTCTACGATCGGTCTCATGTATTCTCTTAATATGGTGATAATATCTACATTAGGTAGGTTGAATGATTTCAGTCTCCTGAGTATGTATAACTTTTTTGTTACTTCTCGTCAAAAGATCAGTTGTGTGTTTATTCCATTTTAGGTCATTCTGTACGATTAAAACTATTATTTTGGATGATCTTCTTTGGTAGATATATATCATCATCGTAAGCCGCATTTTCAATGCAACAAAAAAATTGTCTCTCTTAACGGGTGGCAAGAAAAATGACCTCCATAATGTGCCTAGATGTATACAAATACATACATATATTGTATTTTCGTAAAGAGAATGCAGCATTATAGCCATTACTTATGTTTAGCATCCTGTTGCCCATGCAGATTTAATTCATGGATTGAACCTTCGAGTGCTGATATATTCTGATATGATAATAATAATGTTCAATTTTTATAGAGCGCATATTAAATAATTCGTATCCGGACACCTGCCCCCACCTGGACATCCATCCCCGGATAACCACCCCCAGTCAACTACAACCTAGGAGAAGTACACCCTATAGGACAACAGCCCCGGACAACTACCCGTAGGACAACTACCCCCTAGAAAACTATCCCCGGACAAAAACTCCCGGACAACTAACCACCCGGAAAACTACCCCTAGGATAGTTTTCCGGGGGGTAGTTGTCCTAGAGGATGATTATCGTAGAGGTAGTTGTCTGGGACGTAGTTGTCAGGGGGTTAGTTGTCCGGGGGTAATTGTCCGGGGGGTTGTTGTCCTAGAAGGGATTTTCTGGGCGGTAGTTGTCCGGGGGTAGTTGTCCCGCGGGGTAGTCGTCCTAGAGGATGGTTGCCCTAGGAGGTAGTTGTCCTAGGGTAAAGGTGACTGGGGCTAGTTATCCGGGGGTGGATGTACAGCGGGTAGGTGTGTTAGAAACCTAAATAATTGTCTCTATGCGCTTAGATACTGGAATAAGAGAGAGAGAGAGAGAGAGCGAAGAGGGTATTTTTGATTAATATTGGGTTTCACCGTTTATCACTTACAATCATCAAACCTGTTACAAAATTCACATGTTTATCTTTAAGAATTGGCATGATCGAAACTGATTTGTTTTTAGGTCGGATTTAAACTGATGTAGTGAAGGACCTTCATAACCTTTCATCTAAAAATACCCTAAGGTGTCTACACTTACTAACTCTAACTACTAACTACTAGTATCTATAGTACTGAGCACCTTTTCTTCGTGTCTGTTTCATACGCTTGGGGGGAAATATATATAGGCCTAGTATTACATAGATTACCAAAAAGTAACAGAATAATAATACATCTATAAATCCGTCATTTGAAAGCTTGTTACGATAAAGTATAGTGAGCACTGGAAAGGTCAAAAGAGACAAGGAGTAAACGTGCAAAACGAATGAGAAATCTAGAAGAGAAAAAGAAGAATATTAATTGGGCAGAATGTGAACGAAAACATTGCAATGACGAATATCGTCATTGAAATTAATGGGGCAGAATGTGAACGAAAACAAGGCAATGACGAATATCGTCATTGAAATTAATGGGGCAGAATGTGAACGAAAACATTGCAATGACGATATTCGTCATTGTAATAATGTCAGTAAATAGAAAATCATTTAATGCAAAGAATAATACTGATACAATAATACAGAAAAGAAGACTAGGGACCTGGGCTTACTTGATCCGTGGACTATTTAGGCCAGATTTAACTTTAGTCCATGGACTAACTCAATTTCATTCCTCGAAACTGATCCATGGATTAAACTCCTGACTAATAAAGTTAGTATCTGTACTAAAGTTAATTCATGGATCAATTACCATGGTTACAGTTTCTACACATGCTCACTATACACAACAGCTACTATTACAGCAACGGACATATACATCTAAATCAATTTACATGAAACAGGTGACAGGATGTATGATAGTGATACCCCCTCCCCCACACGCTCCTTGGTTTATAATACTTCATGTATGAACATGATATTGACAACCGTTTTCACTCTTTCTTCCTATCTCCGTCTCTCTCTCCCTTGTTCTCTCTCTCTCTCTCTATAACTATCTCACATCATTGTAAACTTCACATGTTCATGGTAACATCTCCCATCATTAAATATTTCTTTCTCATTTCTTTCAGTTCTCGTTTGCTCCCCCCTCTCTCTCTCTCTCTCTGTACTCTCACTGTTCTATATCCAGATATTTTTTCATGTATGATACAATTAATCCAACCGTATGCACACTAGAAATTAAAATATATGTAGGAAATATTGTATATAAGATAACCAAAATTATGTTCATTTAATTTATTCTTCCTATAACAGAAAATTGGAATTCACCATACATACGTATTATAAAATTGAAGGTAACAAAGTCAGCTAAAAAATCCTCTTAAAATTATGCTACTTGAAATGATTAAAATTTCAATGTTATGTATATCACATGATTTTTTCCCAATTTAAAAAAAAAGAGCATATGCTACATCTAAGCCCCTTTTTTCAAGGGAATCTGTTATATCATGACCTGCACCATATTATAAAATACATTATAAAACAAGATTTCTTAAAAAGAAAGTTACCCATGACTCAAAATCACCATTTTCTCCAGTGACACAATGATCATCTGATGTACAAAAGAACATCTTGATGAGTGATGGTTGCTTTGAAGTTCAACACACCAAGGACATTTCGGACTTTTTATTAACGGCTGCTTGTTTGTTACAATAACTTCATGTTATGAGGATTATATTACAAAGGTTTTGATCCCCAGTCACAGCTACAGCAGATGGGGTCTGGTTCATTGAAGAGGCTAAGTAGAACTTCATAGTCCATATATGTATGTCTGTTGAAACATTAAAAAGGTCTTGGATGTGCATTGTGGTTAAAGTGGACTTGGATGCACATTGTGATTACATGGACTTGCATGCATTTTTACATGGAATTATGGATGGAAAGATGTGAATGAACAAATGTCATCCTCGAAGTACCTTAGCTGTATGGGCATATAAACAACAAGTTATTCGTACAGCCTACCTGTCCAAAATTAAGCAGGTAAGTAGTTCTCCTCCCTCTCTGAATTTTTCTCAGTTCTTAGGGAAATTGCCTTCATTTATTTTACTAAAGAAGAACATCATCCGGAAAAAAGAGAAAAGTTCAGACCTCATTATGAAGTTAAAGATCTTCTCCATTGATAATTGGTCTTAGTTATAGTGTCAGTCATATTCTAACTTGAAACAAAACCTTGAGATTTCTTTCATATTGGCACCCCCTCCCTACACAGTTATGAGTAATCATTGATTCACAGAATGACTAACTATTTTAAAGTCAGGAACAAACATTCACATTCTTGCAGTACTATCTCATGAATAGTGCTTGAACCAAGTTGAAGTTGCCATGTCATGGCCTAAGAAAGCCCATAAGTAGTAAAAGTCGATAGCCAATTTAGTCCCCTTCCTAAAATTAGGTCTAGAGGTCTACATCTCACTTAGATAACCAGCTGACAGTTGTCCTAACCTAGATGTAAACGGAGCCTGGAATGTAGACTTTACAAGGCCCTAATCATTAGAGCCCAACTTTTTTCATCTTTAAACTAGCTTAATCTTACATGACACCTAAGATTGTCTTCTCCTATGTTATCTCTCAAAATGAGCTTCGTGAAAGGGAACTCTAAAATAATTTGTTACTGCACTGTACTGTACTCATTCTGTAGGTATCTTAGTATTCTATGGTCCACAATTGTTACTGGTAGGTTTGAACTTTCTTCTGGCCTAAAAATGAAAGTAGTTAATCAACAGTTGAACTTTAAAAAGGAGCTTGGATCATCCAAGCTCTTTTTTTTAGGTTCAACTCTTGAATAGCCATAGCAATCGAGCTGAAAATATTAGCTCGCGGCGATGAAAAATGAATAAAAAATTTGAGTGTAGATTGCACCTACAGTTATCAGACACATCTGCAGATTCATGATATCAGCAGATCGTTTCATAAATATGATTCAATTTACGAAATTTAAGCGTAATTACAGCTTTAATCACCATCAAACTATTCCTGCTGTTCAGGAAATAACCGGTGTTGGGCCGACTGACTTGGAGATGCCTATGCAATTATGTGGATGCAATCAATAGCACTGACAACGCCAGGAAAATGGCAGTAAATATAACATTCTTGTAGGGTCTGCAGGACTGCCTCTCTTGTTGAAGGAAATGACATGTATTGCTCCTTTCTCCTGGCAATGGCTATTGATATGGACTTCACAAGGCGGGGCACTCGGGAGGCCTCCTTCATCCCGATGCATCAATTGAAAATAACCTGATAATCAAGATGAAAAATAAGTTGATACGAGATTACAATTTCTCTCTGTTACATCTATCAGCAAATGTATATAAACAAGAAAGAGAAACTTCTGTCCATTTCCTTTGGATGTTCATTGGATGGTCAAAGAATGACACGCTTACACTTTACTATCCACAGTTGGTCTCCGGAACATGCATCTGTTGACGACAATGACGTTGTCTGCCACGTAAGAGAAAGTATTCTAAACATTTTTTTCTTTCGAATTGATCAGTTGTGTGGTTTATGTGGTATATTGATGACGTATTTCATAGAGTATGCTTGGCTGAATTTATTAGAATTTATTATGTGATACTCTTTTGTTATTTGAGTAATAATTTCAACTTATAAGAGTATTATTCTTGTTTTACTTGTTGTTCTTTGTAAGATCATAAATTAGTAAAATGTGTGATATCATGAGATGAACCTTCAAATACACGTATGTCTATTGTCTGTGCTTGTAGCTTATTTTGTTTGATTTCACAACATGAAATTCATCTTCATTTGGGAGAAAGAGCGCCCAGATATGACGACCATTTTGTACGATGGCATTAATATTGAATAATGATAACTTTAATCTGACATAACACAGTTGAGTGCGTTAAATGGGAATGAAAAACCTTTCCGTTTTTCCTTCTCTTACAATTATACTTGCTGAACACTAACATTACATTTTTTTGTCTTCAAGTCTTTTCTTACTCTTATATCTAGGTCATAACGCCGAAGACATAATCTAAATATCTCATTAAATTCGTGATTAGATATATTCCTCTCCCATTCCAAAACCGAATTGAAAGAAATTGAAAAAGAAAGAAATAGAGAGACTGGGACGGAGGTAAAATAAGCTAAGTTATTATATTTGTATTGAAAAATATACAGTTTTTAAAAATCTTCTTCTATCGTCTGTAGATATAACGATTGTGTAGTTATTTATAAAAAAAATGGTGAAACATACGCAGCTGTGTACGATATTCCGATATGACGATACAACAACTACAATATCTTTGAATGAGATCTGGCATATGCTGACCACCTTGAATTTCATTAGATAGGTGTAACAGCGTTTAAATAAAATGCATCTACATTAGTGGAGAAAAATTAAATAACATCCGTTTCTATAATCGAGAAAGTATACGAGAAATGAAAGAGAGAGAAAAATACGATTTGCTCAAAAGAAGTTTATCTAACGATTGCAGTAAAAATACTCCAGAACATGATTGTTTAAAACCTACAATACACATAAAACATGTAGTTCAAGAGCAATTGTCATAAAAATGTTTTAACAAAATTGATTTTTTTTCATCTATTTTAAGAAAGAAACACAGCAGTATCATATGTTAAACCTTGTTTCAGTTTGCTTCATTAAAAAAGGAGTGCAGACGGACTTCGATGAATTAATTTGTATACAGTCAAAAGTGTACGAAAACTGTTGAAAGTCGACGGTTCCTTACATGCCGGTTCGATAGTCTAACGATGAAGTTAAGATATTGTTCTCACAGTCCAGTTTCATCTCTTTCTCTCTCTCTCTCTCCTCCTGGTTAACACGCTACTGTATAATTTTTTGGAATAAATTGGTGACGAATATTGATCAGTAAGTTAAAAATATTGGACATAAGGTGTTTCATTAAACTGTGTTTATCTGTTGACAAATAATCCACTTACCACACACTCTTAAAAATGAAAGTCATGAAAATATGCAGCACTTTTACAGTAACCTTTTATTATTCAATATTTCAATACTTTATTTATAAATTTATACTTTATAGCATCAGTATATTGTCAATACTTGTATCTCTATACTATGGTGAAATGAACAATAACCATATAACATCGGTGAATTGTCAAATATATTAATTAATATAATAGATGTATCTACATAAAAGAGAAATGAAAAAAATAAAATATCAATACAAATATAGAAAGCCTTTGTGTCCCCTCAAATAACAGCAAACACACAAACACACAGCCCCCCCTATTTGTAAACCAAATATCGTGTACACGATACATTTCATATCTTTGGGTAAATGTATTTTTTACTCATTACATTTTATACATTTCAGACTAATTTAAAGAAAATCACGGTGATCAATCAACTTTACGTTTTATGACTCTGATGGGATACTTTGTCATACTCTCTCAAGTTCCAAAGTTTTGACAGCATATGCCTACAATCCACTACACCCATGCGCAATTTCTCTAAACTTTCTACAAAATGTTATCCATTACTATTAACAGTTTTGAGCTAAAAGCCGCCAAATATACGTATGTGCATTCCATTCGAAATGTTCTAATCCCCCCCAAAAAAAGGGGAACGCTAATCATTTATGATATCTTAGTTACAGTAAATCATCCATCAGGAACAACAGCTAATGATAATGGTTCACATTTAGAAATATACTAATTGTTTAACTTTATATCAATTAAGCTTCAATTAATCCTTCAAATACACATTTAATTGAATACTGTATGACCAATAGATTGCTTTACTGCAAGAAATGGTTATCATTTATGGTATGACTGTTACAAAATATTCCCAGATCCTAACAGACAGGGTTGAATGGTAGATTCAAAGGCATAGACTGCTCTTGTTTGGATTTGTTTTGTCGGACTCTCCTAGCCAAGCTATACGATATCGTACATGGCGTGAATTGTTGCAATAAAGAGACGCTATCCAGAAAGCCTCCTGAGTCCTGAAAGATGTCAAATCAGAAACATTTCAAAAGATCTCATTATATAATCATGCAAGGGAAAACTATCATGAAGATTCACTGCTAAAAATTATAGGCACTACCATCCATGTACATGGCATACAAATAAACGAAACTCTTCTTCTTGACTGTATTGAGGCAAAATATACTCTGGATATATACTTACTCCTTTTAAGTTTTAATTTATAGGTCTCAAAGAATGCTGATTAAAATTGAAAGTGATACGCTCAAATGACTTTTTCCTCTCGCCAGTCTATAATTCAAAACTGATTTTAAAAATAACTGTTAATCTATTTTAGTATATGAATTAAATGACGTGTCTAAGAAAATTGCACTCGTTGATTTTGAGAATATCTGTCTTAAGTAAGATCTAAAAATGAAACAATTATGTGTATATTCTTTTCAAAATCAAAATTAAATACTGTTTTTCTGCTATTTGAATTACCCTGCAATTATAAACAAAAAAAAGAGCTAACTCATAATGTTGAAACAAATACCCTGGATCTGTTCAAATACTTTCCCCTGTAATATGAATGTCTTCCTCTTTTGTTTAATGAACTTATCATTTAAAATATTCTTATATTTATTTCCTCATTCCCAATTGCCATGTGTCCAGGTTCATTGTATTGTAAAATGATTCGTTAATTCACATTAAGGGCCAATAATTGACTCAAAGATATCATGTAAACTAAGGGCAGAAACATTGTATTAGTGACTACAAACGATTCTGACTGTAATACCAAATCTATCCCGCTTTGCGCTTTGTTGGGTTTATTATATTTTATTTTAGTTATGTAAGTTCTCGTGACATGGTTAAAAGATAAACCTCAACGGTCATGCAAGCCTTCAAGAGGTTTGTTTATGATATTTTATAAGAATACTTTGGCTTTTTGCCTGTTTTGAAATAGAGCCTGGAAGGATTTGAAACGTAAAGCGTGATCATCAAATTTCTTCGATTTCCTTCCTTGTTTGTTAAAAACAATTTTAGATTCGTGCTTCTTTTTTTAAAATAACTTATTTCTTAGCAGTTACGTTCTCAAAGCGCACGTTGAAGTATGTGTATACGTTCATCTATTAAATTGGAGTTTTGAAAGATAACGTAATAAGAATATAATACCAATCTAAGTTTGTTTCCAAAAATAAAACCAGAATATGAAAGTACCAAACATATTAAATAGAATCTATTAATACTGCGAAACATCTCAAAATACTTCTGGAAACGGATGCAGTTTTTATCGGTTATCAACTTTTCTCCATGAATAGAATTTTCATTCCAATGATAATGCTGATATCAAATAGACTAGCAATATTTTTCCTAAATTGAATGAAATAAACCACGAATGCAGTTTGAATATGAAGCATAGTTTAACCTGTTGTATTTAGTAGATGCAACACATAAAAGTATATCAGTTTATAGAGCATATTTATGAGTAAAGCAATATCGTTCACTCGAAACATCACCATTCAAGCTATATTTCATATTTAGCAGATAAAGGGTAGAAACGGAACCATCGATTAACAAAATGAGTTATGGTTGTTTAGAGGTGTACTTCTGTTTTGCAGATTGTAGTGAAATTGGTGTAATGGCAACAAATTTAATTTGTTTTGATCTTAAAAACATCCTAACGAGTATTTAGATTTAGGGCTCGAAAATAAATCCTGGACCTTGTCACTAAATATGTTAAAAACAAATCAACAAACGTTGAAAAAGAAAAAAACTGAAAAAGACATGGATACCAGTTTAGCTTTATTTCCTTATTGGCGAGATACCAGAAAACTATATCCATATCAATAATAAAGATGACATCTGACACACTGACATTTTGATATCGACTTTCTAGTGACAGATGTAATTTAGTATGAACATTTTTTCTTCATTTGTGCAATTATGTTATTTTACTCAAAGGAATCACAAACAAAGATCCTGGTTAAACATATTGATAATGATACACTGATATCGGTTGACGCATTGAAAGTGGGTACTTCCTGTTTTTCTCAGGTATAATGACTCTTTCCAGCGAAGTTTGTTTATCTTCCTGTATTTCCTCATTGGCCGTTGAAACAGCAATTACGTGTGCGCGCCATTTGTTCTCGCACGTTTTCGCGCGTTACCATTGCTGCACTGGACGCATATATTAAAAGGTTGACGAACATATTTTTTTCATTAATTAGTTCTTCTTGCTGTGAGTCGGATATGAAGATGACAGCGATGGAGTTGAAACTGGTATTATGTTTTCTTCTTGGCTTCTTCTCCGTTTCATCAGCGGAAAGTCGTGAGTATTATCCTAGTCTTTGTTCAATACTTGCTCAGCACATAATTTTGATTAATACAAGTATTATACGGAGTTTTCATTTGCAATATTTGCATGGGCCTAGTATGTTTACAAATATGAATGATCAACCATTGGTCTTTTGTGCTATAATCACTATATACATGATATATTACATTCCATTGACATGCAATAGATAACAATATCTGTTAAAAACAAATAACCTTATCTTGAGGCTGTACAAGAGTTCATAACTATATGTATATACGTGTCTAACATAATTTACCCAAAGATCCTGTAAAAAACTGAAGATATTATTACAAAGGTCACTTTTCTTACGTATTTTAAACATAAAGGCATATCGTGAGAAACAATAAACTCTAAAAAGGCACCGTTATTGAATTAAATCACACTTTCTAACCATACTTGATTTTAAGTTTGGAAAATGGAAACAAGTACAGCCTTTTAGATTAGCGATAAAATAGAATACTAATTGTTATTTGTACTGCTTTTTTCGATTCCTGGAGTGGTACATCATTATTTTGTCTGTTCTGCTTCAAATGGCAGAATATCAAGTGCAGTTTGTGGAAAAGGGACCGACCCACTATCCATATGCCGGCCGTGTAGACGTGTTTATCGATGGAGATTGGGGAGGCATTTGTGCTGCTGACTGGGACATGAACGATGCTGAGGTGGTCTGCCGGGAGTTAGGCTTTGGCTACCCCTACGGTATCACAGTCGTTGGTGGTCCACCTGCTGGAAACGGTACCGAGTGCTTGTCTAGGGTAAAGTGTTACGGCCATGAAGAACACCTCTCAGAATGCAAAGTTACCAAGAGAACGCGAACAAATACTACAGTTGAAAGTGGCATAGTCTGCTACCCTCCCGCAAGTGAGTGATTTGAGGTGAAAATAGATACATGATATAATTTACAATAAACCCTTTGAAGGTTTAAATAGGTCTATTGATTTCCATACTTATTAAAGAAATACAAACCGTAAATCAGGCGACTTTGAATCAAGTGTCTATCTCTAGTAAAGGGCTATGGTCACGACAGTTGACTTTGTAGATTGTAGTGGATACTCTTAAACACTCTTGACAGGGGAAAATCTGCTATCTTTCACCTGATATTTTTTCCTTATGATATGTGGTAAACAGCAGCTAGGATGGATGTCGGTGATTTTTCGATATGTTTTAGGGAAGAGTATTCAGTCGGTTAAGACAAAATATTATACTTGGTTAGGGCAAGGTTTGACATGTTCGATATAAATGGCTACAACATCAAAGTAATATTTAATAATGTTTGTGAAAAGAAATCTCGAAACCATTTAATAGCAAAGTGGGGAGTAAAGTTATTAATTTGTCAGATCTTATCCGATGTAGTATTTTTTTTTTATAAATAAACCGATTCATTACAGTAGTGATAGTAATACTTTTAAACAATATCATCTGCATATGATTTTGGTACTGCCCCTTAACTTTGTCTTCTTTGCATCTTTTAAAACAAACATGATATTAACAACTATAGACTTATCCTGAACATTTCTAATCGTTTTTAGTAGATACAGGTCTATTGGTTTGTACCGTATAACTTTACCGTATAACTTTCCTCATTACACATACAACTTAACCAGTCATCTTACTATTAACGACATGTACCTCATAATGTCAAGTTCCCCCTCTTTTAACTGCTCTACACATTGTTAACCGTTGACAAATTTGCAGGTACATACGAACAAGATGATGAGTTTACTTCGTCAATCGCAGGATCGTCAGACGTTGACCCGGATTACGACCCATCATCTTATGGTAAATAATTGCATTAATATAATCGAAGTTTCACCGCTAGACCGACTACAGATCATTGACCATTCTATGCTAGCAGATCTGCTACAAATTGAGATTAAACGCACATGCCATGTTGACCCGACCATGGTTTTGAATAATTTCATCATCTAGATTCTATAGACTATATTGACTATGTTAACATTATGCTACCTTCATATAGTCAATATTAATTTTTTGTTTTTTTTCTCGAAATTAATGAAAGAACAAGCTTTTAAATCACCATCTCAAGTCTGAATAGGAGTGCTAAAATTGCTTCTGTGTTTTAGAACTAAGAAAGACTGTCAGCCTTTCAATGCCGGGTATGAACGGTGCACTTGTATTTGCCCTGTGGGCCAGTAGTAATGCCAGGGGGTATCATTGTAAGTAAATAGGTTGACATTTAAGACTTTCCCACGGTATTATTACAAAACGATCTCTACAGTAATGATAACGAGAAGTCAAAAGTCGTATTCCTTTATATTAAAAAAACTAAAACATGAATAGATCAATAACACTTACACTTATATATCTCAGTATCAAAGAGCCATAGTCTGAATAGCCATGACAATTGAAGAAACTTTATTTCTTTCTTTTATACAGTTGGTCCGGGATTGCGGCTTAGATACGGACCTGATCAGTATTCAGGCCTTGTAGAGGTCAAGCTGGCAGGTGGCAGTTGGAGTCGACTGTATCTTTATTATTATTGGGATTTGTCTCCGTATCAGTATATCTCGAACATCTGTCGTCAGCTTGGATTCGGGGAGCTCAACTTCTGGGATAGTTTTGAATATGACATCACGTACAGTATGACAAAGGTGACGAGATGTCCTTACGGAGTTGCGCACCACCGAAGCTGCATATTTTATTCTAAGGACTATCATAAGGGGGGGGGGGGAGTTTATCATACCAACTATGATAAAGATGACACACAAAAGTTCAAGATCTGTTTCGAGGTGCCAGAGCGTGTGTGCATCATGTATTTCTAAGGCGGCTGCTTGGTTGTTTCATAATGACATATGGACGTCAATATGCCCAATCACCATTTTGAAAAGTCGTCGAACTTTTGGACTGCCATTTACACTACTAAAAAAAAAAAACTATTGTCTTAAAAATTTAAAAACGTCGACATAAAGTTAGCACAGTACGTCTCACTTAAAATCGAACCATCTTCACTATGACGTTGGCGGCGCCAATCCGTTGCCGAATGCACCTGAATTTCTTTGATAGATAAATATATCGGTTCTAGGACACCTACCCCCTGGACATCCACCCACTGATAACAACCCCCAGTCAACTACCCCTTAGGACAACTACCCCTTAGGACAACTACCCCCTAGGGCAACAACCCTCTAGGACAACTGCCTCTAGGACAACTACCCTCTAGGACAACTACCCTCTAGGACAACTACCCACGGACAACTACCCCCCAGACAACTATCCCCTACAACAACCATCCTTTAGGACAACCACCCCCGGACAGCTGCCCTAGGGGATAGTTTTCCTGGGGGGTAGTTGTCCTGGGGTTAGTCGTCCTAGAGGGTGGTTGCGTTAGGGGGACGTTGTCCTAGGGGGTAGTTGACTGGGGGTGCTTACCCATGGGGGGGGGGGGGGGGGTGGAAGTCCAGGGGGAAGATGTCCGGATACGAAATTCATCATTATCGTAACTTTATCGTGCTTTTTCACTGCAATACAAAATTGTCACTTTTGTCACATGACGAAAAATCAAACTAGAAAAATTCCCTCAATTGATTTTTGAACGCCTGCCGAGATTGTGTAATATTAATGCTCGCTCTTTAAAATTCGAGACGATTCATTTTTGTTTGCTCACGTGACTCACCTCGATTCTATGTTACGCATGCAGGACAGTGACAAGTGGCGCAAGCCCACTACACTCCTACAAATCGGAATGAGCACAAATCGACGGCTTTGAATGGGGGTTTTGTAGTAGCGAAATGGTAGTCCCCCAAATCAACGATTTTTCAAAACGGTGCTTGGGATGTGATGTGTAAATAGAAATGCAGCCTGTTTGTCGTTAACAAAGAATTTATATATAATGTATTCCGGTTTGAAATAAAGATAGTATAAATAAATGATGTTTAATTAACCATCTCGGAAGTTGGAAAACAAACTTATTTTGGTGCTGATTTCTATAGACGGCGCATAACTAGGTTTTGGTTTAAATCAATTGATGCAATGTGTGGTAGATAATTCCATAAGCGTGGACTTGTATAAATAGACTCTAGGTCTACGCCTGATTTAGTTATTGCACAGCTCGAAAGTCCTCTGTTGATGTAATTGTAATGATGTATATTGATTGTTGTTATTGTTCATATGTCCTTTTTGCAATATTTAGTGGTGATAGTTTAGTTAGTTGATATTTTAACTTATGTAACTTATATATTTATTCATTACTGCTGTTTTATTATGTATATTTGATTTAAATTTTAGTTTGTACCCGAGACAGGTGTCAGTCTTCGAACCGTTTGCTCTTGGGTTTTGATGTTTTGATTTCAATAAAATTGTATATATTTATATATAACTTAATTCAAACCGACGATAAATACACCTACGTCGAAATGATGGAATTGATGTTACCCTCAGTTGTTAAAAAATACATAATTTAATTAATATATTTTCATAAAATTCATTTACTTTTTTATTTCCTATTATTATTATTATTATTAATATTATTATAATTTGTATTATTATTATTATTATTATTATTATTATTATTATTATTATTATTATTATTATTATTATCATTATTATCATTATTATTATTATTATTATTATTATCATGTTTTTAAATATTATTTTGGTGGGGTTAGGGCAAGTTAAAATTAAGGTAAATCAAGAAATGAGATACCTTCAGCAAAATTAGCGTATATATTACGTCATTGATGTGTATGTATGAAAACACACAAATGTGATATATTTTTGCAAAGAAAATGCAGCATTAGCCGTTACTTATTTTGCGAACCATGTTGCCAAAGCAGATTTAATCGATGGATCGATCCTTCGAGTGCTGATATATTCTGAGATATTTTACCTTGTGGTCACCTTTATCTATATACACAACGTAGTGAAATATCTTTCAAAGTAGAGGTGTAAAATAAAGCAAAGGGTATTCTCTGAACTTTAAAAGAACCCAAAAATGATTAATATAATTAGCACTTGTTTAATATGCAATTAATATATATTTTTCATTTCTACGAGGTTTATAAAACGGAATATATTTCAATACATTAACACTGAATCTCTTAATCACACTTGATAATACATATTTGAATAATATTTATAATTAAAACATGCCTCAAAACGAGTATTCAGGCCGGGTAGAGGTCAAGCTGGTAAGTGGCAGTTGGAGTAAAATGTATCTTCGTTATTATTGATATTTGTCTCGGTATCAGTATATCTCGAACATCTGTCGTCAGCTTGGATTCGGGGAGCTCAACTTCTGGGATAGTTTTGAATATAGCAGCACATACAGTATGACAAAGGTGACGAGATGTGCTTACGTACTTGCGCTTCACCGATGCTGCATATTTCATCCTAAAGAATGTTTTACTTGGAGTTTTAATTGTCTTATTTAGTACGATGAAAATGACACACAAACTTTCCAAATCCATTGGGGGATGCGGGAGTGTAAAAACAACCCAGACGTTATTATCCTGATAATTTTCAGCGCTATCTTTTTTAAAACCGTCGACATACAATAGGCACAGTACATATCGCTTAAAGATATCTTCGATTTAAAAAAAAATTAATTTAAACAGATTAATTTATCTATTTATTTACTTATTAATGGTAATTATTATTTTTATTATTATTTTTAATATTATGATTATTATTATTAGGTGATCCAACGGATCACTTCTTAATTTCGTCGAGTTTCTTTTATTTTCTTGATTATAAATATTATTTATGTATTTCTTTTTATTCTCTCATGTAAATTTGTTTGGCAAATATCTCAATAATCTCTAGTCAAGGTCCAGAACATAACATCAAGATTTTTTTCTCGACAAAGTGGTCACGTGACCTTCCATGCGCCATTTTCTTGTTTTTCATGCATGACTGTCGACCATCATATTTCAACAACGGAATGTTGTGCAGACTTCTTATGAAGACCATTAGTGCATGTGTTTGTGGACTTTTGACGTCATCTCCATTACGTAATCACGTGTCTAATATTGTAAAACGTGAAAATTACCTTGACAAATATAAATCTTCAATAACTTTGTAATTGAATATAATTTTGACATGAAATGTATACCACTAACATATCTTAAAGGTAGTACCAGGGACGTGATAGAGAAGGCCTTGAATCAAGCCGCTCTCCTCTTACCCCATGTTCCAAGCCGCCGAAAAGTTATGCGCTAATCTGCAACTGTTGACCAGGTGGTGAGATAAAAGAGCGCATGTAATTTCAAGATTTAGAATTCCTACATCAGAAATGGTATCACAGCAACTGTTCGCTGTCCCTTTTTAATGATTTCTCATCGATTGTTAAATGTGTAATGAGTAGAACATGCGAACAAAAACTTGTATAATTTCATCCTTTTTCCAACTGCAAACATACAGAAAACACGCAAAAACAAGCATTAGCCAACTTATAGTTATCGAAGATTGTATATCATGAATTAAATAACGGGGCATTAAAACACGCACAAATTAGCGCATTATCCTAAAACATTGATTTTTTGTCCGGATCTAGTTTTTCTTTTACCATCTCTGGCACAAAAATTATAGGAAGGGCGGAGTACTAAATTGGAAAAATTGTTTGATGCACTATTCCCACAACATTCCCCATATAAAGTTTATAATTTACACATATTTGATTTGCCGGCAATCTGATATGTTGTAATAAATGTGAAACTGGTGCATGGCCTCCGAAATTCCCCGCAGTGGAAACGCGGTTCGGAGCATGGAACTTCAAAGCCAGGTGGAATGTTACACATCCCATTGTTACACTTTAGAACTCACGAATGCGTTTGAATAAATTACAAGAGTTACCACTCCCTTCTTTCACCTCCCTGGTAGTACACAGTTTTGGTATGGGGTCTTTCTTCCTCCACTTACGTTCCGTCAGAAAGTTAATTTATATTCTATATCTACCTTAATACAAAATAAATGACAAGTTTGAAACAGGATATTGGTGAACAGATTGTTACGGAGCAGTACTGGCTCTTGACTTTTCTTTATTTTTGTTTACACTTCTTCTTTTTACAAATTCTTCTTTCAATTTGATGGATAATAACACGACGTGTAATATAGACAGTAAACATGAGACACGTTTAAATATGTAGAACCAGGTAGGCTGTATTTAGGCGCCTACGGAAAGCATTACATGCGCACGAAATATATACATCAATTTTGTTAGGTGGAAGCTAATCGTGCGATTTATCTATATTTATTTATTTATTTATTTAGTTTTAAGGATAAACCTAGCGAAAATGGAAAACAAGGCGTCCAGTGCCTAGCTAGTGTTGGACACTAGTTTACGGAGGCCACGAACAACCCCCAATGTATTTGTTATTTTTTGGAGGAAACGTGGTTGCGACCAAGGGAACTGAACGAGGGCGCACTCCCTGTTCCTTGTTTATGAAAAAACCGTGCACCTACAATTATTTTGGATAAGAGTTTTGTAGGTGTCATGTAAACATACGTGTAAAATAGCGAAATTGTTGGCAGTATACTACGAATATACGTGCTAGATAGTCAAATACGAACGATAGTGATTCAAATTCCGAGGCTCTGTGAAGGTATGAGGTCAGACTTGGCGTCGGGTTGTAAATAAGCGTTCCTGGCCTTCGTCGACTTCCATCGTCCGTGCCTCGAAATCAGAAAAAGTGAGACATTGGCGTTTAAGGCTGCAGTTGCCCCTCCTGACCTCATGCTGTGGAGACCGTAAGCTGAGATGTCAGTTACAAACGGCTTGATGGCGTCTAGCACTATTTCACGGGTACGGGTATAACTGAGAGGGTGAACGGTAGGAGTTAAACCTTTGGTAGATGAGCATAGTCTACGAAGGACAGGTAGAAGCGAGCCCGGAGGATCTCGGAGGGCTGCAAGATATCTCTCAGCTACACGAACTGGACATGATTGCTTGAATGATCTAGCGATAACGACATCAGACCCCTGTCTAAATTGGTCTTTTTTTGAGCTCGCGAGATGAATGACGAGACGATCAGATGTGAATGTGAGGTCGTTATTGGAAATATTTTTCAGATCATCAAATCTCAAGAAACCAGCATAAGAAATGAAGCACGCAAACAAAACCCGTAGATCTGCTAGAGAAGCATGGTCATGCCCGTATTTCTCGTAGATCTTCATCAGAATATCCGGGGTGATCGGATGCTTTCTTAGTGTCGGTGAAGATGTGGCGCGTTTGAAACCTTGCAGGGCGAGCTTGACCATTGGGTTATCGGTAGGAGAATGCAGACCTGCTAAGTTGTGGACCCACTTTATAGCTGCTGTCGCAGAGTCGGCAAGCGACTTCATGCCGGTTGTAGCCAAATGTGATATGTACAGAAATAAATGGAAGGATTGCACCGGGAAAACCGACACACCTTTTTTAGACGTGGCCCAATCCTCCCATCTTTTCCAAGAATGAAGGTATTGCTTGGTGGTTGAAGATGCCTTGGCAGTCATCAGGAGTGAAGGAAGATCATAGACTGCCAAGGCTTGTAATGATGGATCCTGGAGTGGCGAGGACAGCTTGCTCCATTCTTCTGCCAAATGGAAGATATAAAAAAGAAACAAAACAGCAAAACCGACAAAAATAGCGTGGTCGCATAAAAGGGCGACAACTTTTGACGATCATGATCATGACACAAATAATGATCGGTGTAAATAAATGCTATGCATTTGCTTCTTTAATATGATATATGTAATAGTTTTAAAAGGGAAGTTATTTTGGGATGGGAGGGTAACAGAGCTCTGACTGCATAACCGAGAATGAGCGTGTAAGCTCGAATCTCGAATAACGAGAATGCATATAACAAAAGATTACATAATGCAGCTGTTCGCGAAGGTATGCGTTCGATAACGAACATAAATTCCACATGAATTCGGTTCAAATAATCATTTTGGATGCATGTGCGATCCTACAATATTTAGTGATTGTTTTCGCGGTTGAAATCGAGTCTAAAGTGATGAAATTGTAAATAATAAACTCTTTGTGTTGTATAGCTCCCTCTCAAGGCTGATATTACTTTAGCTTTAAACAATTTTTTTTTTATTAATACAATCGACATTTTCATCGTCTCAGCTACCATGGAATGGTCTTAAGCGCAATTATATAAAAATATTAAAAATATACCGGGAGCACCGGTACATTTTTATTATTCAATTTTTCGAAAGCAGAAGTGTTTTAGGGGCTATTTTTTTAGTGCTTATAATACATTCATAGGAGCATTCATATATATCAACATTTTAAAGAATAATTATCGATCCAAATTTCAAAATTTCCCAAAACTTTGCAATATCTTAAATGGTAAAGACCCGTTTTGGAAACGCCTCCATTAACAAAAATGAAATAGAAGCTCTTATTACCAATCAATTGATATATTTGGTAAATTATTATATCTAGCTAGTTTCAATCACACTTCAGCCGCTCTCGCTAGCTCTCACTCGTTACATTGTGGTCAGACAGTTTTTGGGTGAGCGGCTAAAGAATATACTTATCGTTAGCTTTCTTCTGGTATTAAAGGACCACTCTAACCCAACTAACATAGCCTTTAAAACATGAATACATCTCTACTTATTAATATTCCGGCCTCTGATTTTTCAGAAAATCTGTATATTGACCAAAAAATGATAATAACCATCCATTTTTCACAAATCTCACGCTTGCTGGGCTACGCCCCTCGAAAAAGGTAATACTGTCACGTGGCTTGATGACGCATTTGACGTCACTGCGGGAATGTCCTTGTATTTATTTATCCTACAACTATACAATCTCAATGTAATTCATAATTAGGAATGACGAAATGGCCAGAAACGTTCTGGGGTTATCAAGTGCATATTATTTTTTGGAATAAATTAATATCATAGTTTGCCTTTTTAAAGACATTTTAATGAACTCATACCACGGTCCTTTCATTATTTTGCGTGGGCGTTCTTGTCAGTCTGGTGTCAGTTTTCTTTAGAACACAAATTATCAAACGAGTGGGCAAAGAGTCTACGGTCTTTACTTTTATCAATATTTGTTTTGGCATTCGTGCTCTTATACGCTTGCGGCTTATTTTTTTTCTTCTTCAATTCTATGGCTGGAATCTACCGATACTATCAAGCCACCAAGAAAGGATTAGGAAGCATAATACTAACTGAGTTTTTGTTAAGACCGCTCGTTGGCACTTTCAATTTCACCGTACGTACGGTACGTGCGCATGAATGTATTGACTCTCTATGCTTTGCTAGAGTGCTAGTGGAGTACGAGTGGTTTAGTCTAGACTAATGTTAGATCTGACCTATATTTTATCAGTCTCAGTCAGTTGACAATTTACATAACGTCTAGATCTACCGGTCTGCTTCTGCCTCAGCCTCAGGCGCCTCGTCGAGCTCTGGCTCTGGCTCTGGCTCGAACTGATAGTGATAGGGTTCGATCGATGTTACTATGGTCAATTGTCAGCGCTTGTTCAGAACTGTGAGACCATATTTTCGTCGTATCTCGACCCGTGACTCCGTCGTGGAGATACCCTACTATAACATACCCCAAATTAACTAAATCCTCAGCAAAAAGTGGTCATGATTTAAAGTCATTATCTTTCTTACTTGTTTCGTGTCAATTATCTTATCTATTTGGGAGTGTTTTCCCTAAAACAAAGACATTAGTAATGTGTATGCATGCACTTTCTCACAAGTTTCACGGCAAGTGCTGCACAATACTAGTGCATACCGTACCGACGATGGGGTGCGCGAAGTTATCGACCGTAATGATCATCATCAGTTCATAATGTGAATTACTTGCATGAATTTAATGAGGATCTGAGATTACTGTCGCTTACTTCACGCACGCGCGTGCGCCCGCACCCCATCGTCGTTATATATGCGCTTGTATTGTGCAGCGGTTTGCCGTGAAACCTGTATAGAAAGAAAGTGCATGCATTTTGTCTTTGATTTTAGGAAAAATACTCCAAAATATATAAGAAAAATTGACACTACACAGGTAAGAAAGATAACGACTTTTAAATCATGACCATTATTTGAACAATTGTTGAAGATTTAGTTGATTTTGTGTATGTTATAGAACTTATAGTACGGTATTTCCATTGAAGTGCTATGTTATGTCCCGCAGTGATGTCATATGCTATTGCGCAATACACCTCCGAAACTGAGCTTTTTTCTGAGCGTTCTGAGTCGTAAATTTTAATTATCGATTCCAGAATTATTGATGATTTCTAAGAAAAATCATTGTCATGTTCGAAATCTCCGTCGAAAATTATTCTACATGACTTGTTTTATTTTTTAGCCCGTTTTGGTTAGAGTGGCCTTTAAACATGTTTTGATCGACTGTATATTTTGTCGCAATAAAGGAAACATAAAAGCTTGACAAATAACCTTCAGCGTCTGAAGTCCCAGATGAAAGCGCAAAAAACAGTTTCTAACGACGTCATCATCGCTTAATCGGCTTCTTGTATCGGAAAATGCTACACTTTCACAATGTCTATTTATTGATAAAATATATCCTATTGTTCCTGATACCGCTGAAGTCTTTGGTTCTATTTAATGATTAATTTTTAAATAAGAGCCATTTTACTGTTTTAATTTACTGGCTCGTATAATTAAAATCGCAGGGTAGAAAGATGCATTTTCTAACCGCACAAAATTTCATTTGCGTACTAAATTCTGTAGAACTGAGTTCGTGTTGTTTTTAAAGAATCCACTGCTTTCTGCTCTACTAAAGCTATGGTCACAACCCAAAAAAGTAGCCTGCTCGGCGGCCGGGCGGCGAGTTTTTAGCCAATTTCGCCCGGAAACCGCTTGTTTTTAAGGCATCGCTCGGTCGCCGCTGAAGTTTTAGCGCGGAGTTAAAATTCGGGCGGTGCCTGGTCATTTTCACTCGCCGCCCAAAATACGCTCGGTGCCCTGGCGGTCGCCGCCCGTGCACCGACCTAATCGAGCGTTCACCGTCGAGCTATTTAGGTCAAAAATCGAAGCCGCTAGGTCAAAGGCTGCTAAGCGGTCGCCGCTGCGAAATCAGTCGGTCACTGGGCGGCGAGTTCAAAATCGGTCGGCAGCCTTTGACCTAACGGCTTCGATTTTTGACCTAAATCGCTCGACGGCGAACGCTCGAATAGGTCGGTGCCCGGGCGCCGACCGCCCGGGCACCGAGCATATTTTGGCCTACGAGACACCAGCAGATACCCCGCCGATCACCGACCGATCACCGCCCGATCATCGGGGGGCCGCCGGGCAATTTCTTTAAAATCAGCCGTTGGCCGGTGGGAGACCGCCCAGGAATCGGCGGGTCATCAGTCGGTCACTGCCGGGACGCCGAGCGGAGAAGCCTCCCAATTTTGCTCATTTTTGACCTAAAATCGGCCACCGACCGAGGGGAAATCGACATGGCATCGCCCAGGTATCGCTAGGGCTCTACAGCCTCCTCGACTTTTCCAAAAATGGTTGAGCGATGCCTAAATTCCAGCAGTGACCGAGCAGGCTACACATCGGTCGGTCGCTGCTCTGAGTTGTGACCATAGCTTAAACGTCCATAAGCAGAGTCATTTATTGGCTCAATGTATTCAAATTTATGGATGCTTCCTTCCCAGGTGTTTGCGGTGTAGAAGTATTTCATTCACGTGCTATTAGTCTGTGTAGACCAATTTCAATAAGTAAATAACATAAATACTATGTTCTGCATAACAAAAACAATGTGTGTCCCTATTGTACATGTAAAGTGCCTCTCCCCTCAACGTGTCATAGTTAATTTTCCCATTCACATGATGAAACTACCTGCCCGATGAAGCCAGTTTGTGGTCAACTTCTTTTAAGAGACAAATCTAAGCAAACGTTTCCATATGGGGTGCCCCATTGCACAAGCAACACCTCAAAGTCTCGATTCTAAACACGTGAATGCAATTATGTTAAGCAAATGACAAAATTATTATAGTTAGGTTGAATCGTCGGGGACGAAATATTGGTTATAGACAATAACGATGCATTCAGGTCCGTCAAACCAAGTACGTTTACGACAGATGAAAGCAATGTGAAACAAGTAACATACACATTTATGTACCATTTTTTATACCGACGGGGAAAAATAGAAATCGGAAAACTCACTGATAGATCTGCATTTAGGTGCGTCAAACTAAGTATATATACAGTGTCAGTCAAACAAAGTTTACACCTAGATACGTGTTGGATACGTTCTTTCCTCTCAGATCGACAACAGTGTGTCTTGTTTGAAGGGATAAAATCGGATTGGAAACAAGTTCCTTCCGGTGTGCCACAGGGTTCCGTTATTGGACCGATCTTGTTTAATTTTTTACAGCCGACTTACCTGAAATTGTTTCATCCCCCCTCCCACAATATGTTGATGACACAGTTTTTTATCTTGAAGTTTATACCGACAACGACTCTCATTTGTTGCAAACTGACATGAATAATATACTTCTGCGGTGTATTGACAATGGCATGGTCCTGAACTCATCTAAGTGCAAAGTAATGCACATAACTAGATCCCGTAAATTAATTATTACTGTTTACTCCACTGACGGAAATCCTTTAGATGTAGTTCAATCGTATAAATATTTTGGACTTACTTTTTCGCGAGATCTGAGTTGGAAAAACCATATTTAATGTGTTGTTAACAGATGTTCTATCCTCTTTGGGTTTTTTCCTACGTACCGTCAAATCTAGAAACTCACCTATTCTCACAAAAATCTTTTGTTCATTATGTCTACCTGTGATTGAGTACGGCATACCTACATGGCTCCCTCATCAAAAGAACCATATCCGAGCTATCGAAGGTGTTCAAAGGCGTTTTACCCGATTCTGTTTCCCTAACGAAGTTGCTAATTCCATATCATAAACGGAACGCCTGTCTCGCCTTAACATGCTACCTCTGTATAACAGACTTGTGTACCTACATGTATCAATGTCATTTGTAATTAAGAGCTTACACAGAATTAATCACATGCCCGAATATATGCTACCAGTCCCGAGTCATAGAAGAATCCATACACTTGTTTTCAATCATGAATTAGCAAGATGCAATAGCTTGAGATTTTCTAGTTTTCATGTTTTTCCCAGATTTTGGAAGCATAGGAAGACAGAGACTTGTGTCTTGGTACCAATTTCTTTCCTTTTCTGAATGTGCTCCAAAATTTCCTCTTTGAATTGCCTCCCCTTGAAGAAGCATACTAGCTTGCTTTCACACTTTTTTCTCTATCATAGAATAACTCACACTTTGATATGTATTATTGATTTCTTAACGCGTATGTTGTTATTATTAAGTTCGTATTTAATGTACTTTCTCTATCAATATGTTCTATCACATCCTTCTTACTTTGATTACTGTGTCTTTTAAATTTGTCTAGGAATCGATAATAATTTTCCCCAATTTTGATCAATTCCAATCATATCAATAATAATGTTCCACAATTTTGATAACTTCCAATCATATCAATAATAATTTTCCATAATTTGGATAACTTCAAATCAAATTAAATTAATAATAATGTTATACACTTTTGCTAACTTCCAATATTACCGTATCCAAATTAAATTAATAATAATGTTATACAGTTTTGCTAACTTCCAATATTACCGTATCCATATGACTGTATAAACACACAGTTTTCTGCGTTTAGCATGCATTTATCATACATGCATAGTTTGAACAGCTCTTTTTTTCGATCCGTTAGAAAAATAATCCTAACAGTATTTGATCTACATGTATATTACCGTTAGTTTTAGTTACACATTCATTTATAAATTATGTTGACCTTATCTTTATATTTTGTTTTATATATGCACCAGCCAATGTGGAGAGCCTCTAGACAGAATTTTTAAATTCTTCTAGGTGATCCTCATGCATTGGCTGGTGCTAAATATCATTAAGTTTATGTTATATCAGTTGTCAAACTTGTGATGTTTTGTATGTTATCATCTTGCCTGGAAATAAAATAAATCAATAAATAAATAAATAAATCAGTAAATAAATAAATCAATAAATCAATAAATATATTTTTTAGATGGACCTGATCAGTATTCAGGCTGGGTAGAGGTCAAGCTGGCAAGTTGCAGTTGGAGTAAATTTTATCTTTATTATTATGATAGTTGGTTGTCTCGGTATCAGTATGTCTCGAACATCTGTCGTCAGCTTAGACTCGGGGAGCTCAACTTCTGGGATAGTTTTGAATATAGCAGCACGTACAGTATGACAAAGGTGACGAGATGTCCTAACTGAGTTGTGCACTACAGAGGCTGCATATTTTATTATTAAGGATTATTATATTGGGGGAGGTGGGGGTAATTATCATACTCACGTTGATAAAGATGACAAGTGAAACTTCCAGGTCCGTTTTGAGGTGCCTGAGCGTGTGTGCACCCTGTATTTCTATGGCGGCTACTTGGTTGTGACCCAATGATATATGGACGCCAATAGGCTCGCGTTTACACATCACAAACGATTATTTGTTTGCATTCCCATCTTACACTACTAGAACTACCCATGGCTTACTATTGTCTGGAGCATTATTGTCAGCGCCTCCTAATTTGAAACCGCCAACGTGGAAAAGGTACTGTGCGTGTCACTTAAAATAGAACCATCTCCAATATAACGTTGGTTGGCGCCATCGCCTGTACAGCCCGCGCCATCTTACTTGACGGCGCCGATCCTTAGGCCGAGTACACTGAAATTCGTGCGGGAGTTAAATTTCATCATCGGAAGCTGGATTAACACTGCAACCAAAAATTGTCGTTTTTACTCAAACGACGATAATTCGAAATCGAAAAATCTATCCCTGGAGTGTGGACATTGAAACCCCTCCTTTTGACCGATTTTGGCATTGTTTATGCTCGTTTTTGAAACTTCGGGATGATTCTGGTATTTTGCTCACGTGACATTCCTTTCTAAAAAACAAACTCACATTGGTGCTGATTTCAATAATCGGCGCCGACACAGTTTTGCGCAAACATATAACACAATTTCATTTAGTTCTTTAGGGAGATAAACCTTTGGACTACCTTCCTAGCTATATACAAATTTCGGAAATTTTCGGAAAATATCAATTCAATTCAATTCAATTCAATTTCGGTTTATTAATATCAACATTTACAATGTACAATGCAGTAGTCCAGGGACCAATAATGCAATGTTTACATAAAATGTGCATAAAAACAGGAATGATCATATAAATGTACAATAAAAATGATAAAAGATAAAGTTAAAATTATTGCTCATACCTAAATTTATATACATATATAAATACATGATAATAGATGGATGATAATAAATGTTGAACCAGTTATTGCAAGTACAAATAATCTTTAAATTTAACAGCTATTTAAAAAAAATATATACATAATATATAGAGGGAGAGAGAAAGAGAGAGAGAGGAAATTATTATATTGCAATTGTTAACATGAGATCCATAGACTGAAAAATTATACATGCAGGTGTGTCTGTTGTGTGACAGGTAGGGTCAAATTATGTTGAATATAATTATTACATTAAGAATATATCATTAAAGCATTTCATATAAAGTGATGTATAGTGCCCATGAGCATACACAAATTCTCATAATTGTTGAGTTTCCACATTAAATTTTAAATTGGAGTTGAGTTACAATCATGTTATTGCAGCAGAATTATACACGGTGGTTTAAGAACAACTTCATAAGAAAAATGAAGAGCACTCAATAAAATGTGCACGGAATTTTGAATTTTGGATCGATCTTGAGTTGAATTAAACAAAGTAACAAAACAATAACTCCAATATTATTAAAAAAGAGAAGAAAAACAAATATGATATATCACTATAGATGATCTACAACTGAGCATTGACCAGTTTGACAAGTGTGGGGACACTTGATTTTCTATATCGTTCAGTTCTTGCATAAGGAATGTGTAGGTGGTTAGAATTCCTAAGTCCACCTCGCGAGAGATGCTGTCGTACTGCCGGAAGCAAATCACGGTGTCGCGAGGAGACAAGGATTGATTTGGCAAAGTTGATAAGTAAGTCACTTCTTCGCCTGGCAAGGGAGGGAATGCCGAAGCTGCTCAGGAGTTCCTCATAGTGCTGTTGATCAGGGTAAGATATCATCCTGAGTGATCTACGTTGTATCCGCTCTATGCTATCTGACTGCTGTGTTGTCAGGCTACTGCTCCACACTGGTGCACAATATTCCATCAATGGTCGGATATACATTGTGTATATAAGCACAAGATCACTGGTTGGAACTCCATTCCTCTTCAATTTGCACAGGATATATAAACGTCTGGATGCACGTTTGATGACCTGTTCCACTTGTAGATCCCACTTTAGGTTTGTCTGAATGATAACACCAAGCAGGGGAAGCGACGTTACAGACTCCAAAACTTGATTTCCAATAGTAATCACCGGTGAAGGTGGACCATTACGCAGGAAACTTACATGCATCACCTTACATTTTTCAGGTTTTGGTTTCATTGAATTCAACTCACTCCATGCAGATAGCGCATC
The DNA here is from genome assembly GCF_000002235.5 of Strongylocentrotus purpuratus. Classification (NCBI taxonomy): domain Eukaryota; kingdom Metazoa; phylum Echinodermata; class Echinoidea; order Camarodonta; family Strongylocentrotidae; genus Strongylocentrotus; species Strongylocentrotus purpuratus. The sequence goes on from NW_022145602.1 coordinate 24,034,216, forward strand.
CACATGAGACTGTAGATGACTTGGCTCTGCTTTATGGATAACTTCAGCAATAGTTACGTCATCCACATACTTCCATCTCTTCGAGGTAGTCTCGGCGGCATCGTTGATCATAATTAGGAAGATTACCGGACCGAGTTTGGTTCCCTGTGGAACCCCACATGATAGCTCTTGCTCAGATGATGATGTACCGCAATATCGAGTTGTCTGCGTACGTTGCGTGAGAAAACTAGCTATCACTGTGATGATGGCCGGGTTGACATCCAGTTGAATCAGCTTCTGTAGAGCCTTCGTATGGTCGATGAGGTCAAAGGCCTTCATGAAGTCGATTGTACAAATCGTTGCATGATGACTTGGCTTATCCAGGCCCCGCTGTAGATCATCAAGCAGGCTGACTAGGTAATGCGACACAGAGCTGCCTTTCATATTACCAAATTGCTTTGGATCGATTTGGTGTTTGATATCAGCCATCACCCATTCTGCCAGGAAGCCTTCAAAAACACGTGCTATGATCGGTGTGATTGAAATTGGTCTAAGCTGATTGTATTCAGTGACTGGTGATGTTTTCGGAACAGGACACACTGATGCAGTTTTCCAAGAGCTTGGAAAGTGTCCATTGTTAAGACAATTATTGAAGATGATGGTCAAGGGCAATGACAGTTCATACGCAAACTCCTTTAAGAGTCAGATGGGGACATCAGTTGGGTGTCCAGCCTTTGATGCATTCAACCTTCTGAGCCGTTTGTAGACTTCCTCCCTATCTATGGTTGGGGGACGAGGCCCAGGAAGATAAGCCGATAGGGTAGCCAAGTTGAGAGAAGGAAGTTCATTACAGATCCTAGCAAAGTGACAGTTCAATTCATGAGCGATCTCTGCTGGAAGTTTACCTGTTTCCTTCAGCAGAGGTGGTGCTTTGCGCATTCCAGTTAGATTCCTTATCTGCTGGTGCCATTTACCAGGTTCGCTCTGTTTCAACTGTTGAATCTTCCGGGCATAGAAATTCTTCTTGGAGCGGAAAATCTCTCGTTGCACAAGATTACGAGCTTGATGGTAGGCACGAACATCCCCTCGGCGAAAGTGTGCATCACGAGTTCTAATCAGTCGTCTGATATAATTGTTCATCCATTCTTTATCCTTTGGCCTACGGACGATGGAGATTTGTTCAAAGTGTGATCTATACTGAGCGGTAAGAATTTGTTGGAACCGGGCAGCTTTCATGTCGGTACCAGTCAACTCGTCTAGCTCAGACCAGTCCGCCTGCGTTATCCACTGCCCAAAAGATCGCAAAGAGGAGTCTCGAAAAGGTCGACTGAAGTACTGTGATCTCTGTCGAGGGATCTGACCACTCTTTGGTTTTAGAGAAATAACCATGTGGTCGCTTTTCCCTATTGGTGCAGTAATCACAGAGTCGTGATAGTCACCTCCCATGTCGGTAAAGATCTTATCCAGGACTGCAGTTCCTCTGGTTGGTTGAGTGACAATCTGGCGAAGTAACGTGTGTAGTTCAATAGGTTGAGACTTCAGGTCATTGAAGTCTCCCATTATTAGGAACGAGGCACTGCCATACGTCATGCGAATCGTATCAACCATGTTGATGATGTGGGTACAGAGTTCCTCTTGGTAAGGAGCTCTTGGCGGGTAGTAGACAACGCAAGCAAAAATATCATTGTCCAGTTGTAGGTTCACAGATGATCTCAACCTGACCCACAAAACTTCAAGGTGTCGAGGGATAATGTCATCAAAGACTCGAGTAGCATTCATGTCCTCTCGTACATAAAGTGCCACGCCTCCACCAGTGCGGCTTTCTCGATCATGATGGAACTGTTCATATCCTTGAAGAGTACATGCAGAAGCAGGTTTTTCTTCTGAAAATCATGTCTCCGTCACTGCAATCAGATGAACATCCTTACACAGTGTATCAACCGTTGCTAGAAGGTCATCGACTTTGTTAGAAAGTGACCTTGCATTAAACAACATGATGGATGGGAGATTTTGCTGTGGTTGCTGATTACGTGACTCAGTTAAATATCTGTTTGTTAATGAATGGCTGTTAATAGTTACAAGATCTCTCTTATCTTGTTTCTTCTCATGATCCCTCTGGAGTAATTTCAGATGTGTCCTTGGTCGTGTAAGGACTGGAATAGGATGCTGGTCCTTGTGAAAGGATCGATGTCCACGTCTACTCTGCTGTACACTACATATACCATATTGTTGCAGTGTGTGGTATACATCTAATGTTACTGGATTATGCTTACAAGAAGCTCCAATTGACAAAAGCTCCTCTCTAGAGTAGGATAGATCAGGCATTGTTGTGATGGAGAACCAGAGCAAAATAACAATAGTAAACCTCACTATACTGGTCATCATGTGTCCATTCATGTCCATGTGTGCTCGATCAACTGGATGAAACACAATAGCTCACTGTGAAGTCAATGTGCTGTACCACTGCCATGTATACAGTACTAGGCAAAAATTGATTCAGTTATCCAAAATTATGTTCAGTCATATCAACTGAATCGGAAGATATAAGAACTTCAAACTGATCTTGTAGGTCCTCTACTACTAAGTAAACAGACTGGTATAGAAGAAATGGCGACAGGATCAAAAATAATGGAGAAATCAATGAAAACATGGAGAGCTCTCATACAGTGCAACCTGAGGCGCCACTAACAAGCCCTAAAAGGATAGTTAGACGAGAAAATCATGATGATGAAAACCTTACATTCGCTCTAACTCACGATTTCCTTGGTCGATTTTACTGGTTGAAATGGTTTCGTCTTCAGTAGAGCTATCCGAGCACGAAAAAAACATTTGATAACCAAAATAAAGTTTCATTGGTCATATGTTGGGAATTCTGTATTTTATATGTTAAAGCTAAATACATCTTCACTGAACATGATCTAATTTTTAAGTGCCACGCATGTCTTCAAAGCTCGATGCCTGCATATTTTTACGACATAGTGAATAGAGAACTTCGGGAAGCAGACGGCATTGCGTAACATTTCGTAATATTTGGAATACTAGATGGGAACTGTGCATTGATAAGGACAGCTGTAGATGGATTTGATGGCTGGAGAGGGTAACATTTTTTGTTGTTAAGCCAATTTAAGCTTAAATATCTTTTCCTCGGGAAATTCTTTTGAGGCGGAGTCTCCATTCATTACAGCTTCCCGGTGAAAGCACCTTATGTTAGATAAATTCCGTAGGCGTCGACCTGATGTCATTTCTAGTACCCCTTTTGGACCTAAAATGGCTATGAAGGTATAAATGTTAGACCCCACAATGCGTAAAAGTTAGATTACATTCGATCGTACCAATTCAGCTCTACTTTACAAAAAACTAACTGTTAATTAAATAATTAATTAATAACAACAATAGACGGGTCGGCTGTTTGTGCGTAGTGTAACCAGCACGAAAAAGCCAACAAAAAGGTCAGCATTGGCATTGGCTGGAATAAGGTGCAAAAGGCTGCTTCAAATATGTGTAGGGCCCCACAAAAATTAGAAATGGTTAAATTTATGGATATATCAGCCGTCTCTGAACCGATTTTGATGAAACAAAGATGATTTTGTCATTTAAATTGTATGCTCTTTCAAATTTGACCCTCACTTTTTCATTATCTCACAAAATATTATTTTTGTTTAGCGCAGAAAAAAATGCTCTGTGTGCCCATCCATGCCTTGAGCCATAATGCATGGCCGTCCAGATCATTTTTTAATGTTTGGGACCGGGAGAAAATGCAATAAATTATTGAAAATTTATTGCATTTTGTTTGTTTTGTTTTTATTCATGGAAACTGCCCCCTACCCTAGCCCCCGCTGCGTACAGTCATGATTCAGTGACAAAGCAATGGCCTCGTAACTGTGAGGCCCGGGATCAAAACCGTGTCGATGTGCTATATTAGTGCCCTTTTGTGGGGCATTAATCCTCATCACTGTCATTTATGACTTAAGGGCTAGGTCCCGTAGTTGATAGCGGCTTTCATCGAAAGGGTGCGGTGCGGTGCGGCGCGGTGTGGTGTGCTCAACGCACCCATTCGATAAAAGAGGGGGGCCTTTTCTCGAAAGGGTGCGTTGAGAGCGGAGTACCGTTTTAACACACCCTTTCGATGAAAGCGGGGGGGCTTTTCTCGAAAGGGTGCGTCGACTAGTCTTTCGCATCAGTCGTTTAAAATGAGGATCTCGGACAGACGGTAATAGTTGCCAATTTAAGTATATCGAAAATGTATTAAATAAAATGGAATGGTCTTGATTACAGAGTGGTCTCTTTCGTTACTACTATGTTGATGGGGGAGACAGAGAGAAGGAAAAAAGGAAAGGGAAAGGGAAGATAAAAGGAAAGAAAGAAGAATAAGAAGAGAAGAGGGAAACGGGGGGCGGAGGACTCTTCCCCCCCCCCCGCCAAAAATAAATCAGAGAGAGAGAGAAGGGAAAGGGAAAGGGAAAGAGAAGATAAAAGGAAAGAAAGAAGAGGAAGAAGAAGAAAAGAGGGAAACGGGGGCAAATTAGGGCTTTTGGCTCCCCCCCCCCCGCTTACAAATAAATAGTAGAGAGAGAGAGAGAGAAGGGAAAGAGAAAGGGAAAGAAAATATAAAAGGAAAGAAAGAAGAAGAAGAAGGAAAGAGGGAAACGGGGGAAGGGCGAAAGGGAGAGAGAGAGAGAGAGAGAAGGGAAAGGGAAATGGAAAGAGAATATAATACAACGAAAGAAAGAAGAGGAAGAAGAATAAAAAGAAAAGAGGGAAACGGGGGCGAAGCCTTGCCTCCTCCCCCCCCCCCGCCAACAAATAAATAGGAGAGAGAGAGAGAGAGAGAGAGAGAGAGAAGGGAATGGGAAAGAAAATATAAAAGGAAAGAAAGAAGAGGAAAAAGAATAAGAAAAGAGGGAAAGGGGGGCGAAGGGCTCTTGCCTCCTCCCTCCCCCCCCCGCCAACAAATAAATAGGAGAGAGAGAGAGAGAGAGAGAGAGAGAAGGGAATGGGAAAGAAAATATAAAAGGAAAGAAAGAAGAAGAAGAAGGAAAGATGGATACGGAGGATGGGCGAAAGGTTCTTACCTCCCCCCCAACCCCTCCCGCCAAAAAAAAAAAAATAACAGAGAGAGAGAGAGAGAAGGGAGAGGGAAAGAAAATCTAAAAGGAAAGAAAGAAGAGGAAAAAGAATAAGGAAAGAGGGAAAGGGGGCGAAGGGCTCTTGCCTCCCCCCTGCCAACAAATAAATAAGAGATAGAGAGAGAAGGGAAAGGGAAAGAAAATATAAAAGGAAAGAAAGAAGAAGAAGAAGAAAAGATGGATAGAGGGAAGGGCGAAAGCTTCTTACCTCCCCACCCCCCCCCTCCCGCCAAAAAAATAAATAAGAGAGAGAGAGAGAGAGAAGGGAAAGGGAAAGAGAATATAAAAGGAAAGAAAGAAGAATAAGAAGAAAAGAGGGAAACGGGGGCGAAGGGCTCTCGCCTCCTCCCCCCCCCCGCCAACAAATAAAAAGGAGAGAGAGAGAGAGAGAAGGGAAAGGAAAAGAAAATATAAAGGGAAAGAAAGAAGAAGAAGAAGGAAAGATGGATACGGGGGAAGGGCGAAAGGTTCTTACCCCCCCCCCCTTCCCGCCAAAAAAATTAATAAGAGAGAGAGAGAGAGAGAGAAGGGAGAGGGAAAGAAAATCTAAAAGGAAAGAAAGAAGAGGAAAAAGAATAAGAAAAGAGGGAAAGGGGGCGAAGGGCTCTTGCCAACAAAATATATAAGAGAGAGAGAGAGAGAAGGGAAAGGGAAAGAGAAGATAAAAGGAAAGAAAGAAGAGGAAGAAGAAGAAGAAAAGAGGTAAACGGGGGCGAAGGGCTCTTGCCTCCCCCGCCAAAAGTAAATAAGAGAGAGAGAGAGAGAGAGAGAAGGGAAAGGGAAAGAGAAGATAAAAAGGAAAGAAAGAAGAGGAAGAAGAATAAGAAGAAAAGAGGGAAACGGGGGCGAAGGGCTCTTGCCCTCCCCCCCCCCCCGCCAAAAATAAATAAGAGAGAGAGAGAAGGGAGAGGGAAAGAAAATATAAAAGGAAAGAAAGAAGAGGAATAAGAAGGAAAGAGGGAAACGGGGGAAGGGCGAAGGGCTCTTGCCCCCCCCCCCCGCCAACAAAATGAATAAGAGAGAGAGAGAGAGTGAAGGGAAAGGGAAAGAAAATATAAAAGGAAAGAGAGAAGAGGAAAAAGAATAAGAAAAGAGGGAAACAGGGGCGAAGGGCTCTTGCCTCCTCCCTCCCCCCCCCCCCCGCCAAAAAATAAATAAGAGAGAGAGAGAGAGAGAGAATCTGTTCTGATCCTGGTCCTGATCCTCAAGAGGGATATAAAGATGACCAATAAGAACGTTATCGTTCGAGAGAGAGTGTTTGTTGCTTCTAGAACATTTTAGAATTAAGTCCCATCACATTGCAGTTGTGGGGAGGGACTATGATTATATTACCCCCTTGGATGGCTTCCCAGAATCTGGCTTTGAAGGTTTCGACTGCGTCGCAGGCAAAGATGCTGGGGGGGGGGGGGGGGGGGGAGTAAATTCCAGGCCCGTATGGTTCTTGGAAAGAAGGTGAGTCGATATATATCCGTCTTGCATCTTATGTTGGAGAAGGAGAGGGAAAGAGAAGATAAAAGGAAAGAAAGAAGAGGAAGAGGCAGAAGAATTTGTGTTCTGCCAGTGTCACAAATAGATATATAAATATGCTCATCTGACGATAATTTGATGTATAAAACCCCTCACCTTCTTGGGGCTCCGCCCCTTGGATCCAACACCAATTTGTGTCCTGCCAGTGTCACAAATAGATATAAAAATATGCTCATCTGACTGTTATTTATTGCCCCAAACCCCTGAGCTTCCGGGTGCTCCACCCCCTGGACCCCACGCCAATTCGTGACCCCCTGTGTCACAAATAAGGTATAAAATAATAACAATTTAATGGACAAAACTCCTGAGCTTCTGGGGGCTCCGCCCCCTGGACCCAACACCAAATTGTGTCCTGCCACTGTCACAAATAAGGTATAAAATTATGCTCATCCGACGTTAATTTTGATGTTTAATACCCCTGAGCTTCTGAGGGCTCCGCCCTGTAAAAAAAACGTGTAAAAAAACACGTTAATTTTTACCGTTTTGGGGAGATACCCCCCCCCCTGGCGTTCAAGGGGGGGGGGTACGATTTTTCAAATTTTTGAGGGCCCCAAAAAAGATTAGTGCTCTCTAGTAATTTCGCGACTACTCCGGAACCGCGGCAGATATAAAGTTTTTCTTTCATGACTTTTTTTCTTTCGAGTCTTACGCATCTTTTGAAACATTTTTTTGTTGAAAATCGGACGTATAATTGCGGAGTCACGTGACCTTTTTTTTTTGCATGTCAGCCCTAAAATCGCTCATTTTTGTGATTTATGTACCAAACATATGGAAATACCATTTATTCTTTTAAAAAAAGAGAAAACATTGGTTATTTGGTCTTGTTTCAAGTTAATGTGTTTGATTTTGGGTAAAAATAGTTGAATTGTGGTTAGAAATGAAATGAAATAACAAAATAATATAATACATAAATACAAATTATCAAAACAACAACAAGATAACATAGGGATAAACTGGCTCTTCCAACTTTGTTGTCGTATTATTATTCTAACGAATATATGAAGTGAAAAAAAAACGCTCGCATATGAATTATATATGATTTATGGGTAAAAATGTGAATTCCCTGACCTTGTTTGCATAAATTACCATAAATATGCATTTTCGCGGCGATCGGCTGTGAAACGGCCGAGATCTTAGAGGGGGGACCCCCCCCCCCCACCCTCAAGTCCACTCCAATCACATTGAAAAAAAGTATGACTTAAATCATCTCTCTCATCATTATACCGCTATAGTATTCATGTTTTTAATATTATTTATTGTCCATTAAACAAGTTCATAGAGAAAATACTTATCTCTCTGCAACATTAAAAAAGAATCTTCATTCATATGTCTTAATTTATATTGATAGCCTTGTGGTCGCCAACAGTGGCGTAGGCAGGGGCGTCTCACGAGGGGGGGGGGGGTGTGGGGGTGCGACACCCCCCCCCCACCTGTCAGGATATTGTCGGTAAAATTGCGCTGCCGTCGGGAAAAAAGAGAAAAGGGGGAGGGGAAAAAAGAGAGTAAAAGGGAAAGAAAAGAAAAAAAGAAAAAGAAAAGAAAAAAAGAAAAAAGAAAAGAAAGGAAAGAAAAGATAAGAAAGAAAAGAAAGAAAGAGAAAAACGAAAAAGAGGGAGAATAGGAAAGAAAGGAGGCAAGAGCCCGTTGCCCCCGTTACCCTCTTTTCTTCTTCTTCCTCTTCTTTCTTTCCTTTTATCTTCTCTTTCCCTTTCCTTCTCTCTCTCTCTCTCTTATTTATTTTTTGGCGGGGGGGGGGAGGGAGGAGGCAAGAGCCCTTCGCCCCCGTTTCCCTCTTTTCTTATTCTTTTTCCTCTTCTTTCTTTCCTTTTATCTTCTCTTTCCCTTTCCCTTCTCTCTCTCTCTCTCTCTCTTATTTATTTTTTTGGCGGGGGGGGGGGGGGAGGGGAAGGAGGGCTAGGAGGCAAGAGCCCTTCGCCCCCGTTTCCTTCTTCTTCCTCTTCTTTCTTTCCTTTTATCTTCTCTTTCCCTTTCCCTAATTCTCTCTCTCTCTCTCTCTCTTATTTATTTTTTTGGCGGGGGGGGGGGGGGGAGGGGAAGGAGGGCTAGGAGGCAAGAGCCCTTCGCCCCCGTTTCCTTCTTCTTCCTCTTCTTTCTTTCCTTTTATCTTCTCTTTCCCTTTCCCTTTCCCTTCTTTCTCTTACTTATCTTTTGGCGCGGGGGGGGGGGGGGAGGAGGAGGCAAGAGCCCCTCTTTTCTTCTTATTCTTCTTCCTTTCCTTTTTTATTCTCTTTCCCTCTCCCTTCTTTCTCTCTCTCTCTCTCTTATTTATTTGTTTGGCGGGAGGGGGGGGGGGTGGGGAGGTAAGAAGCTTTCGCCCTTCCCTCTATCCATCTTTCCTTCTTCTTCTTCTTTCTTTCCTTTTATATTTTCTTTCCCTTTCCCTTCTCTATCTATCTCTTATTTATTTGTTGGCAGGGGGGAGGCAAGAGCCCTTCGCCCCCTTTCCCTCTTTCCTTATTCTTTTTCCTCTTCTTTCTTTCCTTTTAGATTTTCTTTCCCTCTCCCTTCTCTCTCTCTCTCTGTTATTTTTTTTTTTTTGGCGGGAGGGGGTGGGGGGGGGGGGGGAGGTAAGAACCTTTCGCCCAACCTCCGTATCCATCTTTCCTTCTTCTTCTTTCTTTCCTTTTATATTTTCTTCCCCATTCCCTTCTCTCTCTCTCTCTCTCTCTCTCTCCTATTTATTTGTTGGCGGGGGGGGGGGGGGGGGGGGGAGGAGGCAAGGCTTCGCCCCCGTTTCCCTCTTCTCTTTTTATTCTTCTTCCTCTTCTTTCTTTCCTTTTATATTCTCTTTCCATTTCCCTTTCCCTTCTCTCTCTCTCTCTCTCCCTTTCGCCCTTCCCCCGTTTCCCTCTTTCCTTCTATTTCTTCTTTCTTTCCTTTTATATTTTCTTTCCCTTTCCCTTTCCCTTCTCTCTCTCTCTCTCTCTCTACTATTTATTTGTAAGCGGGGGGGGGGGGGGGGGGGGAGGAGCCAAAAGCCCTAATTTGCCCCCGTTTCCCTCTTTTCTTCTTCTTCCTCTTCTTTCTTTCCTTTTATCTTCTCTTTCCCTTTCCCTTTCCCTTCTCTCTCTCTCTGATTTATTTTTGGCGGGGGGGGGGGGGCAAGAGTCCTCCGCCCCCCGTTTCCCTCTTCTCTTCTTATTCTTCTTTCTTTCCTTTTATCTTCCCTTTCCCTTTCCCTTTTTTCCTTCTCTCTGTCTCCCCCATCAACATAGTAATAACGAAAGAGACCACTCTGTAATCAAGACCATTCCATTTTATTTAATACATTTTCGATATACTTAAATTGGCAACTATTACCGTCTGTCCGAGATCCTCATTTTAAACGACTGATGCGAAAGACTAGTCGACGCACCCTTTCGAGAAAAGCCCCCCCGCTTTCATCGAAAGGGTGTGTTAAAACGGTACTCCGCTCTCAACGCACCCTTTCGAGAAAAGGCCCACCTCTTTTATCGAATGGGTGCGTTGAGCACACCACACCGCGCCGCACCGCACCGCACCCTTTCGATGAAAGCCGTTGATAGCATAGTAGCATACCGCTGCGTACAGTCATGGTTGCTGTTTTTTTAATGAGAGAAAAACTACATATTTTGCCAGGATGCAACAAGAAATCAAAAATTGGTTCGCTGGCGTATCGAATTTGGTACCATCTTCAAATTGAATTTTCTTTGTATCACAATAAAAATGGTTGTTTTATCTGTGAGACCTCCGTCAACTCGTTGCTACATGTATCATCAGACTGACGTTTGTTTGCCACTGGATAGGGTAGTACGACAATATGAGAGAATGGCAATGTCCAATGATGATAGGTTAAACTGGCCCATGTCGTATCCTTTCTGGATATGCACCGCCTCCATGATCCATATGCTGAATTTGTTGTTATTTTTGGTTAGGATTTGGCACCTTTTCCATTTTATGGTGAGGTTGTGCTGTGCCACGTGGTCGCTAAAAGCTTAATTGTTGAAAGTTGTGCCGTACTCTTTTTCTTGGTTCTTGTGAAGTGTGCCCTTTTTATTGACTCGGCTTTTTGCTCGCGTTCGGTCTTTCTTACTTTCTGCCTGTCTCGCCTATGCATATTTTATTAAATCGTTACATGGGATGTTGTACACAACCCCCGAGGAGTTTTCCATTGTGCGCTTATCCTTGGGATGTACTGATGAACCACGGAGTGAGGAGAAGGGCCTCCTCGTGGTTGCAATGTTGCATCTCTTGAGGACTCTCTGGAAGGCTTCTGATGTTTCCTTGACATATGGAATGGTAACCGTTTCTTTCCGTTTAGTGTTCGGGGTGGTTCTGATCTAGGAGCTGTGGATTTCATGGCTGCTTCTGTTTTCCTGAAGGCCCAATCCGGGTAGCAACACTTCTTAAGGCATGATTTGGTGTGGTTGGTTTCTGTCTCTACATCATCAAGATCTGTGATGGTACTTTGGGTTCTGTTCATGAGAGTGCGGAATACCTCAAGTTGATGTTGCAAGGGGTGGTGTACGGTGAAGTGGAGGTATTGACCTGTATGGGTTTTCTTACAGTAGGCTAAGAGCTTGACACTATACCGTCAGCTTTCTATGTGATGCGTATGTCAAAAAATGGGATAGATTTTTTTTTACTTTTACAATACCAAGTACATTATCCCAGACCGCTTCCATAATCTGGGCTTTATGTTGGCTTGGCGGTAGAAAGGACTGTCTCTTCACGTTGCTCCATAAATAGATTGGCTACAATGGGGGAGACTGTGAGTTGTCCATCTTACGATATTGAGAAATTGATCGATGGGGGTGTTAATGAAGAGGCTGACGGCGTCGCAAGACACCAGTACTTTGCTATTACCCAGCGTAATAGCTGTGATTTCTTCAGCGAATTTTTTTAAGCTCTTGACGTGGTGGTCCAAATTCACGACCAATGGAGCCAGTATGTCTGCCAAAGCTCTTGATTTCGTGTAGCCTAATGAGCCATTGTAGTCCACAATGGGACGTCAAGGTAAGCCTTCTTTGTGGGTTTGGGGAGTACAGTATAACCGTAAACATTCTCTGCAGTGGGATAGATAGTGATCCCTACCCTATCTAGTGATGATGCCTGCAGCAACGAGTAGGCGAAAGTGTCACAGGTAAAACAACCATTTTGATTGTGATACAACGATAATTCAACTTATTGAATAACTAACAATCAGATGAACCTCTTCAAGGTTGGTGCCATCTTTCCACATCCAAAATCAGTGACCACAAGTTGGTGCTATACAATTACATCGATACTATTTAAATTATAAAGGTCGACCGACTTGTTATCAACGGAGGTTTTACACTGTTATTGTATACATTCATATTCATATTTATTATTATTGTACACTTACAAATATCACATTTATTTTCTTTAGTTATGTTTCCCAAAAATAGCCCATTCAACCAAATTGATATGCCATTGCGCCTTGGAGTGACATACCAAACAATATAAAGTTAAAATGACAACATAAAATCAAAGTAGCACAAGTGCAGACAAAAATATTTTAAAAGTAACTTAAAGGAATAAAATAAAATTCTATTACATTTTAAACGAAATACATAATCAAGGTCAATAATATTTGCATTAATACGGTTCGAAAGGTCAGGAATGTTAAGAGACTGAAAGGAGAGAAAGAACGAATGAAGAAAGCTTACATATTATAGAGAGAGAAGGAGTAAGAATAAGGAAATGTAGGAAAGAAGGGGTAAAAAACAAAAAAGCGAAAAAGAGGGACCGAGAAACACTTGTGAAAATAGATTATTTTGACACAACGGCAAGAAAAGGGAAAACACGTTAGGGGACAATTTGAAATGCTTGGACATTTCATTTTCATTTCATTTCATTTATTTATTTAAACACAATAACTCTCCCAGCCTAAACGGCTGTTTTTCAGAAAGTCCGTGTTAACTGAATACAAAATATACAAATTATATTACAAACAAAAGCCAGTAACAAAAGATAACAAAACATAAATATATGCAAAACAAACCACTCAAATCAAATCAAAGGAAAACATAATCGGCAAGGGGAAACTATGAAGAATAAGATTTAAAAAAAATATATAATGTACAAAATACAATTACCAATAAAGAACCAAAATAGATAATTAACAGAGAAGTGTATTGTAAACCGAGAGTCTGATTGACTCTCCTCCCAAGGGTCAGTCCCCCCCGCTACCTAGGTGGTGATATGATGTTTTTTAAAAAACATTTGTATTCTCTTTGTTTTTCAGTTCCTGTGAAATTGTGTTCCAGCATTTCGCCCCTCTAAAACTTAAACTCCTTCTTTTATAATTTGATTGGCCTTTAGGTAATGCGAAATTATGAAAATAGTGTCGGGTTGTTATACAGTGTGAGTCAAAAAAAGACAAACGATTTGGATCTGCAAAGACCAAATTAATACCCAAATCGCTATTGTTTTATTCAAACATCTACTTTGTCGCAAGTCGATTTTTACACTCTCCCAAACAATGCCTCCTGTTCATCCAAGCGTGAACATATACTACAAAAAAGTGATACCAAATACTTTGGGATAACAAACTCTTTCATAAGATGTATAATAATTTACTGTTCATAGATGATTTTTAAAATAATTAGCAATCATGGCAACACCTCTCACCATTAAATAGTTCTTTCTCATTTCTTTCCCTTCTCTTTTGCCCTCCCTCTCTCTCTCTCTCTCTCTCTCTCTGTACTCTCACTGTTCTATCTCCAGACTTTTTTGTTCATGTATGATACAATTAATCCAACCGTTTGCACACTAGAAATTAAAATATATTTGTAGGAAATATCGTATATCAACCAAAATTATGTTCAATTAATTTATTCTTCCTAAAACAGAAAATTGGAATTCACCATACATACGTATTATAAAATTGAAGGTAACAAATTAAGCTCAAATAGCCTCTTAATATGCTACTTGAAATGATTAGAATTTCAATGTTATGTAATTATTACATTCCTTTTTCCCAATTTTTGTAAAACAAAGCGTATGCTACTTCTAGGCCCTTTTTTCCCAGGGAATCTGTTATATAATGACTTGCACCACTTTATAAAATACATTATAAAACAAGATTTCTTAAAAAGAAAGTTACCCGTGACTCAAAATCACAATTTTTTCCAGTGACACAATGACCATCTGATGTACAAAAGAACATCCTGATGAGTAATGGTTGCTTTGTGGTTCACACACACCAAGGACATTTCGGACTTTTTATCAACAGCTGCTTGTTTGTTACAATAACTCCATGTTATGAAGATTATATTACGAAGGTTTTGATCCCCAGTCACAGCTGCAGCAGATGGGGTCTGGTTCATTGAATGTATGTATGTCTGTTGAAACATTAAAAGGTCTTGCATGTGCATTGTGGTTAAAGTGGACTTGGATGCACATTGTGGTAAAATGGACTTGCATGCACTTTACATGAAATTATGGATGGAAAAATGTGAATGAACAAATGCCATCCTCGAAGTACCTTAGCTGTATGGGCAAACAAACAACAAGTTATTCGTATAGCCTTCCTGTCAAAAATTAAGTTAAAGATCTACTACATTGATAGTTGGTCTTAGTTATAGTGTCAGTCATATTCTAACTTAAAAAAAAAACTCTGATTTCTTTTTCATATTGGCACCCCCTACACAGTTATGAGTAATCATTGATTCACAGAATAACTAACTCTTTTAAAGTCAGGAACAAACATTCACATTCTTGCAGTACTATCTCATGAATGTGCTTGAACCAAGTTGAACTTGCCATGTAATGGCCCAAGAAAGCTCATAAGTAGTAAAAGTCGATAGCCAATTTAGTCCCCTTCCTAAAATAAGGTCTAGAGGTCTACATCTAACTTAGATAACCAGCTGACAGTTGGCCTAAGCTAGATGTAAACGGAGCCTGGAATGTAGATTTTACAAGGCCCTAATCGTTAGAGCCCAACTTTTTCATCTTTAAACCAGTTTAATCTTACATTAGACCTAAGATTGTCTTCTCCTATGTAATCTCTCAAAAAGAGCTTCGTGAAAGGGGACAAAAATAAAATAAATTTTACTGCACTGTAAACTGGAATACATTCTGTAGGTATCTTAGTCTTTTATGGTACATAATTGTTAATGGTAAGTTTGAATTTTCTTCTGACCTAAAAATAAAAGTAGTTAATCAACAGTTGAACTTCAAAAAGAGCGTGGATTATCCAAGCTCCTTTTTAGGTTCAAGTCCTGATTATTCGTGTCTTATTTTCAGAAATAGTCCCGCCCGAAAGTCTGGGCCAAGCTGTCACGAGTGACTGGTAGCCATGGCAATCGAGCTCAAAGTATTAGCTCGCGGCAATGAAAAATGAATAAAAAGTTCGAGTGTAGATTGCACCTGCATTTATCAAACCAAACAATTTAAAATCAATTCAGCAGATCATTTCATAAATATGATTCAATTTACGAAATTTAAGCGTTATTACAGCTTTACTTACCATCAAACTATTCTCCCTGTTCAGGAAATAACCGGCGTTGGGCTGACTGACTTGGAGATTCCTGTGTCATTATGTGGATGCAATCAATAGCACCGACAACGCCAGGAAAATGGCAGTAATTATTACATTCTTGTTGGGTCTGCAGGACTGCCTCTATTGTTGAAGGAAATGAGATGTATTGCTCCTTTCTCCTGGCAATGGCCATTGACATTGACTTCACAGGGCGGGATACTGTTTCTCGGGAGGCCTTCTTCATCCCGATGCATCACCTAAAAAGAACCTGAAAATCAAGATGTCATGAGATATTCCATCCAGGTACACGTATGCCTATTGTCTCTGCTTGTAGCTTATTTCATTCAATTTCCCAACCTGATATTCGTCGTCATTTGGGAGAAAAAGCGATGATTTTATGGCAACACCTGTCTACATGAACGTAAAAAGACCGCTTAGATATGACGACCATCTTGAACGATGACGTCAATATTGAATAATGACTCTGACATAACGGGGTTTGATAGGCGGATAAATGTGAAATGGCACAGTCGTGTACATTGAACGGGAATGAAAAACCTTTATTTCCCTCTCCTATAACACTCATATTTGCAGATCACTAAAATGACATTTTTATTTTCAAGTCTTTTTCTACTCTTTATATCTAATCAAATTTGCGATTAGATTTATTCCTCTCCCATTCTAAAACCGAATTCAAAGAAATAGAGAAAAATGAAAGAAATAGAGAGAATGCTACGGAGGAAAAATAAGCTGAGTAAATTGTCAATGATATTAACTAATATAATAAATGTATCTAGATGAAAGAGAAATGAAAAATTGTAATATCAATAAATTTAGAAAGCCTTCCGTATCCGCCACAATAACAGCAAACACACAACCCCCCTTTTCTCAACCAAATTTCGTGTTCACGACACATTTCATTTCCTTGGCTAAATTTATTTTAATCAGTACACTGTTATATGCTTCAAACAAATTTTGTCGATATTTGTCAAGGAAATTAGGAGAAAATCGCGTTTATCAATTAACGTTTCGCATACTTTCTCATGTTCCGTTGTACTTTCATTAACAGCATTAGCCTTAAATACACTTCACCTACGTGTAATATATCTAAACTTTCTACAAATGTTATTCATTACTATCAACGATTTTGAATTAAAAGCCGCCACAAAAATGAATGCGTATTTTATTCTAAATTGTGTGATTTACCTAAAGATACAAATGGAACAGTAATCATATATGATATCATAGTTACCCCAAATTATCCGTTAGGAACAACGGCAAAAGATAATGGTTCACATTTTTGAAAGATAATAGTTGTTTTACTTTATATCAATTCAGCCTTATCCGATCGTTCCCTAATCTTACCAATTTTACATGTAAACACAACGCAACGAGTAAAGGTCTTCAAAGGAGTTTATTATTCCCTGGGCATCCTAACCATTGGCTAATTCTTAAGATGTATATTAAATTGAATACTGTATAACCAAAATATTGCTCTACTGTAAGAAATGCTTAAACTGATAAAATAACTAGTCCAGAATATTCCCAGATTACATAAGACGGGGTTAGAGGGTAAAGTGAAAGACCTAACAATTTCCGATTTGTAGTTGATTTGTCGAACTCTCCCAGCCAGGCTATATACGTTGTCATTCATCACGTAGTTTGTTGCAATCATGAGACAGTATCCAGAAAGTCTCTTAAAATATGTAAATCAGAAACATTTCGAAATAGGTCATTATATAATCATGCTTATGTGCAAGGGGAAAATATCATGCTAAAATAGAATGGTAGGCACCTAAATACATTAACATGGCATGCAAATTAATGAAACGATTTTTCTTGACTATATTTAGGCAAAATATACTCTGGATAACTTACTCTTGAACGTTTGAATGTCTTTGTATCAAAGAATGTTGATTAAATAGAAAGTGATATCTTAAAATGACTCTTTCCTCTTGCCAAGCTAATGCATAAGAACATATTAACAGGTTCTTAGAATATGAACTTAAATGATGAATATAAGAAAATTTCACTCGTTGGTTTCAAGATTCTTTATCTTTGTAAAGTCTACAATTTCGACTACTATGTGGTAATCTTTTTTTCAAACTCTAAATTTAATACTGTTTATCTGTTGTTTGAATTACCATTCAATAACAAAACAGATATGATTAAATTAAATAAAGACACTCTATAATGATAAAACAAACCTGGATTTGTTCAAATCCTTTCCCCTTTAATATATATATATATATATATTTTTTTTGTTTGTTAAAGAAGTTATAATTTAAAATGTTCTTATATTTATTTCCTCATTCCAAATTGCCATATTTCCAGGTTACTTGTATTGCAAAAAGATTGGAAAATTTACATTGAGGGTCAATAAATTACTCGTGATTAAGCACATACTACCTGTCGCGGATTTCTATTTTATGTCCCTTTCTTTTGGGTATTATGTCAACGAAGGGCAGAATCATGGTATTAATGACTACAAACGATTCGGACTGTTTAATATACCAAATCTATCCCGCTCTGCGCTTTGTTGATTTAGTTTTATTTAATTTTAGTTATGTAAGTTCTCATGCCGTGGCTAAAGGATAAACCTCAACATGCATGCAAGCCTTCAAAAGGTTTGTTTATGATATTTTAGCTTGATAAGAATACTTTGGCTCTTTGCCTGTTTTGAAATGGAGCCTGGAAAAAATTGAAATGTAAAGCGTGATCATCGCATTTCTTCGACTTCCTTCCTTGCTTGTTAAATGCAATTTGAAATACATGTTTCTTCTTTAATATAACTTATTTCTAGGCAGTTTCGTTCTAATAGCGCATGTTGAAGTTTGTGTATACGAACATTTATTAAATTGACGTTTTGGAAGATAACGTAATTAGAATTCGATACAATCCTAATCTTGTTTCCCAATACATAACCAGAAAATGAAAGTGCCAAAAAGGGTAAATTATAATCTGTCAATACTGCGTTACAGCTTAAAGTAGTTTTAGAAGCTGATACAATTTTGTATCGGTTATCAACTGTTTTCTCGAATATAACGTTAATTCAATTGGTAATGCTGATATTAAATACACTAGCAATATCTGTTCATATATTGAATGAAAAAGAAAACAACAATGCAGTTTGAATATGAAGCATACTTTAACCTGTTGTATTTAGTAGATGCAACACATGCAAGTATATCAGTTTGTAGAGCTTATTTATGAGAACAGCAATATTGTTTACTCTAAACATAACCATTCAAGCAATTTTTCATATTTAACAGATGCTAGAAATTGTTGTTTAGATGTATACTTCTATTTTTTAGATTGTACTGAAATTGGTGCAATGGCGAAAAGTATAATTTATTTTGATCTTTAAAACACCCTAACAAGTATTAGAATTGAGGGCTCGAAAATTAATCCTGGACCTTGTCACTAAATATGCTAAAAACCAACCAACAACATTTGAAAAAGAAGAAAACTTAAAAAAAGACATGGACACCCCTTTGGTTATTTCCTTATTGGCAAGATCTCAGAAATATATATCCATATCAATAATAAAGATGGCATGTGACACACTGACATGTTGATATCGAATTTCTATTGACAGATGTAATTTAGTATGAACATTTTTTCTTCATTTGGGCAATTATGTTTTTATTTTACTCAAAGGCATCAAAAACAAAGATCCTGGTTAAACATATTGATAATGATACAATAATATCGGTTGACGCATTGAAAGTGGGTACTTCCTGTTTTTCTCTGGTATGATTACTCTTTCCAGCGAAGTTTGTTTATCTTTCTGTATTTCCTCATTGGCCGTTGAAACAACAATTACGTGTGCGCGCCAATTGTTCTCGCACGTTTTCGCGCGTTACCATGGCTGCACTGCACGCATATATTAGAAGGATGACGAACAACATTTTGTCATTAATTAGTTATTCTTGCTGTGAGCCGGATGTGAAGATGACAGCGATGGAGTTGAAACTGGTATTATGTTTTCTTCTTGGCTTATTCTCTGTTTCATCAGCGGAAAGTCGTGAGTATTATCCTAGTCTCTGTTCAATTTTTGCTCTGCACATAATATTGATTAATCAAAGTATTATACGGAGTTTTCATTTGCAATATTTGCATGGGCCTAGTATGTTTACAAATCTGAATTATCCACCATTGGTCTTTCGTGCTATAATCACTATATACATGATATATTACATTCCATTGACATGAAACAGATACAAATTTATTTTAAAGACGAATAACCTTATCCTGAGGCTGTACTACAGTGCATAACCTTACTATATGTCTATATGGTCTAACATAATTTACCCAAACATCCTGTACAAAAATTAAGATATTATTACAAAGGTCAATTTTCTTACGTATTTTAAACATAAAGGCCTATCGTGAGAAGCAATAAACTCTAAAAAGGCACCGTTATTGAATTAAATCACACTTTCTAACCATACTTGATTTTAAGTTTGGAAAATGGAAACAAGTACAGCCTTTTAGATTAGCGATAAAATAGAATACTTATTGTTATTTGTACTGCTTTTTTCGATTCCTGGATTGGTACATTATTATTTTGTCTGTTCTGCTTCAAATGGCAGAATATCAAGTGATGTTTGTGGAAAAGGGACCGACCCACTATCCATATGCCGGCAGTGTAGGCGTGTTTATCGATGGAAATTGGGGAGGCATTTGTGCTGCTGACTGGGACATGAACGATGCTGAGGTGGTCTGCCGGGAGTTAGGCTTTGGCTACCCCTACGGTATCACAGTCGTTGGTGGTCCACCTGCTGGAAACGGTACCGAGTGCTTGTCTAGGGTAAAGTGTTACGGCCATGAAGAACACCTCTCAGAATGCAAAGTTACCAAGAGAACGCGAAAAAATACTACAGTTGAAAGTGGCATAGTCTGCTACCCTCCCGCAAGTGAGTGATTTGAGGTGGAAATAGATGCATGATATAATTTACAATACACCCTTTGAAGGTTTAGATAGGTCTATTGATTTCCATACTTATTAAAGAAAAACAAACCGTAAATCAGGCGACTTTGAATCAACTGTCTATCTCTAGTAAAGGGCTATGGTCACGACAAGTGACCTATAGATTTTAGTGGATACTCTTAAACACTCTTGACAGGGGACAATCTGCTATCTTTCACCTGATATTTTTTTCCCTATGATATGTGGTAAACGGCAGCTAGGATGGATCTCGGCGATTTTTCGATATGTTTTAGGGAAGAGTATTCAGTCGGTTAAGACAAAATATTATACTTGGTTAGGGCAAGGTTTGACATGTTCGATATAAATGGCTACAACATCAAAGTAATATTTATTAATGTTTGTGAAAATTAATCTCGAAACCATTTAATAGCAAAGTGGGGAGTAAAGTTATCAAATTGTCAGATCTTATCCGATGTAGTATTATTATTTTTGTAATAAAACGATTCATTACAGTAGTGATAGTAATACTTTAAACAATATCATCTGCATAAGACTTTGGTACTGCCCCTTAACTCTGTCTTCTTTACATCTTTTAAAACAAACATGATATTATCCTGAATATTTCTAATCGCTATTGGTTTTTACCATATAACTTTTCTCATGATAACTCATAACACATACAACTTAACCAGTCATCTTACTATTAAGGAAACGTACCTCATAGTGTCAAGTTCACCCCTTTTAACTGCTCTACACATTGTTAACCGTTGAAAAATTTGCAGGTACATACGAAAAAGATGATGAGTCAACTTCGTCAATCGTAGGATCGTTTGACGTTGACCCGGATTACGACCCATCGACTTATGGTAAATAATTGCATTAATATAATCGAAGTTTCACCGCTAAACCGACTACAGATTATGACCATTCTATGCTAGCAGATCTGCTACAGCTTGAGATTAAAAGCACATGCCATGTTGACTCGACCATGGTTTTTAATAATTTCATCATCTAGATTCTATAGACTTTATTGACTATGTTAAAATTATGCTACCTTCATATAATCAATATTTATTTTTCGTTCTTTTCTCGAAATTAATGAAAGAACAAGCTTTTAAATCACCATCTCACGTCTAAATAGGAATGCTAAAATTGCTTCTATGTTTTCAAACTAAGAAAGACTGTCAGCCTTTCAGTGCCGGGTATGAACGGTGCACTTGTATTTGCCCTGTGGGCCAGTAGTAATGCCAGGGAGTATTAGTAAGTAAATAGGTTGATATTTACGACTTTCCCACGGTATTATTACAAAACCATCTCTACAGTAATGATAACGAGAAGTCAAAAGTCGTATTTCTTTATATTAAAAAAACTAAAACATGAATAGATCAATAATACTAACACTTATATATCTCAGTATCAAAGAGCCAGAGTAAAAATAGCCATGACAATTGAATTTTTTTAAATTTCTTTCTTTTATACAGTCGGTCCGGGATTGCGGCTTAGATACGGACCTGATCAGTATTCAGGCCTTGTAGAGGTCAAGCTGGCAGGTGGCAGTTGGAGTCGACTGTATCTTGATTATTTTGATTTTTGGGATTTTTATCAGTATATCTTGAACATCTGTCGTCAGCTTGGATTCGGGGAGCTCAACTTCTGGGATAGTTTTGAATATAGCAGCACGTACAGGATGACAAAGGTGACGAGATGTGCTAACTGAGTTGCGCAACACCGAAGCTGCATATTTCATTCTAAGTACTATTATAAGGGGGGGGGGGGGTTATCATACTAATTATTATAAAGATGACACACAAAAGTTCAAGATCTGTTTCGAGGTGCCAGAGCGTGTGTGCATCATGTATTTCTAAGGCGGCTGCTTGGTTGTTTCATAATGACATATGGACGTCAATAGGCCCAGTCACCATTTTGAAAAGTCGTCGAACATTTGGACTGCCATTTACACTACTGACAAAAAACACTATTGTCTTGAAAATATAAAACCATCGACAAAAAGTAAGCACAGTACGTCTCACTTAAAATCGAACCATCTTCACTATGACGTTGGCGGCGCCGATCCGTTGCCGAATGCACCTGAATTCCTTTGATAGATTAATATATCGGTTCTAGGACACCTACCCCCTGGACATCCACCCCCTGATAACAACCCCCAGTCAACTACCCCTTAGGACAACTACCTTCTAGGACAACTTTCCCCTAGGGCAACCACCCTCTAGGACAACTGCCTCTAGGACAACTACCCTCTAGGACAACTACCCCCGGACATCTACCTCCAGAAAACAAACCCCACGGACAACTACCTCCAGACAACTATCCCCTACAACAACCATCCTCTAGGACAACCACCCCCGGACGCGACTTTGCGTTTTACACCCTGGCCTGGACCTTTTCCCAATAAATTTCAAGGAACCGACTGGGAAAAGTCTATCCATGACAAGATATTGCGCGCGCACGTAGCTCTTCTGCAATGCTCAACGTACGTCCTATATGTCCAGTGTCGCGGTACGCGGTACATGTACTTTTGTATCGAGACGTACGAGTGAGAGAAAAACAACGAATAACAACAGAAGGAAATAGAGAAAAACAATAAATAATTAAAGAACAGAGAGGAAACAAAGAATGTCATAAGCAGAGAGAGAAAACAAAAACTAACTTGAAAGAAAGAGAGAAATTAGAGAAGGAATTAATCAAAGTAAGGAAAGAGAGAAACCAAATAATATTATGGTTTTTGTGGTTTAATTCCGCCTTCTTCAGGGTTTCAATTTTTGACGTGTAGCCTACTTTCAAACCATTTGCTGATTCGGACCCCCCCCTAACACACGTGTACACATATCGACACATACACAGACTACACTCGACATAATATGTGTAATGGTAATGTAATACATAAACTGTGATTTAAATATTGCACTCGTACCATTTTCTATTATTGTGGGATCACGTCTTTCATTTTTTAAATTCATGTCATTTGTTTCTAAGACCTAATTTCTCTAATTCTCTTGACCCCTCTCCCTTCATATTTGTTTTCTAAGACCTCCCCCCCCCTCATCTCTCTTCATATTTGTTTTCTAAGACCCATTTCTCCCCCGCCCCCCCCATCTCTATTCATATTTGTTTTCTAAGACCTCTCTCTCTCGACCCACTCTCTCTCTCGTATGTATTTCTCAGACCCCTCTTTCTTTCTCTCTCATTAACCCCCTCTTCATATTTGTTTCTAAGGCCTCTCTCTCTCTCTTCATATTTGTTTCTAAGACCCCCCCCTCTCTTTCTCATTTCTTGATATTTGTTTCTAAGACCTCTCTCTCTCTAGCTCTCAATTCATGATATTTGTTTCTAAGACCCCCTCTCTTTCTCACTTCTTGAATTCATATTTGTTTCTAAGACCTCTGTCTCTCTCTCCCTTTCTCTCTTTCTCATTTTAAATTCATGATATTTGTTTATAAGACCTCTCTTTCTCTCTTTTTCCATTCATCACTTTGTCTAGTGTAATGTACAGACACATAACATATAAAGGAAATTATACACCAGTTTTACATGAATTCATTTGCACTTTATTTACTGCTTTACATTCATATACTTTTTTTTTTTCGTGAAGGTAATCTAATCCTTCAATGTCAGAGAAGTAATACAAAAGATACAGGAGTATGTGTATGCATAAATAGTTATATAAAGAAGCAATATGTAGTCAAAGTGAAAGCAAACAATAGTAGAAATTTGAACAGATAATTTGACAGTGTGTTAAGATTTAGATGCAAGAAATGACTATAAGAAATTTTTATTTAAAAATACATGCACATATAGATAAAAAGAGATCTGAACATAGGCGGATTCATGGGCGCAGAGGCGTGCACCGCACTTTACTTTGGAGATAACGAACTGAATACACATAATAATGGATGATACGTGAAAATATTTTTCTTCAGCGAGTAACAATATTTCACGTATTTCGCGAAAATTGATCATCCAATATTATAATTATTATTTAGATACTCCACAGAGATATTGTGATTTATTCACCATTTTTTATAATATACTAGTACATGTACTTGTAAACTGCATCTTGGCAATTGAAGCTTGAAACGAGTGCAAATATGAAATTTCCCAAGCATTTAGGTGCTGGTGCACAACTAACATGAAAAGTTAAAAATGTTTGAATTTCAAGAAAACAGTAGGCCTACCGTAACACTAATATAATCATTTACCTGTACAAAGTCGAACATCTAGAATTTACATATCCCAATCCAAGTTGTTACTTGAAGTTATTGTGACGTTACAATTATTGAAAACGAAGTAGTTACTTGGATGGTGCAATTTCATATGGTGACGTCACGTTTAATAGCTGCATGCGCACAATCACTAATAATGGCGTGGCTTAAGAGGAAAAATAAAAAAGAGCAACATAGGTTTTATTGTTACTTCACGTTAGCTGCATGCACACAATCATGTCTTGACCAATCATAAACTTGTGGGCGTGGCAGAATGTTCATTGCGTCCAATATTTTATGTTATTATGAATTCTCCATAGGCTTAGACGTAAAGAAATGAGATTTAATATTTTAGCTCTCTGAGACGACCGTGACGGACCTCCAAAAATATCGTTGCCTCTAATACCCTAAATCTAAATAATAGACCTAATATATATAACAACATAACATATAATAATGCTGCATCGACGTACGTCTGTGCATGTACGATTCGATTTGGAACTGGCGCGCCCGATCGAGGAGCGTAGACTAGACTCATTCAAGCAGTTTCATTGCTATTTACCGGGAAAATGTCCAGGCCAGGGTGTAAAACGCAAAGTCGCCCCCCGGACAGCTACCCTAGGGGATAGTTGTCCTGGGGAGAAGTTGTCCCGGGGTTAGTCGTCCTAGAGGGTGGTTGCCTTAGGGGGACGTTGTCCTAGGGGGTAGTTGACTGGGGGTGCTTACCCTTGGGGGGGGGGGGGGTAGGGGGTGGATGTCCAGGGGGTAGATGTCCGGATACGAAATTTATTATTATCGTAACCTGCTTTTACACTGCAATACAAAATTGTCACTTTAGTCACATGACGAAAAATCGAACTAGAAAAATTCCTTCTATTGATTTTTTTTGGACGCCTGCCAAGATTGTGTAATATTAATGCCCGCTCTTTAAAATTCGAGACGATTATTTTTGTTTGCTCACGTGACTCACCTCGATTCTATGTTACGCATGCAGGACAGTGACAAGTGGCGCAAGCCCACTACACTCCTACAAATCGGAATGAGCACAAATCGACGGCTTTGAATGGGGGTTTTGTAGTAGCGAAATGGTAGTCCCCCAAATCAACGATTTTTCAAAACGGTGCTTGGGATGTGATGTGTAAATAGAAATGCAGCCTGTTTGTCATTAACAAAGAATTTATATATAATGTATTCCGGTTTGAAATAAAGATAGTATAAATAAATGATGTTTAATTAACCATCTCGGAAGTTGGAAAACAAACTTATTTTGGTGCTGATTTCTATAGACGGCGCATAACTAGGTTTTGGTTTAAATCAATTGATGCAATGTGTGGTAGATAATTCCATAAGCGTGGACTTGTATAAATAGACTCTAGGTCTACGCCTGATTTAGTTATTGCACAGCTCGAAAGTCCTCTGTTGATGTAATTGTAATGATGTATATTGATTGTTGTTATTGTTCATATGTCCTTTTTGCAATATTTAGTGGTGATAGTTTAGTTAGTTGATATTTTAACTTATGTAACTTATATATTTATTCATTACTGCTGTTTTATTATGTATATTTGATTTAAATTTTAGTTTGTACCCGAGACAGGTGTCAGTCTTCGAACCGTTTGCTCTTGGGTTTTGATGTTTTGATTTCAATAAAATTGTATATATTTATATATAACTTAATTCAAACCGACGATAAATACACCTACGTCGAAATGATGGAATTGATGTTACCCTCAGTTGTTAAAAAAGACAATTTAATTAATATATTTTCATAAAATTCATTTACTTTTTTATTTCCTATTATTATTATTATTATTAATATTATTATAATTTGTATTATTATTATTATTAGGTGATACGTAACGAAGTCTACGTATCACCTATTGATTTCGTCAAGATTTTTATTATTATTCCTATTATTCTTCCTCGATTTTGTTCGCAGGATATCTCAAGACTGAATAAAGCCATTGTTATGAATCTTTCAATGATAATATATCTTAGTCTAACTTAGAACTGCGTGAATTTTCAGTGACTCAAACTCATCGTGACGTCATCCAGACGCCATTTTGTGAAAAGCAACTAATGATCATATCTTCATAACGAATAGTAATTTTTCATTCATATTTATCATGATTAAGATCAATATCCGTCCGGTCAATTTTAGGTCAATAAACGTGCGTAAATGCGCGCGTGCGCGCTCGTCCGCGCGTTTACGCGCGCGCAAAAATTTAAAATGCTCTAAATCATCCCAAATTTTTTTTGCATACGTTTCAGGCCATATGCAGCATTGAATAAAAAAATTACGCACACGCGCATGCGCGCGCGTTTTCGCGCGTACTGGCATTTTGCAACATAGAATCGCCGAATTTTTTTCTGTCATCATATTTGGTACATTTTTCCAAGCATTTTGATAATTTGTTCACCTTTTATTAACGCAATGAGCGTCCGTCAAAGTTGACAGCACGCGCGGATTTGCGTTATCTTTATCCACAATACATGGGCAAAAACATGCCTATATAAAATTCATTGTAACTCTTTAGAATAGATAGAAACTCCTAATATTTTTCATATTTAGATAGATTATGAGTCGGAGATATGATTTCATGTCTCATTTTATCCTCAATTAACTCATGACGTCATCATAATGGCCTCCAAATTCAAAACTTCAATTTGCATATTATGACGTCAGCATATTTTTGGAAAATTGATTGTATCTCTGTAAATATAGATCAATTTTCTTATCAAATTTGATATGTTCTAGCTGAGACAATTTTCTACAAATGAAGTATTCACAATTTTTATTTTTGACAAAAGTATCATGGTGTATTTTTGCGATTAAAGGAGGCATGTCAATTTTTCGCATTTTGCGTGTATTCTCTATGGGACATGACTTTTTCTCAAAACTGGATTCTACACTCCTGTCGTTCGCGAGCAAAATCTCCGTTGTTTTAGCTTCGTTTTCGCTGAGCTTCGGATATGTTGTAGCTGAGACAATGAGCTATCACAAATTTTTCCTTTATTTTTCGATTAGATGCCGGGATCATGCTCATATTTTACTTGCAAAGTAGGATTTCTGAATTCCATTTCCCGTTTACGTGTAATCGCTATGGGAGATGTTTTGGTATATCGGTAACGCACTTGACTTCCAACCTCGAGATCCCTGGTTCGAGTCCGGGTGTCTCCAACAATTTTTTTTTCTCACTTTTTTTTCCTTTTGACCTTCACTGTACCATCTCCTTTGATTATTTAAACACGTAGATTCGCAAATAATGTCATAAATAACCCTTTTTACTTTATTATTACCCTATTTTCACTTAATCCATTACTTTTTGCGTTTAATCCCTATGGGAGATGACTTTTTCTAAAATCTGGAGTCTACATTCCTGTCTTTTGCGAGCAATATCGCCGTTATTTCGGCTTCGATTTTGTTGATTTTTGAGTATGTTGTAGCTGAGACTATATGCTATCTAAATCAACCCACATTTTTTCAATAAGATGTCATGATCGCGCTCATGATCATGATCATCATGATAATCATTATCATAATGATGATAATCATTTATCAATTACATTTTCATTTCTTTGAATAAGATAAAAATCGTCAAAAGGTGTTCTTCATGATGTAAATTAGAGTCAAATGTGTAACTGGTTACTGCACAGGGTCAAAGGTCATATATTGTTTCAATCTATCTTCCCTAGATCCATGATGATCAAGGAGACACAATTTAATCTTGACATATGAATAGATCATACTGGGAGAAGCATTTTACAAAATAATATATCGTGTAATGCATTATTCGTTATGTAAACCATTATCATACGTATCACCTAATTCGTCTAAGTGAC
Source organism: Strongylocentrotus purpuratus (assembly GCF_000002235.5). Taxonomy (NCBI): domain Eukaryota; kingdom Metazoa; phylum Echinodermata; class Echinoidea; order Camarodonta; family Strongylocentrotidae; genus Strongylocentrotus; species Strongylocentrotus purpuratus. The sequence goes on from NW_022145602.1 coordinate 24,062,329, forward strand.
GAATTAAAGTCTAGTTTATTATTTATTATTCTTCCTCGAATTTGTTCGCAGGATATCTCAAGACTGAATGAAGCCATTGTCATGAATCTTTCAATGATGATAGATCTTAGTCTAACTTAGAACTGCGTGACTTTTCAAAGACTCAAAGTCATCGTGACGTCATCCAGGCGCCATTTTGTAAAAATCAACTTATGATCATATCTTCATAACGGAAAGTAATTTTACATTCATATTTATCAAGATTAAGATCAATATCCGTCGGGTCAATTTGAGTTCAATAAATGCGCGCAAAAATGCGCGTACGCGTAGGCGCGCGCGTTAATGCGCGCGTAAAATTTTAAATTGCTCAAAATCGTCTTAAATTTTTTTTGCATACGTTTCAGGCCATTATAAGCATTTCATAAAAAATCACGCAAAACACGCATTTTTGCACGTTTTCGTTCGTCACGGCCGAACGAAAAATAATTTCTCCGCAAAAGCTTTTGACCGAATATTCCTCATATTTTTCCGGAAAATTTGATACCATGTTTAGCTCTTTATCACTATTAAAAACGGAATGAGCGTCCGTTCAAGATAACCGTCCGTACGCGCGATTTTTGTAATACATTGCATATATGGGCAAAAACATGCCTATAAAAAGTTCATTGGGATGAATAGGGATTGCTAATTTTTTTTTCATATTTAGATAGAGTATGAGTCGGAGGTATGATTTCATATCTCATTTGGCCATTAAGTACATCTTAACGGCATCATAATGGCCTTGGAAGTCAAAAATACAAAATTGCATATTATGACGTCATTGTATTTGTGGAAAATGTAGTGTATTTCTCTCAATATTCATCGATTCTCTTTGAAATGTCGATATGTTGTAGATAAGGCAATTCTCTACAAGATCACTTTTCACTAAGTTTCATTTTAATGAGGTCATCATAGTACAAAATTCAATTAAAGGCCACATGTCAGAATTTTCGTCATTTGCGTGTTATGTCTATGGAAGGTGAATTTCGTTCACATCGTGAATCTACATGGCATTCATCTATGAGCACTATCTTTCTTATTTGTGCTCTGTTTTCTCCCAAATTGGGGTATGTTATAGCTGAGACCATGGGCTATCAAAACGGTGCTTTTAGTTTTTTGATCAGATGTTGATATCTCGTCGAAATTTTCAATCAAAAGTTGGAATTGCAAATTCTGTAGAACTTTGCGGTAATTATGAATATGTCACGTATGTCCTATTTTTGAAATGTTATCGTTAGCAGTGTCCTAGTATTAAAATGAAATGATAGTGTTTTTATTGTTAATAAAAATAAAAGAACAACAATGCATTGCGGCCTAAACAGCCAAATTTGCAATGTTTTACACATGTAAAATACAATATAAAAAAACATTCGGAATTATTAGAAGTAAAAGTAGAAGAAGAAAGAGGGAAAAGAGGATTGAGAAGAAAGGAGAAGGGTGAGATGCCTAGCTGCCTTCCTCTTTCTGTCTTGGTCTGTCTTCCTCTGTCTCGATCTGCCTCTCTCTTTCTTTATAGTATCTCCCCTCTCTGCATCATTTCAGTGTCTCATTTATTAGTTTATTACATGTACACAAATCAAATAAAAGGAAATTTGAACCAATTTCTATCGTTTGACCATTCACTGCCATGCATACTAACAATTATTTCTAGATTTAACATCTTATAGCTGTTGGGTTATGATGGGTAAAATATTAATATCTTAATCATATTAATTGAATCAGGACTAAATAAATCACTGTATACATGTTTTAATTTTGTTTTAAGTGTTAATAAATAATGTAATAAACAACCCTATTTACTTTATTATTACCCTATTTACACTTAATCTATTACTTTTGGGGTGTAATCCCTATGGGGGATGACTTTTTCTCCAATCTGGATTCTACATTTCTGTCTTTTTGAGCGATATCGCCGTTATTTCCCTTTGGATTTTGTTGATCTTTGAGTATGTTGTAGCTTAGTAGTCTAGACTTGTTCATCATGTTGTGTATGTTGTGCGTAGAAATATCAGTTTAATGATTGGTAGGCTCTGCAATCAGGCGAAAATTTGAGCTTGTTTAGTAAATTAATAGGTTAACCATATAACAATTCTTTATCGAATACCTGAAGGGGGCGCTATACCACTTTTAATCATGTTCATCGTCATTTAAAACCAAAAAATCATCAGCATCAATATCGTCATTATCGTATTGATGAATACTATCTTTAGATCATCATCGGCACACTTTCATGATACAAAAATAGCACGTATCACCTAATTCGTCAAAGTGACGAATTAAAGTCTAGTTATTATTATTATTATTATTATTATTATTATTATTATCATTACTATTATTATTATTATTATTATTATTATTATTATCATTATCATGTTTTTAAATATTATTTTGGTGGGGTTAGGGCAAGTTAAAATTAAGGTAAATCAAGAAATGAGATACCTTCAGCAAAATTAGCGTATATATTACGTCATTGATGTGTATGTATGAAAACACACAAATGTGATATATTTTTGCAAAGAAAATGCAGCATTAGCCGTTACTTATTTTGCGAACCATGTTGCCAAAGCAGATTTAATCGATGGATCGATCCTTCGAGTGCTGATATATTCTGAGATATTTTACCTTGTGGTCACCTTTATCTATATACACAACGTAGTGAAATATCTTTCAAAGTAGAGGTGTAGAATAAAGCAAAGGGTATTCTCGGAACTTTAAAAGAACCAAAAAATGATTAATATAATTAGCACTTGTTTAATATGCAATTAATATATATTTTTCATTTCTACGAGGTTTATAAAACGGAATATATTGCAATACATTAACACTGAATCTCTTAATCACACTTGATAATACATATTTGAATAATATTTATAATTGAAACATGCCTCAAAACGAGTATTCAGGCCGGGTAGAGGTCAAGCTGGTAAGTGGCAGTTGGAGTAAAATGTATCTTCGTTATTATTGATATTTGTCTCGGTATCAGTATATCTCGAACATCTGTCGTCAGCTTGGATTCGGGGAGCTCAACTTCTGGGATAGTTTTGAATATAGCAGCACATACAGTATGACAAAGGTGACGAGATGTGCTTACGTACTTGCGCTTCACCGATGCTGCATATTTCATCCTAAAGAATGTTTTACTTGGAGTTTTAATTGTCTTATTTAGTACGATGAAAATGACACACAAACTTTCCAAATCCATTGGGGGATGCGGGAGTGTAAAAACAACCCAGACGTAATTATCCTGATAATTTTCAGCGCTATCTATTTTAAAACCGTCGACATACAATAGGCACAGTACATATCGCTTAAAGATATCTTCGATTTAAAAAAAAATTAATTTAAACAGATTAATTTATCTATTTATTTACTTATTAATGATAATTATTATTTTTATTATTATTTTTAATATTATGATTATTATTATTAGGTGATCCAACGGATCACTTCTTAATTTCGTCGAGTTTCTTTTATTTTCTTTATTATAAATATTATTTATTTATTTCTTTTTATTCTCTCATGTAAATTTGTTTGGCAAATATCTCAATAATCTCTAGTCAAGGTCCAGAACATAACATCAAGATTTTTTTCTCGACAAAGTGGTCACGTGACCTTCCATGCGCCATTTTCTTGTTTTTCATGCATGACTGTCGACCATCATATTTCAACAACGGAATGTTGTGCAGACTTCTTATGAAGACCATTAGTGCATGTGTTTGTGGACTTTTGACGTCATCTCCATTACGTAATCACGTGTCTAATATTGTAAAACGTGAAAATTACCTTGACAAATATAAATCTTCAATAACTTTGTAATTGAATATAATTTTGACATGAAATGTATACCACTAACATATCTTAAAGGTAGTACCGGGGACGTGATAGAGAAGGACTTGAATCAAGCCGCTCTCCTTTGACCCCATGTTCCAAGCCGCCGAAAAGTTATGCGCTAATCTGCAACTGTTGACCAGGTGGTGAGATAAAAGAGCGCATGAAATTTCAAGATTTAGAATTCCTACATCAGAAATGGTATCACAGCAACTGTTCGCTGTCCCTTTTTAATGATTTCTCATCGATTGTTAAATGTGTAATGAGTAGAACATGCGAACAAAAACTTGTATAATTTCATCCTTTTTCCAACTGCAAACATACAGAAAACACGCAAAAAAAAGCATTAGCCAACTTATAGTTATCGAAGATTGTATATCATGAATTAAATAACGGGGCATTAAAACACGCACAAATTAGCGCATTATCCTAAAACATTGATTTTTTGTCCGGATCTAGTTTTTCTTTTACCATCTCTGGCACAAAAATTATAGGAAGGGCGGAGTACTAAATTGGAAAAATTGTTTGATGCACTATTCCCATAACATTCCCCATATAAAGTTTATAATTTACACATATTTGATTTGCCGGCAATCTGATATGTTGTAATAAATGTGAAACTGGTGCATGGCCTCCGAAATTCCCCGCAGTGGAAACGCGGTTCGGAGCATGGAACTTCAAAGCCAGGTGGAATGTTACACATCCCATTGTTACACTTTAGAACTCACGAATGCGTTTGAATAAATTACAAGAGTTACCACTCCCTTCTTTCACCTCCCTGGTAGTACACAGTTTTGGTATGGGGTCATGAATTCGGTTCAAATAATCATGTTGGATGCATGTGCGATCCTACAATATTTAGTGATTGTTTTCGCGGTTGAAATCGAGTCTAAAGTGATGAAATTGTAAATAATAAACTCTTTGTGTTGTATAGCTCCCTCTCAAGGCTGATATTACTTTAGCTTTAAACAATTTTTTTTTTAATACAATCGACATTTTCATCGTCTCAGCTACCATGGAATGGTCTTAAGCGCAATTATATAAAAATATTAAAAATATACCGGGAACACCGGTACATTTTTATTATTCAATTTTTCGAAAGCAGAAGTGTTTTAGGGGCTATTTTTTTAGTGCTTATAATACATTCATAGGAGCATTCATATATATCAACATTTTAAAGAATAATTATCGATCCAAATTTCAAAATTTCCCAAAACTTTGCAATATCTTTAATGGTAAAGACCAGTTTTGGAAACGCCTCCATTAACAAAAATGAAATAGAAGCTCTTATTACCAATCAATTGATATATTTGGTAAATTATTATATCTAGCTAGTTTCAATCACACTTCAGCCGCTCTCGCTAGCTCTCACTGGTTACATTGTGGTCAGACAGTTTTTGGGTGAGCGGCTAATGAATATACTTATCGTTAGCTTTCTTCTGGTATTAAAGGACCACTCTAACCCAACTAACATAGCCTTTAAAACATGAATACATCTCTACTTATTAATATTCCGGCCTCTGATTTTTCAGAAAATCTGTATATTGACCAAAAAATGATAATAACCATCCATTTTTCACAAATCTCACGCTTGCTGGGCTACGCCCCTCGAAAAAGGTAATACTGTCACGTGGCTTGATGACGCATTTGACGTCACTGCGGGAATGTCCTTGTATTTATTTATCCTACAACTATACAATCTCAATGTAATTCATAATTAGGAATGACGAAATGGCCAGAAACGTTCTGGGGTTATCAAGTGCATATTATTTTTTGGAATAAATTAATATCATAGTTTGCCTTTTTAAAGACATTTTAATGGCTTAACAACCCTCTTCACCGAGAAGTCGCAAGCAGACGCTTTTTGCTTAATGAACTCATACCACGGTCCTTTCATTATTTTGCGTGGGCGTTCTTGTCAGTCTGGCGTCAGTTTTCTTTAGAACACAAATTATCAAACGAGTGGGCAAAGAGTCTACGGTCTTTACTTTTATCAATATTTGTTTTGGCATTCGTGCTCTTATAAGCTTGCGGCTTAGTTTTTTTTTCTTCAATTCTATGGCTGGAATCTACCGATACTATCAAGCCACCAAGAAAGGATTAGGAAGCAGAATACTAACTGAGTTTTTGTTAAGACCGCTCGTTGGCACTTTCAATTTCACCGTACGTACGGTACGTGCGCATGAATGTATTGACTCTCTATGCTTTGTTAGAGTGCTAGTGGAGTACGAGTGGTTTAGTCTAGACTAATGTTAGATCTGACCTATATTTTATCAGTCTCAGTCAGTTGACAATTTACATAACGTCTAGATCTACCGGTCTGCTTCTGCCTCAGCCTCAGGCGCCTCGTCGAGCTCTGGCTCTGGCTCTGGCTCGAACTGATAGTGATAGGGTTCGATCGATGTTACTATGGTCAATTGTCAGCGCTTGTTCAGAACTGTGAGACCATATTTTCGTCGTATCTCGACCCGTGACTCCGTCGTGGAGATACCCTACTATAACATACCCCAAATTAACTAAATCCTCAGCAAAAAGTGGTCATGATTTAAAGTCGTTATCTTTCTTACTTGTTTCGTGTCAATTATCTTATCTATTTGGGAGTGTTTTCCCTAAAACAAAGACATTAGTAATGTGTATGCATGCACTTTCTCACAAGTTTCACGGCAAGTGCTGCACAATACTAGTGCATACCGTACCGACGATAGGGTGCGCGAAGTTATCGACCGTAATGATCATCATCAGTTCATAATGTGAATTACTTGCATGAATTTAATGAGGATCTGAGATTACTGTCGCTTACTTCACGCACGCGCGTGCGCCCGCACCCCATCGTCGTTATATATGCGCTTGTATTGTGCAGCGGTTTGCCGTGAAACCTGTATAGAAAGAAAGTGCATGCATTTTGTCTTTGATTTTAGGAAAAATACTCCAAAATATATAAGAAAAATTGACACTACACAGGTAAGAAAGAACACGACTTTTAAATCATGACCATTATTTGAACAATTGTTGAAGATTTAGTTGATTTTGTGTATGTTATAGAACTTATAGTACAGTATTTCCATTGAAGTGCTATGTTATGTCCCGCAGTGATGTCATATGCTATTGCGCAATACACCTCCGAAACTGAGCTTTTTTCTGAGCGTTCTGAGTCGTAAATTTTAATTATCGATTCCAGAATTATTGATGATTTCTAAGAAAAATCATTGTCATGTTCGAAATCTCCGTCGAAAATTATTCTACATGACTTGTTTTATTTTTTAGCCCGTTTTGGTTAGAGTGGCCTTTAAACATGTTTTGATCGACTGTATATTTTGTCGCAATAAAGGAAACATAAAAGCTTGACAAATAACCTTCAGCGTCTGAAGTCCCGGATGAAAGCGCAAAAAACAGTTTCTAACGACGTCATCATCGCTTAATCGGCTTCTTGTATCGTAAAATGCTACACTTTCACAATGTCTATTTATTGATAAAATATATCCTATTGTTCCTGATACCGCTGAAGTCTTTGGTTCTATTTAATGATTAATTTTTAAATAAGAGCCATTTTACTGTTTTAATTTACTGGCTCGTATAATTAAAATCGCAGGGTAGAAAGATGCATTTTCTAACCGCACAAAATTTCATTTGCGTACTAAATTCTGTAAAACTGAGTTCGTGTTGTTTTTAAAGAATCCACTGCTTTCTGCTCCACTAAAGCTATGGTCACAACCCAAAAAAGTAGCCTGCTCGGCGGCCGGGCGGCGAGTTTTTAGCCAATTTCGCCCGGAAACCGCTTGTTTTTAAGGCATCGCTCGGTCGCCGCTGAAGTTTTAGCGCGGAGTTAAAATTCGGGCGGTGCCTGGTCATTTTCACTCGCCGCCCAAAATACGCTCGGTGCCCTGGCGGTCGCCGCCCGTGCACCGACCTAATCGAGCGTTCACCGTCGAGCTATTTAGGTCAAAAATCGAAGCCGCTATGTCAAAGGCTGCTAAGCGGTCGCCGCTGCGAAATCAGTCGGTCACTGGGCGGCGAGTTCAAAATCGGTCGGCAGCCTTTGACCTAACGGCTTCGATTTTTGACCTAAATCGCTCGACGGCGAACGCTCGAATAGGTCGGTGCCCGGGCGCCGACCGCCCGGGCACCGAGCATATTTTGGCCTACGAGACACCAGCAGATACCCCGCCGATCACCGACCGATCACCGCCCGATCATCGGGGGGCCGCCGGGCAATTTCTTTAAAATCAGCCGTTGGCCGGTGGGAGACCGCCCAGGAATCGGCGGGTCATCAGTCGGTCACTGCCGGGACGCCGAGCGGAGAAGCCTCCCAATTTTGCTCATTTTTGACCTAAAATCGGCCACCGACCGAGGGGAAATCGACATGGCATCGCCCAGGTATCGCTAGGGCTCTACAGCCTCCTCGACTTTTCCAAAAATGGTTGAGCGATGCCTAAATTCCAGCAGTGACCGAGCAGGCTACACATCGGTCGGTCGCTGCTCTGAGTTGTTACCATAGCTTAAACGTCCATAAGCAGATTCATTTATTGGCTAAACGTATTCAAATTTATGGATGCTTCCTTCCCAGGTGTTTGCGGTGTAGAAGTATTTCATTCACGTGCTATTAGTCTGTGTAGTCCAATTTCCATAAGTAATTAACATAAATACTATGTTCTGCATAACAAAAACAATGTGTGTCCCTATTGTACATGTAAAGTGCCTCTCCCCTCAACGTGTCATAGTTAATTTTCCCATTCACATGATGAAACTACCTGCCCGATGAAGCCAGTTTGTGGTCAACTTCTTTTAAGAGACAAATCCAAGCAAATGTTTCCATATGGGGTGCCCCATTGCACAAGCAACACCTCAAAGTCTCGATTCTAAACACGTGAATGCAATTATGTTAAGCAAATGACAAAATTATTATAGTTAGGTTGAATCGTCGGGGACGAAATATTGGTTATAGACAATAAAGATGCATTCAGGTCCGTCAAACCAAGTACGTTTATGACAGATGAAAGCAATGTGAAACAAGTAACATACACATTTATGTACCATTGTTTATACCGACGGGGAAAAATAGAAATCGGAAAACTCACTGATAGATCTGTATTTAGGTGCGTCAAACTAAGTATATATACAGTGTCAGTCAAACAAAGTTTACACCTAGATACGTGTTGGATACGTTCTTTCCTCTCAGATCGACAACAGTGTGTCTTGTTTGAAGGGATAAAATCGGATTGGAAACAAGTTCCTTCCGGTGTGCCACAGGGTTCCGTTATTGGACCGATCTTGTTTAATTTTTTACAGCCGACTTACCTGAAATTGTTTCATCCCCCCTCCCACAATATGTTGATGACACAGTTTTTTATCTTGAAGTTTATACCGACAACGACTCTCATTTGTTGCAAACTGACATGAATAATATACTTCTGCGGTGTATTGACAATGGCATGGTCCTGAACTCATCTAAGTGCAAAGTAATACACATAACTAGATCCCGTAAATTAATTATTACTGTTTACTCCACTGACGGAAATCCTTTAGATGTAGTTCAATCGTATAAATATTTTGGACTTACTTTTTCGCGAGATCTGAGTTGGAAAAACCATATTTAATGTGTTGTTAACAGATGTTCTATGCTCTTTGGGTTTTTCCTACGTACCGTCAAATCTAGAAACTCACCTATTCTCACAAAAATCTTTTGTTCATTATGTCTACCTGTGATTGAGTACGGCATACCCACATGACTCCCTCATCAAAAGAACCATATCAGAGCTATCGAAGGTGTTCAAAGGCGTTTTACCCGATTCTGTTTCCCTAACGAAGTTGCTAATTCCATATCATAAACGGAACGCCTGTCTCGCCTTAACATGCTACCTCTGTATAACAGACTTGCGTACCTATCAATGTCATTTGTAATTAAGAGCTTACACAGAATTAATGACATGCCCGAATATATGCTACCAGTCCCGAGTCATAGAAGAATCCATACACTTGTTTTCAATCATGAATTAGCAAGATGCAATAGCTTGAGATTTTCTTGTTTTCATGTTTTTCCCAGATTTTGGAAGCATAGGAAGACAGAGACTTGTGTCTTGGTACCAATGTCTTTCCTTTTCTAAATGTGCTCCGAAATTTCCTCTTTGAATTGCCTCCCCTTGAAGAAGCATACTAGCTTGCTTTCACAATTTTTTTCTCTATCATAGAATAACTCACACTTTGATATGTATTATTGATTTCTTAATGCGTATGTTGTTATTATTAAGTTCGTATTTAATGTACTTTCTCTATCAATGTGTTCTATCACATCCTTCTTACTTTGATTACTGTGTCTTTTAAATTTGTCTAGGAATCGATAATAATTTTCCCCAATTTTGATCAATTCCAATCATATCAATAATAATGTTCCACAATTTTGATAACTTCCAATCATATCAATAATAATTTTCCATAATTTGGATAACTTCAAATCAAATTAAATTAATAATAATGTTATACAGTTTTGCTAACTTCCAATATTACCGTATCCATATGACTGTATAAACAGACAGTTTTCTGCGTTTAGCATGCATTTATTATACATGCATAGTTTGAACAGCTCTTTTTTCGATCCGTTAGAAAAATAATCCTAACAGTATTTGATCTACATGTATATTACCGTTAGTTTTAGTTACACATTCATTTATAAATTATGTTGACCTTATCTTTATATTTTGTTTTATATATGCACCAGCCAATGTGGAGAGCCTCTAGACAGAATTTTTAAATTCTTCTAGGTGATCCTCATGCATTGGCTTGTGCTAAATATCATTAAGTTTATGTTATATCAGTTGTCAAACTTGTGATGTTTTGTATGTTATCATCTTGCCTGGAAATAAAATAAATCAATCAATAAATAAATCAATCAGTAAATAAATATATAAATAAATCAATCAGTAAATAAATATATCAATAAATAAATAAATATATTTTTTAGATGGACCTGATCAGTATTCAAGCTGGGTAGAGGTCAAGCTGGCAAGTTGCAGTTGGAGTAAATTTTATCTTTATTATTATGATAGTTGGTTGTCTCGGTATCAGTATGTCTCGAACATCTGTCGTCAGCTTGGACTCGGGGAGCTCAACTTCTGGGATAGTTTTGAATATAGCAGCACATACAGTATGACAAAGGTGACGAGATGTCCTAACTGAGTTGTGCACTACAGAGGCTGCATATTTTATTATTAAGGATTATTATGTTGGGGGAGGTGGGCGTAATTATCATACTCACGTTGATAAAAATGACAAGTTAAACTTCCAGGTCCGTTTTGAGGTGCCTGAGCGTGTGTGCACCCTGTATTTCTATGGCGGCTACTTGGTTGTTACCCAATGATATATTGACGACAATAGGCTCGCGTTTACACATCACAAACGATTATTTGTTTGCATTCCCATCTTACACTACTAGAACTACCCATGGCTTGCTATTGTTATTATTATTATTATTATTATTATTATTATTATTATTATTATTATTATTATTATTATTATTATTATTGTCTGGAGCATTATTGTCAGCGCCTCCTAATTTGAAACCGCAAACATGGAAAAGGTACGGTGCGTGTCACTTAAAATAGAACCATCTCCAATACGGTTGGTTGGCGCCATCGCCGGTGCAGCTCGCGCCATCATACATGACGGCGCCGATCATAGGCCGAATACACTTGAATTCCCGCGGTAGATAAGTTTCATCGTCGTAAGCTGGATTTTTGTTTTAGTCTGGAACACACAATCGGCCCGTTCACACGTAAAAATTAGTGCGATTTGCACCGCGATGCAAATATTGGTTTTTTGTCAACCATTCTAACACAGTAAGAATTCTCGCTCGACAGCAAGAACGTCCGAACTGCACATGCCTGAATCATCACAATATATCCGCGCTTGGAATCCTGGGATTTAATAAATCGATTTTGATTCTCAATACCATTCACACACACAGCGGCAAGCAAACTATCGCGATTATTATGAAAAATAGCAAGGCTTATACTGTGAATTGGACAGCGATGCAAATCGCGAAGATCAGTGGAATTATTCTGTCCACACATGCAAACAAACTAAAACCGATTTTTATTTTTTTTTCTGTAGGTTTGAAGTGACCTTATGTAGCATCCGTCAAAAAATTACTAGGTTTTTTTGTTGTTGTTACAGGAAGTTGCTTTTATGACTTGATAAATTTCTGTATCTTTTCACATTTAGCTTAGTATCTTTATTTCTCCATTACCATCGCTCCGTAAAACTATGGTACAAACCAAGATGCAAATGGAATAGATTACAGTAGTACATGCACTGAAATATAAAACTCTCTTATATGTGCGAAATATATCAAAGGGAATGTACATGATATCAATAAATGAAATCACCCTGTATATCAAATGGAACAATTTGTCTTTATTTCTCATAATAATATACCAATCAAGCAAACACCGTGTGTAATGCGTCTATTTGTACAGCTTAACTTATAACATAAATGTTCAAATGCAAATATCAATACAACTGTATAATAATAAAACAATAATAGCTAGTTCTTTATATAGCGATTTTCCGGACCGCACGCCCTATCAAAGCGCTTTACAGATATATATCATTACCCCGGTCATTGGATTCAGGCTTACCAGCACACAATGTATGCATATTCTCCACTCCCTGGGGAGCATTTCAGCCAGGCGTCATTTTTTACAAGCGCACACTTGCTAATCTAAGCACATACAAATCTTATGTGCTCAATTCACGGTACATACACATACTGTAGCGATAAAACCTTTCAATTTTATCGCTTAGTCTTTTCTAAGATATAAAAACTAAAATGGCTATTACATACCCGATTGTTGTTTTTTTTCATAAGAAAAAAACAACATTTTTTGCCAGGATGCAACAAGAAATCAAAAATTGGTTCTCTGGCGTATAAAAATTAGGTACCATCTTCAAATTGAATTTTCGTTGTATCACAATAAAAATGGTTGTTTTATCTGTGAGACTTCCGCCTGCTCGTTGCTGCATGTATCATCAGACTGACGTTTTATCGCAACTGGATGGGGTAGTTCGACATTAGGGACTTTAAGATTTGCGTGGACTGATACGTGTGATGTCCATTCAAGGCAGTGCGTTAAAAGGACGTCGATCGTAGCAATCCCCGTTGTCTTCGTGCGAATCTAAAAGTCCCTAATATGAGAGAATGGGAATGTCCAATGGTGATAGGTTAAACTGGCCCATGTCGTGGTTAATGACATGGTTTCTGGATATGCACCGCCTGCCGGATCCATCTGTTGAATTTGATGTTATTTTGAGTTAGTATTTGGCTTCCTTTCCATTTTATGGTGTGATTGTGCTGTGCTACGTGGTCGTTAAAAGCTGACTTGTTGAAAGTTGTACCGGACTCTTTTTCTTGGCTCTTGTGAAACGTGCCCTTTTTATTGACTCGGCTTTTTGCTTGCGTTCAGTCTTTCTTACTCCGAACATTCTGTCTGTCTCGCCTATGAATATTTTATTAAGTCGTTACATGGGATGTGGAATACAACCCCGTGGAGTCTTTCATTGTGCGCTTATCCTTGGGGTATACTAATGAACCACGGAGTTAGGAGAAGGGCCTCATCGTGGTTGCAATGTTGCACTTCTTAAGGACTCTCTGGAAGGCTTCTGATGTTCCCTTGACATATGAAATGGTAACCGTTTCTTTCCGTTTAGTGTTACGGGGTGGTCCTGATCTAGGGGCTGTGGATTCCATGGCTGCTCCTGTTTTCCTGAAGGCGCAATCCGGGTAACAACACTTCTTAAGACATGGTTTGATGTGGTTGGTTTCTGTCTCTACATCATCAAGATTTGTGATGCTGCTTTGGGTACTGTCCATGAGAGTGCGGAATACCCCAACTTGATGTTGCAAGTAAGGTGAAGTGGAGGTATTGACCTGTACGGGTTTTCTTACAGTAGGCTAAGAGCTTGACACTACCGTCAGCTTTCTTTGTGATGCGTGTGCCAAGAAATTGGATAGAATTGTCGTTTTAACAATACAATACCAAGTACATCACCCCAGACCGCTTCCATAATCTGGGCTTGATGTTGGGGTGGCGGTAGAAAGGACTGTCTCTTCAAGTTGCTCCATAAATAGATTGGCTACAATGGGGGAGACTGTGGGCTGTCTATCTCACGATATTGAGAAATTGGTCGATGGGAGTGTTAGTGAAGAGGTGACGGCGTCGCAAGACACCAGTAATTTGCTATTATCCAGCGTAATAGCCGTGATTTCTTCAGCGAATTATTTTAAGCTGTTGACGTGGTGGTCCGAATTCACGACCAATGGAGCCAGGATGTTTGCCAAAGCTCTTGAGTTCGTGTAGCCTGGTGAGCCAACGTAGTCCACAATTGGACTTCAAGGTAAGCCTTCTTTGAGGGTTTGGGAAGTACAGTATTACCGATAAACATTCTCTGCAGTGGGATAGATATAGTGATACTGCTTCTCTCGTCGTACTTCCCAATCTAGTGATGATGCCTGCAGCAACGAGTAGGCGAAAGTGTCACAGGTAAAACAACCATTTTGATTGTGATACAACGATAATTCAACTTATTGAATAACTAACATTCAGATGAACCTCTTCAAGGTTGGTGCCATCTTTCCACATCCAAAATCAGTGACCGCAAGTTGACGCTATACAATTACACCGATACTATTTAAACTATAAAAGTCGACCGACTTGTTATCAACTGAGGTTATACAATGCTATTGTATACATTCATATTATTATTTTATTGTTATTCTAGACTTAAAAATATCACTTTTTTTTCTTTAGTAATGCTTTCCCAAAATAGCCCATCCAACCAAATTGATATTCCATTGCGCCTTGGAATGAATCAAGGTCAATAATATTTGCAGTAATACGGTTAAAAAGGTCAAGAATGTTAAAAGAATGAAAGGAGAGAAAAAAGGAATGAAGAAAAGTTACATATTATAGAGAGAGAAGGAGTAAGAATAAGGAAATGTAGGAAAGAAGGGGTAAAAAACAAAAGACGAAAAAAAGGGACCGAGAAACACTTGTGAAAAATAGATTATTTTGACATAGCGGCATGAAAAGGGAAAACACCTTAGGGGACAATTTGAAATGCATGGACATTTCATTTTCATTTCATTTATTTATTTAAACACGGTAACTCTCTCAGCCTAAACGGCTGTTTTTCAGAAAGTCCGTGTTAACTGAATAAAAAGTATGCAAATTATATTACAAACAAAAGCCAGTAACAAAAGATAACAAAACATAAATATATGCAAAACAAACCACTCAAATCAAATCAAAGGAAAACATAATCGGCATGGGGAAACTATGAAGAATAAGATTTGAAAAAAAAATATAATGTACAAAATACAATTAACAATAAAGAACCAAATTAGATAATTAACAGAGAAGTGTATTGTAAACCAAGAGTTTGATTGACTCTACTCCCAGGGATCGGCCCCCCGCTACCTAGGTGGTGACATGATGTGTTTAAAAAAAAATGTATTCTCTATGTTTTTCAGTTCCTGTGAAATTGTGTCCCAGCATTTCGCCCCTCTAAAACTTAAACTCCTTATTTTATTATTTGTTTGGCCTTTAGGTAATGCGAAATTATGAAAATAGTGTCGGGTTGTTATACAGTGTGAGTCAAAAAAAGTTTACACCTAGAAAATTGATAATTATTTTTAAAATCATCTATGAACATACATTATTATACATCTTACTGAAAGAGTGTTTTATCCCGAATCATTTAGTATCATTTTTGTGGGGTATGTGTTCACACATGGATGATTGGGAGGCATTTTTGGCGAAAGTGCAAAATTCGACTTGCGCCAAAGTAGTGATGTTTGAATAAAACAATAGCGATTTGGGTATTAATTTGGTCTTTGCAGATCCAAATCGTTTGTTTGTTTGTTTATCTATTTAAATACAAGATTCAAGATTCAAGATTCAAGATAATTTATTGTCTGATTTAAAAAAATACAGAAATTCGTCCTCCACTGGCGAGTGACGTACATATACAAACAACATAAACAATATATAAATACATTCGAGGATACAAAGAAAATACAACAACAACAATAATAATAATAGTAATAACAATAATAATAGCAATAATAGCATTAACAAAGCTGACATGTAAACTTGAAAACTGGCATTTAAAAATGAATCTCGATAATGCACAGAATGCATTGAATAAATGAATTTAGAAGTGCTCTCAAACATTCACCCCTTCTCTCCCAGAAAAGGGGTATGAGGAGAGAGAGAAAAGAACAAATGAGAGAGAGAGAGAGAGAGAGGGAGGAGTCGAATGGAGTAAAACAGAAAGGAAATGTGAGGGAGAGAGAGAAGGAGGGAGAAAAGAGAAGGTGACAGAAAACGAGGAGCTCTGGGAGGGAAGAGATGAGGTAGAGGTAGAGTACAGGATATCAAGAACAGTGACTGCCCGTGGTTAAAAAGACAAATGAGTCGTCAACATTCAAAAATTCGAAAATTCAGAGCTGCAAGCTAGAGATAGACCCTGTGCAGTAGAAAGTTAGAATAAAAAAAGTGTTCAAGAAGGAGCCTTAGCCATTTCACATTTACATATACATATACATGTGTCATGGGACAGCGGCCATAACATACTAAAAACATGTAAGAGGGCATGCATGAAGTCTGGTACATGTATGCAAAGAGATGCAGTGTAGAAGAGAGGGGAGAAATAAGAAAAAGTGGTAGATAAGGGAGAAATGCATACCTAAAACAAAGCTTCAAGTGAAAGGAGGGAAGAGGGAGGGAGAAAGAACATAGCAGCTGACACTCATGCACGCACTCAAGATACGTTGTTCATCCATTAAAAGTTTAAAAGATTACTGTTTCGCATCATTATGGACAGAGTGAAAGGCATTTTAACACTATCATAAAAGACAGTTCTTCTCAAATATACATATTTGTTGAGTTGAAAGACATTTACTGTTATAGGTTACATTATTGCACTTAATACTGACATTTGAAATATTGACATTGATTAAAAAGTTGATTAAAAATTTGATCAAAAAAGCATGACAAAAGACATCAACTGTTCGAAAAATGGTTATCATGAAAATGACTCTGCTTAACATGACAAGACATGCAAAAAAACCAGAGTTGTGATCAGAGCATAACATACCAATTTACATGTATGCATGTGTGTGTGCAGGCATGCGTGAAGTCAGGTACATGAATACAATAGAGATAGAGGAAAGGAGATAGATAAGGAAATAAATAAGAAGAAAAGAAAGTGGTAGAATGATAGGTGCACACCCAAAACAATGCTTCAGGTAAAGTTAGAGAGGACAGAGAAGGAGAAAAGATTACGACCTGGCTCCACGCATGCACCCAAACCATCCACACATTACATACACTCAAATTAGAAAATCATCGTTTTACAGAATTGTTGAAAATGTGTATGGCATTTGGAACAAAAGATTGTCTGAATCTACATCGTATTGTTTTAGGCACTGTTAGACGTATACCTGAACGGTTGAACTTAAAAAGCTCATGTAGAGGATGGGATGAATCTTGCATTATTTTATGAATCTTCAGTAGAACCTTCTTTTCATACAGAGCACCAATTGTGGGCAACTCTGTGTGAGTAATTCGCTGAGCGACTTTCCTAGCTCTATTAAGCTTCTTCACATTCTCATTTGACAGGTTCCCATACATGCACACGAGACTGAAAGTAAGGATACTTTGTAACAAACTTTGGTAGAATAGTACCAGGATGGTATTGTCAACTCGGAATTCCCTTAATTTCCTTAGGAAATACAACCGTTGATTAGCCTTTCCTGCGAGAACTTGTGAATTTGGATTCCAATTCAGTTTGTTGTCGATGATTGTCCCTAGATATTTGTATTCTGGGACCTGTTCTATGGGATGTCCATGGATAGTAATAGGCTCATGAGAATGTGAAGAGCGACGAAAATCAAAAATTATTTCCTTTGTCTTTTGTACATTGAGGATTAGATTTGATTGATCACACCATTCTACAAAACTCTGTACTTCTTGAAAGTAGTTCTCAGGCCCATGCTTTAGAAAGCCGCATATAGCTGTGTCATCAGCGTATTTTACGACAGAGCAGTTAGAGAAGAGAGAAGTGCTTCCACTGGAGTAAACAGAGAAAAGGAGGGTAGAAAGCACACAACCCTGTGGAGCTCCTATACTTACACAAGTATCACTAGAGGAAACTGCATTACACCTAACACGCTGTGGCCTATTTACAAGAAAATTAAGGATGATCCTAACCAATTTAGGGGAGACATCAAAATTTGATAGAGAGGCAGCCAATTTATGTGGGATAATGGTGTTGAAAGCACTACTGAAATCAATAAAAACACATCTCACAAAAGCCTTCGGGATTTCAAGGTGTTGGTATATCTTATGTAAGAAGACCAACACAGCATCTTCAACACTCCTATTGGTTTGATAGGCATATTGAGTAGGGTCAAAGAGACCTGTCTGACGTCTCAGAGATTTAGCAAGAATGTTCTCAAAGCACTTCATTACATTAGACGTAATTGCTACAGGACGGTAGTGATTTAGCTCTACCGGTTTTGTTACTTTAGGAACAGGAGTTATGATAGAAGATTTCCATAATTGTGGGATGTCACCATATCTAAACATGTTTGGAAAATAGCTGTAAAAACCTCAGCAAGTTGCTAGCTGCAAGCTTTTAGAAGTTTGTTTGAAATCCCATCTTGACCAGTAGCTTTACCAGCTTTAGCCCTAGCGAACAAAATTCGAACATCGTTAATATTAACCACTACATCATCATCAGATTCCCTAACCTTGGTGTGAAGCAGTTCTAGCATAGAACTGTTTTCAGCAGAAAAGTCATGAGTGTCAAACCTACTATAAAAATCACAGAGTTCATTTACAAAATCCGCACTGAGTTCTTGATTTTTGAGTTTTTTCTTGTAACCTGTGATCAGTTGCATCTTTTTCCATGCTGCTCTAGAATCAGAGCTTCTAAAATCCTGTTCTAACTTCCTTCTGTAGTCAGCTTTCCTACATGATATCTGTTTCTTTATCATTTTCTGTAGCTCCTTCAAACGATCCTTCTCGCCTTTCGAAAAGGCATCTTGTTTCTGCTTCAGAAGCCCCTTCAATTCTTTGGTGATCCATGGTTTATTGTTAGGATATATTTTGAATTTCCTAACTGGTATTGAAGACTGTACGCAAAAAAGGATATACTGGTTAACGATGGATACAGTATCATCCGCAGATTCTGCTGAGTCGACAAGAACCTCCCAATCAGTGCACTCCAAACTAGCACGCAGCACCTCCACTTCCTCTGAGCCCCAGATCTGTTTCTCACCGGTGACTGGCTTGCGAGATTTAAGCTGCTGGCGGTACTTTGGGCGTAGACGAATGTTGCAGTGATCGGAGTTACCGAGCTGAGGGCAGAGAGAAGAAACATATGCATTTGGTACATTGCTGTAGCAAAGATCCAGTTTGGCACTATCACGGGTGTTCTGGGTAACATATTGCTTATATGATGGCAGTGTAGAATGCAAACTACATTGATTGAAGTCCCCCAAAATGACCTTAGCTGAATCTGGAGAACCATTCTCAAATATCATTTACTTTTGCTTGTGCATTGTGGTTAAAGTGGACTTGGATGCACATTGTGGTAAAATGGACTTGTATGCACTTTACATGAAATTATTGGTGGAAAAATGTGAATGAACACATGCCATCCTCGAGGTTTACGAATAACTTGTTGTTTGTATGCCCATACAGTATGGGCATACAGTATGGGCATACAAACAACAAGTTATTCGTAAAGCCTAACAGCTGTCAAAATTTAGCAGGTCAGTAGTTCTCCTTCCTTTCTAAATTTGTCTCAGTTTTTAGGGAAATTACCTTCACTTATTTTACTAAAGCTACAGTCCCATATACGTCCCAGACCGTCCCGGACCATCCCGGACCCCATCCGGGGTGATCCGGGATTCGGTCCGTGTTGACACCATGTTGGCACCGGGGTGGTCCTGGATGGTCCTGGATGGTCCTGGATGGTCCTGGGCGGTCCGGGACAATAGTTTGATCCGGGGTGATCTGTGTAGCCACCGTGCTGGGTCCGAGGTCATCCGTAGTGGCGCCGGGGCGGTCCGTGTTGATCCGTGGCAGTCCGGGAGTGAGTTATTGACCCCGGATCACCCCGGCGCCCCTACGGATGATCCCGGACCCAGCACGGTGGCGACACGGATCACCCTGGACCAGCACCGGGGCGTTCCGGGATGATCCGTGTTGGCACCGGGATGGTCCGGTGTCATCCGTGTTGGTACCGTGTTGGCACCGGGGTGGTCCGGGACGGTCCGTGGCGGCTCCGTGCTGGGTCTGGAATTATCTGTACTGCTGCCGGGGCTATGCCCGGACGGTCCGGGGCGGTCCGTAGTGGTACCGTGTTGGGTCCGGGGAGACGGTCGGCGGTTGCGATTTTTTGAACAAAACATCCCGGACCATCCCGGATCACCCCAGACCATGGCCCGGGATGGTCCGGAGTGGTCCGTGCTCGTCCGTGCTGGTCCGGCTTTATATGGGACTGGGGCTTAAAGAAGAACATCATCCTGAAACAAAAATAAAAAGGTTCAGACCTCATTAAAAATTTAAAGATTGAATCCATTGATAATTGGTCTTAGTTATAGTGTCACTCATATTCTAACTTAAAAACAACTCTGAGGTTTTTTTTCATTTAGGCACCCCCTCCCCACACAGTTATGAGTAATCATTGATTCACCGAATGACTAACTCTTTTAAAGTCACGAAAAACATTCACATTATTGAAGTACTATCTCATGAATGTGCTTGAACAAAGTTGAACTTGCCATGTCATAGCCTAAGAAAGCACATAAGTAATAAAAGTCGATAGCCAATTTAGTCCCCTTCCTAAAATAAGGTCTAGAGGTCTACATCTAAGTTAGATAACCAGCTGACAGTTGGCCTAAACTAGATGTAAACGGAGCCTGGAATGTAGATTTACAAGGCCCTAATCGCTAGAGCCCACTTTTTTCATCTTTAAAACTAGCTTCATCTTACATTACACATAAGATTGTCTTCTCTCAAAAAGAGCTTCGTGAAAGGCGACACAAATAAAATAAATTTTACTGCACTGTATACTGTAATACATTATGTAGGTATTTTAGTCTTTTATGGTGCAGAATTGTTAATGGTAAGTTTGAATTTTCTTCTGACCTAAAAATAAAAGTAGTTAATCAACAGTTGAACTTGAAAAAGAGCGTGGATTATCCAAGCTCCTTTTTAGGTTCAAGTCTTGATTATTCGTGTCTTATTTTCAGAGATAGTCCCGCCCGAAAGTCTTGGCCAAGCTGTCACAAGTGACTGGTAGCCATGGCAATCGAGCTCAAAGTATTAGCTCGCGGCAATGAAAAATGAATAAAAAGTTCGAGTGTAGATTGCACCTGCATTTATCAAACCAAACAATTTAAAATCATTTCATAATGTACAGACACATCTGCAGATTCATGATATCAGCAGATCGTTTCATTAATATGATTCAATTAACGAAATTTAAGCGTAATTACAGCTTTACTCACCATCAAACTATTCTCCCTGTTCAGAAAATAACCGGTGTTGGGCCGACTGACTTGGAGATGCCTATGCCATTATGTGGATGCAATCAATAGCACCGACAACGCCAGAAAAATGGCAGTTAATATAACATTGTTGTTGGTTGGGTCTGCAGGACAGCCTCTCTTGTTGAACGAAATGACATGTATTGCTCCTTTCTCCTTGCAATGGCTATTGATATGAACTTCACAAGGTGGGACACTGTTTCTCGGGTAGCCTTCTTCATCCCGATGCATCAATTGAAAAGAACCTGATAATCAAGATGAAAAATAAATTGATACGAAATAACAATTTCTCTCTCTCTGTTACATCTATCAGCAAATGTATATATACATGAAAGAGAAACTTCTGTCCATTTCCTTTGGTTGTTCATTGGATTGTCAAAGAATGACACGCTTACACTTTACTATCCACAGTTGGTCTCCGGAACATGCATCTGTTGACGACCATGACGTTGTCTGCCACGTAAGAGAAGATATTCTAAACATGTTTCTTTCGAATTGATCAGTTGTGTGGCATTTGTGGTTTGTTGATGACGTATTTCATGAAATTTTCTTGACTGAATTTAATATGAACTTATTATACGATACTCTATTATTATTTGAGAATTAATTTCGACTTATAAGAGCATAACATTTTCTTAATTTTTGTTCTTTGTTAGATCATGGAATGGTAAAATGTGTGATGTCATGAGATATTCCATCAAGGTACACGTATGTCTATTGTCTCTGCCTGTAGCTTATTTTATTTGATTTCCAAACCTGATATTCGTCGTCATTTGGGAGAAAAGCGATGCCTTTACGACAACACCTGTCTACATGAACGTAAAAAAGATCGCTTAGATATGACGACCATCTTGAACGATGACGTCAATATTGAATAATGACATACTCTGACATAACGGGGTTTGATAGGCGGTAAATATGAAATGACACAGTCGTGTGCATTGAACGGGAATGAAAAAACCTTTATTTCCCTCTCCTATAAAACACTCTTATTTGCAGATCACTAAAATGACATTTTTATTTTCAAGTCTTTTTCTACTCTTTATATCTCATCAAATTCGCGATTAGATTTATTCTTCTTCCATTCTAAAACCGAATTCAAAGAAATTGAGAAAAAATGAAAGAAATAGAGAGAATGCTACGGAGGAAAAAAAAGCTGAGTAAATTGTCAATGATATTAACTAATATAATACATGCATCTAGATGAAAGAGAAATGAAAAAATTGTAATATCAATAAATTTAGAAAGCCTTCCGTATCCGCCACAATAACAGCAAACACACAGCCCCCCTTTTGTTGACCAAATTTCGTGTTCACGACATATTTCATTTCCTTGGCTTAATTTTTTTTAATCAGTACAGTGTTATATGCTTTAGACAATTTTGTCGAGATGGTCGAGGAATTTAGGAGAAAATCGCTTTCATAAATTAACGTTTCGCATTATGACTTTGAAGTGATATTATTTCATATTTTCTGAAGTTCCGATGTACTTTATTTAACAGCATTAGCCTTAAATTCACTTCACCCATGTGTAATATCTCAAAACTTTCTATAAATGTTATCCATTAATATCAACGATTTTGAATTAAAAGCCACCACAAAAACGGGTGCGTATTTTATCCGAAATTGTGTGATTTTCCTAAAGATACAAATGGAACAGTTAACTAATGTGATATCATAGTTACCGAAAATTATCCGTCAGGAACAACGGCAAATGATAATGGTTCAGATTTTTGAAATATACTAATTGTTTGACTTTGTATCAATTCAGCCTTATCCGATCGTTCCCTAATCTTAATAAATGTACACGCAATGATCATAGGAGAGGTCTTCAAAGGAGTTTATTATTCCCTGGGCATCCTTACCATTGGCTTATTCTTAACATATACATTAACTTGAATACTGTATAACCAAAAGATTGCTCTACTGTAAGAAATGCTTAAACGGATAGAATAACTAGTCCAGAATATTCCCAGATTACATAAGACGGGGCTAGAGTCAAAGACCTAACAATTTCCGATTTGTAGTTGATTTGTCGAACTCTACTCGCCAGGCTATTAGTTGTAATACATCACGTAGTTTGTTGCAATCATGAGACGGTATCCAGAAAGCCTCTTAAAATATGTAAATCAAAAACGTTTCGAAATAGCTCATTATATAATCATGCTTATGTGCAAGGGGAAAATATCATAAAGAAACACTGCTAAAATAGAATGATAGGCACCTAAATACATTAACATGGCATACAAATTAATGAAACTATTTTTCTTTACTATATTGAGGCAAAATATACTCTGGATGACTTACTCCTGAACGTTTGAATGTCTTTGTCTCAAAAAATGTTGATTAAATAGAAAGTGATATCTTAAAACGACTCTTTCCTCTTGCCAGGCTAATGCATTAGAACATATTAACAGGTTCTTAGAATATGAAATTAAATGATGAGTATAAGAAACTTTCACTCGTTGGTTTCGAGATTCTTTATCTTTGTAAAGTCTAAAATTTCGACTACTATGGGGTTATCTTTTGGTCAAACTCTAAATTGAATACTGTTTATCTGTTGTTTGAATTACCATGCAATAACAAAACACATATGATTAAATGAAATAAAGAGCCACTCTATAATGATAAAACAAACCTGGATTTGTTCAAATCCTTTCCCCTGTAAAATATATGTTTTTTTGTTTTTTGTTGTTAAAGAAGTTATAATTTAAAATGTTCTTATATTTATTTCCTTATTCCAAATTGCCATATTTCCAGGTTACTTGTATTTCAAAAAGATTGGAAAAATCACATTGGGGGTCAATAAATTACTCGTGATTAAGCACATACTACCTGTCGCGGATTTCCATTTTCTGTCCCTTTTTTTTGGGTATCATGTCAACGAAGGGCAGAATCATAGTATTAATGACTACGAACGATTCGGACTGTCATACCAAGTCTATGCCGCTCTGCACTTTGTTGGATTAGTTTAATTCCATTTTAGTAATGTAAGTTCTCATGCCGTGGCTGAAGGATAAACCTCAACAGGCATGCAAGTCTTCAAGAGGTTTGTTTATGATATTTTAGCTTGATAAGAATACTTTGGCTCTTTGCCTGTTTTGAAATGGAGCCTGGAAAATTTTGAAATGTAAAGTGTGATGATCACATTTCTTCGACTTCCTTTGAAGTGCATTTTGAAATGCATGTTTCTTCTTTAATATAACTTATTTCTTGGCAGTTTTGTTCTCATAGCGCATGTTGAAGTATGTGTATACGAACATTTATTAAATTGACGTTTTGAAAGATAACATGATTAGAAAATGATACCAACAGTTTCGCTTTATTTCCTTATTGGCAAGATACCAGAAAACTATATCCATATCAATAATAAAGATGACATCTGACACACTGACATTTTGATATCGACTTTCTATTGACAGATGAAATTTAGTATGAACATTTTGTCTTCATTTGGGCAATTATGTTTTTATTTTACTCAAAGGCATCACAAACAAAGATCCTGGTTAAACATATTGATAATGATAAAATGATATCGGTTGACGCGTTGAAAGTGGGTACTTCCTGTTTTTCTCTGGTCTAATTACTCTTTCCAGCGAAGTTTGTTTATCTTTCTGTATTTCCTCATTGGCCGTTGAAACAGCAATTACATGTGCGCGCCATTTGTTATCACACGTTCTCGCGCGTTACCATTGCTGTACTGGACGCATATATTAGAAGGTTGACGAACATATTTTTGTCATTAATTAGTTCTTCTTGCTATGAGTCGGATGTGATGATGACAGCGATGGAGTTGAAACTGGTATTATATTTTCTTCTTGGCTTCTTCTCCGTTTCATCAGCGGAAAGTCGTGAGTATTATTCTAGTCTTTGTTGAATATTTGCTCTGCACATAATTTTGATTAATACAAGTATTGTACGGAGTTTTCATTTGCAATATTTGCATGGGCCTAGTATGTTTACAAATCTGAATTATCAACCATTGGTCTTTCGTGCTATAATCACTATATACATGATATATTACATTCCATTGACATGCAATAGATAACAATTTCTGTTAAAAACAAATAACCTTATCTTGAGGCTGTACAACAGTGGATAACTGTACTGTATGTCTATTCGTGTCTAACATAATTTACATCCTCTACAAAACTTAAGATATTATTACAAAGGTCAATTTTCTTACGTATTTTAAACATAAAGGCCTATCGTGAAAAACAATAAACTCTAAAAAGGCACCGTTATTAAATTAAATCACACTTTCTAACCATCCTTGATTTTAAGTTTGGAAAATGGAAACAAGTACAGCCTTTTAGATTAGCGATAAAATAGAATACTAATTGTTATTTGTACTGCTTTTTTCGATTCCTGGATTGGTACATTATTATTTTGTCTGTTCTGCTTCAAATGGCAGAATATCAAGTGCGGTTTGTGGAAAAGGGACGAACCCACTATCCATATGCCGGCCGTGTAGGCGTGTTTATCGATGGAAATTGGGGAGGCATTTGTGCTGCTGACTGGGACATGAACGATGCTGAGGTACTCTGCCGGGAGTTAGGCTTTGGCTACCCCTACGGTATCGAGGTCGTTGGTGGTCCACCTGCTGGAACCGGTACCGAGTGCTTGTCTAGGGTAAAGTGTTACGGCCATGAAGAACACCTCTCAGAATGCAAAGTTACCAAGAGAACGCGAACAAATACTACAATTGAAAGTGGCATAGTCTGCTACCCTCCCGCAAGTGAGTGATTTGAGGTGGAAATAGATTCATGGTATAATTTACAATAAACCCTTTGAAGGTTTAAATAGGTCTATTGATTTCCATGCATACTTATTAAAGAAATACAAACCTGTAATCAGGCGACTTTGAATCAAGTGTCTATCTCTAGTAAAGGGCTATGGTAACGACAAGTGACTTGTAGATTGTAGTGGATACTCTTAAACACTCTTGACAGGGAAAACCTGCTATCTTTCACCTGATATTTTTTCCCTATGATATGTGGTAAACAGCAGCTAGGATGGATCTCGGTGATTTTTCGATATGTTTTAGGGAAGAGTATTCAGTCGGTTAAGACAAAATATTATACTTGGTTAGGGCAAGGTTTGACATGTTCGATATAAATGGCTACAAAATCAAATTAATATTTATTAATGTTTGTGAAAAGAAATCTCGAAACCATTTAATAGCAAAGTGGGGAGTAAAGTTATTAAATTGTCAGATCTTATCCGATGTAGTATTTAAAAAAAAAATAAACCGATTCATTACAGTAGTGATAGCAATACTTTTAAACAATATCATCTGCATATGACTTTGGTACTGCCCCTTAACTTTGTCTTCTTTACATCTTTTAAAACAAACATGATATTAACAACTATAGACTTATCCTGAATATTTCTAATCGTTTCTAGTAGATACAGGTCTACTGGTTTTTACCGTATAACTTTACCGTATAACTTTCCTCATTACACATACAACTTAACCAGTCATCTTACTATTAACGACATGTACCTCATAATGTCAAGTTCCCCCTCTTTTAACTGCTCTACACATTGTTAACCGTTGAAAAATTTGCAGGTACATACGAAAAAGATGATGAGTCAACTTCGTCAATCGCAGGATCGTCAGACGTTGACCCGGATTACGACCCATCGACTTATGGTAAATAATTGCATTAATATAATCGAAGTTTCACCGCTAAACCGACTACAGATTATGACCATTCTATGCTAGCAGATCTGCTACAGCTTGAGATTAAAAGCACATGCCATGTTGACCCGATCATGTTTTTTAATACTTTCATCATCTAGATTCTATAGACTATATTGACTATGTTAAAATTATGCTACCTTCATATAATCAATATTTATTTTTTGTTCTTTTCTCGAAATTAATGAAAGAACAAGCTTTTAAATCACCATCTCACGTCTAAATAGGAGTGCTAAAATTGCTTCTATGTTTTCAAACAAAGAAAGACTGTCAGCCTTTCAGTGCCGGGTATGAACGGTGCACTTGTATTTTCCCTGTGGGCCAGTAGTAATGCCAGGGAGTATTAGTAAGTAAATAGGTTGATATTTACGACTTTCCCACGGTATTATTACAAAACCATCTCTACAGTAATGATAACGAGAAGTCAAAAGTCGTATTCCTTTATATTAAAAAAATTAAAACATGAAAAGATCAATAACACCTACACTTATATATCTCAGTATCAAAGAGCCATAGTCTGAATAGCCATGACAATTGAAGAAACTGTATTTCTTTCTTTTATACAGTTGGTCCGGGATTGCGGCTATGAGGCTGTTCACATCGCAATGAGATAGCGCGGTCTATCGTAGCACCCCCTTTTTTCTAGCGCGCGCTAGCCCGCGCTATCTCTCGTGGACCACCCCCAAGAGGTGCTCCAGTGTTGGCTCGCCGTGGCTCGCTGTTGGGCGGACCGAAACGACGTTGTACCTTCCAAACCGCGGAGATAGCGCGGTCTAGCGCGCGCTATCTCTGGCTGTTCACACCGGCAGAGATAGCGCGCGCTAGACCGCGCTATCCCTGCGGTTTGGAAGGTACAACGTCATTTCGGTCCGCCCAACAGCGAGCCACGGCGAGCCAAAACGGCGTGCCACTGGAGCACCTCTTCGGGGTGGTCCACGAGAGATAGCGCGGTCTTGCGCGCGCTAGAAAAAAGGGGGTGCTACGATAGACCGCGCTATCTCATTGCGGTGTGAACAGCCTCTAGATACGGACCTGATCAATATTCAGGCCTTGTAGAGGTCAAGCTGGCAGGTGGCAGTTGGAGTCGACTGTATCTTTATTATTATAATTATGGTTGGTTGTCTCGGTATCAGTATATCCCGAACATCTGTCGTCAGCTTGGATTCGGGGAGCTCAACTTCTGGGATAGTTTTGAATATAGCAGCACGTACAGTATGACAAAGGTGACGAGATGTCCTTACGAAGTTGCGCACCACCGAAGCTGCATATTTCATTCTAAGGACTATTACAGAAAAAAAAGGGGGGGGGGGGGTTATCATACCAACTATGATAAAGATGACGCACATAAGTTCAAGATCTGTTTCGAGGTGCCAGAGCGTGTGTGCATCATGTATTTCTAAGGCGGCTGCTTTGTTGTTTCATAATGACATATGGACGTCAATATGCCCAGTCACCATTTTGAAAAGTCGTCGAACATTTGGACTGCCATTTACACTACTGACAAAAAACACTATTGTCTTGAAAATATAAAACCATCGACAAAAAGTAAGCACAGTACGTCTCACTTAAAATCGAACCATCTTCACTATGACGTTGGCGGCGCCGATCCGTTGCCGAATGCACCTGAATTCCTTTGATAGATTAATATATCGGTTCTAGGACACCTACCCCCTGGACATCCACCCCCTGATAACAACCCCCAGTCAACTACCCCTTAGGACAACTACCTTCTAGGACAACTTTCCCCTAGGGCAACCACCCTCTAGGTCAACTGCCCCTAGGACAACTACCCTCTACGACAACTACCCCTGGACATCTATCTCCAGAAAACAAACCCCACGGACAACTACCCACGGACAACTACTCCCAGACAACTATCCCCTACAACGACCATCCTCTAGGACAACCACCCCCGGACAGTTACCCTAGGGCTAGTTGTCCTGGGGGGTAGTTGTCCCGGGGTTAGTCGTCCTAGAGGGTGGTTGCCTTAGGGGGACGTTGTCCTTGGGGTAGTTGACGTGGGGTGCTTACCCATGGGGAGGGGGGGGGGTGGATGTCCGGGGGGTAGATGTCCGGATACGAAATTTATGATTATCGTAACCTGCTTTTACACTGCAATACAAAATTGTCACTTTTGTCACCTGACGAAAAATCGAAATAGAACAATTCCTTCAATTGATTTTTTTTGAACGCCTGCCTGCTTGCTCTTTAAAATTCGAGACGATTCATTTTTTTTTGCTCACGTGACTCACCTCGATTCCATGTTACACATGCAGGACAGCGACAAGAGGCGCAAGCCCACTACACATCTACAAATCGAAATGAGCACAAATCGACGGCTTTGAATGGGTCTTTGTAGTAGCGAAATGGTAGTCCCCCCAAATCAACGAATTTTCAAAACGGTTTTTGGGATGTGTAAATGGGACTGCAGCCTCATTGTCATTGAAGGTAAAGACCAGTTATGGTCATGCGATTGCATTGTGAAAGAAACGTTGTGGAATCGATCAGAAAAGGTTGATCATCTAGCATCTAGCATCTGCAAGGTTCTGGAATCATCAAAATGATAAGAAATTTGGCCCATTCTTCGTAAAGTTACAAGCACTATACACAGAAAGATGTATATGGGACTACCCTATATCTCTCACAGACCATGAGAGAAACAAATTTACCAAATATATGAATTAGTAGGCGGTTTCCCGGCAATTTTTTTATCATCATGTATTAGTCAAAACATATTCTTTCACATGATTGGTGATGAGAGCTTCCATTTCATTTTTTGAAATTGGGGCGTTTCCAATACTGGTCTTTACCTTTAACAAATAATTCATATATAAATATATAAATGTATTCCGGTTTGAAATAAAGGTAGTATAAATAAATGATGTTTAATAAACAAAAAAATCGTTTCGCTTTGATCCATTACCGGTTGACATTGCCACTTTCGTAGAACACACCATCCCGGAAGTTGTAAAACAAACTTACTTTGGTGCTGATTTCTATAGACGGCGCATAACTAGGTTTCGGTTTAAATCGATTGATGCAATGTGTGGTAGATAATTTCATAGGCGTCGACTTGTATAAATAGTATTAGCGACTCCGACTTCGACTCGAATGAAGTAACGCCAAATTACTGAGTATAAAAGGAAATGACACAAATCATTTATTGTAGTTTGAATCAGCGACGCTGAAATGTCGGTTAATGCAAATCAATCTGCCTTCAGTTGCATCAAACTAAGAATGTATAGGAGAGATGGAATCAATGGGGCACCAGTAACATAGACAGTACCAGTATGCAGACGCGGATCCACGGGGGGGGGGGGCCCGACGGGCCCGGCCCCCCCCCCCGAAAAAAAGGAAAGGAAAGGAAAGAAAAGGAAAGGAAAGGAAAGGAAAGGAAAAGGGAAGAAAGAAGGGCTAAAACACGAGTTAGGAGTGGACCCAGGGCCCTCACCTATCCGTATATAGGCCAAGCGCCCGCGGTTCAGCTGGACATGCGCCGAGCTTCGGGTTGTTTTCAGGTCAAAACTAGCCCTAATTCGTGTTTTAGGCCTATATATTATGATAAAAACAAAATGCCGATGATCTCTCTACACTAGGGCGTACAAGTTACAACGTTCAAAAGTATTTCAGGACTCGGTTAACTTCAGTTCCATCTGTCAAATCATCATGCTGTTACACAGTGTACAGGGTCCGCGGTATGGCGGGGCTCGAGCCCCCCCCCTTATTTGAAAAAGTATTTTAAAGAGAAATAGAAAGAAACCAACCAAGGGCAAGGCCCCGGAAAAAAACTTTTTTTTCCTGCAAAATGCGAGACCACATATTTTATCTACATAAAAGCGCGACTTAGCAAACGTAATTAAGGAAAAAGGCACGAAAAAATAGCAAATGCGAAAAGTAAAAACATGGAGGCATCGTGAAGCATGTCGGCAAAGCTTCCAAATTCGGCAGTTCGCGGATACATAAAATTAGTTCCGTAAAAGTGGTCGTAAAAGCCTGATTTATTCAGAAAATTACCCATTTTTATCGCCAGAATCTGGGTAAAAACACTGCATTCAGTTGAACAGGTGCACAGAAGACGACCTGTCAGTCTAAATTTTTCTTTTTCAATCTGCCCATAATATTTATTATATGTAAATTATACCGAATAAAATTAGTCTCATGCACATCGTTTATTAGTGTCACAGATGGGTTGTTACTGTTACACTATATGGACAGATTGGATAGATGCGTAAACCTTTAAAAATTAAAACCATTATACGATGCGAAAAGGATTCTTCTCCAGCTTCCGGAAACCAACCTGGAATTTGTGTTGTGTCCTGCAGGACGTAATTACGCACCTCTTTTGCATAATGTGTGCGTGAGATTTGGTTCTTTCTTATACGTGCCCCTTTTCATCTCCGATGAGTGCATGCCCTTATTAAAATTTGAGAGGTGCCCCCTTTAACTCTGTAATAAGTGCTCCTTTTCATCTCTGATTCGTGCCATTTTTCTTCTGAAAATTGCACTTTTTCCGTTGTCATAAGTGCTTATTTTCATCTCTGGTGAGTGCCCCTTATTAAGTGCGAGGAGTGCCCCATTTTTACCTCTGGTAATTCCCCTTTTTACTTTGACATGTGCTCTTTTCCATTTCAAATAAGTGTTATTTTCCCCTTTGGATATGTGCCCCCTTTTCCTTTCCCCATAAAAAGTGCTCCTAATTTAAAGGGATTAAGAGGAACTTTTCTTTAATTTCACCCAAGTGTGACTCGCTACGCTCGCTCGTATTTAAAGTTGATATAATTATGGTTCATATTAAAGATCTTTTCAGTCTTTCATGATTAGATTGTGCTTAAAACCCCATCAGGATTTTTTTCTTCTTTATAAGATGTACATTTTTTAACTGCGACCTCACAAATCCAAATTTTTTGCTCGCTCGCTTCGCTCGCTCGCAAAAATTATTCTTACCATCACAAACCAACTACAAAGTAAATGTGTGATGCTTGAACAGTATGGACCTTGTTAAGAGAGAAACAGACATTGAAATCATCCCTGTAATCACATTGTAGGGGTATATACCAATGTCTAAACAAACTGTAAATTTTCGCTTTGAGGTTTCCCTTAGTAGGTGCCCCTTTCTCCCGGAAAGTGCCCTTTATTGTTAAAGCCCCCCACACCCTTTGAATAACCTCGTTTGCCCCTGGCCTGCTCGAACCTCCGAGCTTCCAGGGGCGCCGCCCCCTGGACCCTACGCCAATTTACGCTACGCTCTACCTATTCATAAATACTTTACCCCCCCCTACTTTGAAAAACGTTCACCGGGGCCTGATGTGAGGTGTTTAAAGCTGCAGCCCGAATCAAGTTATTGCTGTCTGCCCATCACAACTGCTGCACTAGTCTTGTACTGACTGATTTTGCCAATCAAGTGATACCCGAGGTATTAGGAATCTGTACCGTGTCAATTGTGGTTGTCAACATTGTTGCAATTGAAGATCTTGTTTAGAAATGAAATAAAAAAGGATAAAAGATATACTTTATGGACTCTTTATCTTGATGAGGGAATCATTGCTGTGTTTAGTTATACATATATCAATATTAAACACTTACACCTAGAGGAAATGGCGTACGCAGAATTTTTCAAGGGGGGTTTGAAAAATTTCGCAACGACTCAGCCAGCCGCTAAATGAGCGGGGGGGGGGGGGATGGTAAGAGGACACTTTTTTTTTGTTGGTCCAAAACAAATCGCAACGACTCAGCCGGCCGCTGAATAACCGGCGAGGGGGGGGGGGGTGTTTGGTAAAAGGACATTAAAAAAAAAAAAAAAAATAAATAAATAAAGGGGGGGGGGGTTAACCTCCAACCCCCCCCCCCCCCTGCGTACGCGCCTGCCTAGAGGTACCGGTGCCATGAATACCAGTGTCCTAAAGACTTTTTGTCACAACGGGGTACTATGCGGACTGCACACATAGTCCCACTTTTTGTGTTTACAGTCTTTTCCTCCTATCATAAATTTATGCTGGAAAAAGTCACAGATTTTAAATGATACCCTGGCAAAAAGTATACACCAAATCGCACAAATTGAGTTTACAAGTTCGATTTTTCCTCAGCTCTTCAGGGGGACACATCCTCCCTCAGACTCCCCCTGTCCGCGCAATTGCGGAACGCGGCGCTGACGCGCCGCTCAATATTTTCTAACAAATCGGCCCCCCCCCTCGACGCCGGCTGGATCCGCCCCTGCCAGTATGTACCAGTGTTTATACCGACTGGGCAAATAACGAATTGGAAAAACGGTTAGGTAATGATCCAAATACTATCCTTCTCTTGTGTAGCTACTTGGAGAACAAATCTCATTGTTAACGTTTAGGATCTACATTTAGTGGGCCCCTACCAGTGACATGTGGAGTACCGCAAGGTGCGAGGCTCGGTCCCATCCTTTTCTTTATCATGATAAATGATGTTGTAACCTCTTATCCTCTGAGATTAAAATATGTTGATCATTTTAGTGTCGCTGAAATCAGACACAAATCTCAACCTTCTAGATTGCAAGATCATTTATCTGTGATTACTGATTGTTCTGTTGATAATCCCATTACCCCTAAACCTGAGAAGTGTTAAGTATTGCATATTTCTTTCCTTCGGAACCAGATTGTTATGCCCAAAGTTAGCATCTGTAATTCTGTCCTTCAGCCTACTGAGTTTGTTAAGTTATTAGGAGTGCACTCACAGTCTGATATGAAATGGGATAGACAAGTCGAGAATGCTGTCAAACAGGCATCGCGACCTTGTTTACATCCTTTGTGTTCTTAAAAAACACAAATCTTCACTAGAGGATTTGGTTGCTATTTATAGTATGAACATTAGACTGTTAGTTGAATATGCCTTCCCGGTGTGGTCAACATCTATTACTGCCAATCAGTCGAACAAGATCGAACGAGTAAAAAGAAAGGTCTTTCCGTATCATTTTGGGATATAATTATGTTGATTACCTTCACGCCCTTGAAGTTTCACAGATTACATATCTTGCACAT
Organism: Strongylocentrotus purpuratus; assembly: GCF_000002235.5. Lineage (NCBI taxonomy): Eukaryota > Metazoa > Echinodermata > Echinoidea > Camarodonta > Strongylocentrotidae > Strongylocentrotus > Strongylocentrotus purpuratus. Next base: position 24,096,496 of record NW_022145602.1, read on the forward strand.
AGACGACAACAATTGTTTATATTAATAAATAAAAAATCACTCTTGCAATCCAGACATGCTTCCATGCTTCCCCCACGTAGGGATTCCTTACCAAATTTTCGCTAGTTACCCTCTTTGCCACCCAGCTTGCCGTACTTCCAGATACCAAAATTCATTTTTACCACAAGGTAATCAACATGTGGAAACTTGTGTTAGTCTATCACCTTCTAATTTCCTATCTTGTGTTTTCCCTTCTTTTTCTCAAATTCTTCTCTTTTCCTCTTCCTTCTTTTTCAATTTTTATCTTTCCTTTATGTACACGTATTTCAGAATAATTGCAATAATGTCTACAATGTTTGGATACTTATGCGGATTTTACAGAGTCTACAGATCGTATTGATATTTCCCTAACTTTCTCCCTCTGTCTTACTCTCTTCTCTTTCTATGCCCTCTTGTGATTTTCTTTATTGTATGTTACATGTATTTCAGATGTTTGGATACTTGGGTTGATTTTACAGAGTCTACAGATAGTATTGATATTTCCCTAACTTTCTTCCGATCTCCTTCTCTCTCTCTCTCTCTCTGTTCCTATTTCTCATTTCCTCCTCCTCTCCCTCTGTCTTACTATGTTCTCTTTCTATGCTCTCTTGTGATTTTCTTTTTTGTATGTTACATATATTTCAGATTAAGTGCAATGATGTCTTCGATGTTAGATACTTGGGATGATTTTACAGAATCTACAGATGGAATTGGTATGTCCCTAACTTTCTTCCTATCTCCTTCCTCCTCTCTCTCTTTCTTCCCCTTTCTCACGTTCTTCATCTCTCTCCCTCTATCTTACTATCTTCTCTTTCTATGCTATCTTGGGAAATTCTTAATTGTATGTTACTTGTACCATCGCAATACTTTAATTTTTTTAGCTGACATATTCCACTCTTTTCACTGTTAATCTTTTAAAACCAAGTCTCGTGCATTTTCTTTTTCTGTTTAATAGACTCTCGGTCTACGCCTGATTTAGTTATTGCACAGCTCGAAAGTCTTCTTTTGATGTAATTGTAATGATGTATATTGATTGTTGTTATTGTTTATATGTCCTTTTTGCAATATTTAGTGGTGATAGTTTAGTTAGTTGATATTTTAACTTATGTAACTTATATATTTATTCATTACTGCTGTTTTATTATGTATATTTGATTAAATTTTTTATTTTGTACCCGAGACAGGTGTCAGTCTTCGAACAGTTTCCTCTTCGTTTTTGATGTTTTGATTTAATAAAATTTTGTATATATACAGGGTGTATCATAATAAAGGATATTGAAGTTTAATGACGATTTATATGGAAACTACTGATTTCATAATCAAGCACTTATGTCTGTTGTAAAGGACAGAATGTCCTCTTTTTAATGACACCCCAATCATACTTCTACTGTCACAGTTGACTGAATAACAAAGCATTGCTGTCCACCATGTGAAAGGTGCACTGTGACAAGTTAGCATTCAAAGATTAGTGCTTGTGTCAGCCCAGACATATTGAAATGCTGAACAATGAGTGGATTATGTGTCTAAGAAGGAAATGTTATCAAACTTGGCACAGTGCACCTTTCACATGGTGGACAGCAATGCTTTGTTATTCAGTCAACTGTGACAGTAGAAGTATGATTGGGGTGTCATTAAAAAGAGGACATTCTGTCCTTTACAACAGACATAAGTGCTTGATTATGAAATCAGTAGTTTTCATATAAATCGTCATTAAACTTCAATATCCTTTATTATGATACACCCTGTATATATATATATATGGATAAATAGATAACTTAATTCAAACCGATGATAAATACACCTACGTCGAAATGATGGAATGGATGTTACCCTCAGTTGTGAAAAAAGACATAATTTCATTAATATATTTTCATAAAATTCATTTACTTATTTATTTCCTATTATTATTATTATTATTATTATTATTATTATTATTATTATTATTATTATTATTATTATTATAGTTTGTATTATTATTATTGTTATTATCATTATTATTATTATTATTAATATTATTATTATTATTATTATCATGTTTTAAATATTATTTTGGTGGGATTAGGGCAAGTTAAAATTAAGGTAAATCAAGAGATGAGATACCTTCAGCAAAATTGCGTATATATTACGTCATTGATGTGCATGTATATATGCAAGCGCATGTATGAAAATACACAAATGTAATATTAGCCGTTACTTATTTTGCGAACCATGTTGCCAAAGCAGATTTAATCAATGGATCGATCCTTCGAGTGCTGATATATTCTGAAATATTTTACCTTGTGGTCACCTTTATCTATATACATACTTGATACTTGATGAGGTAATCCCTGAAGCAGCTCTTCCAAGCTATACTAGGATGGGATGTGTTGTGACAGCAGGTGAAGGTGCAGACAACAGAAGGGTGTACAATTGCTTTATACATTAAAACAGTGACGTGCAAGTAAAAATCATGCTGCTATATGGTTTACAGCATTCTGGAACCTACAGGAGGTTCCAACCCTTTGATGACAGGGAGGGCGGTCATCTGGAAAGCAGCAACTGTTGGGGCAGTAACTGCAGTGAATGGTAGTTGATTCCAGATGCGAATGGTGCGGGGGTAAAATGAGTACTTGTAGGAGTCTACTGTTGCCTCAGGAACAGAGAGCTTGAGTGTGTGGTCTCTTCTGCTGATGTATGTAGCTTTGGTTATGAGGTGAGGAAGACAAATGTTGACTAGCTGGTGGTGTATTTTAAAGAGCATGGTGCTTTGTGCTAGAAGACGACGTGTGTGCAGTTTATCCCATCCCAGCTGGGAAACAAGCCCTGTAGCTGACGTGGATCTTCGGTAGTCGCGGAAGACAAAACGAGCAGCTGTTTTCTGTACCCTTTCCAGACCTTCGGCAGCACCAGAAGTGTGGGGGTTCCAGGCTTCAGCGCCATACTCTAACTGCGGTCGAACCAGGGCTGTGTATGCTCTTGACTTCACATCCTTAGTGCATGGTGACAGGGTTCTCCGCAGCAACCCAAGGGTTTTGTTGGCCTTGTTCAGTAAAAGTTGGCAGTGTGTATTCCAGCGAAGTAGGAGTTGGCATTGTGTAATACACAACGTAGTGAAATATCTTTCAAAGTAGAGGTGTAAAATAAAGCAAAGGGTATTATCTGAACTTTAAAAGAACCAAAAAATGATTAATATAATTAGCACTTGTTTAAAATGCAATTTATATATATTTTTCATTTCTGCAAGGTTTATAAAACGGAATATATTGCAATACATTAACACTGAATCTCTTAATCACACTTGATAATACATATTTGAATAATATTTCTAATTAAAACATGACTCAACACGATTATTCAGGCTGGGTAGAGGTCAAGCTGGTAAGTGGCAGTTGGAGTAAAATTTATCTTCATTATCTTCATTATGATTGATATTTGTCTAGGTATCAGTATATCTCGAACATCTGTCGTCAGCTTACACTAGGGGAGCTCAACTTCTGGGATAGTTTTGAATATAGCAGCACATACAGTATGATAAAGGTGACGAGATGTGCTTACGTACTTGCGCTTCACCGATGCTGCATATTTCATCCTAAAGAATGTTTTAGTTGGAGTTTTAATTGTCTTATTTAGTACGATGAAAATGACACACAAACTTTCCAAATCCATTGGGGGATGCGGGAGTGTAAAAACAACCCAGACGTAATTATCCTGATAATTTTCAGCGCTATCTATTATAAAACCGTCGACATACAATAGGCACAGTACATCTCGCTTAAAGATATCTTCGATTTTTTAAAAATTCAATTCAACAAATTAATTTATCTATTTATTTACTTATTTATTATAATTATTATTATTTTTATTATTATTTTGTATCATTATGATTATTGTTATTAGGTGATCCAACGGAACACTTCTTAATTTCGTCGAGTTTCTTTTATCTTCTTTATTATAAACATTATTTATTAATTTATTTTTATTCTCTCATGTAAATTTGTTTGGCAAATATCTCAATATTCTCTAGTCAAGGTCCAGAACATAACATAAAGATTTTTTCCGACAAAGTGGTCACGTGACCTTCCATGCGCCATTTTCTTGTTTTTCATGCATGACTGTCGACCATCATATTTCAACAACGGAATGTTGTGCAGACTTCTTATGAAGACCCTTAGTGCATGCGTTGTCCAACTACGGTTTGTGGACTTTTGACGTCATCTCCATTACGTAATCACGTGTCTAATATTGTAAAACGTGAAAATGACCTTGACAAATGTAAATCTTCAATAACTTTGTAATTGAATATAATTTTGACATGAAATGTATACCACTAAAATATCTTAAAGGTAGTACCAGGGACGTGATAGAGAAGGACTTGAATCAAGCCGCTCTCCTTTGACCCCATGTTCCAAGCCGCCGAAAAGTTATGCGCTAATCTGCAACTGTTGACCAGGTGGTGAGATAAAAGAGAGCATGAAATTTCAGGATTTCGAATTCCTACATCAGAAATGGTATCACAGCAACTGTTCGCTGTCCCTTTTTAATGATTTCTCATCGATTGTTAAATGTGTAATGAGTAGAACAAGCGAACAACAACTTGTATAATTTCATCCTTTTTCCCACTGCAAAAATACAGAAAACACGCGAAAACAAGCATTAGCCAACTTATAGTTATCGAAGATTGTATATCATGAATTAAATAACGGGGCATTAAAACACGCACAAATTAGCGCATTATCTTTACTGGTAAAGACCAGTTTTGGAAACGCCTCCATTAAAAAAAATGAAATAGAAGCTCTTATTACACCCGATACCAATACAGTTACAGTAAAGTATCGAAGCAGATTACCCAAAGTTGCTCAGTAATATCAGAGCAGAATATGTAATCTGAAACCCAGGTGACAAAGTTGCTCTGGTAATGAACTGGAACTATTGTCACCTAGGTTAGATTTATAGAACAGTAGTGAACTGTAGGATTGAGTAATTTGTGCGCCCTGATAGTACACTGGTCTGATGAGTTTTCTTTACTCCAGACTTTACCTATTTTTAATCGCATGGGCAATGAAAATATAAATGATATAAAATAAAACGCGTGCATGCTCCTCTGTGTAAGTTGTTCATGTTGTTTAATGTTCACTTATTGATTTAGATTTTGTTGGCACTGACATAACTTTTTTTAATTCACTTTTTTAAATATTTTTAGGGGGGTAGGGGCAATGCTTCATGCATGCATAAACAACGAATTAAGCAAGATCATAGCTTTAAAAGAACCTAGCGGTAAAGAGTACCAATTGATCACCAAAACAAAGGTTGTAGTGAAGTTAGGAGTTTCATTTGTTCATAGGCCGATTGTATAACATTTTAAAAGAGCTATACATTGATATTACCCCTATTTATAGACCCTCGATTAACATAAAATCGTCTTGTGAGTAGACTATTACCTCTTACTTAAATGTTATCCAGATTACGGTAGCCACAGTAACGCACTGTTCCTCTTTATCACCTGAGTATTATAGTGTCTCTCCTTCTTTCCTCGTCCCCTTCTATTCTCTCGATCCCTCATCCCCATTCTCCTTTGATTTTCCCCTGCCCCCCCCACCCCCCATGCACCCCTTCAGCCATTTCCCTCTCTTCGCCGTAAACCCAATCATCTTTCCCCCATCCTCTCTAAACTCGTTCTTCCGCCGGTTTGCTTGCTCATCCCTCCCCTCCTCCCCTTGCCTTACCGCTTCCCTTCTCTAGCTCTCTGTTTACCACTCTCTCCTTCTTTTTTCTCTCCCCTTTCATTCTCTCCTTCCTCATTCTCCTCCAACTTTCGTCTTCTACCTTTAATTCGCTCTTATCCGTTAATCCCAGTTTATCCAATCCTTTCCCCTAGTTCCTTCACTCCCTTTTCCCAAACCTTCATCAACTCATTCTCCAGTCGGCCTGCTTATTCCGCCACCCGCCCCCCCCTCCTCAATCTTCCTTCCCTCCACCCCGCACGCGCTCTTTCTCCCTCTCTCTTTCCCTTCACTATCCTGCGCTAGCTCTTCTTATTTCCCCTCATTTCCTAAACGCTCCACGGAGTATACGCCCTTATTCCCTTACCCGGCCGGCCGCCCTCTTAAATCCAAAAGAATGCCCCCTTTCGCCTCCTCCCCACCTCCGCTCCCTTTTCTCCACGTCTTATTAATGTTGGTCCCTCTCTCGATCCCCCTTTCTCCCTGCTTCCCCTCTCAAGGCGCGGATCCAGGATTTCTTAGGGGTGGGGGCCCAATTTTTTTTCTTTTTGCTCCCGGAAATTTGAAAATCGCGCCAGCCGAAAATGCGCTCAGTGGGGGGTTGGGGGGGGGGGGGGGTGGCGGGTAGTAGTGAGCACATTTTTTGGGGGGGAAGCCCTCTAAACTTTGCATCCCCCCCCTCCCCCTTGAGCGCCAGGGGGGGGGGGGAATCTCCCCAAAAAGGTAAAATTAACGTGTTTTTACACGTTTTATTTTTGAAGGGGGGGGGGACGGCCCCCCCCCCCGATCCGCCACTGCCCCTCTCTTACATCGCTCTCTCAGCTCCACCGTTCCTCTCTGTTTCCTCTACTTTTTGTTCCCCCTTTAACCTCCCGTTAGTGGGGTAGTGAGCACATTTTTTTTGGGGGGGAGGGCCCTCTAAATTTTGCCCCCCCCCCCTTGAGCGGCAGGGGGGGGGGGGCGTGGGGGGGGGGGGTGGGGTAGGGTAAAATTACTTGTTTTTACATTTTTATTTTCGAAGGGGGCCCCCCCCCACCCAGATCCGCCACTGCCCCTCTCTTACCTCGCTCTCTCAGCTCCACCGTTCCTCTCGCTTTCCTCTACTTATTGTTCCCCCTTTAACCTCCCCTTAGTGGGGTAGTGAGCACATTTTTTTTTTTGGGGGGGGGCACTCTAAATTTTGCCCCCCCCTTGAGCGTCAGGGGGGGGGGGTAGGGTAAAATTAACGTGTTTTTACATTTTTATTTTCGAAGGGGGCCCCCCCCCCACCCAGATCCGCCACTGCCCCTCTCTTACCTCGCTCTCTCAGCTCCACCGTTCCTCTCGCTTTCCTCTACTTATTGTTCCCCCTTTAACCTCCCCTTAGTGGGGTAGTGAGCACATTTTTTTTTTTTTTTGGGGGGGGCCCTCTAAATTTTGCCCCCCCCCCCCTTGAGCGGCAGGGGGGGGGGGCGTGGGGTAAAATTAACGTGTTTTTACATTTTCATTTTCGAAGGGGGCCCCCCCCCCCACCCAGATCCGCCACTGCCCCTCTCTTACCTCGCTCTCTCAGCTCCACCGTTCCTCTCGCTTTCCTCTACTTTTTGTTCCCCCTTTAACCTCCCCTTAGTGGGGTAGTGAGCACATTTTTTTTTTTTTGGGGGGGGCCCTCTTAATTCCCCCCCCCCCTTGGTGCTCAAGGGGGGGGGGGGCGGGGCATCTCCCCCAAAAGGTTAAATCGACGTGTTTTTACACGTTTTATTTTTGAAAGGACGGCCCCCCCCCCCGGATCCGCCACTGCCCCTCTCTCACCTCGCTCTCTCAGCTCCACCATTCCTCTCTGTTTCCTCTACTTTCTGTTCTCCCTTTAACCCCCCCCCCCCATTAATTCCTCTTTTTCCCCCTGCTTTCACAGAGTGTATATCACCTCCCATTTCTTGGTCTTCCTCCTCTTTCAGCCTAACATCATATATCGGGCATATATCATTATTATCGTCCCACTCATTTCTAGCCCTTCCTCCATTTCCTTCCCCATTTCATCCTCTTTTTCCTCACTCAATCCATCTCCTCCCTTCTTCCCTATTCTACTCTATATACCTCTCTCTTCTACCTCCTGCTCCCGCCCTCCTTTACCCCTCCAATTCTGTTTTCCACACTCAGTCTCCTTCTCACCTCGTCCCCTTCTATTCTCTCGATCCTCCTTCCCCACCCTCTCTAAACTCATTCTATCGCCTCATTCGCCGTCTTGCTCATCGTGTTGATATAGGTGATATATTACTATATTATCCTTGTCTCCTTATGTAGAAAACAAAACCTGTTACAATACAAAATATGGGGCACCTATCCCTCTTCACCAACCTCTCCCCGAATCAAAGAATATGTACAACACATGGTTGGGAGGAACAAAAATTAAAATTTCCTCATAAAAGGAATCAATGTTACTGATCATGCTGAGCTTATAATGCAGTCGCTTGTCTTCACACATTCTTTATATATGAAACAGCCCCGGCAACTGAGTGGCCGGTGGCCGCCTATCACACTGCCCAAATCGCGTTCCAGAGAAGAACAAAGTCCACACAAAGAAATAAAATTCTCGACAAGAGTCAAGTGTTGAAGTGGATAGTAACTTTATTACAATTTATTACATATAATCATGAAAAGTCACATCTATGGGCTGGAAGCCCCCAACTCTGCTAAAACTTTAGCACCTCATGGCGGCAAAGGAAATGAGGTATGAAACAAATTCAGGAACTGCTTCCCATTTTATACCTTCTGACACGTGTGTTGCCCCTTAATAGGGCGTGTCACTACGAGGCATTGCGTCAAATTAATCCCTGGAACCATATACACCCATATTAAAAGGAAATTTATTAATTTTGCGAACTTAACCTCCAGAGTTGAGCTCACCGGACCCACCATTACTCCTCTACAATCCATTGATGTGTATTGCATGTAGTCCACAGTCAGGAGGGTCACAAACCCCTCTACATGTACATCCACTGTCACATCTTGATTCTTGAGATGAACTCGGTAGAAGTATCCACATTGTTTTGGAGTTGCATGCTCCTTCTGGTGACTGCTCCCCCCTTCAGCTACTAGTACAGAAAAGTCCAATGGCATCCTTGTACGCAATTCCGACACGCCGGCTGTTCATGAATAAAATATAAACTATTTTCAAATAGTATACAACTTTAGGAAGTCAAGCTGACATCATCAGTGTATTTCTTCTTCTTTTTCTTCTTGTTCTACTTCTTCTAGTAAGTAATCTTCAAAGAGTTATTCGTTTTATAAAAACATATTGTTCGTTCGACAGGAGTACATTCCTTATTTTCCATGCTTATCAGCCCAACGACAGATCCCAGATAATTATAATAATACATGGTCTTCATGGTCTGAAATGAAATTACTGTATTACCAAACATGTTTTTCATTACTAATATACTACGTTTGCGTAAAAGATCTAATTAAACATTCAGACCATTGTTTTTATGTTTAAAATCACCAATCCAAACGTTGAACTTGGGTTACTGTTGTTAAGAAAATATATTGTGAAAGTGGGATGGGTTGCATGTGGTAAGGATGTGTTGCATGTTAACAATTGCAACAGAAAGTTCTCGCTCTTCTATGGGGCGACTTACTTCAGACACTGTCATCTGGCCTCCGAGCTTTAGACAGCAAGGTCCTTGTCTACCATATCATTGTGAGCTTCTCATTCTACCCTTCATTTGCATGAAATACATTACATGTACAGGCACCTGTTTGTATAGAGACATAAAATAAATTCACTTTTACGGCATGTTCATGAAAGCAATGTGAAGTACTAATTATAAAGTGAACAGCAGGGTAGGGTTCTTGCAGAATTTCTAGAACTCGCAGTAAGGGTGTAATAAATATAAACTTTGAACAATACTGGTATGTAGAAAGGGATTTAGGGTAGCCCGAAATTGGGTCTGGCAATGTTTAATACATTTAGGGTTGACATTATGTTTAGCAATGGATCCAGGATTAAAGTTAAGAATTCATTTTGTGTTACAACATAACCAGTACATAAATGCCAATAGAGCACGTTGTAAAAATCGCTGAATTCTTTTAATTGGTAATACAGTGCTACATGTTTCACAAACTGCAGGCCAGTGTGTTTTTACTTTATAAAATCTATTTTAAATGATACTGTGTTACATACTTTTTTCTCTTCCACTCTACATCATGTTTCTGCTTTCACAATACAGAGGAAGATTTTAAAACTACCATTGATGAGTAAAAGATACATGCAGCTCCACCAGCACCTGGAAAATCAAGTTGTAGAACACCTTCTCCTGCGACAATTGCTTCACATAATTTTTCTACACTATTAAACTTCATCCCTAGGCCTAACCCTAAACCACCTTAATCACAATTCCAACCCTCAGTCTAACCCTACACCTTTGACAAAATAAAGCCTAGAGTAGTCGTTGCAGGAGCAAATGTTGAGTTACTAAAAATGCCATGACAGACTCATATGCTATGAATTTATCTCTGTTTCTTTCCCTGATTTGTTAAAAAAACATTGTAATATGCATTATGAATTACCAGTCCATTGTGCTTCGCTCATATATTGCCAGGCACAAGAGGCCATCGCTTAGAGGTAAGGGGCAGAACATCAAGACTGGAAGTGGAACCTCAAGGCACCCCATGATCTCTCAACAGCAAGCCCTTCCTCTCCATCTCTGGAACCGAATTATAAAAATATTCAATAAATATTAACCAAATATGTAAGAATACACAAAAATTGCATTATTTTTTTTTCTTCAATTGTCTTCAATGTTTACTTTCTTTTTCAGCAAAATATGAAGGTCAATTATTTTCTTTTTGCTTGTCATTCTGTTTCGTGTATAGGGCCATTCCATGGTAACTCGCGTTACACCTAATGGGTACATTGACACGATAATGTGCCTATATCTTTAGAACTGCTAGGATCTGCAAGATACTTTTTTCAAACATGGACAGGGTAGATATAGAACAACTGAATGAAACAAAAAAGAAAATTGAAGAACAAACATTTTTAGATTCTTGGATTATTGAATTTTGGTAACTCGCGTTACAAAAAAAGGACATGGTCAATTCTATGAGACCCTCTTTTGGCAAAGTCTCCTCATACTAGACAATCTTGACAAAATCTTTCCTACGTTGATAGTAGGTTGAGACTTACTAGTATAAGATCACAATATTAAAGATAAGAAACAATGGACTAGTAAAATGCAGGAAGCAAATATGTCGGTAACTCGCGTTACATTTTGTCCGGAGGCCATTTTCACCCCTATGTAATAGATTAAATATCCCAGGACCCCTTAGAAAAGGCTTAGAATATGGAAATATATTCATCTTTTTCAATTTAGCGAAATTTTCAGGAAAAAATATTACAAGAATCCTGTGTAATCTGCAATAAATTGGTTTTTTTTTCATCTACAGTCCCACATGTACGTTTTTGATGATGGTTTGAGATCTTAGGAAATCAACGAAAAAGGAAAAATAAATTGTATTGAATTTGAAAGGCCCTAATGTTTTATGAACATCCATGGCATAAGGTTAGTGATAAATCAAAGAATTAACATAAGAGGTACATTTCTTTTTTTGATGTCATGTCCTTCTTCTCATGGAATGGCCCTATAGGACCCCCCCCCCTCCCCCCATCCCTTCTTCAAGGCCTTCAAATGTTAATTATAAAAAAAATATATATTGGAAGTTAAAATACACTATAAATAAACACTACAGCAACTTGTTAGTAGACATCTTGTTGCACACATACCATGTAGCCACCCCTGAATCGATACTTCTCATACCAGCCCTTTGCATACCCCTCCAACTTGGCCTTATTTAATGCCCTCACCCATTTAAAAATTTCCTTTTACTTGACTAACTAAACAGGTGAAGTTTTAAAAAGTCCAAGTTAAAAAAAAAATTAAAAAAAATTACCTTTTCTTGTTGTGGTCCGTTTTCTCCAGGACATTCTTGTTTCAGGCACATACTCAAAGAAGCAAGCATATGGTAATACACTCTGTATATTTCCTGTAAAAGAGAGGGGGAAAATTTATTCTTAAAATAGCTAGGTTCACATTCAGACTCAGTGACTGAAAACAACAGTCACTGCTACAATGTTTGCAGTCTAAAGACTGAGAGTAGAGACAGAGTCTTGACGTAAACTAAGAGACATAGAGTCAAGACTGCGCCAAAAAAAGATCAATACTCTAGAGTAAATTTAGAAACCACTAGCATGACTAGGCACTAGACTACACTTCACTGCAGAGTGCAGTATACTTCTTCTCCTTCTTGAAGATAATCTGCCTCCTATCCTTCAATACCGGTACTGAAGATTCTTGCAGATGCCGTATATTCATGTATATATATATATATTCGGCCTGAGTGGGGTGTGCAGGTAGACCACTACATCAGGTTTTTCCCCTATTCTTATACGAATAGTGCCGTGGGTTCTTAACGTGCAAGGGTAGTGATTATCCTGTACACGGGGTCTCCTTTTAACATCCTATCCGAGACGGATTGTTTTCCATGTAACATAGCCTGCGTCTATGAAACAACAAGGGGAGGGGCACGTTAACACACAACGCTTGCTTTAGTCATCCGCCTGGGTGCGATTCGAACCCAAGATCTTTGGGCCGACAGGCAGACGCTTTACCGACTGAGCCAATTTGCCTCCTAGTCCTCCTACTGTCTACCGACTAGACTCTAGATTATTTACATTTCTATTTTAATTCTAACTTAACTAAAGTCTAGTGAAATCTTTACTCCAGGGAGCTCCGTCACCGAAGCCCTTCGGAGGCCGTAGGCGGAGTTCTCTGAAGCATGTACATGTATAGCATGGAGTAAGTGAAATCTAAACACTGTTTGGGGGTTTGCAGTTTATTGCAGGAGTTGTTGTTTTGGCTGCTTACAGCTTAGCCTGCCCTTGAAATAAAAATGGAATTTTCAATTCTAAATTTATTAAATCCGACAGCCAAGTCCGGATAACAGCAACGGATGACAGTAGATCTACTACTACAGTATACCACTCCAGCAAAGTATAGACTGATATAGACCGAAAGCTTCAGTCTCTGATATCGACGGTTGTTCTGCTGAAATTGCATCTGGCTCATCTGACCGCCTCTATACATAGACTGAAGTACGTCCTATGGTGACTGAGTGGAACAAATGGTTTGGTTCGGCAGGACCGCGATGAATGAGATATGCAACAAGATTTTTACTCTTTACATCCTCATATATTCACTTTGGCTGTAAAATTACATTTGACTATATTAACAAACAAAAAATAACAAAGAAATATCTACTTTGACTTACGATAGCTTGCTCATTTAGATCCTACATTAACAAGTCAACGCAAAGCGTAGCATCCCCTCGCAGGGTACAAATGGCCTATATACATGTACATCAGAACAAGTTAACTCCATTGGACTATACTATTATATTACTAGGCAAGGAAGTTAACCACATTTTCACATATATGACCTTTCACCTTTCACCTACATACTCGGAAATTAAACTTAGCCTGTATTTTGATATCATGTACCTTCATATCAAATTTCATTAAAATCCGTCAAACATTACCGAAGTTATTGATCGGAATCCAAAATTGTTACGGACGCACGCACGGACGCACGGAAGGGCGGACGGCAGTGTTTCTATATCCCCTCCGACTTCGTTGCTAGGGGATAATGATTAATCCGAGAAAGTCTTGTAGTCAACATGATTCGTTGTCAGCCACCTGGTTTTTAGATGATGAATATTCATTTTTTCTAGACTAGTACTAGCCTAGATCTAGTAGTAGACTCTAGTAGACCTCTAGGTGTCATCAATTGTCACTAGATCTAAGTAAAGTACACATTTTGAGTGAAATCAGCTGAGTTTTGTACAGTGCTGTGTGAAATGTTGAGAATCAATAGCACAGCTTTTAATACACAGCCAGGACGCAGGAGGCGAGTTTGCTCAGTTAGTAAAGCGTCTGCCTGTCGAAGCAAACATGGAGATATAGATCTAGGTCACGTCTAGAATAGCGCTTAATAGCGCCTTTACTTTAGGCCTAAGCGCTTTACAACAAGTATATAGACCCTAAATATTATGAGATCTACTATCCTTCTTCTTCAAGATAATCTGCCTCCGGCCTCCTTCAATACTGAAGATTCTTCAAGATGCCTGCCCTAGAATGATGGCCTGATTGGGGTGTGCATGTGGACCATTACACTAGGGTCTAGATTTCACTACTTACTAGACCTCTAGCTATAATTTATAGCTACGAATAGTGCAATGAAATGGATCTTTGCAAGGGTGGTGACTCTCCTGTACACGGGTCCTCCATTTAACGTCCTATCCTGTTTTCCACTTGACATAACCTGCGCCTATGAACAAGGGAAGGGGAACGTTAACACACTTCAGTCATCCGCCTGGGTTCGGGTCGAACCCGGGATCTCCCTTCTTAGATCTAGACTAGACCTATATAAAAATTAAATATTATTTATTATTATTATGCAGCTAGACTATGTGTGTTCAGTAGACAGTAGGCCGTAGGGTCTGTTGCGAAAATGCCCGGGAGTTCTAGGGCGGGCACTACATGCAGCTTCCGCTCTCAGGTCGCGCCTGAAATTGGGCAATTTAATTAGATCTAGATCCGTCTAACTTACTTAGGCCTACTCATGCACTCGCCCCGGCACACGAGCTCTAACTCTCAGGATCAATCTTTGTTTAACCTCCGGAAAGTATTCAAATATCAAAAAATACATAAATATCACCTTATGAATACGAAATTACGGAATAAATATGACATGTACTTACAGGATTTCTACAGAAAACCGTGTCCAGCACCGAAGTTGCCTAGCTGTTACTGTATGTGTACAGATAAGGTCGTTGTTTACGTTTTAGTTGGATATAGGCGCGCGCTAGAGCGAGCGCGACAGTGCAATTAGACTCGTTCGCGAACTATCAATACATATTATTGACTATATAAACTTGTTATTTGTTTTATGAAACGGATTTTTACTTCTATCGCAGATTGAATTCTTAATTAGATGTGTTATAAATAACAAATTTGTTATATTTATTTGATTCTGAGTTCAATGCTGCGGATATATTCGAGTCTCTTAAGACTTCTGGTGCATTTGAGTCTTGAACAAGACTATTCAGTCGCTACCCCTTGGTAGGCTGTTCTTAAAGAAAAGATCCGCAATTGTCAATGACTGCTAATTTGTGTCGATCACGTTGTCATTTAAGTTGTAGGCAGTTTTGTTTGTTAAAGTTCTGTTTCAAAGGGAAACAATTATCTTCATAAGCCAATTAAGTCGAATTCAGAAGAATGTTAGATGGTGCAGAGGTACAGCTCAATTAGACTATACTGTGAAACTAAGGTCAGTATATAGCTAGAGAAACACTGATAATGAATATATGATGATGACGATAATAATAATAATAGTAATAATAATGATAATAATAACAACAATAAAAACTTACAATAATGATAATAAACCATATGCTTGAGGCTTGGAGCTTTTATGTCACTGAGTCAATTCAGTTCGCACCATTTGACAGTTTTGGTTAAATTATGCTCTCGCCAGATCAGACATTGAATATATATTTTTCAAATTAAAACTTTGTATGTATTTAAAAACAAAATTGAATAGCGGAACTACAATTCATCGCCCCAGATTTAATACCGCTTGAACACTCATGCTGAGGATCAATTTACAAGAAACATAATAGCATATATACCTCAAAGTTAATTGTGCTGAAAATAAAGTTTATTGAGGGGGTGCATTAAAAGAAAACATATGGAGATAATGAATAATAACATATGCAAGGTAAACCAAAAAAGCCCAAATCTATACCATATAGATGAATACCAAGGTTTGATTGTTCTAAAACGACTGCAGGATTAAATAAATTCCTATTATGCGAATGATTTATTTAACATGAAATGGGTATACATAAACATTGTTAATATCGTGATATCCAATAATCATACAACTTAAATAGTTTCATATTATACACACTAAGCAGTGGCAAACCCTACACACACAACAGCTCTTACATCTATTTGTCACATATTGCAGCTATAATCTTCTATAGATTTCTTGTGTTAGAATATTCACCACATAATGTGTATAATTTTGTTAGTTTTACACTAATTATTATGGAAAGACATAAGAACGTATTAGGTTCAACTTTGCATATGAACTGCATAATAAATAAATGGCAGGAAAAAAAAAATCTGAATTCGTCTAATTGCTACGCAAATTCTACCTTTAATTAAACGTAATTAAACGGCGTGATACACCCTTTCCTGCATGTAAAATACACGACGTGTAAATCGATTTCCACACAATCTGTCACGAATGGGATCCATCCTGAATGGAAAAATGTGTATGTACGAAGGTTTACAGTTCGAGATGGTGTTATTGTCCTGTTTAGGTACTTTGTTCAACTTTTTGTCTTGCGCTTTAAATTGATGATTCAAACTTTGTAGAGTGATAGTTCATGCCATTACATATTTTTAGAATCAATTTTTGAAACACGGTTACATTAAAAACATATTTTAAAAATTAATTAACCTAATCTATTTTGAAGAGCGCCCTCGCTTTTATCCTCGTATCGACGTACCTAATAATATTGCACTTTACTTTTATGTCAGCTTTTTTTCTGGTCAATATAGAGGTTTCTTTCAGCTAGATTCCTTTCGTGTGCATTCAACCTTCTTTCAAATTGGTCTTACAACTGATTGGATTCAAATGTTTGTCCCTAAACGGAAAATGTGCTTAAATAGCGCATTGTTCTTAATATGTGTGCCATGTTTTGTCAATGGAGGCTTCTAATTGTAGCCGCTGCCCCCTTTTAAATATAAGACGGATTATCTACAAACTATATTAAAACCGTGTAACAATTTAGGAAATTTATCAATGAGAATTACAAAAAATGATTATAGATTATTGAAAATAAAATTTAGCCATGCCCATACATTCAGTAGAATTGCCTTAGTAAGATATATTGAATGTCTTAAATCATAGATGTAATTTTAATTTTAACGGGGCATTGCAGGAAAATGTGAAAAATAGTATTTGACAAAATATTGTGCATCAGTTTATAAAATGTACATTGTATGAGTGATGAGGGGCAGCATTGTAATGAAAAGCTTGACAATTTTGGCCCTAGAATATAGTTTTTTGATTTTGTTGTTACATAAGAGGGTTTTCATGACATGCAGTGAAATCACAGGGTTATATCAATGCCCTTCTAGTTCCCAATTTGCGACATAGAGTAGAGAACACCGATGTGTTTTGAACAGCTATCATGTTTCTGTGGAGATCCAGAATATAATCTAGCTCTGAGCAGATGTTTTACTTTTCTCGGAATCTCACAGCCCTTAGTCCAAATATTTTTACTTTACTTTAGCGGCGTCCTACCGGTTTCTCGTAATATGATGGACCAGGACTCCCCTCTCCAAATCTCAACAACCCATTTCACATCAAGTCTCTCTTAATCACACCAAGGCACAGCTGGCAGCCATTATACTTAAAGTATGTGGCGTCTACACTCAGGGGCGGATCCAGCCGGCGAAAAGAGGGGGGGGGGGCAAATCTTGAGAAAACAATTTAGCGCCGACTAAGCCGGCCGGTGAAAAATGAGAAAACGCGGGGGGGGGGGGGGGGCTGGGTGTAGAAGCACATTTTTTTTTTGGGTACAGTTTTAGAGGAAAAATTTAGCGCCGACTCAGCCGGCTGTGAATAAGCGGGGGGGGGGGGGGGGGGGGGGGGGGGGGGGGGGTAAGAGCACATATATATTTTTTTAATATATTGGGCCCACTTCGTGAGAAAATATTTAGCAGCGATTCATCCAGTCGGTGAATACGCAGGGGGGGGGGGGGTGTAATATTTTGTTTTGGTGTGGGCGAAATTTAAAAAAAAAATTTGGGCGCCGCTTTTGTTTTTGTTTAAAAAAAGGTTAAATTTACGTTATTATTCTATTTTTTTAAACATTTTTTTTAGACTAGAGGGTGGGGGGGGGGGGGAGCAGGGCCGGAAAAATCGCCACGTGGATCCGCGTCTGTCTACACTGACTTAATGGCACAAACGAACAATTCAAAGACATGAAATTGCAAAAGAATAAATCTCATCCACTTTGAAGTACATGTAGTACAATACTGATAAAATCGTTTATTAAAGATATAATTCTTCTGTCAATATTGTTAGAAGAAACACATTCTTGGTAATAATATAACGTCGGGTATTTAGGGTAGCTGAACAACAACAAATGTAAAAACACATAGATGTTTATACAGGCAAATAAAGTACAAATTGCATTCAGAGAAAGGATCCATCACCAAAGAAAAAAACAAATTATAATAGAACCTACAAATGTACTCGTTATTACACATCTCATGATTGCAATTAATATAAAGATGTCAATACAAGTTGATACTATGAAAGAGAGAAAAGACTAATGCACATGCCTCTCAAAAAAGACATACAAAAGACATAACCTCGCACTCATCAGAGCGAAACTGGAGAACATAGAGCCAAAATAACTACACTACTTTAAGATCCTTTCCTATCCAATCCAACAAGTCTGAAAATTTGAGACAAAAGGCATCATTATGTAATTGCTGAACTAACCCAATTACACATTCCTCTATCGATTGATTTGCTTGAGAGGAATACCTATAGGGGGGGGGGGGGAGGGGTATCTGAAATGATATGTGACATCCCATCAAGGAGTGAAAAGAAAAGTAAAGGAATGCAACATGATCGACCCCTCCCACATATGCTCCAACTTGAGATTCCAGTTATCTGTCTAAACAATTAATTCAATTAATAAGAGCAGCAGCCCCCCCCCCCCCATGACATCAGTGCCCTCTCAGTAACTCAACCCATGCTAAACTATTAACACTACCGATTAATTATCAAAAAACCAAGATCATGACAAGATATCAGTTGACAAGTCTTAAACTGCCTATAACAGGAATATCAATTATTTAAGTTAAACTTACACTGTACATGCACTATGTATTTTCTGAGAAGACTGTAGGTATTTGTTTAACCTTTTCCCTCATAAAAGATAGAGAGATTATATAAAACTTGCACACCAGAGAATTCGAAAATTTACCAGCAATTACCCTTAGCTTAATTACCTAATGTGATGGGTGTATTTTTGCTACCAAAGAATACATGCCAAAATAAAATCAATATGATTTTAAAGAATTGTATACATTTGAATGTGGGCAATTCAACTAAAATTGACCATGAGCCGAACTCATGAAAATTGGCAATGACTTCAAAAATATATATTCCTGTAATGACAAATTTAGTACCAAACACAGGAAAAAAGGTATACAAATAGGAAAAAAATCACCCCGTTCTTTTCTTTGAGTAGAATAATAATATTGAAAATTGTTTACGCATGGCTTAATTGGGTTAACATCTAGCAAGAACTTTAGTACCCCAAAAATGCTCCAAAAAGAAATTGTATAGCAATTGTAAATAGTATAACCTTATATTTAAACAATTATGTTCAGAGTATAAGCTTTTGTTGATACCTAAATAAGACTTATTACTTATTGAGCTCTAAAACTCATACAGTTTTGAATTAAACCGACAATGGTTAATGAAAGAAATGAAATCCCATCGCAAACACAAATAAAAGCAGTCACAAAAAGTCAACACCACCCTCTCCTCAGAAAATACATGCCTATAATTGTGATTTCAAAATTCTGTAATAACCGATACATTGGTTAATTGGTGTGAAAAACCTAAATACAAGCTAAACATAATGAATAAAAAGATTGATTAAAAAGATACTTCATTCTGAGATGACTCTTTTGTAATTAATCAAAATTGTAATAATAATCATAATGCATGTAAGTACTTTAATTGCTGATTTAGAGAGAAGGAGAAAAAGTACATGAGAGGGGAGGATAAAATAATGAAGAATGGAAAAGAGAAGAATGAAAAACAATAATATGGTAAGCAAAAATAAATAAATACAAACATGACAAAGATAATTAAAATCACAGTTGGTTGTTAAGGAGTTGTACGATATAGGGAATAATTGAAGTGCGGTGTCTCTCAGTTCTACAATAGGGTATAGTTATGTGTAGAGAGTTTCATAGTTCATGGCAAGAGGTTTGGCGACGAGTTGGCGATAGAACATAATTCGATCTGGTGATGACTTAAACAGTTTGAGAGAAAAGGATTCAAGAAGGGCAAGACGGCAAGAAGTTAGACTCTGGAGAGAAACGAGTGGTTTCATACAACTGTTCTTATCCAAGGATAATACAGCAGACACGTTTCTGCACTTTCTTCAGACTGCAAGATAACTGTTCGGGAAATTGATGTGGACCAAACTGGAGAAGCGTATTCTAGCGAAGATCGGATATATGTCGAGAAGATGTCTGCTAGATCTTCACATGATACTCTGAGATGTCGTAAATGTATAGTCGCTTGCCGGCACTTGATATCATATCAAACACTTGGAAATTCCATTTGAGATCTGACTGTAACTCCCAGAATTGTCGGAGTGGTGCAGTTTTGGATGGCCTTGTGGTCTAGGTGCAGCATTTGAAGGGCTGGTTGGATACACTTGAGGAAAACTTACTTGGATTTGGTTTTGAACTGCTCACGTGAGTAAAATTCCTTGTCCATTACTAGCTAGTACTTCTGTACTTGTCATGTCTAGTATAGTTACACAGAGTCCAGTTTCTCTCCAACTATTCAGTTACATACTGTGCAATGCAGTGAATGCTCCTGATGGTAAAATGTATCTAAATCACTGACTGTTCTTGCCCCTTTTAATTCTCCCGCAAGATGTCTGAAATGACCATGGTTATTTCAAAATCGCATGTCTTTTCAACTGGAGTTCACCATTCTTTGGGATGTGCTGTTTTGTTTTGGGGAAACCAGGTGAATATTGCTCCACTGATAACTTTGGTCGAGCCATTTGATGCAGTGTTGAAGTTGTTCCTTTGCTAGTAGCTCTATCAAATAAAAGAAACAAAACAGAAAAGAAAAAAATCATTAAATTTTGATAAAAAGTGAAGGAATAATGTAATAACGGATGCTGAGCTTGAGCAAAGCTGCAAAGGAGATAAAAAAAGGGACACCAATCAGACTACTGTAAGATAATTTCTCATTTCAACACTTCGACACAAATTTCCTTACGTGCTTGAGGCTCTATTTTGTTTCCTTTGCAGGACTTTATCTGTTTCAAAGTATTGCAGACTGCTGGCCTCAACTTATCTTCACATTACTGATTTTTTTTTAAATAAATAGTGTATAATATAGGCTTAAACACTATCATTTTAATCTTGAATAAATACCCTTTTTACTTTGTACAGATTAATGTGGCACATTTAAACATTAATATGAATATCATAAGTAGGTGTTTCTTCTAAATGATCCAACAGATGCAATACTAATTGGTAAAGATCGAAAATTACATATCTTGAAAACAGTCCAACATGAAGAAAACTGCACGTTCTCGCAAAACAGTTTATGTTATGCCTCAACAATAACGTTTGCTGTAAAAAGTGCGTGACTATTTCAACACTCTATGCTAGTGGGAGGCGGGTCCGCCAAAACATATATCTTGAGATCAAAGTATCATTAGATTAAATTTTCATTCCTGGATTTTGTACAGTTTGGGGTTTCAGAGATTAAAAAATAAAAAATAAAATCCCTCCATTGTGTAAATTCTATAACGTTATCTGTATTAAACAATGTGAGAGTTTTTTCTATTGGCATAAAGAGAAATCCTTATGTGACCTTTGACCTACTTACCCCAAAATATAATCAGATTGTCTTCCTAAAGTGATACATACATGTACTATTAGCAGGTTTGAAGTTCATACCTCAAATGATTACTAAGATATCGCAATTACAAGGCTTAAAACGCATTCATTAAAAAAAAAAGTGGCAACAACCAAAGGAAATTGGAAATGCCCTTTAGGCTCCCTGCACCAAAAGCAGGCATGGTGTTAGGACTTGTATGTGACAGAAGTAATTGTGAGGCAAAAGAAGCTGTGAAGGTGGAAGGATAGCGAGGATATCGTACATGATCAAGAATGTCAAATGCAATCAGATCTATAAACGAAACTTAAAACAGAATTGGGTGTACAGAATCATGCTACTTGTATGACATCAAAGTATGCCCCCCCCCATGCCCCATGCTAAAACAAAATTCACTCAAATGTGAAGATGCAAGGAAATTTATAAAATTGACTTAATCTCTGGGAAAATCACAAATGATGGGAACACTGGATGTAGCATTAGGTGTATAGGATCATGCTACTTGTATAGCATCAACGTATGACCCCCGCCCATGATGATTATACGACTGAGAGTGCGTCAACCATGATCACTGCTGTTAATGAGACAGCCCCACACCCATTGCTGCTTCGATGTACTTACCCCAATATGTAATTTCTTTCATAGCAGGTAATTAGCAGGCAAGTGGTTGTGTCTAAGGGTTGAATAACAGCTTCAATTGAGGCAAAGTGTCCCCAGTGCTGTCAGCTGCACCATAATCAGGCACGGTGTTTAATAGGACTTGTTACAGAGGTAATTGTGAGGCAAAAGAAGCTGCGAAGGTGGATGGATAGCAAGGATCTCCTACATCTTCAAGCATGTTTGGTTTCTGTTCATAATAGATGCAATATTAACATGAAATTACACTAATTTTATGACAGCTAGCATTCAAATCAATGTGAAGATGTAATCAAATTTATAAACGTAACTTAAAACAGAATAGGGTGTACAGAATCATGCTACTTGTATGACATCAAAGTATGACCACCCCCCCCCCCATGCCCCATGCTAAAACAAAATTCACTCAAATGTGAAGATGCAAGGAAATTTATAAAATTGACTTAATCTCTGGGAAAATCACAAATGATGGGAACACTGGATGTAGCATTAGGTGTATAGGATCATGCTACTTGTATAGCATCAACGTATGACCCCCGCCCATGATGATTATACGACTGAGAGTACGTCAACCATGATCACTGCTGTTAGTGAGACAGCCCCACATCCATTGCTGCTTCGATGTACTTACCACAATATGTAATTTCTTTCATAGCAGGTAATTAACAGGCAAGTGGTTGTGTCTAAGGGTTGAATAACATCTTCAATTGAGGCAAAGTGTCCCCAGTGCTGTCAGCTGCACCATAATCAGGCACGGTGTTTGATAGGGCTTGTGACAGAGGTAATTGTGAGGCAAAAGAAGCTGCGAAGGTGGATGGATAGCGAGGATCTTCTACATCTTCAAGCATGTTAGGTTTTCTGTTTGTATTAAAAAGATGCAATATGAAAATAAAATTAAAAAATTGCTCAAACGGCATTCGATCACTCCAATTTGAAGATGCAAGCAAATTTATAAAATTGACTTAAATAATGTTTGGAAAAATCACAAATGATAGGAACCACTGGATGCTGAATTGGGTGTATAGGACCACCCTACTTGTATGGTGCAAAGTATAACCCCCCCCCTCCCCCTTATGGCTTATATTCATGACTGAGAGGTCAACCTTGATCACTGCTGTCAGTGTAAGGGTTGAATAACAGCTTCAATTGAGGCTTAGGGGGGGGGGGGGGGGGGGGGGCTAAGTTTTCAGAGGGGGGGGGGGGGTAAAATGTCCTTTTGCGGTAATTGTCAGGGGTGATTGTCCGGGGGGGGGGGTAATAGTCTATAGAACCCTATAACAACACGTACTACACCGATGCAGAATTAGGTGCATAGGATCATTACCCCCCCCCTCCCTCCACTATAAATAGCTTTCCCTGAATTGTTCAAGTCAGTGCTTATTGTGTACTACTGTATATGCCCTTTGCTTGTTCGTATTGTTAGATTACAACAGTAATTACCAAAACAATATCATTTTTTTCTTCAAAAATAGAGTTGGGCCAGTGTATGATCCTAAGAAACAATTTTACCAAAAAAAAATTACATTGATAACTCATTTCAATGAAAACATATAAAATCTGATTGATTAAAATATAATGAAATTATAACATAAAGAACAATTAATATACTCCACCTACAAAATATTCAGTGAAAAATCCTGGTTATTATGTGTTAATGGCCAATAACATGCTGTCTGCTCCATAATGCATCATCATTCCATTTTGCCATTTAATGGTCCCAAATACAAAAATAGATTTTTTTTTTTTTTTTTTTTTCAAATCTTGTGATGTGTATTTCTAACAATGAGTTATTCCTATCATTCTCTATCTTTATGAAAAAGAAAAATAATAATTGCAAATTACAATTATGGATGTGGCTCTTTTACTTGTCCTTGCATGGCCCTAGCTTGACTTCCTGCAGGGTACTTTGTGCCAAGTTATTTCTCTAAGAGTGGAATTGATGTGAGGAATATTGCCATTTTCAGTAGGGGCACTGGTCTGAGAATGAAGATTGTCCGCATAAACAAGAATATCCTGGTAAACGCGGACAAGTCTCGACCTAAAAAAATAAGGATAGTCTGCAATTTTCACAGACGTTTTTTCTTCTTCGGTGCTCTGCGGGTACAGGGTTCCTGATCCGCGTGCTGGCAATTAATGCGAAAAAAACGGATTCCGCGTAATAAAATACCCCCAGTTCACCGTCTACTTTCTATGGGTTGTCCGTCTTCCCTAGGATTTATTGTTCATAAAAGTGAAAGTCTCTGCGTAAGTGTAAAATGCATTATGGAGCATCATCGCGGAATTCGTTTTTCGCATCACCAACGCGCGGATCAGGAATCCGGATCCTTCACAAAAATGTGGATGATCCTTATTTTTCTGGATGCGAATGGTCTGCGTTTACGAGGGTATTGTCATTTATGCGGACGATGCTTATTCACGTACCAGCACCCCTACTGATTTTGTGAATAAACCATTGTTGTTTTTTATCGTGTAGGCCTATATAATCTACAGACATGTGCAAGCATTGCGCACAATGAACCGTTAGGCTATACTTTGCAGAGTCCTTGAATGAGTGGTGGAATATTTCACAAGCATGTCAAGAATTTGTAGACAATATGGTCATCTTGACTATAAAATAATTATTTAAAATGAAATACCTACATAGTACATTGGCTATATAGCGCCAAACATGCCAAATGAGGAGAGTGAGCAGCACAAATAGCCGCAGTATTATCAAGGTTTGCCCAAAATTTCATTGAATTTTCTGTTGATCTAGACAGAGTCTATCATAAAGTCTATCGATGCGCAAACGCTAGTGAAACAAAGTGCAATGGAATAAAATCAAGCTTTCAAGGGGCATTTTTTGCAGTTTTTCAACGCGATTTTGAGCTGTGACTGTGAGTGTGAATCAGATGAAATTAAATAAGAGAACTGATTTTTTAAGGTTTAAACTGCAGTATGATTTTGAAGCATCATAATGATTTAGATCTATATTCAATATTCAATTGAACAATAATTTACATTTTCTCCTATTTATAATTTAGTAGGCCTAGACACCTAGATCTAGATCTAGGCTACCGGTATTTGTTTTGTAGACCTAGAAATCTACATAGATCTAGATCTACATGCATGTGTGGAAAAGTAATAGGAAATCCAATGAGTTTTATGACGTCGATTACCGGTTAATTAATGGCTAGACCTTATGCATTGAAATTATAGGAGTGTGAAGTGGAATTTGGTATGCTCAAGTTGGATGAA
The DNA here is from genome assembly GCF_000002235.5 of Strongylocentrotus purpuratus. NCBI lineage: Eukaryota > Metazoa > Echinodermata > Echinoidea > Camarodonta > Strongylocentrotidae > Strongylocentrotus > Strongylocentrotus purpuratus. The sequence continues at coordinate 24,121,877 of NW_022145602.1, forward strand.
TTTTGATTGTACAACACTTTTTCGTAGAAAAATTGCCAACACACACACACAAATAACGATAGAATCACACACAGAAAAGTTTATATTTGGGACTAGATCTAGATAGGTCTCATGAAATACAAAGGCAAATGGTTTTCAAACAATATTAGTCCTTATAATTAGACTCTATCGATTATTCCTCTGACTAAGATGAATATCTAGATCTATATATTTAAAACTTACGGTATACATTGTAGATATTTTTGGAGTGAAGACAAGGAACCACCAGCAGGGAAAGCTAGCTGCGCCGACCAGCTGAAACTGTATCTGATGCTAGCCGCAGGTATGCGAGCTCTGCGGGTCTAGCGGGGAGCGTTATTTTTTTATGCGGCACAGATTGGGGCATGGCGCGTGTTAAACCTATGGGAAGTACGCTATTTCACTTCTGAATAGTGTCTGCACGTACGTGAGACTAGTCATGTTCGCTAGCGCATTAGCGCTGCGAAGAAGTTTGTATATCCATCGCGAACTATGTGTTTAGATAACATTCCTCTTCGTTTAAGATAGTTAAGTTTTATTGACTAATTATTGTGATGTTCTCCTTATTGACGTGCTGCCTCCTCTTCAGATTTCCAATTTGATTTTAATTGTTGATGTAATGATTTTCCATGCGGTAGTGGATTACATGTTACACTATTAAAAACAGACCTCTACTACGTACTTACACTGTCTAGTACGCACACGACCAGTATTAGTCTGTAAATCAAGACCCCTTTAAAAAAAAAGCCCCAATCTGTGCCGCATAAAAAAATAACGCTAGCGGGGACGCCGGCGGTCGACGCCAGTCCTGGGCGTACTGCAGAGAGCTAGCCTTGCCGGGTCGGGCTAGCTAGCCCTGCCAGCTAGGCCGGACCCATGGGGAGCGTCGGGGTTTTAATGCCCCTTTTCCTTCCAAAAAAAGCAAAGAATTTTCAAATAAATGTTCAGTTTACGCATTCAGAAATGCCTCAGAATGTACCATAAAGCATCTTATAGTTCAATTTTTTTTCCGGGGCCCTTTGGCCCCGGACCCCACGCCGATTTAACACTTCATGCCCCTCCTTTAAAAAAAAAACTCTTGGATTCGCCGCTACAGCGGGTCGAGCATGATGTATTTCGCATAGGCTGCACTCCCTGATAATACGCACGCGTATTCCGCACAAGCATTCCCAGCAACTTACTGTTACAGAATATAATCTAAAGGCGACGATCTACAGAAGCTGAGTAGCGCGCGCGCGCTGGAAGACTTGTTTCCTCAGTATCTTACTGGGTCATCAGTATATTCTAGGTGACAATATAGTTCCAGTACATGACTATTGCAACTATATCACCTAGGTTATCAGATTATATTCTGCTCTGATATTAACCGACCACATTGGGTAATCCGCTACGGTACTTTGCTGACTCGATTATTGGTATCAGGTGCTTATTACCAATCATGTGTAAGATTATGTTTTGACTAATTCGTGATGATACAAATTTTGGCGGGAAACCGCCTTCTAATTGATATATTTGGTAAATTATTATATCTATCTGGACTGGATAGATATAGGGTAGTCCCATATACATTTTTCTGTGTACAGTGCCTGTAACTTTACCAAGACTGGGCCAAATTTCTTATCATTTTGATAATTCCAGAACCTTGCAGTACGCACTATTATATGCTAGATGATCAATCTTTTCTGATCGATTCCACGACGTTGCTTTCACAATGCAATCGCATGACCAGAACTGGTCTATACCTTAAAGTTTACGCTTTTTCAAAATCATTTACCACCAACGCCATTTGCATGTATTTTCATACAATTATGGTTATTGTTACGGATATGTGTTAGTTAGCATTTCATACATATGCGTAAATGATGAAAGCGTGCGCCATGAGCGATGTTATAGTCCAATTGGAAGAGCCGTATTATGGCCGTTTCTGTACAACGCTTACTGAATGATCATCTACTGCGCATTCGCAAATGTGTGTGCATGTGTGCTGCGTGTTTGAATTCATGTGCTACATGCGATGCGTTTCGTTTATGTAGTCCATGTCTCATCATGGACCGTCTCAAAAAAGCCTTACTTCAACGCGGACTCTCTTTCTAAAAAAACACATTCGTCAAAAGAAAGAAACGACTTATAATTACATAACGGATCACGTAATTCCTCTATACAATCCATGGATCGATCCTCTGAGTGCTGACATATATTCTAAGAAACTATACCGGATGATCACTTTTTCTACATAATAATAGAATATCTTTTAATGGGTAAAATACAGCAGAGGGTATTCTCTTGACTTTAAAAGAAAGGACAAATATATTTTAATATTTCGCACTTGTTTAATATGCAACTTAAACATTTGGTTTACTTCTACGAGCTTTACAAAGACTGTAATGAAACGGAATAATTTGTAATCGTTAACAATGTATTCTTTAATTACACTTGGTAATACATATTTGAATAATCTTTAAATTAAAAAGTGACCGAAATACTAAATGCCTGATAAGAACTTAAAATACTTAAGTTATGGTATATCTCCTTTTATTTTGGAAATTGAAGACAATACCTAATGCCGTTCTGTAATACCGTTCTTCTTCTCATTTAACTTCCGAAACTTCCTTAATACAGATGATGCGGGTTTGCGACTTAGATAGGGATCTGATCAGTATTCCGGGTTCGTAGAGGTCAAGCTAGCAAGTGGCAGTTGGAGTCCATTGTATATTGATGATTTTGAGTGGGGTGATTGGGACTTGCCTAAGCATCAGTATATCTCGAACATCTATCATCAGCTTGGACTCGGGAAGCTCAACTGGTGGGATAGTGTGGAATATAGCAGGACTTACAGTAAGGCAAGGTGACGAAGTATCTTTACGGATTTGCGCACCACCAAAGCTGCATATTTTATCCTAAAGAATGTTAAACTTTTATCATTTTAATAATCATATTCAATACTATGATGAAAACTTTAAGATGCATTGCGCATATGGACACGTTGTATCATCCGCTCAATCTGACTGACGTGCATAGAACAAATAAGCATCTTTGCATGAAAAGTGCAGTTTTCTAAAAAGTGCGTTTCTTTCCAGCATTGGGGTGCCCGGAGGGGGGGGGGGGGGGGGGAGGGGGAGGGGGGGCACTTGGCTTACCTTTCAAAAAATACAAATAAAAAAAAATAATATGCAATTTCTTTGTACTTTTGTCGGAAAAAAATATACAAATTCAGCACAATGTCGTCTCTTTTTGCATTGGAGAAGAGCAAAATAGCTAGTTTCAATCACACTTCGGCCGCTCTCGCTAGCTCTCACTTGTTACATTGTGGTCAGACAGTTTTGGGGTGAGCGGCTAATGAATATACTAATTGTTAGCTTTCTTCTGGTATTAAAGGATCACTCTAACCCAACTAACATAGGGTGGTATTCCGGTAGCGCGTACTAAGTTAGCGCGTACTTAGTTAGTTCACACTTTTATGGAGTTGCAAACTAATTTACCCTGTACAGATTATTTTAATCCTTCAATGAAAAGTGTCAAAAAATTTTTTTTTGCAATGAAATGGGAAGAAAAAGATAATATGAGTATGAACTAAATTTCAACAAAGTCTTTGGTAGATTATCTTTGTCATGAATATTGAAGGAGGAAGATAAAACCTAGCATTCCATAGAAGTGTGAACTAAAATTCTTGTTTAGTCTGGACTTAGTCCTGGCTTAACTTATGAGAATACCACCCATAGCCTTTTAAACATGAATACATCTCTATTTATTAATATTCCAGCCTCTGATTTTTCAGAAAATCTGTATATTGACCAAAAAATGATAATAACCATCCATTTTTCACAAATCTCACGCTTGCTGGGCTACGTCCCTCGAAAAAAAGTAATACTGTCACGTGGCTTGATGACGCATTTGACGTCACTGCGGGAATGTCCTTGTATTTATTTGTCCTACAACTAAGGATCTTACAATCTCAATGTAATTCATAATTAGGAATGACGAAATGGCCAGAAACGTTCTGGGGTTATCAAGTGCATATTATTTTTTGGAATAAATGTCTCTTTTTTCAATTAATATTATAGTTTGCCTTTTTAAAGACATTTTAATGCCTTAACAACCCTCCTTTTCACCGACAAGACATAGTCGCAAACAGACGCTTTGTGCCTAAACTCGTACCACAGTCCTTTCATTATTTTGCGTGCACGTTGTTGTCAGTCTGGCGTCAGTTTCCTTTAGAACAACAAACCATCAAACGAGTGGGCAAAGAGTCTACGGTATTAATTTTTATCATTATGTTTTGGCATTCGTGCTCTTATACGCTTGCGGCTTAGTTTCGTTTTTTTCAATTCTATTGCTGGAATCTCCCGATACTATCAAGCCACCAAGAAAGGATTATGAAGCAGGATACTAACTGAGTTACGATTTAGACCGCTCGTTGTCACTCCGATATAGAGTAAAGTACCCGGTTTTCGGCCACTTAAGACAAAATCCTATTTATTGGACTCTTTACTTCCTATTTATTATCATTTCTTGTTCAAATCATGAAGCAAATATTATTATTGTTTAAACAAAAAAAGAATCCCAAAAAAAAATCACGAATTGCCATGACAATATTCATTTCAATTTTCACTGTTTTGGAGCCGGTTATCGGCCGAGCGTTTCAGTTTACGGCCGCATGTACAAAGTCAATAGGAAGCGCTCGCGCGCGCCGTGCGTTTCCGCGCTGATGTATAGCACAAGCGGGCGGAGCAGGTATCCCACGCAGGAGCTCCCGGGTGCTCGCCTGACCGAATACAGGCACAGCGGTGATCGGAAGTTGGAATCTGAATTAGACGGACATATCGTGTGTGCGTCGCGGTGTGCGGCTGCATTGATTTAATACATGCGATGAGATACTTTTGAGCTTGCGACCAGCACAAAATCGGGCTCTATATCTGAAAAATACTTGAAATAAAGCTCATTTTATGGTACCCATATTTCTTACATACACGCGTAAGAAACTCGATTTTTCAGATTTGGGTAGCGGGACCGCCGATTACATCGCTAAAATGTGATATTTTAGGATATATTTTTCATTGCAAATGTGGTTCTTCAGTGACACTGGCATGGTATGGTATGTGTGGGATATGTGTTATGCTATTATGCGATGTATTTTAAAGTGATTTTACCATGTATCCAACCAATTGGCCGAAAACCGGAGCTGACCGATTACCGGGTACTTTACTCTATGCACTTTCAATTTCACCGTACGTGCGCATGAATGTATTGACTCTCTATGCTTTGCTAGAGTGCTAGTGGAGTACGAGTGGTTTAGTCTAGACATACGTTAGATCTGGCCTATATTCTATCAGTCTCAGTCAGTTGACAATTTACATAAGGTCTAGATCTACCGGTCTGCTTCTGCCTCAGCCTCAGGCGCTTGGTCCAGCTCTGGCTCTGGCTCTGGCTCTGGCTCTGGCTCTGGCTCTGGCTCGAACTGATAGTGATAGGGTTCGATGTTACTGTGGTAAATTGTCAGCGCTTGTTCAGAACTGTGAGACCATATTTTCTTTGTATCTCGACCCGTGATTCCGTCATTGAGATGCCCTACTATAACATATCCCAAATCAACTAAATCCTCAGCAATTGTTCAAAAAGTGGTAATGCTTTAAAAGTCGTTATCTTTCTTACCTGTTTCGTGTCAATTATCTAAATTGTTTGGAAGTATTTTCCCTAAAACAAAGACATTAGTAATAAGTATGCATGCACGTTCTCACAAGTTTCACGGTAAGCGCTGCACAATACAAGTGCATACCGAACTGACGATAGGGTGCGGGTGCACGCGGGTGCGCGAAGTCATCGACCGTTATGATCATCATCAGTTCATAATGTGAATTACTTGCATGAATTTAATGAGGATCTGAGATTACTGTCGCTTACTTTACGCACGCGCATGCGCCCGCACCCCATCGTCAATATGCACTTGTATTGTGCAGTGGTTTGCCGTGAAACCTGTAAGAAAGTGCATGCATTTTGTCTTCGATTTTAGGAAAAATACCCCCCAAAATATAAGAAAATTGACACAAAACAGGTAAGAAAGATAACGACTTTGAAATCATTACCATTATTTGAACAATTATTGAAGATTCGATTGATTTTGGGTATGTTATAGAACTTATAGTACAGTATTTCCATTCAAGTGCTATGTTATGTTTAGTATAATTGTCTCCCGCAGTGACGTCATATGCTATTGCGCAATACACCTCCGAAACTGAGATTTTTTTCTGAGCGTTCTGAGTGGTCATTTTTAATGAAAGATTCCAGAATTATTGATGATTTCTAAGAAAAATCATTGTCATGTTCGGAATCTCCGTCGAAAATTATTTTACCCCTTATAAAAGAGAACCATGGTAACCATGGTAAAACCATGGTACCGCATTTGGTATTACCATGGTTATATGACAAGTACCATCGTATACCATGGTAATTCAAAATTTGTACCATGGTACTCTATGGTACCTGTGGTACTCGTCTCTAACCATGGTACTACCACGTAAGAACCATGGTAATACCATGCAAGAACCATGGTATTACAACGGTAATATGACAAGTACCATGGTATACCATGGTACTTCCGAATTTGTACATGGTACATTGTGGTACTTAATTGGCAGTTGTATGTTTCTAACCATGGTTCAGTATCATGGCTGTATTGTATTTTTCTCTTTTTCTTTGCAATTAATTCACATATCCATCAAGGGGAAACAAATATGTTGTTTGTCTTGTTTGTCTGATTGATTTTATTTCTACGTTCAAATAACATGTAAGAGGCTATACATGTTAACATAAGTATTACATAGCTAATAATGCCTAATAATATTATACACTAACCATAGTTAGTATACAATTAATGTGCAGGTATATGAGTGGTTCGGTAGAATCGTTTGCAATTTAAAAAAAAATCAACACAAAAATTACCGGACGCATTATTAAAATCAAATTATAGCAACAAAAAAAAAAAAAAATATATAAAATAAGTATCATAAAGAAGAAGATCGAAAAATTATTTTAAAAAAGAAGAAAAAGTTGTTAAAAAAATTAACAATAATAATCAGAAGAATCATAAAAAAACATGATTATTATGATTATTTAATTTTTTTAAATTATAATTTTATAAATGTAGAGAGAAAAAAAAATCGATATCGCGTGTATCCAGTAAAATTATCTAGTTTCATAGTCCATCAGTTTTCTAAGATTTTAGTCTAAATGAAAAACTGACAATTAAAAAGTAGGCCTACAGCTAGGAATCTGACTCACATTTATTATATTAAGAAATGCATTAATGCATTGTAAGACTTGTTCAATTTTTATTACGGGAAAACAGGAGTGGAAAAGTCAACTTTCATTTGGCCATTTATCAATGGTGTGTAAATGTAGAAATTATGCAACAGCTTGAAATTTATTTAAATTCAGCCGGGAATCGGCGGGTCATCAGTCAGTCACTACCGGCAGGAGCGCAGGAGTTTCCCTCAGTTTTGACCTGAAATCGACCACCGACCGAGAGGAAATCGACAGGACATCACCCAGGTATCGCTAGGACTCTACAGCCTGCTTGACTTTTCCAAAAAACTTTGAACGATGCCTAAATTCAAGCAGTGACCGAGCAGGCTACACATCGGTCGGTCGCTGCTCTGAGTTGTGACCATAGCTTAAACGTCCATATGCGGAGTCATTTATTTGCTAAACGATTCAAATTTATGGATGCTTCCTTCCCAGGTGTTTGCGGTGTTGAAGCATTTCATTCACCTGCTATTAGTCTGTGCACTCCAATTGCCAAAACGCAAAATTCGTTTTTTTTTTTTTATAGTTTCATTTCATAAGTAAATTAAAAAAAATACTACGTTCTGCACAGCAGAGACAATATGTGTTCCTATTTTACATGTAAAGTGCCTCTCCCCTCAATGTGTCATAGTTAATTTTCACATTCACATGATAGAACTACCTGCCCGATGAAGCCAGTTTGTGGTCAACTTCTTTCAAGAGACAAATCCAAGCAAACGTTTCCATTTGATGTGCCTCATTGCACAAGCATCACCTGTATGTTAAGGCCCGGCCACACATAGACGACGCACGGCCCGCGCATGGAAAATCGGGAAAAGGTCGTCTGCCTAAAGACCCGGTCACACATAGGGACGCATGGAAGACGCACGGCCGGCGCACTGAAAATCGGAAAAAGTCGTGAGCCCGACTTTTGTCAGGATTTGGGAGAAGCTAGCGAGCTGACACCGAATGCAAAGCGTATTGATGAACTCAATGAGGAACACGTAACATACACATTTATGTACCATTGTTTATACCGACAGGGCAAAAAGGGAATCGGAAAACTCACTGATAGATCTGCATTCAGGTGCGTCAAACTAAGTATATATACAGTGTGAGTCAAAAAAAGTTTACACCTAGATACGTGTTGGAAACGTTTTTTCCTTTCAGATCGACAACAGTGTGTCTTGTTTGAAGGGGTAAATTCGGATTGTAAACAAGTTCCTTCCGGTGTGCCACAGGGTTCCGTTATTGGACCGATCTTGTTTAATTATTTTACAGCCGACTTATCTGACATTGCTTCATCCCCCTTCCTACAATATGCTGATGACACAGTTTTTTATCGTGAAGTGTATACCGACAACGACTCTCATTTGTTGCAAACTCCCTTGAATAATATACTTCTGCGGTGTATTGACCATGGCATGGTCCTGAACTCACCTAAGTGCAAAGTAATGCACATAACTAGATCCCGTAAATTAATTACTACTGTTTACTTTAATGACGGAAATCCTTTAGATGTATTTTAGTCGTATAAATATCTAGGACTTACTTTTTCGCGAGATCTGAGTTGGAGACCATTTTCAATGTGTTGTTAACAGCTGTTCTATGCTCTGTGGGTTTATTCGACGTACCGTAAAACCAGAAACTCAGCTATTCTCACAAAACTCTTTTGTTTATTATGTCGACCTGTGATTGAGTACGGCATACCAAAATCAACAGAACCATATCAGAGTTATCGAAGGTGTCCAAAGGCGTTTTACCCGACTCTGTTTCCCTTACGAAGTTGCCAATTCCTTATCATACACGGAACGCCTGTCTCGCCTTAACATGCCCCCTCTGTATAACAGACTTGTGTACCTATCAATGTCATTCGAATTAAGAGCTTACACAGAATTAATGACATCCCTGAATATATGCTACCACTACCAGCCCCAAGTAATAGAATAATCCATACACTTGTTTTCAATCATAAATTTGCAAGATGCAATAGCTTGAGATTTTCTTGTTTTTATGTTTTTCCCAGATTTTGGGAGCACCTCTCAGAGGAAGACAGAGACTTGTGTCTTGGTACCAATATCTTTTCTTATCTGAAATCCGAAATTCCCTCTTTGAATTGCCTCCCCTTGTAGAAGCATACTAGCTTGCTTTCACACTTTTTTCTCTATCATAGAATAACTCACACTTTGATATATATATTATTGATTTCTGAATGCGTATGTTGTTATTATTAAGTTCGTATCTAATGTCCTCTCTCTTTTAATTTGTTCCATCACTTCATCGTTACTTTGATCACTTTGTCTTTTACATTTGTCTAGGAATCGATAATAATGTTCCCCAATTTTGACAACTTCCAATCATATCAATAATAATTGTCCATAATTTTGATAACTTCAAATCAAATTAAATTAATAATAATGTTATACAGTTTTGCTAACTTCCAATATAACCGTATCCTCATGACTGTATGAAAAGAAAGTTTTCTGCATTTAACATGTATTTATACATGCATTGTTTGAACATCTCTTTTTTCAATCCTTAAAAAAAATAATCCTACGATATTTGATCTACATGTATATTACCGTTTGTTTTAGTTACACATTCATTTTAAAATCATGTTGACCTTATCTTTATATTTTGTTTTATGTAAGCACCAGCCAATGTGGAGAGCCTCTAGACAGAATTTTTAAATTCTTTTAGGTGATCCTCAGGCGTTTGCTGATTGTCATGTTTTGTATGTTATCATCTTGCCTGGAAATAAAATAAATAAATCAATCAATCAACCAATCAATAAATAGATATCGTTTTGAGATTGACCTGATCAGTATTCAGGCTTGGTAGAGGTCAAGCTGGCAAGTAGCAGTTGGAGTAAACTGTTTTTTTATTTTTATTATAATGGTAATTGGTTGTCTCGATATCAGTATGTCTCGAACATCTGTCGTCAGCTTGGACTCGGTGAACTCAACTTCTGGGATAGTTTTGAATATAGCAGCACGTACAGTTTGACAAAGGTAACGAGATGTCCTATCTGAGTTGCGCACTACAGAGGTTGCATATTTTATCCTAAGGATTGTTATATTGGGGGAGGTGGGGGTTAATCATTATACTCAATTTGATAAAGATGACAAACGAAACTTCCAGGTCCGTTTTGAGGTGCCTGAGCGTGTGTGCACCCTGTATTTCTTTGGCGGCTACTTGGTTGTGACCCAATGATATATGGACGCCAATAGGCTCGCGTTTACACATCGCAAACAATTATTTGTTTGCATTCCCATCTTACACTACAAGAACTACCCATGGCTTGCTATTGTCCGGAACATTATTATCAGCGCCTCCTAATTTGAAACCGTCAACATGGAAAAGGTACGGTGCCTGTCACTTGAAATAGAACATCTCCAATACGGTTGGTTGGCGCCATCGCCGGTGCAGCTCGCGCCATCATACATGACGGCGCCGATCATAGGCCGAATACACTTGAATTCCCGCGGTAGATAAGTTTCATCGTCGTAAGCTGGATTTTTTTTAGTCTGGAACACACAATCGGCCCGTTCACACGTAAAAATTAGTGCGATTTGCACCGCGATGCAAATATTGGTTTTTTGTCAACCATTCTAACACAGTAAGAAATCTCGCTCGACAGCAAGAACGTCCGAACTGCACATGCCTGAATCATCAAAATATATCCGCGCTTGGAATCCTGGGATTTAATAAATCGATTTTGATTCTCAATACCATTCACACACACAGCGGCAAGCAAACTATCGCGATTATTATGAAAAATAGCAAGGCTTATACTGTGAATTGGACAGCGATGCAAATCGCGAAGATCAGTGGAATTATTCTGTCCACACATGCAAACAAACTAAAACCGATTTTATTTTTTTTTCCTGTTGGTTTGAAGTCACCTTATGTAGTATCCGTCAAAAAATTACTAGGTTTTGTTGTTGTTGTTACAGGAAGTTGCTTTTTTGACTTTATAAATTTCTGTATCTTTTCACATTTAGCTTAGTATCTCTTTTTCTCCATTACCATCGCTCCGTAAAACTATGGTACAAACCAAGATGCAAATGGAATAGATTACAGTAGTACATGCACTGAAATATAAAACTCTCTTATATGTACGAAATGTATCAAAGGGAATGTACATGATATCAATAAATGAAATCACCCTGTATATCGAATGGAACAATTTGTCTTTATTTCTCATAATAATATACCAATCAAGCAAACACCGTGTGTAATGCGTCTATTTGTACAGCTTAACTTATAACATAAATGTTCAAATGCAAATATCAATACAACTGTATAATAATAAAACAATAATAGCTAGTTCTTTATATAGCGATTTTCCGGACCGCACGCCCTATCAAAGCGCTTTACAGATATATATTATTACCCCGGTCATTGGATTCAGGCTTACCCGCACACAATGTATGCATATTCTCCACTCCCTGGGGAGCATTTCAGCCAGGCGTCATTTTTTACAAGCGCACACTTGCTAATCTAAGCACATACAAATCTTATAATAATAATAATAATAGCTCACATTTATAATGCGCCTAATACTACGTTTCTAGGCGCAGAACATATTATGTGCTCAATTCACGGTACATACACATACTGTAGCGATAAAACCTTTCAATTTTATCGCTTAATCTCTTCTAAGATATAAAAACTAAAATGGCTATTACATACCCGATTGTTGTTTTTTTTCATAAGAAAAAAACAAAATATTTTGCCAGGATGCAACAAGAAATCATAAATTGGTTCTCTGGCGTATAGAATTGGGTACCATCTTCAAATTGAATTTTCGTTGTATCACAATAAAAATGGTTGTTTTATCTGTGAGACTTCCGCCTGCTCGTTGCTGCATGTATCATCAGACTGACGTTTTATCGCCACTGGATGGGGTAGTTCGACATTAGGGACTTTAAGATTTGCGTGGACTGATACGTGTGATGTCCATTCAAGGCAGTGCGTTAAAAGGACGTCGATCGTAGCAATCCCCGTTGTCTTCGTGCGAATCTAAAAGTCCCTAATATGAGAGAATGGGAATGTCCAATGGTGATAGGTTAAACTGGCCCATGTCGTGGTTAATGACATGGTTTCTGGATATGCACCGCCTGCCGGATCCATCTGTTGAATTTGATGTTATTTTGAGTTAGTATTTGGCTTCCTTTCCATTTTATGGTGTGATTGTGCTGTGCTACGTGGTTGTTAAAAGCTGACTTGTTGAAAGTTGTACCGGACTCTTTTTCTTGGCTCTTGTGAAACGTGCCCTTTTTATTGACTCGGCTTTTTGCTTGCGTTCAGTCTTTCTTACTCCGAACATTCTGTCTGTCTCGCCTATGAATATTTTATTAAGTCGTTACATGGGATGTGGAACACAACCCCGTGGAGTCTTTCATTGTGCGCTTATCCTTGGGGTATACTAATGGACCACGGAGTTAGGAGAAGGGCCTCATCGTGGTTGCAATGTTGCACTTCTTAAGGACTCTCTGGAAGGCTTCTGATGTTCCCTTGACATATGGAATGGTAACCGTTTCTTTCCGTTTCGTGTTACGGGGTGGTCCTGATCTAGGGGCTGTGGATTCCATGGCTGCTCCTGTTTTCCTGAAGGCGCAATCTGGGTAACGACACTTCTTAAGACATGGTTTGATGTGGTTGGTTTCTGTCTCTACATCATCAAGATTTGTGATGCTGCTTTGGGTACTGTCCATGAGAGTGCGGAATACCCCAAGTTGATGTTGCAAGTAAGGTGAAGTGGAGGTATTGACCTGTATGGGTTTTCTTACAGTAGGCTAAGAGCTTGACACTACCGTCAGCTTTCTTTGTGATGTGTGTGCCACGAAATTGGATAGAATTGTCGTTTTAACAATACAATACCAAGTACATCATCCCAGACCGCTTCCATAATCTGGGCTTGATGTTGGGGTGGCGGTAGAAAGGACTGTCTCTTCAAGTTGCTCCATAAATAGATTGGCTACAATGGGGGAGACTGTGGGCTGTCCATCTCACGATATTGAGAAATTGGTCGATGGGAGTGTTAGTGAAGAGGTGACGGCGTCGCAAGACACCAGTAATTTGCTATTATCCAGCGTAATAGCCGTGATTTCTTCAGCGAATTATTTTAAGCTGTTGACGTGGTGGTCCGAATTCACGACCAATGGAGCCAGGATGTTTGCCAAAGCTCTTGAGTTCGTGTAGCCTGGTGAGCCAATGTAGTCCACAATGGGACTTCAAGGTAAGCCTTCTTTGAGGGTTTGGGAAGTACAGTATTACCGATAAACATTCTCTGCAGTGGGATAGATATAGTGATACTGCTTCTCTCGTCGTACTTCCCCATCTAGTGATGATGCCTGCAGCAACGAGTAGGCGAAAGTGTCACAGGTAAAACAACCATTTTGATTGTGATACAACGATAATTCAACTTATTGAATAACTAACATTCAGATGAACCTCTTCAAGGTTGGTGCCATCTTTCCACATCCAAAATCAGTGACCACAAGTTGACGCTATACAATTTACACCGATACTATTTAAACTGTAAAAGTCGACCGACTTGTTATCAACTGAGGTTATACAATGCTATTGTATACATTCATATTATTATTTTATTGTTATTGTAGACTTAAAAATATCACATTTATTTTCTTTAGTTATGCTTCCCCAAAATAGCCCATCCAACCAAATTGATATTCCATTGCGCCTTGGAATGAATCAAGGTCAATAATATTTGCAGTAATACGGTTAAAAAGGTCAATAATGTTAAAAGAATGAAAGGAGAGAAAAAAGGAATGAAGAAAAGTTACATATTATAGAGAGAGAAGGAGTAAGAATAAGGAAATGTAGGAAAGAAGGGGTAAAAAACAAAAGACGAAAAAAAGGGACCGAGAAACACTTGTGAAAAATAGATTATTTTGACATAGCGGCATGAAAAGGGAAAACACGTTAGGGGACAATTTGAAATGCATGGACATTTCATTTTCATTTCATTTATTTATTTAAACACGGTAACTCTCTCAGCCTAAACGGCTGTTTTTCAGAAAGTCCGTGTTAACTGAATAAAAAGTATGCAAATTATATTACAAACAAAAGCCAGTAACAAAAGATAACAAAACATAAATATATGCAAAACAAACCACTCGAATCAAATCAAAGGAAAACATAATCGGCATGGGGAAACTATGAAGAATAAGATTTGAAGAAAAAAATATAATGTACAAAATACAATTAACAATAAAGAACCAAATTAGATAATTAACAGAGAAGTGTATTGTAAACCAAGAGTTTGATTGACTCTTCTCCCAGGGATCGGCCCCCCGCTACCTAGGTGGTGACATGATGTGTTTAAAAAAAATGTATTCTCTATGTTTTTCAGTTCCTGTGAAATTGTGTTCCAGCATTTCGCCCCTCTAAAACTTAAACTCCTTATTTTATAATTTGTTTGGCCTTTAGGTAATGCGAAATTATGAAAATAGTGTCGGGTTGTTATACAGTGTGAGTCAAAAAAAGTTTACACCTAGAAAATTGATAATTATTTTTAAAATCATCTATGAACATACATTATTATACATCTTACTGAAAGAGTGTTTTATCCCGAATCATTTAGTATCATTTTTGTGGGGTATGTGTTCACACATGGATGATTGGGAGGCATTTTTTGAGAAAGTGCAAAATTCGACTTGCGCCAAAGTAGTGATGTTTGAATAAAACAATAGCGATTTGGGTATTAATTTGGTCTTTGCAGATCCAAATCGTTTGTTTGTTTGTTTATCTATTTAAATACGGTGATTTAAAAAACATGCTTTCAGCTTAGCAAAGCCGTTTTTTTTTTTAGCATGTTCGTACATGGTACATTTTAATATATATGAATAAACAGATAAAACACACCAATTAAACAATAACAAATACATAATATTAAAATAAGTAAATGTAAAGAAAGAAAGAAAAAAAATAAAAATTTAAGCAAAATAAATATAATACAAGTTCCACAAAAGAAATGCAAGTTAAACAACAGAAGGGAAAACAAATAAATACATTAATGAAACTAGCAAGGGTTGGTGTATAATTGAGAAATCAATCTAGTGAAAATATTTATGTTACTTGCTATTAAGTGGATTTACTCTGGGAGTTCATTAAACAGTTTGATACCAATATGAAGTGAGCTATTTTTAAGAAAAAAAATAACATCCCTAAAAAAAATTATCATGCCACACATATCAAATATCGAATATCAAATATCAACGAACATTTTCTGCTCGCGCGTGTGTGTGCGTGACTTTGCTTCTGCAAAGAGCATATGCAATTCCTTTCATTTGAAACATTCAATTCATTCTCGCACTCCGCTAATCCGAACATAATACAACCTGTAGGCATCACTTTGGTGCAAGTTGATTTTTGGACTCTCCCAAACAATGCCTCCTGTTCATCCAAGCGTGAATACATACCACACAAAAGTGATACCAAATGCTTTGGGATAACAAACTCTTTCATAAGATGATTTTTAAAATAATTAGCAATCATGGCAACACCTCTCACCATTAAATAGTTCTTTCTTATTTCTTTCCCTTCTCTTTTGCTCTCTCTCTCTCTGTACTCTCACTGTTCTATATCCAGACTTTTTTGTTCATGTATGATACAATTAATCCAACCGTTTGCACACTAGAAATTAAAATATTTTGTAAGAAATATCGTATATAAACCAAAATTATGTTCAATTAATTTATTCTTCCTAAAACAGAAAATTGGAATTCACCATACATACGTATCATAAAATTGAAGGTAACAAACTAAGCTCAAATAGCCTCTTAATATGCTATGTAATTATTACATTACTTTTTCCCAATTTTTGTAAAACAAAGCGTATGCTACTTCTAAGCCTTTTTTCCCCAGGTAATCTGTTATATCATGACTTGCACCACTTTATAAAATACATTATAAAACAAGATTTCTTAAAAAGAAAGTTACCCATGACTAAAAATCACAATTTTTTCCAGTGACATAATGACCATCTGATGTACAAAAGAACATCTTGATGGGTGATGGTTGTTTTGTGGTTCACACACACCAAGGACATTTCGGACTGTTTATTAACGGCTGCTTGTTTGTTACAATAACTCCATGTTATGAATATTATATTACGAAGGTTTTGATCCCCAGTCACAGCTGCAGCAGATGGGGTCTGGTTCATTGAAGAGGCTAAGTAGAACTTTATAGTCCATACATGTATGTCTGTTGAAACATTAAAAAGGTCTTGCATGTGCATTGTGGTTAAAGTGGACTTGGATGCACATTGTGGTAACATGGACTTGCATGCACTTTACATGAAATTATGGATGGAAAATGTGAATGAACAAATGCCATCCTCGAAGTACCTTAGCTGTATGGGCATACAAACAACAAGTTATTCGTACAGCCTACCTGTCAAAAATTTAGCAGGTCAGTAGTTCTCCTTCCTTTCTGAATTTGTCTCAGTTTTTAGGGAAATTGCCTTCATTTATTTTACTAAAGAAGAACATCATCCTTAAACAAAAATGAAAAGGTTCAGACCTCATTATTAAGTTAAAGAATTACTACATTGATAATTGGTCTCAGTTAAAGTGTTAGTCATATTCTAACTTTAAAAAAAAAACTATGATTTCTTTTTCAAATTGGCACCCCCCCTACACAGTTATGAGTAATCATTGATTCACAGAATGACTAACTCTTTTAAAGTCAGGAACAAACATTCACATTCTTGCAGTACTATCTCATGAATGTGCTTGAACCAAGTTGAAATTACCATGTCATGGCCTAAGAAAGCTCATAAATAGTAAAAGTCGATAGTGAATTAAGTCCCCTTCCTAAATTAAGGTCTAAAAGTCTACATCTAACTTAGATAACCAGCGGACAGTTGGCCTAACCAAATGTAGACGGATCCTGGAAAGTAGATTTTACAAGGTCCTAATCATTAGAGCCCAACTTTTTCATTTTTAAACTAGCTTAATCTTACATTAGACCTAAGATTGTCTTCTCCTATGTTATCTCTCAAAATGAGCTTCGTGAAAGGGAACAAAATTAAAAAAAACTTTACTGCACTGTACTGTACTACATTATGTAGGTATCTTAGTCTTATATGGTTCAGAATTGTTACTGGTAGGTTTGAATTTTTTCTGACCTAAAAATGAAAGTAGTTAATCAATAGTTGAACATTAAAAAGAGCTTGGATCATCCAAGCTCCATTATTAGGTTCAACTCTTGATTATTCGTGTCTTATTTTCAGAGATAATCCCGCCCGAAAGTCTGGTCCAAGCTGTAACGAGTGACTGGTAGCAATGGCAATCGAGCTGAAAATATTATCTCGCGGCGATGAAAAATGAATAAAAGGTTAGAGTGTAGATTGCACCTGCATTTATCAAACCAAACAATTTAAAATCAATTCATAATGTACAGACACATCTGCAGATTTATGATATCAGCAGATCATTTCATAAATATGATTCAATTAACGAAATGTAAGCGTTATTACAGCTTTACTCACCATCAAACTATTCTCCATGTTCAAGAAATAACGGCGTTGGGCCGACTGACTTGGAGATGCCTGTGTCATTATGTGGATGCAATCAATAGCAACGACAACGCCAGAAAAATGGCAGTTAATATAACATTCTTGTTGGTTGGGTCTGCAGGACAGCCTCTCTTGTTGAACGAAATGACATGTATTGCTCCTTTCTCCTTGCAATGGCTATTGATATGAACTTCACAAGGCGGGACACTGTTTCTCGGGAGGCCTTCTTCATCCAGATGAGTCAATTGAAAAGAACCTGATAATCAAGATGAAAAATATGTTGATACGAAATTAAAACTTCTGTCTCTCTGTTACATCCATCAGCAAATATATATAAACAAAAAAGAGAAACTTCTGTCCATTTCCTTTGGATGTTCATTGGATGATCAAAGAATCACACGCCAGCCCATTACTATCCACAGTTGGTCTCCGGAACATGCATCTGTTGACGACAACGACGTTGTCTGCCACGTAAGAGAAAAACCTTCTTCTATCTTCTGTAGATATAACGATTGTGTAGTTATTTATAAAAAAAACATGGTGAAACATACGCAGCTGTGTACAATATTCCGATATGACGATACAACAACTACAATATCTTTGAATGAGATCTGGCATATGCTGACCACCTTGAATTTCATTAGATAGGTGTAACAGCGTTTAAATAAAATGCATCTGCATTAGTGGAGAAAAATTAAATAACATCCATTTCTATAATCGAGAAAGTATACGAGAAATGAAAGTGAGAGAAAAATACGATTTCCTCAAAAGAACCTTATCTAACGATTACAGTAAAATACTCCAGAACGTGATTGTTTAAAACCTACAATACACATAACACGTGTAGTTCAAGAGCAATTGTCAAAAAAATGTTTAAACAAAATTGATTCTTTTTCATCTATTTTAAGAAAGAAACACAGCAGTATCACATTTTTAACCTTGTTTCAATTCGCTTCATTAAAAAAAGAGTGCAGACGGACTTTGATGAATTAAATTGTTCACAGTCAAAAGTGTACGAAAACTTTTGAAAGACGACGGTTCCCTACATGCCGGTTCGATAGTCTAACGATGAAGTTAAGATGTTTTTCTCACAGTCCAGTTTCATCTCTCTCTCTGTCCTCCTCCTGGTTAACACGCTACTGTATAATTTTTTGGAATAAATTGGTGACGAATATTGATCAGTAAGTTGAAAATATTGGACCTAAGGTGTTTCATTAAACTGTGTTTATCTGTTGACAAATAATCAACTTACCACACACTCTTCAAAATTAAAATCATGAAAACATGCAGCACTGTAACAGTAGCGTTTTATTATTCAATATATCAATAATTTATTTATAAATTTATACTTTATAGTATCAGTATATTGTCAATACTTGTATCTCTATACTATGGTGAAATGAACAATAACCATATAACATCGGTGAATTATCAAATATATTAATTAATATAATAGATGTATCTACTAAAATAAAAGAGAAACGAAAAAATTAAAATATCAATACAAATATAGAAAGCCTTTGTGTCCCCTCAATTAATAGTAAACACACAAACACACAACCGCCCCTATTTGTAAACCAAATATCGTGTACACGATACATTTCATATCTTTGGGTAAATGTATTTTTTACTCATTACATTTTATACATTTCAGACTAATTTTGTCGATATTTGTAAAGGAAATTAAAAGAAAATCACGGTGATCAATCAACTTTTCGTATTATGACTCTGATGGGACACTTTAGGAGAGGTCTTCAAATGAGTTTATCATTCGCTGGTTATCCCTAACCATTGACAAATCCTTCTAATACACTTTTAATTGAATACTGTATGACCAATAGATTGCCTTACTGCAAGAAATGCTTATCATTTAAGGTATGACTGTTACAAAATATTCCCAGACTCTTACAGACAGGGTTGAATGGTAGATTCAAAGGCATAGACAGCTCTTGTTTGGATTTGTTTTGTCGGACTCTCCTAGCCAGGCTATACAATATCGTACATGGCGTGAATTGTTGCAATCAAGAGACGCTATCCAGAAAGCGTCCTGAGTCCTGAAAGATGTCAAATCAGAAACATTTAAAAAGATCTCATTATATAATCATGCAAGGGAAGACTATCATGAAGATTCACTGCTAATAATTATAGGCACTACCCAGGCGCGTACACAGGCGGGGGGGGGGGGGGGGGGGGGGGTTCGGGGGGTTAACCCCCCCTTGGTATTTTTATGTGTGTAAGCCCCCCCCCCATAACCCCCCTAAACTCCCCCCCCCCCCCCTTTGGATTTTTTTTTTTTTTTTTAATTTAAAAAAATAAAAAAATAAAAAAAATTATCCCCATGGCGGTCGGCTGAGTCGTTGCGATTTTGTTGGGACCAAAAAAAAAAAAAAAGGGACCTCTTACCCTCCCCCCCCCCCTTATTCAGCGGCTGGCTGAGTCGTTGCGAAATTTTCGGCCCGATTCATAAATGTTAAACCCCCCCCCCCTTCAAAAAATCCTGCGTACGCGCCTGGCACTACCATACATGTACATGGCATACGAATAAACGAAACTCTTCTTCTTGACTGTATTAAGGCAAAATATACTCCTGAAAGTTTTAATTTGTAGGTATCAAAGAATGCTGATTAAAATTGAAAGTGATACGCTCAAATGACTTTTTCCTCTCGCCAGTCTATAATTCAAAACTGATTTTAAAAATAACTGTTAATCTATTTTAGTATGTGAATTAAATGACGTGTCTAAGAAAATTGATTTCGAGAATATCTGTCTTAAGTAAGATCTAAAAATGAAACAATTATGTGTATATTCTTTTCAAAATCAAAATTAAACACTGTTTTTCTGCTATTTGAATTACCCTGCAATTACAAACGCATGTGAATAAACAAATTAAAGAGCCAACTCATAATATTAAAAAAAATACCCTGGATGTGTTGAAATCCTTTCCCCTGTAATATGAATGTCTTTCTCTTTTTTGTTAATGATCTTATCATTTAAAATATTCTTATATTTATTTCCTCATTCCAAATTGCCCTGTGTACAGGTTCACTGTACTGTCAAATGATTCGTTAATTCACATTGAGGGCCAATAACTGACTCATAGATATCATGTCAACCAAGGGCAGAAACATTGTATTAGTGACTACAAACGATGGGGACTGTTCTACCAACTATCCCGCTCTACGGCTTTGTTGAGTTAGTTATATTTTTATTTTAGTTATGCAAGTTCTCGTGATGTGGCTGAAAGATAAATATCAACGGTCATGCAAGCCTTCAAGAGGTTTGTTTACGAAATCTTAGCTTGATAAGAATACTTTGGCTTTTTGCCTTTTTCGAAATGGAGCCTGGAAGGATTTGAAACGTAAAGCGTGATCATCAAACCTCTTCGATTTCCTTCCTTGTTTGTTAAAATCAATTTGAAATTCGTGTTTCTTATTCAATATAACTTATTTCTTAGCAGTTATGTTCTCGTAGCACATGTTGAAGTACGTTTATACGAACATTTTTCTTCGAGTATAACTTTTTCCTCGAGTAGAATTTTCATTCCATTGATAACGCTGATATTAAATACACTAGCAATATTTTCTCCTATATTGATAAGATAAACCATGAATGCAGTTTGAATATGAAGCATTGCTTTAACATGTTGCAATTAGTAAATGCAAAACATAAAAGTATATCAGTTTGTAGAGCATATTCATGAGAAAAGTAATATTGTTGACTCTAAACATAACAATTCAAGATATTTTTCATATTTAACAGATAAAGGGTAGAAATTGAACCATCTTTTAAAAAATAAATCGTTGTTTAGAGGTATACTTCTTTTTGTAGATTGTACTGAAATTGGTGTAATGGCGAAAAGTACAATTTGTTGTGATCTTTGAAACATCCTAACGAGTATTAGGATTTAGGGCTCGAAAATTAATCCTGAACCTTGTCACTAAATATGTTAAAAACAAACCAACAAACGTTGAAAAAGAAGAAGACTAATAAAAGACATGGACACCCATTTGGTTATTTCCTCATTGGCAAGATCTCAGAAATATATATCCATATCAATGATAAAGATGGCATGTGACACACTGACATTTTGATATCGAATTTCTATTGACAGATGTAATTTAGTATGAACATTTTTTCTTCATTTGGGCAATTATGTTTTCATTTTACTCAAAGGCATCACAAACAAAGATCCTGGTTAAACATATTGATAATGATACAATAATATCGGTTGACGCATTGAAAGTGGGTACTTCCTGTTTTTCTCTGGTATAATTACTCTTTCCAGCGAAGTTTGTTTATCTTTCTGTATTTCCTCATTGGCCGTTGAAACTACCATAATTACGTGTGCGCGCCAATTGTTATCGCACGTTTTCGCGCGTTACCATTGCTGCACTGGACGCATATATTAGAAGGATGACGAACAACTTTTTTGTCATTAATAAGTTCTTCTTGCTGTGAGTCGGATGTGAAGATGACAGCGATGGAGTTGAAACTGGTATTATGTTTTCTTCTTGGCTTCTTCTCCGTTTCATCAGCGGAAAGTCGTGAGTATTATTCTAGTCTTTGTTCAATATTTGCTCTGCACATAATTTTGATTAATACAAGTATTGTACGGAGTTTTCATTTGCAATATTTGCATGGGCCTAGTATGTTTACATATCTGAATTATCAACCATTGGTCTTTCGTGCTATAATCACTATATACATGACAATTACATTCCATTGACATGAAATAGATACTAATTTATGTTAAAAACGAAAAACCTTATCCTGAGGCTGTACAACAGTGCATAACTGTACTGTATGTCTATATGGTCTAACATAATTTACCCAAACATCCTGTAAAAAATTAAGATATTATTACAAAGGTCAATTTTCTTACGTATTTTAAACATAAAGGCCTATCGTGAGAAGCAATAAACTCTAAAAAGGCACCGTTATTGAATTAAATCACACTTTATAACCATACTTGATTTTAAGTTTGGAAAATGGAAACAAGGACAGCCTTTTAGATTAGCGATAAAATAGAATACTAATTGTTATTTGTACTGCTTTTTTCGATTCCTGGATTGGTACATTATTATTTTGTCTGTTCTGCTTCAAATGGCAGAATATCAAGTGATGTTTGTGGAAAAGGGACCAACCCACTATCCATATGCCGGCCGTGTAGGCGTGTTTATCGATGGAAATCGGGGAGGCATTTGTGCTGCTGACTGGGACATGAACGATGCTGAGGTACTCTGCCGGGAGTTAGGCTTTGGCTACCCCTACGGTATCACGGTCGTTGGTGGTCCACCTGCTGGAAACGGTACCGAGTGCTTGTCTAGGGTAAAGTGTTACGGCCATGAAGAACACCTCTCAGAATGCAAAGTTACCAAGAGAACGAGAACAAATACTACAGTTGAAAGTGGCATAGTCTGCTACCCTCCCGCAAGTGAGTGATTTGAGGTGGAAATAGATTCATGATATAATTTACAATAAACCCTTTGAAGGTTTAAATAGGTCAATTGATTTCCATACTTATTAAAGAAATACAAACCTGAAATCAGGCGACTTTGAATCAAGTGTCTATCTCTAGTAAAGGGCTATGGTCACGACAAGTGACTTGTAGATTGTAGGGGATACTCTTAAACACTCTTGACAGGGGAAAATCTGCTATCTTTCACCTGATATTTTTTCCCTATGATATGTGGTAAACAGCAGCTAGGATGGATCTCGGTGATTTTTAGATATGTTTTAGGGAAGAGTATTCAGTCGGTTAAGAAAAAATGTTATACTTGGTTAGGGCAAAGTTTGACATGTTCGATATAAATGGCTACAGCATCAAAGTAATATTGATTAATGTTTGTGAAAAGAAATTTTAAAACCATTTAATAGCAGAGTGGGGAGTAAAGTTATTAAATTGCCAGATCTTATCCGATGAAGTATTATTTTTTTTTAAATAAAACGATTCATTACAGTAGTGATAGTAATACTTTTAAACAATATCATCTTCATAGGACTTTGGTACTGCCCCTTAACTTTGTCTTCTTTACATCTTTTAAACCAAACATGATATTAACAACTATAGACTTATCCTAAATATTTCTAATCGCTTTTAGTAGATACAGGTCTATTGTTTTTTACCGTATAACTTTCCTCATGATAACTTATAACACATACAACTTAACCAGTCATCTTACTATTAAGGAAACTTACCTCATAGTGTCAAGTTCCCCCCTCTTTAAACTCCTCTACACATTGTTGACCATTGAAAAACTTGCAGGTACATCCGAATACGATGATGATTCGGAGTCATCATGGGTATCGTCAATAGATGGGAGTGATGTCGACCCAACTTCATCGCCTTACGACCCATCGACTTATGGTAAATAATTGCTTCAATATAATTGAAAGTTTACAGCTAGACCGACTACAGATCATTGACCATTCTATGCTTGCAGATCTGCTACAGATTGAGATTAAACATACATGCCATGTTAACCCGAGCATGGTTCATCATCTAGATATAATTATGTTTACATTATGCTATTTTCATATATAGTCATTATCGATTTTCTTTTTCTTTTCGTGAAATTATTAAAAGAGCTTTTAAATCACCATCTCAAGTTTTTATTACGAGTGCTAAAATTGTGTTTTCGGACTCGAAGCAAGACTGTCAGCATTTAGGTGCCGGGTATGAACCTGTGTACTTGTACAAAAGTAAGTCACATGTACAGTGAGTATCATTGTAAGTAAGTAGGTTGAGAATTACGACTTTTTCACGGTAGTATTACGAAACCAAATCTACATTAATGATAATGAGAGGTCAAAAATCATATTCCTTTATATATAAAAAAAAAGAAAACATGAATAGATCAATGATACTTACACTTACAGACCTCAGTATCCAACTCTGTCTTCAAACCAATGTCTGAATCGTCATGACAATTGAAGAAACTTTATTTCTTTCCTTTTTACAGATGGTCCGGGTTTGCAGCTTGTAGACGGGCCTGATCAGTATTCAGGCTTCGTACAGGTCAAGCTAGCAAGTGGGAGTTGGAGTCCACTGTATCTTTATTATTATAATGATTTGTTGTCTCGGTTTCAGTATATCTCGAACATCTGTCGTCAGCTTGGATTCGGGGAGCTCAACTTCTGGGATAGTTTTGAATATAGCAGCATGTACAGTATGACAAATGTGACGAGATATCCTTACGGAGTTGCGCACCACCGAAGCTGCATATTTTATTCTAAGTTTCTTAGTTTAATCATTATTCTAGCCATGATATAGATGACAAACAACATTTACAGGTCCGTTTTGAGGGGACCCGAGCGTTTGTGCACCCTGTATTTCTAATGCAGCTGTTTGGTTGTGACAGTAACCCAATGATAAATCGACGTCAAAAGGCCCATTTACACATCCCAAACGAATTGTGGCATTGCCATTTATACTACTGGAAATAAACCTAGTTTGCAATTGTCTTGAACGTTATTGTCAGCACCATGTCATATTAAATTTGGGGGTGTGCCGCTCTAATTGGTCACTTTTTCACCAACAAATACCTGAACCTGTGTCCCATTTCTAGCAAAAATATAATTAAAAATGGTTTCCATCTTTTCTTATTTTAGACGGCGGTCAACATCAGCCTACCTATAGGTCAACCTCGGCCAATTAGCTAGGACAAAGGAATGTTATTTAAGGTCATTCAAGGTGAATGACTGGCAGGTCACCACAAGGGATATCTGCTGATAATCGTTAGATAGGTCGTCATTGCTCATAGCTATCTCCAGGACTGAGAAGACCTTATGTTTAGCTTATCTTCAACCAGATCATCAGGGTGTGTCTCTCAACTGTTCATCATAGCAGTCAATCGCCGTCGCCATTGATCAACACACGCTGATTCGTCGTCGCAGTCAACGTTCGTCGTATCTTCTCTCCAGTCCTTGAATTCTTCCTTCGCATTAGGAGTCTGGGCTAAGTCGAAGTATAAACGTTAAATCTATGGAATTATATTATTTGATCCATGCTACTCTCATAAACTCGGAGAAGACAAACATTTATTTAAACTTCACATCATGAGTTTATTACACGATACTGAAGTTTAGTATTGAATGCCTGTATTCTGTTTACCGTTTCTTAATATTTTGTAAACGACAATGATATGAAGTGTCCTATTTGAGTTACATTAAATGGAATACTAACCTATATTTCTGGAATCCTTTGGTATTATTATTCAGGGTTGTTAAGTAGCCTATTCTCGATTAATGAGCTAATTCAAGCGAGTTATCGCACGTGACATACTGAGTAAAGGAAATGACAAGAATTATTTATAGTAAGGTTGAATCGGCGGCGCATATTTATTGGTAAATGAAAATCATTCTGCCTTCAGGTGCGTCAAACTAAGAATGTATATTGTATGTTTGTTGCTTTATGTTGCCAGTTCATCAACATGATGGCTCTGTACAAAGATAAACATATTCCAGATTGGGTTGTGAAACATATAGTTTCCTACGATAAAACTTAATCATTGTTCTGTGCGTATCAAACATTAAACAATGATAAAACTATTAACCAAATATTTTACATATGTACACTATATAAAAAAGCATTCCAATTATTCATTATTTATAGGATCTATAATTTTGCAGTTGTACTGGGTAAACTTTGTTGTTCTTCTCATTGAGAAAGAAAAAATGACCTCCATAATGTCCATAGATGTATACAAAATACACACATATATTTTATTTTTGTAAAGAGAATGCAGCATTAGCCGTAACTTATGTTAAGCACTATGTTGCCAATGCAGATTTAATTCATGGATTGAACCTCCGAGTGCTGATATATTCTGAGATGATTATAATAATGTTCAATTTTTATATAACGCATACTAAATAATTCGTATCCGGACACCTGCCCCCCCTCGACATCCCTCCCCGGATAACCAACCCCAATCAACTACCCCCTAGGACAACTACCCCCGGAACAACCCCCCTGAAAACTACCCCTAGGATAGTTTTCCGGGGGGAATTGTCCTAGAGGATGGTTGTCGTAGGGGGTAGTTGTACGGGGGTAGTTGTCCGGGGGTAGTTGTCCTAGGGGGTAGTTGTCCGGGGTAGTTGTCCGGGGGTAGTTGTCCTAGGGGGTAGTTGTCCGGGGGTAGTTGTCCGGGGGTACTTGTCCCGCGGGGTAGTCGTCCTAGAGGATGGTTGCCCTAGGGGGTACGTGACTGGGGCTGGTTTTCCGGGGGTAGATGTCCAGGGGGTAGGTGTGCTAGAACCTAAATGATTGTCTCTATGCGCTTAGGTACTGGAACAAGAAAGAGAGAGAGAGAGAGAGAGAGCAAAGAGGAAATACATGATAAATATTTGGTTTTACCGTTTATCACCGTTGAGAGGGCCTTCGGTCCTGAAAAGCGCTATATAAGAACTAGCTATTGTTATTATTATTATTATCACTTACAATTATCAAAGCAGTTACAAAATTCACATTTTGTTTATCTTTAAGAATTGACATGATCGAAACAGAATAGATGTGTTTTTAGGTCGGAACTAAAGTGATGTAGTGAAGGACAATATTTTATAGACTTGGGAGATTCTTACATAGTTTTGGTATGGCATACTGGAAAGCACGGTGCCCATATGTTTTTGTAGATATAACTAGAGGCGTGAATGAATGTTTTGAAGATGAACGGAGATCGCGAGTTGGTCGATGACTTGAAATATTATTTAGGAAATACCTGGGAGCATCATTGTGTTTACAATTATATGCAATAGTTAAGAGTTTAAAAACGATTCTATCTATTACAGGTAGCTAATGTAAATCATACCACAAAGGAGTAATATGAATTCGTTTACGTTTTCGCGGTTCAAGTCTAGCTGCAGAATTGCGTAATCTTTTTTAATTTGAATGTATTAACAACAACACTTCACAACTAGACATGCAATCGTGTCACAACGATGTGCGTGCAATGGCGCACGTGTTTCTACGGTTCAAACGAAAGAGCTTCTCTCGGACTATCCAGAGCAATTTGTAAGAAGTATGTAGCTAATGTGATAGTGGGGATAGGTAGGGCGAAAGAAAGGCCAACAAAAAGGCCCGAAACTGACAAAATGGCGCATGGACGGTCACGCATGAGGAGTTCCGAAGAATGAAGAATACAGCGATGTAAAGGGATACTATACTAGACTATGCCTACGAAGTTTGAAGGGAATTGGAATAGAGGAATGATTGATTGATTTTATTCGTCAAGTATAGCACATTGAATGCTTACATAAAGCAAAATGAAACGAGAAGATACATTGACAGGATAACCCATGAAAGCCGGAAAAGGCTTATTTCCAACGGGGTCCTATAAAGTACGTGTACAGTACGGCATGAGAATAAAATATCACAACTAATAACTACTACGAATATTACGAATAAATAATATAACATAAACAACAACAAAAATTTCTAGAACTTATAGCAAACAATGATCTACGGTATATTATGCAAGATTAAACTTAAAAACATGCGCTACACATAATGAACTGTGATTTAAGATAACTGATATTACTGTTCTTGAAGGGATTCATGCTTTAGGTATTGTTTTAATACACTTTTAAAGTGTGAAAAATTCTTAACTATTTTGACATGTTTTGGGAGAGAATTCCAAAATTGGATACCATTAAAATAAAAAGAGTTTCCAATTTGTCCTTTTCGCTTGGGTAAAACAAAATTAAAATGACTATTTCTTGTATCGTATCCATGGATATTTGAGACACGAGTAAAATTATTAGTAATATAATGATCTACATCTGAGTAGTAAATTTTATGGACATGGTGTAACACGAGTTGTTTAGACCTTTGACCTACATAGAGTATACCTGCTTCTTCAAGTTCATTTTTCCCGACGTGTGTTCTTGGGCCTAAGCAATTAATAAATCTTACCATCTTATTCTGAATGATTCTTAACTTTTTCTTATCCATCTTGCCCAAACTACTGTACAAAACAGCATTAGCATAATCAAATAAACATTGTATCAAAGCAAAACGCAAAATACGTCTCGACTTCATGTTCATACAAGTTTGGTATCTATACAAAAATTTTAAGCGAGAATTAGCCTTTTTGGCAATTGAATCTACCAAACCTGTCCATGACAGATCACTAGTTAAATTTATTCCTAAATATTTTACTGAATCTTTACTCTCAATCACTTGATTATTATAGGTAACCTTGAAGTCACGTGTATATTTAAACTTTCCCTTCGAACAAAATAAAATACTTTCTGTTTTTCCAACATGTAAACTAAGCTTGTTGTCTGTCTTCCATTCGATGCATTTTGCCAATTCTGCACTTAGTTTTTCTTCAATTGACTTAGGATTTGTATCTGAATATAGTAACACACTATCGTCAGCATATAAAAGTAATTTAGAATCATTAACACAAGTATACATATCATTAATATAACACATAAAAAGAATGGGGCCTAAAATGCTCCCTTGTGGAACCCCGCATTTAATAGGCTGGGAATCAGATATTACCTTCTGCATAGTTACCACTTGATGACGATTAGTTAAATATGATCTAAACCATTTAACACATGCCGAATCCAAACCCATCACTTCCAATTTCTTTAACAGTATGTTATGATTTACAGTATCAAAGGCTTTTTGTAAGTCCAGAAGAACCATTCCAACAAAGCGCCCTTGAGAAACTTCATTCCTAACAAAATCCGATAAATGTATTAAACATGTTTCAGTGGAATATCCGTTACGAAAGCCGGACTGAAATTCATATATTAACTTTTTTTCTTGAAAATATTTTTCTATTTGAGCATGAACCGATTTTTCCAAAATTTTTGAAACTACGCTTAAAACACTGATAGGCCTATAATTACCAACGTCAGTTTTGTCTTTATTTTTATGTAGCGGTGTTACTTTTGCAATTTTCATGTCGTCAGGAAAGGTAGAAGACATAAGACATAAATTGATTATATAATTCAAAGGTTCATACAAATTTCTCGCCCCATCTTTTAAAAATCTGGCTGGTATCATATCTAGTCCAGTACTTTTCGATACTTTCAACTTGTTTAACTCATCTAAAACAAACTTTTCTGTAACTGGAGAAAAGTGAAAACTATCTTTTGAGATGTCTTTCTCGTCATAAAACTTTTGAAATCTTTCACTGTCGGCATGAAATTTGTTCGTGTTTACTGGTAATTTACACGCTAACTTGTCAGCCACAGTTGTAAAATAATTATTGAACTCATTTGCTATTCTTGATTTATCATGACATAATTCTCCCTGGACATTAATAACTGTCTCTTGAGCACTTTTCCCTTTGCCTTTTAGACCTAAACCCTTCAAATTTTTCCATAACTTCCTGGAGTCATGTTTATTTTCTTCAATTTGATCTTGAAAATATTCGACTTTAGCTCTTTTAACCTTTCTTTGTATTAGATTCCTTAATGCTTTGTATTTTCTTGCGAGATCCAAATTACTAATATCCCTTTTCATATTTTTGTAAGCTACATTCCTCTCTTTAATTATCGCAATAATTTCATTGTTCATCCATTTTTCTGTTCTTTGCTTGATTCCTACTTGTTTAAGAGGTGCACTCATATTAACTATTGATAAAAAAAGTAGTTTTAAAATTTGCCCATGCCATATTTACTTCGTTACATTCTGTTATTTTAGACCAATCGGCTAGAGATAAATTTAAATTGAAATCATCTACATTATAACTTTTCATTCTTCTAATGGATATAGTTTTGTGGTGCCCAAACACGGGCCTAATAAGCTTCCTTGAGCAATAAGTTAGTGAATGATCACTTATGCCAAGGTCAATAACGCCACTTTGACATATATGCTCTTCCTTACTACATAATACGTGATCTATTAATGAGAAAGTCGTCTGTGATGTACGAGTGGGCAGATTTATAAGTTGGTTCAAACCATTTAAATTCAATATAGAAAGGACATAGAAAGGACTCACATACTAACACAATCATGCGGAAAATAAAATGGCGTCTTAATTGGCCCCCTTGGCGATTTTCAAAAATCCGGCTTCGAGTTGCACTCTGTATTGCAACTCGGAATATCACTGAACAATTTCAAGGAAAACAAATTAACGGGAAGAGGGCGAAAAGCAGTCTGAAAAATGACATCATAGTCGATACGTGTTATAACATGGCGGAAACTCAGCAGAATTTGTATAGTGACCATTGTTCAAACGCAATTTACTCAACAAATTTTGTGATAACATATAACGTTTTTGGTATCAGTCGAAAGAACACTTAATTGCGGTCAGTTTGACACCATTATAATCTGCGTGCATTAAACTGGCTGATACGTATTGCATAGTAAAATCATAATTTTGGGCGATAAGTTTGCACTGACGCCATCGAATTTTACAAATCTTTGCAGTAAGTTGTCACATATACGGAATAATGTGTCCCCCACTTTAGAGCAAGTTGAAGTTTATATTTTGCTATTTTTCTTGAAAACTGCATATTTGGAGGGCAATTTTCTCGAAGAAGGTCAGGTTTAGGGTATATATTTTTTTATTTGGCCGGAAAGGGCATCTCTTTAAGTATCTAAATCGAAAAAAAGTTACGGGTTAGGCTGGAAACGATGGACGGCCACAGAAAGAAAGCCTATTTCCAGAACTTTAGAGGGCGCTATTTATTTTTTGCATATTCATTTGAGCTTGAAATTTAGCATGGCTATGTGCAATTATGAGATAAAGATCCTGCAAGAAATTGAGACGAAACAGAATTGGTATGAGCAAGTTATGGCAATTTTCGACTTTTAGTGGTCCATTTTTCAAGTATTTTATACATTTTTCACGGAGTCGGTTCCGGATTTTGAATTTCGAGTACGAAAATAATGACAAACATAATTGTTGTAACATGTAAATATATCGACATGAACAAATTATATATAGGTCCAGTATTTCATAGATTACCAAAAAGTGGCAGAATAGTAATACATCTATAAATCCGTAATTTAAAAACTTGTTACGAAAAAGTATAGTGAGCGCTGTAAAGGTCAAAAGAGACAAGGAGTAAAGGACCTAACTAGGAACAACAAGCACTACCTGCAAAACGAATGAGAAATCTAGAAGAGAAAAAGAAGAATATTAATTGGGCTGAATGTGAACGAAAACATTGGAATGACGAATATCGTCATTGAAATTAATGGGGCAGAATGTGAACGAAAACATTGCAATTACGAATATCGTCATTGAAATTAATGGGGCAGAATGTGAACGAAAAAAAGGCAATGACGATATTCGTCATTGCAATAATGTCAGTAAATGAAAAATAATTCAATGCAAAGAATAATACTGATACAAGAATACAAAACAAAAGACTACTGTTGATTGAACAGTAATGGTTATAAAACGACATTTAGACATAGATCTGCATATTATTACATGTACACCAGATATACTACGTAAATATGTGTATTAATAATAATAATTAGGTGAAGGTGTTAATGGGAACTAGAAGATAGCACAAGTGCTAGTCGAGCCTAGTTATATTCTTTGGCAAGATTTTTTCAAAATTCATTAATATATATGAATGCAAAACTTTTTTTTTGTATCAAGATATATTACATAAATAATAATACAGTATTATCAACTTTTTTACACTTCTAACAGAAAAGAAAAAGAAGAAGTTCAAGTGCTAAAGCATTATAATGAAGGATAACAAATATTTGAACAAATACACCCATCACTATGTTCATAAAATGAAAAGGATGTATTATTTAAAATAAAATCATACAGATGTGTGGACATGCACAAATCCTGTGAAAGCTAAAGGGCAGCTACAATCGTTGACAATCGTTAAGCAAGGGATGGGGTTGAGCCCTATTCATTAACATAGATGGTAGGTGGAAAAATGTCTCCGAAAAAGATCGAAAACCTCGCTGTTTTGAGTCTATTTTCATATGGGAGATCATTCCACAGCTTTGTTTGTAAAAACGGAATACAAAATTTTCCTTGCGTTGTTTTACATTTTGGTTGAGAGAGTAAGCCACTTTCCTTTCTCCTTGTTGCATATCTGTGCTGTATCATCTGACAATTATGGACTAAAGAGTGTGGTAATTCATATTTTACCAAATCATAATTAAGTTGATACAAGAAGTTCATGAAGTGTAACAATATTTAATATTTCTAGACTTTAAAAAGGAGGATTGGAGTCTGTTCTAAATGGACTGAATGTAATTGTTTTCATTGCCATTATTTCACTTAAATATATAGGGTGGTATTCTCGGAAATAGACTGAGTTAAACCTGGCCCCTGCCCCCCCCCCCCCCACTCCGTGATCGGAGGGATACCATGCGTATTACTAAAATGGCCGGAAAAGGGGTACTTTTCGCTCACCAAAGTCCGGTTCGTAGTACACAAAAGCCCGTTTTACACACCGGACCTTAATAGGGGGTGTTTTCAAAAGGAGGGAAAATGCATATGCGTACCCTAAATAACACTGATTGGGGGGGGGGGGGGGCTGGCCTTACTTGATCCGTGGACAATTTAGGCCAGATTTAACTTTAGTACATAAACTAACTCAATTACATGCCTAGAAACTGATCCATGGATTAAACTCCTGGCTAAGTTAGTATCTGTACCAAAGTTAATTCATGGATCAATTACCATGGTTACATTTTCTGCACATGCTCAGTATACACAACATCTACTATTACAGCAACGGACATATAGGGCAGGGGTATAATAAAACATCAAAATCAATTTATATGAAATAGGTGACAGGATGTATGATGGTGGTACCCCCCTACCCCACACGCTCCTTGGTTTATAATACTTCATGTTTGAACTCTTTTTCCCTATCTGCATCTCTCTCTCCCTTTCTCTCTCTCTGTCTCTGTCTCTCTTTCTCTCTCTCACTATCTCACATCATTGTAAATTGCTCATGTTCATGGCAACACCTCTCACCATTAAATAGTTCTTTCTCATTTCTTTCCCTTGTCTTTTGCTCTCTCTCTCTCTCTGTACTCTCACTGTTCTATATCCAGACATTTCTTTCATGTATGATACAATTAATCCAACCGTATGCACACTAGAACTTAAAATATATGTAGGAAATATTGTAGATAAGATAACCAAAATTATGTTCAATTAATTTATTCTTCCTAAAACAGAAAATTGGAATTTACCATACATACGTATTATAAAATTGAAGGTAACGAATTTAGCTCAAATAGCCTCTTAATATGCTACTTGAAATGATTAGAATTTCAATGTTATGTATTTATTACATTACTTTTTCCCAATTTTGTTTAGAACAAAGCTCATGCTACTTCTAAGCCCTTTTTTTCTCCAGAGAATCTGTTATATCATGACTTGCACCACATTATAAAATACATTATAAAACAAGACTTCCTAAAAAGAAAGTTACCCATGACTCAAAATCACAATTTTTTTCCAGTGACACAATGACCATCTGATGTACAAAAGAATATCTTGATGAGTGATGGTTGCTTTGTGGTTCACACACACCAAGGACATTTCGGACTTTTTCTATTAACGGCTGCTTGTTTGTTACAATAACTCCACGTTATGAAGATTATATTACGGAGGTTTTGATCCCCAGTCATAGCTGCATCATATGGGGTCTGGTTCATTGAAGACGCTAAGTAGAACTTCATAGTCCATATATGTATGTCTGTTGAAACATTAAAAAGGTCTTGCATGTGCATTGTGGTTAAAGAGGACTTGGATGCACATTTTGGTAAAATGGACTTGCATGCACTTTACATGAAATTATTGGTGGAAAAATGTGAACGGACACATGCCATCCTCGAAGTAACTTAGCTGTATGGGCATACAAACAACAAGTTATTCGTAAAGCCTACCTGTCAAAAATTTAGCAGGTCAGTAGTTCTCCTTCCTTTCTGAATTTGTTTCAGTATTTAGGGAAATTGCCTTCATTTATTTTACTAAAGAAGAACATCATCCTGAAACAAAAATAAAACGGTTCAGACCTCATTAAAAAGTTAAAGATTTAATCCATTGATAATTAGTCTTAGTTATAGTGTCACTCATATTCTAACTTTAACAAAAAACTCTGATATTTCTTTTCATATAGGCACCCCTCCTCACACAGTTATGAATAATCATTGATTCACCGAAGGACTTACTCTTTTGAAATCAGGAACAAACATTCACCTTTCTTGCAGTACTATCTCATGAATGTGCTTGAACCAGGTTGAACTTGCCATGTCATGGCCTAAGACAGCTCATAAGTAGTAAAAGTTGATAGCCAATTTAGTCCCCTTCCTAAAGTAAGGTCTAGAGGTCTACATCTAACTTAGATAACCAGCTGACAGTTGGCCTAAGCTAGATGTAAACGGAGCCTGGAATGTAGATTTTACAAGGCTCTAATCGTTAGAGCACAACTTTTTCATCTTTAAACTAGTTTAATCTTACATTAGACCTAAGATTGTCTTCTCCTATGTTATCTCTCAAAATGAGCTTCGTGAAAGGGGACAAAATTAAAATAAATTTTACTGCACTGTACTGTACAACATTCTGTAGGTATATTAGTCTTATATGGTCTATAATTTTTAATGGTAAGTTTGAATTTTCTTCTGACCTAAAAATGAAAGTATTTAATCAACAGTTGAACTTAAACAAAAGAGCTTGGATCATCCAAGCTCCTTTTTAGGTTCAAGTCTTGATTATTCGTGTCTCATTTTCAGAGATAGTCCCGCCCGAAAGTCTGGGCCAAGCTGTCACAAGTGACTGGTAGCCATGGCAATCGAGCTCAAAGTATTAGCTCGCGGCAATGAAAAATGAATAAAAATTTCGAGTGTAGATTGCACTTACATTTATCAAACCAAACAATTTAAAATAATTATGTATTACACATCTGCAGATTTATGATATCAGCAGATCATTTCATAAATATGATTCAATTAACACAATTTAAGCGCAATTACAGCTTTACTCACCATCAAACTATTCTCCCTGTTCAGGAAATAACCGGCGTTGGGCTGACTGACTTGGAGATGCCTATTTAATTATGTTGATGCAATTATTAGCACCGAAAACGCCAGGAAAATGGCAGTAATTATAACATTTTCGTTGGGTCTGCAGGACTGCCTCTCTTGTTGAACAGAATGACACGTATTGCTCCTTTCTCCTGACAATGGCTATTGACATGGACTTCACAAGGCGGGACACTGTTTCTCGGGAGGCCTTTTTCATCCCGATGCATCTATTGAAAAGAACCTTTTACGTTTCGCATTATGACTTTGAAGTGATACTATTTCATATTTTCTCAAGTTTCGTTGTACTTTCTTTAACAGCATTAGCCTTCAATCCACTTCACCCATGTGTAATATATATAAACTTTCTATATATGTTATCCATTAATATCAACGATTTTGAATTAAAAGCCGCCACAAAAACGGATGCGTATTTTATTCGAAATTGTGTGATTCTCCTAAAGATACAAATGGAACAGTTATCATATATGATATCATAGTTACCGCAAATTATCTTTCAGGAGCAACGGCAAATGATAATGGTTCACATTTTTGAAATATACTAGTTGTTTGACTTTATATCAATTCAGCCTTATCCGAACGTTCCCTAATCTTACTAATTGTACATGTTAACACCACGCAATGAGTAGAGGTCTTCAAAGGAGTTTATTGTTACCTGGGCATCCTAGACATTGACTTATCCTGATTAACTTGAATACTGTATAACTGAAAGATTGCTCTACTGTAAGAAATGCCTAAACTGATAGAATAACTAGTCCAGAATATTCCAAGATTACATAAGACGGGGTTAGAGAGTAGAGTCAAAGACCTAACAATTTCCGATTTGTAGTTGATTTGTCGAACTCTCCCAGCCAGGCTATAAACGTTGTCATACATCACGTTGTTTTTTGCAATCATGAGACGCTATCCAGAAAGCCTCTTGAAATATGTAAATCAGAAACATTTCGAAATAAGTCATTATATAATCATGCTTATGTGCAAGGGGAAAATAGCACGAAGATACACTGCTAAAATAGAATGGTAGGCACTTAAATACATTAATATGGCATACAAATTAATGAAACTATTCTTCTTGACTATATTGAGGAAAAATATACTCTGGATAACTTACTCCTGAATGTTTAAAATGTCTTTGTCTCAAAGAATGTTGATTAAATAGAAAGTGATATCTTAAAATGACTCTTTCCTCTTGCCAGGCTAATGCATTAGAACATATTAAAAGGTTCTTAGAATATGAACTTAAATGATGAGTATAAGAAAATTTCACTCGTTGGTTTCGAGATTCTTTATCTTTGTAAAGTCTAAAATTTCGACTACTATGTGGTTATCTTTTTTTCAAACTCTAAATTGAATACTGTTTATCTGTTGTTTGAATTGCCATTCAATAACAAAACACATATGATTAAATGAAATAAAGAGCCACTCTATAATGATAAAACAAACCTGGATTTGTTCGAATCCTTTCCCCTGTAAAAGATATATATATATTTTTTGTTTTGTTAAAGAAGTTTTAATTTAAAATGTTCTTATATTTATTTCCTCATTCCAAATTGCCATATTTCCAGGTTACTTGTATTTCAAAAAGATTGGAAAATTCATATTGAGGGTCAATAAATTACTCGTGATTAAGCACATACTACCTGTTGCGGATTTCCATTTTCTGTCCCTTTCTTTTGGGTATCATGTCAACGAAGGGGAGAATCATAGTATTAATGACTACAAACGATTAGGACTGTTATACTAAATCTATCCCGCTCTGCGCTTTGTTGAATTAATTTTATTTCATTTTAGTAATGTAAGTTCTCATGCCGTGGCTGAAGGATAAACCTCAACAGACATGCAAGCCTTCAAGAGGTTTGTTTATGATATTTTAGCTTGATAAGGATACTTTGGCTCTTTGCCTGTTTTGAAATGGAGCCTGGAAAAATTTGAAATGTAAAGTGTGATCATCGCATTTCTTCGACGTCCTTCCTTGTTTGTTAAAAACTTCAAACTTTACAAAATAAAGCGCTAAAAACTGTCTTAAAGGGATCCGGTAACTTTGTCTCAGATTCTGAAATAAAATTCTGGATTTAGCTCATGATGCAATGATAATTATAAACCTTTAGGTCAGTCAGGAACCCCATGACTTTTACAAGCCGATCGCCTGTCTGATTATCAAGATATTTATGATTGGAATTACAAATTTTGAAAACCGTTCGCCTGACGGTTTTCATAACACTACAGTCTATTGGGGAAAACGAGTATGGTAAAACCGGTCACTCAAAGATTTTTACTTTTTTGAGGCACTTCTTGATCATTTTGAAGCGCAATTTTTTTAGGGCTTCAATATTACACCATATCACAGACATTGATAACACGTAGGGCCGTGTATCTCAGATTTAACAATGTTAAACGATCCCTTTAAGGAAAGATCCAAGATTCCCAACAGATCAGTTGTTCATACTTTTGAAGTTAAATAACATTTTAGAAAGATTAAAAAAAAGGACATTAATAGTTATGCACCAAATATTTTATAATAATGCACCAAAACCTATTTTACATTTCTTTAAAAAGCGCAACCCTATGTATAATACCCGACACTCTTTTCAGAATTTTGTATTACCTAAAGGCCAAACGAATTATAAAATAAGGAGTTTAAGTTATAGAGGAGCGAAATGCTGGAACACACTTTTACAGGAACTGTAATATAATATCCCAATACATAACCAGAAAATAAAAGTGCCAAAAAGGGTAAATTAGAATCTTTTAATACTGCGTTACAGCTTAAATTAGTTTTAGAAGCTGATACAATTTTGTATCGGTTATCAACTGTTTTCCTCGAATAGAACGTTAATTCCGTTGGTAATGCTGATAATAAAAAACACTAGCAATATCTTTTCATATATTGAATTAAAAAGGGAACAACAATGCTGTTTGAATATGAAGCATTACTCTAACCTGGTGTAATTAGTAGATGCAACACATAAAAGTATATTCGTCTGTAGAGCATATTTATGATTAAAGCAATATCGTTCACTCGAAACATCACCATTCAAGCTATATTTCATATTTAGCAGATAAAGGGTAGAATTGGAACCATCGATTAACAAAATTAATTATTGCTGTTAGGAGGTATACTTCTGTTTTGCAGATTATAGTGAAATTGGTGTAATGGCAACAAATTTAATTTGTTTTGATCTTAAAAACATCCTAACGAGTATTTAAATTTAGGGCTCGAAAATAAATCATGGATCTTGTCACTAAATATGTTAAAAACAAATCAACAAACGTTGAAAAAGAATAAAACTAAAAAAGACATGGATACCAGTTTCGCTTTATTTCCTTATTGGCAAGATACAAGAAAACTATATCCATATCAACAATAAAGATGACATCTGACACACTGACATTTTGATATCGACTTTCTATTGACAGATGAAATTTAGTATGAACATTTTGTCTTCATTTGGGCAATTATGTTTTTTATTTTACTCAAAGGCATCACAAACAAAGATCCTGGTTAAACATATTGATAATGATACAATAATATCGGTTGACGCATTGAAAGTGGGAACTTCCTGTTTTTCTCTGGTATAATTACTCTTTTCAGAGAAGTTTGTTTATCTTTCTGTATTTCCTCATTGGCCGTTGAAACAGCAATTACGTGTGCGCGCCATTTGTTCTCGCACGTTTTCGCGCGTTACCATTGCTGCACTGGACGCATATATTAAACGGATGACGAATAACTTGTTGTTATTAATTAGTTCTTCTTGCTGTGAGTCTGATGTGAAGATGACAGCGATTGAGTTGAAACTGGTTCTTTGCTTGCTTCTCGGCCTCTTCTCCGTTTCATTAGCGGAAAGTCGTGAGTATTATCACAGTCTCTGTTCGATTCTTGCTCTGCACATAATATTGATTAACTCTTAAGCTGCCCCTATGCAATTCACCCAGTGCCACAGTGCTAATCCCTATTGTGCCCGCTACTAATCTCATGTGTGCTAAGTTAATTTAGGGTTGGTTCAAGTGCGTGTAGTTTAAATTGTTACTATGTTTGATCCACTATAACATCTCATCTGTATATTGTATAACAAAGAATTGTACGTTAAAGTTGTACGAAATTTAACCCTCTTTCTGTTGATACCAATATCATTTCATGAATCTGTAATTTTGGTAAAGTAAATAAGCACTATCAGTGAGTTGTCAAACCAATCCGTTGTCTCATTTCCCGCACACAATCTGAGGGGCCATGATCAAAACTGACAAATTTGATGATAAAATATCGCAATTTTCTCAGGAAAATCCAATGTAACGGTATACGTGAAGCACGCAAAATCAAAACAACAATAAACCCCCTCCACAAATAGAGTAAGCATTCATGCGTGCACGCAATGCGCATCGCACAATAGGCATAAACAATTAGCTTGTGTACTTATGCACGAAAATGTGTCCGTGGCACGCGAGCGGATGAGAGTTTATGTGTCCATGGCAAGTCAACAGAAACCCGATTATGTGTGCGTGGCACGCCAGTGCATGCACAGAACAGTGTTCTTGGCACGATAAGAGTTAATAAAAGTATTATACGGAGTTTTCATTTGCAATATTTGCATGGGCCTAGTATGTTTACAAATCTGAATTATCAACCATTGGTCTTTCGTGCTTTAATCACTATATACATGATATATTACATTCCATTGAAATGAAATAGATAACAATTTCTGTTAAAAAACAAATAACCTTATCTTGAGGCTGTACAACAGTAAATAACTGTACTGTATGTCTATACGTGTCTAACATAATTTACATCTTGTAAAAAACTTAGGATATCATTACAAAGGTCAATTTTCTTCCGTATTTTAAACATAAAGGCCTATCGTGAGAAACAATAAATTCTAAAAAGGCACCGTTATTAAATTAAATCACACTTTCTAACCATACTTGATTTTAAGTTTGGAAAATGGAAACAAGTACAGCCTTTTAAATTAGCGATAAAATAGAATACTAATTGTTATTCGTACTGCTTTTTTCGATTCCTGGATTGGTACATTATTTTTTTGTCTGTTCTTCTTCAAATGGCAGAATATCAAGTGCTGTTTGTGGAAAAGGGACCAACCCACTATCCATATGCCGGCCGTGTAGGCGTGCTTATCGATGGAGATTGGGGAGGCATTTGTGCTGCTGACTGGGACATGAACGATGCTGAGGTGGTCTGCCGGGAGTTAGGCTTTGGCTACCCCTACGGTATCACGGTCGTTGGTGGTCCACCTGCTGGAACCGGTACCAAGTGCTTGTCTAGGGTAAAGTGTTACGGCCATGAAAGTCGGCTCTCAGAATGCAAAGTTACGAAGAGAACGCGAACACATACTACAGTTGAAAGTGGCATACACCCACAACAAAAAGTGAGTCATTTGACACATTTAAGCATAATTTTCGTGAGTCAGGTGTAAATTGACTCATTAGTAACAACCAATGAGTCTCTATTGACTCATTTATATTTCACCAGTGTGTCAATCATGAGCTGACGCATTTGCAAAATGCTTCGACTGACTCACATGGTCGTAAAAAATGAGTCAAGATCGACATAAGAGCATTTTAGAAGAAAAAAAGTGAGTCAACTTGAAAGTGAGGCTGTATGCATGCGCGCGCATGCTTTCGTGACGTCATCCAAAATGCGCATTGTCGAGCCATATTTGAATTCCCGATCGACGACGCGACGTCGCCATCTTATATCTTGGATTCAGAAGAGTTTTGACTGCAGCTAGTGAAAAATTGGTACGCATAATTATTCATATGGTTTTAAACGATGATTTTTATGACTGGATTCGTGGGCTGAATCTTCTGATTATTATACAAATGATGCATGCGTTCATTTTACGATATCCGCACTCGAGTTGATGAGACTGTGTGTAACTTAACTATATAGATTCTACTGTATCGCACGAAGCCGGGTCGAATGAAAACATGCATGATCTTGCATCATTGTTTTATACAACGAAACTCCTAGATCCTTGTTATTTGATGTAAAACGAATTAATTCAAGATTGTTTCGTGACAGTATGGGTGACAAATAAATCTCAAGTAAAGGCTTAATTTAGTGCGTACAAAGTAGATTTTTCAGATTTGGGTAGCGGGACCACCGATTACATCGCTAAAATGTGATATTTTAGGATATATTTTCCATTGCAAATGTGGACAGTGACTCTGGCATGGTATGGTATGTGTGTGATAGGCCTAGGGAGTAGGGGGGGGGGGGGGTCTATGTCATGATGCACCCACAACAAAAAGTGAGTCACCCTTACTCAAATTGATGAGTCACTGGTTTGTCCGTACAGCGAAACACTTGAAGGATCATGTGAGTCACTATGACTCGATACAAATGAGTCTCTTAGATAAATAAGACTCATTTGTATCGAGTCATAGTGACTCACATGATCCTTCAAGTGTTTCGCTGTACGGACAAACCAGTGACTCATCAATTTGAGTAAGGGTGACTCACTTTTTGTTGTGGGTGTAGTCTGCTACCCTCCCGCAAGTGAGTGATTTGAGGTGGAAATAGATGCATGATATAATTTACCTTAAACCCTTTGAAGGTTTAAATAGGTCTATTGATTTCCATACTTATTAAAGCAATACAAACCGTAAATCAGGCGAATTTGAATCAAGTGTCTATCTATGGTAAAGGGCTACGGTCACGACAAGTGACTTGTATATTGTTGTGGATACTCTTAAACACTCTTGACGGGGGAAAATCTGCTATCTTTCACATGATATTTTTTTCCCTATGATATGTGGTAAACAGCAGCTAGGATGGATCTCGGTGATTTTTCGATATGTTTTAGGGAAGAGTATTCAGTCGGTTAAGACAAAATATTATACTTGGTTAGGGCAAGGTTTGACTTGTTCGATATAAATGGCTACAGCATCAAAGTAATATTTATTAATGTTTGTGCAAAGAAATTTTAAAACCATTTAATAGCAAAGTGGGGAGTAAAGTTATTAAATTGTCATATCGTATCCGAAGAAGTATTTTTTTATTTTTATAAAACGATTCATTACAGTAGTGATAGTAATACTTTTAAACAATATCATCTTCATAGGACTTTGGTACTGCCCCTTAACTTTGTCTTCTTTACATCTTTTAAAACAAACATGATATCAACAACTATAGACTTATCCTGAATATTTCTAATCGCTTTTAGTAGATACAGGTCTATTGTTTTTTACCGTATAACTTTCCTCATGATAACTCATAACACATACAACTTAACCAGTCATCTTACTATTAAGGAAACTTACCTCATAGTGTCAAGTTCCCCCCTCTTTAAACTCCTCTACACATTGTTGACCATTGAAAAACTTGCAGGTATATCCGAATACGATGATGATTCGGAGTTATCATGGGTACCGTCAATAGATTGGAGTGATGTCGACCCAACTTCATCGCCTTATGACCCATCGACTTATGGTAAATAATTGCTTCAATATAATTGAAAGTTTACTGCTAGACCGACTACAGATCATTGACCATTCTATGCAAGCAGATCTGCTACAGATTGAGATTAAACATACATGCCATGTTAACCCGAGCATGGTTCATCATCTAGATATATACTATATATACTAACTATGTTTACATTATGCTACCTTCATATAGTCAATATTTATTTGTTGTTCTTTTCTCGAAATTAATGAAAGAACAAGCTTTTAAATTACCATCTCAAGTCTGATTAAGAGTGCTAAACTTGCTTCTGTATTTTCTAACTAAGCAAGACTGTCAGCTTTTCAGTGCCGGGTATGAACGGTGCACTTGTATTTGCCCTGTGGGCCAGTAGTAAGGCCAGAGGGTATCATTGTAGGTAAATAGGTTGATATGTACGACTTTCCCACGGTATTATTACAAAACCATCTCTACAGTAATGATAACGAGAAGTCAAAAGTCGTATTCCTTTATATTAAAAAAACTAAAACATGAAAAGATCAATAACACTTACACTTATCTATCTCAGTATCAAAGAGCCAGAGTCTGAATAGCCATAATAATTGAAGAAACTTTATTTCTTTCTTTTATACAGTTGGACCGGGATTGCGGCTTAGAAACGGACCTGATCAGTATTCAGGCCTTGTAGAGGTTAAGCTGGCAGTTGACAGTTGGAGTCGACTGTATCTTTATTATTATGATATTTGGGATTTGTCTCGGCATCAGTATATCTCGAACATCTGTCGTCAGCTTGGATTCGGGGAGCTAAACTTCTGGGATAGTTTTGAATATAGCAGCACGTACAGTATGACAAAGGTGACGAGATGTGCTAACTGAGTTGCGCAACACCGAAGCTGCATATTTCATTCTAAGGACTATTATAAAGGGGGGGGGGGGGGAGGGGGTTATCATACTAATTATTATAAAGATGACACACAAAAGTTCAAGATCTGTTTCGAG
This sequence comes from Strongylocentrotus purpuratus, assembly GCF_000002235.5. Classification (NCBI taxonomy): domain Eukaryota; kingdom Metazoa; phylum Echinodermata; class Echinoidea; order Camarodonta; family Strongylocentrotidae; genus Strongylocentrotus; species Strongylocentrotus purpuratus. The sequence continues at coordinate 24,166,139 of NW_022145602.1, forward strand.
GTGCCAGAGCGTGTGTGCATCATGTATTTCTAAGGCGGCTGCTTGGTTGTTTCATAATGACATATGGACGTCAATAGGCCCAAGTACCATTTTGAAAGTTCGTCGAACTTTTGGACTGCCATTTACACTACTGAAAAAAATAAAATATTGTCTTGAGAATATAAAACCGTCGACATTAAGTAGGCACAGTACGTCTCACTTAAAATCGAATCAGCTTCAGTATGACGTTGGTGGCGCCGATCCTTTGCCGAATGCACCTGAATTCCTTTGATAGATAAATATATCGGTTCTAGGACATCTAACCCCTGGACATCAATCCCTGATAACAAGCCCCAGTCAACTACCCCCTAGGACCTAGGGCAACCACCCTCTAGAACAACTGCCCCTAGGACAACTTCCCTCTAGGACAGCTACCCCCGGACATCTACCTCAAGAAAACAAACCCCACGGAAAACTACCCCCGACAACTACCCCCTACAACAACCATCCTCTAGGACAACCACCACCCGGACAGCTACCCTAGGGGTAGTTGTCCGGGGGTAGTTCTCCTTGGGGGTAGTTGTCCTGGGGTCAGTCGTCCTAGAGGGTGGTTGCCCTAGGGGGTAGTTGTCCAAGGGGGTACTTGACTGAGGGTGCTTATCCATGGAGGGGGGGGGGGGGTGGATTTCCAGGGGGTAGGTGTCCGGATACGGAATTTATCATCATCGTAACCTGCTTTTACACTGCAATACAAAATTGTCACTTTTGTCACATGACGAAAAATCGAAATAGAAAAATTCCTTCAATTGATTTTTTTTTTTGAACGCCTGCCGAGATTGTGTAATATAAATGCTCGCTCTTTAAAATTCGAGACGAATCATTTTTTTTTTGCTCATGTGACTCACCTCGATTCCATGCTACGCATGCAGGACAGCGATAAGTGGCGCAAGCCCACTACACATCTACAAATCGGAACGAGCACAAATCGACGGCTTTGAATGGATGTTTGTAGTAGCGAAATGGTAGTCCCCCCCCCCCCCCCCAAATCAACGATTTTTCAAAACGGTGTTTGGGATGTGTAAATGGGACTGCAGCCTCATTGTCGTTAACAAATAATTCATATATAATGTATTCCGGTTTGAAATAAAGGTAGTATAAATAAATGATGTTTAGATCCATTACCGGCTGACATTGGCACTTTCGTAGATCACACCATCCCGGAAGTTGTAAAACAAACTTACTTTGGTGCTGATTTCTATAGACGGCGCATAACTAGGTTTCGGTTTAAATCAATTGCAATGTGTGGTAGATAATTTCATAGGCGTCGACTTGTATAAATAGTATTAGCGACTCCGACTTCGACTCGAATGAAGTAACGCCAAATTACTGAGTATAAAAGGAAATGATACAAATCATTTATAGTAAGTTGAATCGGCGACGCTGAAATGTCGGTTAATGCAAATCAACTGCCTTCAGGTGCATCAAACTAAGAATGTATAGGAGAGATGGAATCAATGGGGCACCAATAACATAGACAGTACCAGTATGTACCAGTGTTTATACCGACTGGGCAAATAACGAATTGGAAAAACGGTTAGGTACTGATCCAAATACTATCCTTCTCTTGTATAGCTACTTGGAAATCAAATCTCATTGTTTACGTTTAGGATCTACCTTTAGTGGGCCCCTACCAGTTACATGTGGAGTACCGCAAGGTGCGAGGCTCGGTCCCATCCTTTTCTTTATCATGATAAATGATGTTGTAACCTCTTATCCTCTGAGATTGAAATATGTTGATCATTTTAGTGTCGCTGAAATCAAAAACAAATCTCAACCTTCTAGATTGCAAGATCATTTATCTTTGATTACTGATTGTTCTTTTGATAATCCCATTACCCCTAAACCTGAGAAGTGTTAAGTATTGCATATTTCTTTCCTTCGGAACCAGATTGTTATGCCCGAAGTTAGCATCTGTAATTCTGTCCTTCAGCCTACTGAGTTTATTAAGTTATTATGAGTGCACTCACAGTCTGATATGAAATGGGATAGACAAGTCGAGAATGCTGTCAAACAGGCATCGCGACCTTGTTTACATCCTTTGTGTTCTTAAAAAACACAAATCTTCACTAGAGGATCTGGTTGCTATTTATAGTATGAACATTAGACTGTTAGTTGAATATGCCTCCCCGGTGTGGTCAACATCTATTACTGCCAATCAGTCGAACAAGATCGAACGAGTAAAAAAAAAGATCTTTCCGTATCATTTTGGGATATAATTATGTTGATTACCTTCACGCCCTTGAAGTTTCACAGATTACATATCTTGCACATAGACGACAACAATTTTTCATATTAATAAATAAAAAAAATCACTCTTGCAATCCAGACATGCTTCCATGCTTCCCCTACGTAGGGATTCCTTACCAAATTTTCGCTAGTTACCCTCTTTGCCACCCAGCTTGCCGTACTTCCAGATACCAACATTCATTTTTACCACAAGGTAATCAACATGTTGAAACTTGTGTAAATCTATCACCTTCTAATTTCCTATCTTGTGTTTTCCCTTCTTTTTCTCAAATTTTTCTCTTTTCCTTTTCCTTCTTTTTCAATTTTCATTTTTCCTTTTTGTACATGTATTTCAGAATAATTGCAATAATGTCTACAATGTTTGGATACTTATGCTGATTTTACAGAGTCTACAGATCGTATTGATATTTCCCTAACTTTCTCCCTCTGTCTTACTCTCTTCTCTTCTATGCTCTCTTGTGATTTTCTTTATTGTGTGTTACATGTATTTCAGATGTTTGGATACTTGGGTTAATTTTACAGAGTCTACAGATAGTATTGATATTTCCTTAACTTTCTTCCTATCTCCTTCCCTCTCTCTCTCTCTCTCTCTCTCTCGTCCTCTTTCTCATTTCCTCCTCCTCTCCCTCTGTCTTACTATCTTCTCTTTCTATGCTCTCTTGTGATTTTCTTTATTATATGTTACATTTATTTCAGATTAAGTGCAATGATGTCTACAATGCTAGATACTTGGGATGATTTTACAGAATCTACATGTGGTATTGGTATGTCCCTAACTTTCTTCATATCTCCTTCCTCCCCTCTCTCTTTCTTCCCCTTTCTCACGTTCTTCCTCTCTCTCCCTCTATCTTACTCTCTTCTCTTTCTATGCTCTCTTGGGAAATTCTTAATTGTATGTTACTTGTACCATCGCAATACTTTAATTGTTTTAGCTGACATATTCCCCTCTTTTCACCGTAAATCTTTTAAAACCAAGTCTTGTGCATTTTCTTTTTCTGTTTAATAGACTCTCGGTCTACGCCTGATTTTGTTATTGCACAGCTCGATAGTCCTCTTTTGATGTAATTGTAATGATGTATATTGATTGTTGTTATTGTTTATTTGTCCTTTTTTGCGATATTTAGTGGTGATAGTTTAGTTAGTTGATATTTTAACTTATGTAAGTTATATATTTATTCATTACTGCTGTTTTATTATGTATATTTGATTCAAATTTTATTTTGTACCCGAGACAGGTGTCAGTCTTCGAACCTTTTGCTCTTGGTTTTTGATGTTCTGATTTCAATAAAATCCTATATATATAATATATATAACTTAATTTAAACCGTTTTACCATTTACTTATTTATTTCCTATTATTATTATTATTATTATTATTATTATTATAATTTGTATTATTATTATTATTATTATTATCATTATTAATATTATAATTATTATCATGTTTTAAATATTATTTTGGTGGGGTTAGGGCACGTTAAAATTAAGGTAAATCAAGAGATGAGATACCTTCAGCAAAATTGCGTATATATTACGTCATTGATGTGCATGTATATATGCAAGCGCATGTATGAAAATACACAAATGTTATATTAGCCGTTACTTATTTTGCGAACCATGTTGCCAAAGCAGATTTAATCGATGGATCGATCCTTCGAGTGCTGATATATTCTGGAATATTTTACCTTGTGGTCACCTTTATCTATATACACAACGTAGTGAAATATCAATCAAAGTAGAGGTGTAAAATAAAGCAAAGGGTATTATCTGAACTTTAAAAGAACCAAAAAATGATTAATATAATAAGCACTTGTTTAATATGCAATCGATATATATTTTTCATTTCTACGAGGTTTATAAAACGGAAAATATTGCAATACATTAACACAGAATCTCTTAATCACACTTGATAATACATATTTGAATAATATTTATAATTAAAACATGCCTCAAAACGAGTATTCAGGCCGGGTAGAGGTCAAGCTGGTAAGTGGCAGTTGGAGTAAATTGTATCTTTATTATTATGATGGTTGGTTGTCTCGGTATCAGTATGTCTCGAACATCTGTCGTCAGCTTAGACTAGGGGAGCTCAACTTCTGGGATAGTTTTGAATATAGCAGCACATACAGTATGACAAAGGTAACGAGATGTGCTTACGTACTTGCGCTTCACCGATGCTGCATATTTCATCCTAAAGAATGTTTTACTTGGAGTTTTAATTTTCTTATTTAGTACGATGAAAATGACACACAAACTTTCCAAATCCATTGGGGGATGCGGGAGTGTAAAAACAACCCAGACATAATTATCCTGATAATTTTCAGCGCTATCTATTTTAAAACCGTCGACATACAATAGGCACAGTACATCTCGCTTAAAGATATCCTCGACCTTTTTTTAAATTCAATTTAACAAATTAATTTATCTATTTATTTGATTATTTATTATAATTATTATTTTTATTATTATTTTGTATTATTATAATTATTATTATTAGGTGATCGAACGGATCACTTCTTAATTTCTTTGAGTTTATTTTATCTTCTTTATTATAAATATTATTTATTTATTTCTTTTTATTCTCTCATGTAAATTTGTTTGGCAAATATCTCAATAATCTCTAGTCAACGTCCAGAATATAACATCAAGATTTTTTTTCGACAAAGTGGTCACGTGACCTTCCATGCGCCATTTTCTTGTTTTTCATGCATGACTTTCGACCATCATATTTCAACAACGGAATGTTGTGCAGACTTCTTATAAAGACCGTTAGTAAGTGCATGTGTTGTCCAACTACGGTTTGTGGACTTTTGACGTCATCTCCATTACGTAATCACGTGTCTAATATTGTAAAACGTGAACATGACCTTGACAAATGTAAATTTTCAATAACTTTGTAATTGAATATAATTTTGACATGACATGTATACCACTAATATATCTTAAAGGTAGTACCAGGGACGTGATAGAGAAGGACTTGAATCAAGCCGCTCTCCTTTGACCCCATGTTCCAAGCCGCCGAAAAGTTATGCGCTAATCTGCAACTGTTGACCACGTGGTGAGATAAAAGAGCGCATGCATTTTCAGGATTTTGAATTCCTACATCAGAAATGGTATCACAGCAACTGTTCGCTGTCCCTTTTTAATGATTTCTCATCGATTGTTAAATATGTAATGAGTAGAACAAGCGAACAACAACTTGTATAATTTTATCCTTTTTCCCACTGCAAAAATACAGAAAACACGCGAAAACAAGCATTAGCCAACTTATAGTTATCGAAGATTGTATATCATGAATTAAATAACGGGGCATTAAAACACGCACAAATTAGCGCATTATCCTAAAACTTGATTTTTTGTCAGGATCTAGTTTTTCTTTTACTATCTCTGGCACAGAAATTATAGGAAGGGCGGAGTACTAAATTGGAAAAATTGTTTGATGCACTATTCCCATTACATTCCCCATATAAAGTTTATAATTTACACTTAAATTTTGCCGGCAATCTGATATTTTGTAATAAATGTGAAACTGGTGCATGGCCTCCGAAATTGCCCGCAGTGGAAACGCGGTTCGGAGCATGGAACTTCAAAGCCAGGTGGAATAATAATAATAATTACAGTGCGTTTGAATAAATTACAAGAGTTACCACTCCCTTCTTTCACCTCCCTGGTAGTACACAGTTTTGGTATGGGGTCATGAATTCGGTTTAAATAATCATGTTGGATGCATGTGCGATCCTACAATATTTAGTGATTGTTTTCGCGGTTGAAATCGAGTCTAAAGTGATGAAATTGTAAATAATAGCTCCCTCTCAAGGCTGATATTACTTTAGCTTTAAACAATTTTTTTTTTAAAAATACAATCCACATTTTCATCGTCTCAGCTACCATGAAATGGTCTTAAGCGCAATTATATACAAATATTAAAAATATACCGGGAGCACCGGTACATTTTTATTATTCAATTTTTCGAAAGCAGAAGTGTTTTAGGGGCTATTTTTTTAGTGCTTATAATACATTCATAGGAGCATCCATATATATCAACATTTTAAAGAATAATTATCGATCCGAATTTCAAAATTTCCCAAAACTTTGCAATATCTTTAATGGTAAAGACCAGTTTTGGAAACGCCTCCATTAAAAAAAATGAAATAGAAGCTCTAATTACCAATCATGTGTAAGATTATGTTTTGACTAATACGTGATGATACAAATTTTGGCGGGAAACCGCCTTCTAATTGATATATTTGGTAAATTATTATATCTATCTGGACTAGATAGTTATAGGGTACTCCCATATACATTTTTCTGTGTACAGTGCTTGTATCTTTACCAAGACTGGGCCAAATTTCTTATCATTTTGATAATTCCAGAACCTTGCAGTACGCACTATTATATGCTAGATAATCAATCTTTTCTGATCGATTCCACGACGTTTCTTTCACAATGCAATCGCATGACCAGAACTGGTCTATACCTTAAAGTTTACCCTTTTTCAAAATCATTCACCACCCACGCCATTTGCATGCACTTTTATACAATTATGGGTATTGTTACGGATATGTGTTAGTTAGCACTTCATACATTAGCGTAAATGATGAAGGCGTGCGCCATGAGCGATGCAATAGTCTAATTGGAAGAGCCGTATTATGGCCGTTTCTGTACAACGCTTACTGAATGATCATCTACTGCGCATTCGCAAATGTATGTGCATGTGTGCTGCGTGTTTGAATTCATGTGCTACATGCGATGCGTTTCGTTTATGTAGTCCATGTCTCATCATGGACCGTATCAAAAAAGCTTTACTTCAACGCGGACTCTCTTTCTAAAAAAATCACATTCGTCAAAAGAGAGAAATGACTTATAATTACATAACGGATCACCTAATTCCTCTATACGACGAATTAAAGTCTAGTTATCATTGTTATCATTATTATTATTATTATAATTAAGATATGCACACTTTTTTTGGGGGGGGGGGGGAGGGGGGGGGGGGAGGGAGGAGGAGCAAGTTGAGATTCATGAAAATGCCTGATGCAAAATACGCAAAATTGTGGATATATTACTTTATTGATATATATGGATGTCGCAGCGCATGTATACACAATTAACAAATGTAGTGTATTTTCGCAAAGACAATGTATCGATAGCAGTTACTTATTTTGAAAGTCATGTTGCCAAGCAGATCTAATCCACGGATCGACCCTCTGAGTGCTGACATATATTCTAAGAAACTATACCGGATGATCACTTTTTCTACATCTTTTAATGGGTAAAATACAGCAGAGGGTATTCTCTTGACTTTAAAAGAAAGGACAAATATATTTTAATATTTCGCACTTGTTTAATATGCAACTTAAATATTTGGTTTACTTCTACGAGCTTTACAAAGACTGTAATGAAACGGAATAATTTGTAATCCTTAACGATGTGTTCTTTGATTACACTTGGTAATACATATTTGAATAATCTTTAAATTAAAACATAACCGAAATACTAAATGGCTGATAAGAACTTAAAATACTTAAGTTATGGTATATCTCCTTTTATTTTGGAAATTGAAGACAATTTCTAATGCCGTTCTGTAATACCATTCTTCTTCTCATTTAACTTCCGAAACTTCCTTAATACAGATGATGCGGGTTTGCGACTTAGATAGGGATCTGATCAGTATTCCGGGTTCGTAGAGGTCAAGCTAGCAGTGGCAGTTGGAGTCCATTGTATATTGATGATTTGAATGGGGTGATTGGGACTTGCCTAAGCATCAGTATATCTCGAACATCTATCGTCAGCTTGGATTTGGGGAACTCAACTGGTGGGATAGTGTGGAATATAGCAGCACTTACAGTATGACCAGGTGACGTAGTATCTTTACAGACTTGCGCACCACCAAAGCTGCATAATTTATCCTAAAGAATGTTAAAATTTTATCATTTTAATCATCATATTCAATACTATGATGAAAACTTCAAGATGCATTGCGCATATGGACACGTTGTATCATCCGCTCAATCTTACTGACGTGCATAGAACAAATAAGCATCTTTGCATGAAAAGTGCAGTTTTCTAAAAAGTGCGTTTCTTGCCAGCATTGGGGTGCCCGGGGGGGGGGGGGGGACTTGGCTAACCTTTCTAACAATACAAATATAAAAGAAAATATGCAATTTCTTTGTACTTTTGTCGGAAAAAAACATACAAATCCAGCACAATGTCGTCTCTTTTTGCATTGGAGAAGAGCAAAATAAGGGTTCTAGGACAACTACCCCCTGGGCAATCAACCCCCGGAAAATTACCCCCCGGAAAACTACCCCCAAAGGACAATTACCCCCTGGAATATTACCCCCCGGAGAATCACCCCCGAGGACAACTACCCAAAGAACAATTACCCCCCCGGAAAATTACCCCCCGGAGAATTACCCCCCGAGGACAATTACCCCCCGAGGACAATTACCCCCCGAGGACAACTACCCCCCGAAGACAACTACCCCCCGAGGACAATTACCCCCCAGGACAATTACACCCCAAGAACAATTACCCTCCGAAGACAACTACCCCCCCCCCCCCGATGATAATTACCCCTGATGACAACTACCCTCGTGGACAATCAGGGTTCAATAGCAAAAGACAATCTGACACATTGAGAGATGGCTACGAGCCCATAAGATCCCCTGCATGACCCCATATTCTTTCAAATACTATAGCACGTTGTCTTCCTCATTACTACACATTTCCCTTTTATTATAATTTATGTAACGCCAGCGCGGCTGCTAATTTCCACGAAGGATGTAAGTTTTAGGTAATTGTCCAGCGCTTTTCAAAATTCATAGAAATACATTTCTCTGGAGCAGCGTCACGTTATACGTCACAGTCTTATAAATTCCTCGGGGATGATTGTCATTGGGGGTAGTTGTCCTCCAGGGGTTATTGTCCTCGGGGGGGGGGGGGGGGGGAGTTGTCGTCGAAGGGGGAGAGGTAGTTGTCCTCGGGGGTAGTTGTCCTCGAGGGTAATAATAATAATAATAATAATAATAACGTTTTATTTACCCAGGGTAGCCACTTCAGTTATAAAACTGCTCTTCCAGCGGGCCCTGCATAACATAACCTTCCGTACATAAGACGGGTGCTCTAACCGCTGAGCCATCAGACCCAGTAGTGTCTATGGGGGGTAATTGTCCTCGGGGGGTAGTTGTCCTCGGGGGGTAATTGTCCTCGGGGGTAATTGTCCTCGGGGGATAATTGTCCTCGGGGGTAGTTGTCCTCGGGGGGTAGTTGTCCTCGGGGGTAGTGGTCCTCGGGGGTAATTGTCCCCGGGGGTAATTGTCCTCGGGGGGTAATTCTCCGGGGGGTAATTTTCCGGGGGGTAATTGTCCTTGGGGGGTAATTGTCCTCGGGGGGTAATTATCCGGGGGGGTAATTTTCCGGGGGGTAATCATCCTACGGGGGTAGTTTTCCGGGGGGTAATTTTCCGGGGGGTGATTGCCCAGGGGGTAATTGTCCTGATACGCAAAATAAGCTAGTTTCAATCACACTTCGGCCGCTCTAGCTAGCTCTCAATCGTTACATTGTGGTCAGACAGTTTTGGGGTGAGCTGCTAATGAATATACTAATCGTTAGTTTTCTTCTGGTATCAAAGGACCACTCTAACTAACATAGCCTTTTAAACATGAATACATCTCTACTTATTAATATTCCAGCCTTTGATTTTTCAGAAAATCTGTATATTGACCAAAAAATGATAATAACCATCCATTTTTCACAAATCTCACGCTTGCTTGGCTACGCCCCTCAAAAAAAGGTAATACCGTCACGTGGCTTGATGACGCATTTGATGTCACTGCGGGAATGTCCTTGTATTTATTTGTCCTACAACTAAGGATCTTATAATCTCAATGTAATTCATAATTAGGAATGACGAAATGGCCAGAAACGTTCTGGGGTTATCAAGTGCATAATTATTTGTTGGAATAAATGTCTCTTTTTTTCAATTAATATCATAGTTTGCCTTTTTAAAGACATTTTAATGGCCTAACAACCCTCCCTTTCACCGAAAAGTCGCGAGCAGACGCTTTTTCCTTAAACTCGTACCACGGTCCTTTCATTATTTTTCGTGGGCGTTCTTGTCAGTCTGGCGTCAGTTTCCTTTAGAACACAAACTATCAAACGAGTGGGCAAAGAGTCTACGGTCTTTACTATTATCAGTATTTGTTTTGGCATTCGTGCTCTTATACGCTTGCGGCTTAGTTTTGTTTTTTCAATTCTATGGCTGGAATCTACCGATACTATCAAGCCACCAAGAAAGGATCAGGAAGCAGAATACTAACTGAGTTTCGGTTAAGACCGCTCGTTGGCACTTTCAATTTCACCGTACGTACGGTACGTGCGCAAGAATGTATTGACTCTCTATGCTTTGCTAGAGTGCTAGTGGAGTACGAGTGGTTTAGTCTAGACTAACGTTATATCTGACCTATATTTTATCAGTCTCAGTCAGTTGACAATTTACATAACGTCTAGAGCTACTGGTCTGCTTCTGCCTCAGCCTCAGGCGCCTCGTCGAGCTCTGGCTCTGGCTCTGGCTCGAACTGATAGTGATAGGGTTCGATCGATGTTACTATGTTCAATTGTCAGCGCTTGTTCAGAACTGTGAGACCATATTTTCGTCGTATCTCGACCCGTGACTCCGTCGTGGAGATACCCTACTATAACATACCCCAAAATAACCAAACCCTCAGCAATTGTCCAAAATAGGTCATGATTTAAAGTCGTTATCTTTCTTACTTGTTCCGTGTCAATTATCTTATCTGTTTGGGAGTGTTTCCCCTAAAACAAAGACATTAGTAATGAGTATGCATGCACTTTCTCACAAGTTTCACGGCAAGTGCTGCACAATACAAGTGCATACCGTACCGACGATGGGGTGCGCGAAGTTATCGACCGTAATGATCATCATCAGTTCATAATGTGAATTACTTGCATTAATTTAATGAGGATCTGAGATTACTGTCGTTTACTTCACGCACGCACGTGCGCCCGCACCCCATCGTCGTTATATATGCGCTTGTAATGTGCAGCGGTTTGCCGTGAAACCTGTAAGAAAGTGCATGCATTTTGTCTTTGATTTTAGGAAAAATACTCCAAAATATATAAGAAAATTGACACGACACAGGTAAGAAAGATAACGACTTTTAAATCATGACCATTATTTGAACAATTGTTGAAGATTTAGTTGATTTTGTGTATGTTATAGAACTTATAGTACAGTATTTCCATTAAAGTGCTATGTTATGTTTAGTATAATGCCAATGTTGTCTCCCGCAGTGACGTCATATGCTATTGCGCAATACACCTCCGAAACTGAGCTTTTTTCTGAGCGTTCTGAGTCGTAAATTTTAATGATCGATTCAAGAATTATTGATGATTTCTAAGAAAAATTATTGTCATGTTCGAAATCTCCGTCGAAAATTATTCTACATGACTTGTTTTAATTTTTTAGCCCGTTTTGGTTAGAGTGGTCTTTAAACATGTTTTGATCGACTGTATATTTTGTCGCAATAAAGGAAACATAAAAGCTTGACAAATAACCTTCAGCGTCTGAAGTCCCGGATAAAAGCGCAAAAAACAGGTTCTAACCACGTCATCATCGCTTAATCGGCTTCTTGTATCGTAAAATGCTACATTTTCACAATGTCTATTTATTGATAAAATATATCATATTGTTCCTGATACTACTGAAGTCTTTGGTTTTATTTAATGATTAATTTTTAAATAAGAGCCATTTTACTGTTTTAATTTACTGGCTCGTACAATTAAAATCGCAGGGTAGAAAGATGCATTTTCTAACCTCGCCAAATTTCATTTGCGTACTTAACTCTGTAAAAATAAGTTCGTGTTGTTTTTAAGGAATCCACTGCTTTCTGCTCCACTAAAGCCATGGTCACAACCCAAAAAAGTAGCCTGCTCGGTGGCCGGGCGGCGAGTTTTTAGCCAATTTCGCCCAGAAACCGCTTGTTTTTAAGGCATCGCTCGGTCGTCGCTGAAGTTTTAGCGCGTTGCCTGGTCATTTTCACTCGCCGCCCAAAATACGCTCGGTGCCCTGGTGATCGCCGCCCGTGCACCGACCTAATCGAGCGTTAACCGTCGAGCTATTTAGGTAAAAAATCGAAGCCGCTATGTCAAAAGGCTGCTAAGCGGTCGCCGCCTGGTCGCGGCTGCGATATCAGTCGGTCACTGGGCGGCGAGTTCAAAATCGGTCGGCAGCCTTTGACCTAACGGCTTCGATTTTTGACCTAAATCGCTCGACGGCGACCGCCCGGGCACCGAGCATATTTTGGCCTACGAGACACCAGCAGATACCCCGCCGATCACCGACCGATCACCGCCCGATCATCGGTGGGCCGCCGGGCAATTTCTTTAAAATCAGCCGTTGGCCGGTGGGAGACCGCCCAGGAATCGGTGGGTCATCAGTCGGTCACTGCCGGGACGCCGAGCGGAGAAGCCTCCCAATTTTGCTCAGTTTTGACCTAAAATCGACCACCGACCGAGAGGAAATCGACAGGGCATCGCCCAGGTATCGCTAGGGCTCTACAGCCTCCTCGACTTTTCCAAAAATTGTTGAGCGATGCCTAAATTCCAGCAGTGACCGAGCAGGCTACACATCGGTCGGTATATACCACAACTCGCTGCTCTGAGTTGTGACCATAGCTTAAACGTCCATAAGCGGAGTCATTTATTGGCTAAATGTATTCAAATTTATGGATGCTTCCTTCCCAGGTGTTTGCGGTGTAGAAGTATTTCATTCACCTGCTATTAGTCTGTGTAGTCCAATTTCCATAAGTTAATAACATAAATACTATTTGATTTGATTTGATTTGATTTGATTTGATTTATTTATTTTCCACTCAAATATCCACAAATTAAATGACATATATAAACCATACAGTAATACAATATATAATAGAACAAATGAATTATACAAGTAACGAAAAACTGACAAGTATGTTCGTAATCAAATAAGTTTACAAAGTACATTTATGTTTGAGAATTAAACAACATATTTTAAATTGCTTGATTTAACTGAGAGGGGAAAAAAGGGAATCTCAGAAAAGCTAGGCTTGTTGAGCGAGATTCCCAGTATAAATTAAATAATGGACCATCATCAACGTGCATCAAATTCTACACATGTCCGCTCCCAGAGAGACCAGAGACGCACGAGCCCACTCGCACAACAAAAACAATGTGTGTCCCTATTGTACATGTAAAAAGCCTCTCCCCTCAACGTGTCATAGTTAATTTTCCCATTCACATGATGAAACTACCTGCCCGATGAAGCCAGTTTGTGGTCAACTTCTTTTAAGAGACAAATCCAAGCAAACGTTTCCATATGGGGTGCCCCATTGCACAAGCAACACCTCAAAGATTCGATTCTAAACACGTGAATGCATCTATGTTAAGCAAATGACAAAATTATTATAGTTAGGTTGAGTCGTCGGGGACGAAATATTGGTTATAGACAATAAAGCTGCATTCAGGTCCGTCAAACCAAGTACGTTTATGACAGATGAAAGCAATGTGAAACAAGTAACATACCCATTTATGTACCATTGTTTATACCGACGGGGAAAAATAGAAATCGGAAAACACACTGATAGATCTGCATTCAGGTGCGTCAAACTAAGTATATATACAGTGTCAGTCAAAAAAAGTTTACACCTAAATACGTGTTGGATACGTTCTTTCCTCTCAGATCGACAACAGTGTGTCTTGTTTGAAGGGATAAAATCGGATTGGAAACAAGTTCCTTCCGGTGTGCCACAGGGTTCCGTTATTGGACCGATCTTGTTTAATTATTTTACAGCCGAGTTACCTGACATTGTTTCATTCCCCTCCCACAATATGCTGATGACACAGTTTTTTATCTTGAAGTTTATACCGACAACGACTCTCATTTGTTGCAAACTGACATGAATAATATACTTCTGCGGTGTATTGACAATGGTATGGTCCTGAACTCATCTAAGTGCAAAGTAATGCACATAACTAGATCCCGTAAATTAATTATTACTGTTTACTCCACTGACGGAAATCCTTTAGATGTAGTTCATCGTATAAATATCTAGGACTTACTTTTTCGCGAGATCTGAGTTGGAAAAACCATATTCAATTTGTTGTTAACAGATGTTCTATGCTCTTTGGGTTTTTCCTACGTAACGTCAAATCTAGAAACTCAGCTATTCTCACAAAAATCTTTTGTTCATTATGTCTACCTGTGATTGAATACGGCCTACCTACATGGCTCCCTCATCAAAAGAACCATATCAGAGCTATCGAAGGTGTTCAAAGGCGTTTTACCCGATTCTGTTTCCCTAACGAAGTTGCTTATTCCATATCATACACGGAACGGCTGTCTCGCCTTAACATGCTACCTCTGTATAACAGACTTGTGTACCTATCAATGTCATTTGTAATTAAGAGCTTACACAGAATTAATGACATGCCCAAATATATGCTACCAGTCCCAAGTCATAGAATAATCCATACACTTGTTTTCAATCATGAATTAGCAAGATGAATAGCTTGAGATTTTCTTGTTTTCATGTTTTTCCCAGATTTTGGGAGCATAGGAAGACAGAGACTTGTGTCTTGGTACCAATGTCTCTCCTTTTCTGAATGTGCTCCGAAATTTCCTCTTTGAATTGCCTCCCCTTGTAGAAGCATACTAGCTTGCTTTCACACTTTTTTTCTCTATCATAGAATAACTCACACTTTGATATGTATTATTGATTTCTTAATGCGTATGTTGTTATTATTAAGTTCGTATTTAATGTACTTTCTCTATCAATGTGTTCTATCACATCCTTCTTACTTTGATTACTGTGTCTTTTAAATTTGTCTAGGAATCGATAATAATTTTCCCCAATTTTGATCAATTCCAATCATATCAATAATAATGTTCCACAATTTTAATAACTTCCAATCATATCAATAATAGTTTTCCATAATTTGGATAACTTCAAATCAAATTAAATTAATAATAAATTTATACAGTTTTGCTAACTTCCAATATTACCGTATCCATATGACTGTATAAACAGATAGTTTTCTGCGTTTAGCATGCATTTATCATACATGCATAGTTTGAACAGCTCTTTCTTTCGATCCGTTACAAAAAAAATCTGAACAGTATTTGATCTACATGTATATCACCGTTAGTTTTAGTTACACATTCATTTAAAAATTATGTTAACCTTATCTTTATATTTTGTTTAATATATGCACCAGCCAATGTGGAGAGCATCTAGACAGAATTTTTAAATTCTTCTAGGTGATCCTCATGCATTGGCTGGTGCTAAATATCATTACGTTTATGTTATATCAGTTGTGTAAAAAAGTGATGTTTTATATGTTATCATCTTGCCTGGAAATAAAATAAATAAATTAATAAATAAATCAATCAGTAAATAAATAAATCAATAAATAAATAAATATAGTTTTGAGATGGACCTGATCAGTATTTAGGCTGGGTAGAGGTCAAGCTGACAAGTGGCAGTTGGAGTAAATTATATCTTTATTATTATGATAATACCTTGTCTCGGTATCAGTATGTCTCGAACATCTGTCGTCAGCTTGAATTCGGGGAGCTCAACTTCTGGGATAATTGAATATAGCAGTACGTATAGTATGACAAAGGTGACGAGATGTCCTATCTGAGTTGCGCACTACAGAGGTTGCATATTTTATCCTAAGGATTGTTATATTGGGGGAGGTGGGGGTTAATCATTATACTCAATTTGATAAAGATGACAAACGAAACTTCCAGGTCCGTTTTGAGGTGCCTGATCGTGTATGCACCCTGTATTTCTATGGCGGCTACTTGGTTGTGACTTAATGATATATGGACGTCAATAGGCTCGCGTTTACACATCACAAACGATTATTTGTTTGCATTGCCATTTATACTACTGGAAATAAATGTAGTTTGCCATTGGCTTGAACGTTATTGTCAGCGCCATCTAATATAATATCGTCGACAAACAGTAGGCAAAGTGTGTGTACTTAAAATCGAACCATCTCCAATATAACGTTAAACTTGGTTGGCGCCATCGCCTGTACATCTCGCGCCACCTCACATAGCGGCGCCGATACTAGGCCGAATGCATTTGATTTGATTTGATTTGATTTAATTTTCTTCTGCAATTATGTAAGCATACAGTTCTTTGATAACAATAATAATATAAAGTAAAATTAGTATTTTTCTGACAATGAATCATAAATAAACAAATACATATATATATAAATTGTTATTTTCAAAAAAGAAATGATAAACTGTCATAAATACTAAATTTCCTCAAACATTATCAAATTATTTGCGGAAGAAGGACTGTCATTGTAAGCAGATTGCTTGATAATACGATAGCCCCAGACAAAACTCATGAAATATATTAACACATTTATTAAGCAGAAACGGATAGGTAATTAAAAATACAAATTTCGATGATGGTGATGCAGATGAGAATGATGATGATGATGATGAAGATGAAGATAATGACGATGATGATGATGATGATGATGGCGATGGTGATAAAGATTCGAATGAAAGAAGAGATGACATGATAAAGAATGAAGAGTTGACACAAAAATTCTACCTTGAGTATTCAGATTATAACATCGTTTTAACTTTGGCCATAAATGAGTAGAGGGAGCAACATGATTTAATAGATTCTGGGAGAGAGTTCCATAGGTCAGGACCATGGTGTCTTATGGATCTATGGGCAATAAGTAATTTCGGGTTTACTAGATGAAAATTTGAGGAATTACGGGTAGGGTAAGAGTGAATAGCTTTATTCATAGTGTAAAAGTTTTGGAATGAAAGAGGGAGCAAATTATTTAAATACTTAAACATGATCAGTAAACTTTGTAGCGAATTTATGTCGAATACTGTTAGGGTTTTCAGTATGTAAAATATTGGACTTGTGTGAAATAAATATGGTGAACCAGTACATATACGAAGGGTTTTCTTTTGCAATAAATAAAAAGAGGTGATTTTGGTTTTGGCGCTGGTGGCCCATACTCAATTGCAATATGTTATATACGGTAATATCAATGAATTATAAAGCATAACAAGCTTATAACATGGGATTAATTTCTTCATTTTATACAACAAACCAACATTCCTAGAAATAGAAGTAGTGATATGACGTATATGTTCATTAGAGTTTAGATTTTCATCGATAATGACACCCACAAATTTAGTTGTTCTAAGAGCAGATGTTCGTGTCATCAGCAAATAGGACAAATGATAATAAATGTGTTGTATTGGTTAAATCATTAATATATAATAGAAAAAGCAAAGGGCCTAAAATTGATCCTTGGGGAACTCCACATTTGATAGGTAGGAAACTAAACAAAATATCGAAATACATTACATATTGTTTTCTGTTAGATAAATAGCTCTCAAACCATGACAATGCAACTCCACGAATCCCATAACAGTAAAGTTTTTTTAGTAAAATTTGGTGGCCCAGGCTTGTGATAAATCCATAAAAACTCTTATTACATGTTCTTTATTGGTCATAGCATTCGTTCTTGTATCCAAAAATTGTACTAAAGCTTGGTAAGTTGAATGTCCTTTTCTAAAACCATATTGATTTAGATTTAGGAAATGAAAAGTATCTAAAAACTTATAAAGCCTATTGTATATAACTTTTTCTAAGATTTTTGATATGCTAGGAAGAATAGAAATAGGCCTGTAATTGCTAATTTTGTGAGGATTGTCTTTTTTAAAAACAGGATTTACCTTAGCAATTTTCAAGGACTCTGGACATTTCCCGGTATTTATTACTATATTAAAATGTGAGTTAAAGGACAAGCGATCGAGTGTATGACGTGTTTAAGAAGGAAAGCACTAATTCTATCGTGACCCTGTGATTAACTTAATTTTAGATTTTTTTTAAAATTTCAGTTGTTTCATTAGGATCGGTGGGATTAAAAAACAGTGTTTAATTTGAAGGTTCAGGAGCAAAATTTTCGTTCGGTGTATTAAGTATATTTGCTAAATTCGGTCCTATGTTTACAAAATAGGAATTAAAGGTATCGGCTACATCTTCAGACTTTATAACTGTATCATCTATTGTAAAATTATCATTGGGCAATTTTTTATAGTTTTTTTTCCAATCAATTCATTTATAATCCCCCAAGTAGATTTCATATTTGACTTCACTCTATTGAGTTTGTCGGAATAGCACATTTTACGAGAATTTGTTTTTGTTATGAATAGTTGAGTTCGTTAGATAAGCCATATACAGTTTATTCCTTGTGTGTATCGATTGTGGAATTGCGTTTGTTATCCATGGCATTTTACAACGCTTATTTTTTTGTTGTTCGCAGACACTAGAGGGAAATTTTTGTCATAATATATCTGCAATTTTGTATTAAAAAGTTCGTACGCTATATCTGCATTTAATTCATTAAAGACTTCCAACCATTTTTCTGTTGCTAGATCACTTTAAACGATTCAATATTTTGGGGTGTTTCTTTTCTGTACATGTTTGATTTAGCTGACTTTTTAATTTTAATTTCTTTATTACATATTAACAAAATTGGCAAATAAACAGATATATCAGAATATATTAATCCACTGGTAATGTTGTTATCAAAGATATTGAGAAAATATTGTCTATAATAAGGGTTGAAGATTGACCTTCGATTCTGGTTGGTTTATTTATATGTGGATTACAACTATTATAATAAGTAATATGAAGAAGTGTATCATGGTAGCTGTAATCGTAGTCCACAAATAATTTGTTATGTAATAAAACATTGATTTGTTGTTGTACAAACGCCATTTTTGGTACAGGGCTTCATTCGGACCTGCTGAATGATGGTAAGGTAGGAGCCCCCGGCATACATATTCATATACGGGGGATTGGGGGCCCATGGCGTTTGTACAACCACAAATCAATGTTATATAACCTTACACATTATTTGTGGACTACGAGGCGACGCCCCTGTCCCACACCCTTATAAGATATTCTTGCCGGGGGCTCCTACCCTAATATCGTTCAGTAGGTCCTAAGGAAGCCCTGTACCAAAAGTGGCAATTGCAACAACAACATTTTTTTTTAATATTACCTTCTAAATTATTTGGGGGGCTACGAAGCGATGCCCCCGCCCCATACCCATATATGATATTCTTGCCGGGGGCTCCAACCCTTATATCGTTTAGTAGGTCATAAGGAAGCTCTGTACCAAAAATGGCATTTGTACAACAACAAATAAATGTTATATTACCTTCTAAATTATTTGGGGGCTACGAGGCCACGCCCCCGCCCCACACCCTTATATGATATTTTTGCTGGGGGATCCCACCCTAATATCGTTCAGTAGGTCCTAAGGAAGCCATGTATCAAAAATGGCAGTTGTACAACAACAAATCAATGTTATACAATTATTTGGGGCTCCAAAAAGACGCCCCCGCCCCTCACACCCTTAAAATATTTTGTTGCCGGGGGCTCCTAGCCTAATATCGTTAAGTAATTCCTAAGAAAGCCCTGTACCAAAAATGGTGCTTTTATCAGGCAAGTAACGATAATCGATAAATTTGACGCTAAGCCACCTGACTATAAAGGCAGTATAACGAAATGATGTCTAACGAATGTTCGCTAATACCCCCTACACATACACGGATTTTTTTTACGAGTCCTTACGGATCGCACAAATTCACGGATCTTTCACGGATCCTTACGATTTGGCCACTTTTACGACCGATTTCAGAGTTAATACGAGTTATTACGAGCTATTTATGGTTTGTTACGGATTTTTACGAGTTATTACGATATACTTACGGCAGAATTTCACGATTTGTTACGAGTTGTCACGGATAAATACGAGCAAATTACGTGTTAGTAACGACCTGTTAACGTGTTGTTACGAATAGTTACGAGTTAGTTAACCAAAAAATTACAACTGCAAATGAAGTGTTCAAATTTGCAGCTTTTAGACCATTCCCCCAAAACGTAAACGATACGTAAGAATACTTAAAGTATACGTATCTATTTTAAAAGTACTCGTAACTACACGTAAAGTGCTCGCAATAACTCATAATAATCCGTAAAGCCATCGTAACACGACCCGAATGAAATCGTAAACAACACGTAAGCACTCGTAATAATCCGTAAATAATCCGTTAATATTCCGTAAACAAATCGTTAAAGAAATCTTTACGAGTCATTTACGGATTCTTGCGAGCAGTTTACGGATGGTAACGTGTTGTCGCGAGCAGTTTACGATATTTCCGGATTGTTACGACCTATTTACGAGTTGTTTACGGACAAATAAATCCGTGGACAATCGTAAGAAGATTTTTGACATGTCAAATAATTTGCCTCTCCTTTCACGGATCCTTACGAGTGTCTGCGAGTTGTTGCGAGTTATGAAGAGCTATTTACGGATACCAGCGAGTTACTTACGGATGCTTGCGATTGACTACGAGTTGGCGACCCGTAAAGACTCGTAAGGAAAATCCGTGTATGTAAAGGGGGTTTAAGCTTCGATCCATTACCAGATAATATTGGCGCTTTAGTAGATGACTCCATCCCGGAAGCTGGAAAACAAACTCACATTGGTGCTGATTTCTATCTTCGGTGCACCCCTAGGTTTCGGTTCAACATGAATTGATGCCCGCTCTTGAAACTTCAGTACGATTCCGAACTTTTTTTTTTCTTCCTTAATGCAGGTGATGCTTGTTTGCAGCTCACAAACGGACCTGATCAGTATTCAGGCTGGGTAGAGGTAAAGCTGGCAAGTAACAGTTGGAGTAAATTGTATCTTCATTATTATGATGGTTGGGATTTGTCTCGGTATCAGTATATCTCGAACATTTGTCGTCAGCTTGGCTTCGGGGAGCTCAACTTCTAGGATAGTTTTGAATATAGCAGCACGTACAGTATGACGAAGGTGACGAGATGTCCTTACGGAGTTGCGCACCACCGAAGCTGCATATTTTATTCTAAAGATGATCCTATTTAGGGGGTTTAATCATTATTCTAGCCATGATATAGATGACAAACAACATTTACAGGTCCGTTTTGAGGGTACCCGAGCGTTTCTGCACCCTGTATTTCTAATGCAGCTGTTTGGTTGTGACAGTAACACAATGATAAATCGACGTCAAAAGGCCCATTTAAACATCCAAAACGAATTTGTGCATTGCCATTTATACTACTGGAAATAAACCTAGTTTGCAATTGTCTTGAACATTATTGTCAGCACTATGTCATATAAAATATGGGGTGTGCCGCTCTAATGGGTCACTTTTTCACAAAAAAAAAACACCTAAACATGTGTCCCATTTTTAGCAAAAATATCATTAAAAATGGTGTCGGTCTTTTCTTATGTTAGACGGCAGTCAACCTCGGCCTACCTATAGGTCAACCTCGGCCAATTAGCTAGGACAAAGTCATGTTATTCAAGGTCATTCAAGGTGATTGACTGGCAGGTCACAAGTGGTACAAGGGGTATCTGCTGATAATCGTTAGATAGGTCGTCAGTGCTCATAGCTATCTCCAGGACTGAGAAGACCTCCTGTTTAGCTTATCTTCAAACAGATCATCGGGGTGCGTCTCTCAACTGTTCATCATGGTAGTCACTCGCCGTCGCCATTGATCAACACACGCTGATTCGTCGTTGCACTCAACGTTCGTCGTATCTTCTCTCCAGTCCTTGAATTCTTCCTTCGCATTCGGAGTCTGGGCTAAGTCGAAGTATAAACGTTACATCTACGGAATTATATTATTTGATCCATGTATACTCTCATAAACTCGGAGAAGACAAACATTTATTTAAACTTCACATCATGAGTTTATTACACGATATTGAAGTCTAGTATTGAATGCCTGTATTCTGTTTCTTATCATTTTGTAAACGACAATGATATGATGTGTCCTATTTGAGTTACATTAAATGGAATACTAACCTATATTTCTGGAATCCTTTGGTATTTTTATTCAGGGTTGTTAAGTAGCCTATTCTAGATTAATGAGCTAACTCAAGTGAGTTATCGCACGTGACATACTGAGTAAAGGGAATTACAAAAATCATTTATAGTACGGCTGAATCGGCGGCGCATATTTATTGGTAAATGAAAATCAATCTGCCTTCAGGTGCGTCAAACTAAGAATGTATATTGTATGTTTGTTGCTTTATGTTGCCAGTTCATCAACATGATGGCTCTGTACAAAGATAAACATATTCCAGATTGGGTTGTGAAACATATAGTTTCCTACGATAAAACTTAATCATTGTTCTGTGCGTATCAAACATTAAATAATGATTAAACTATTAACCAAATATTGTACATATGTACACTATATAAAAAATGCATTCCAATTATTCATTATTAGAGGATCTATAGTTTTGCACTTGTACTGGGTAAACTTTGTTGTTCTTCTCAAGCAGTAGCGACTTTCCCTTCTTTTTTTTACTTACCAATTTGATAAAAAATGACTTTTTTCAGATTATAAGTAAACGTAAGACATAATTGTTTTCTTCTTTCTTCAAGAGTACTAAGTTACATGTTTCTAATGCCACATTGTATGATGTATAACTACTACCCAAAAATATCCTACAGGCTGTGCTGTTTTGTAAGAGCCCCGTTGAACACAGGGGCACAGTACTCTACAATCGGTCTTTTATCGTTATCCTCTAAATATGGTGTTAAAGGTAAAGACCAGTTATGGTCATGCGATTGCATTGTGAAAGAAACGTTGTGGAATCGATCAGAAAGGGTTGATCATCTAGCATCTAGCATCTGCAAGGTTCTGGAATCATCAAAATGATAAGAAATTTGGCCCATTCTTCGTAAAGTTACAAGCACTATACACAGAGAGATGTATATGGGACTACCCTATATCTCTCACAGACCATGAGAGAAACAAATTTACCAAATATATGAATTAGTAGGCGGTTTCCCGGCAAATTTTGTATCATCATGTATTAGTCAAAACATATTCTTTCACATGATTGGTAATGAGAGCTTCCATTTAATTTTTTGAAATTGGGGCGTTTCTAATACTGGTCTTTACCTTTAAGATCTACAATAGGTAGGTTGAATGATTTTAGTCTCCTGAGTATGTATAACTTTTTGTTACTTCTCTTCAAAAGATCAGTTATGTGTTTATTCTATTTTAGGTCATTCTGTACGATTAAAACTATCATTTTGGATGATCTTGATTTTCTTTGGTAGTAATATTATATCATCATCGTAAGCCACATTTTTAATGCAACGGCGGAAATTTCACTGTCTTTTTGCAGGATAAATGTCTTCTCTGGAAACTTCGGTATGATTTCGGTTTTTGTTCACGTGACTCGCCTTACTTCTTTGCAAACGCATTTAGGTCAGCGTCAAGTGGCTCATGTGCACTACTCACCTTGAAAGTGGAATGAGCAAACATCAATGTTTGTTAATGTTTTTTTTTGGTAGTGTAACCAAAAATTGACGATTTTTCAAAGTGATGCTTATAGGATGTGTAAATGGGCTTACAACCTCTTTGTCGCTGAATGCATTTCGATTTGGAAATGGTGGCAATTTCAACAAATATTGTTTAAACAAAATCCGCCTCGTTTTGTCCCATTAGCAGATAACATTTGTCGCTTTCGTAGATGATTCCTTCCCTGAGGTTGGAAAACAGACTCACATTGGTGCTGATTTCTAAAATGGACGCTGGCATAGGTTGTGGTGCAAATTAATGGATGCAGTGTTTCATTTCTTTTTAGGAGAGGAAGGGGGTGGAGAGGGGGGGGGGGGATGGCAAGAAAAATTACCTCCATAATGTGCATAGATGTATACAAATACATACATATATTTTATTTTCGTAAAGAGAATGCAGCATTAGCCGTAACTTATGTTTAGCACTATGTTGCAAATGCAGATTTCATACATGGAATGAACCTTCGAGTGCTGATATATTCTGAGATGATAATAATAATGTACAATTTGTAAATAGCGCATATTAAATAATTCGTATCCGGACACCTGCCCCCACCTGGACATCCCTCCCCGGATAACCGCCCCCAGTCAACTATCCCCTAGGACAACTACCCCCTAGGACAATTACCCCCGGAACCAGGCGCGGATCCAGGATTTCTTAGGGGGGGGGGGCCCACTTTTTTTTTTGGTACCAAAACAAAAACGCAACTACTCAGCCAGCCGCTAAATAAGCGGGGGGGGGGGGGGCGGTAAGAGGACACTTTTTTTTGTTTTATGGTCTCGACATTTTGTTTCGTTGGGGGGAGGGGGGGGGGGGGTGAGGTCACCTTTTTTAGGGCAGCCATTGGCATAATTTTATTTTTTATTTTTTTTTAAATCACAAAAAAGGGGGGGAGGGGTTGGCTCCAAAATACACACATAAAAAAACCCGAAGGGGGGGGGGGGAGGTTCATCCCCCCCCTCCGCGTACGTGCCTGCTCGTCTGAATACAGTTTTCCCCCTCCCGCGCGAAGCGCAGAAGCTTTTACGATTCATTAATCAGTAGACAAAGAAGACGATTCGTTGTACCGTTTTTTACTCTTAATCCTCGTCTAAATTCATCCGCCTCCCCGTCCCGCGCAAAGCTCGAAAGCTTTTACGTTTATCATTAGAGAAAGAAGACGATTCGTTGTACCGTTCTCGAAAATAATCCTCGTCTGAATACAGTTTTCCCCCTCCCGCGCGAAGCGCGGAAGCTTTTACGTTTCATTAAATCAGTAGACAAAGAAGACGATTCGTTGTATCGTTGTTTTACTCTTAATCCTCGTCTAAATTCATCCCCCTCCCGCGCAAAGCTCGGAAACTTTTACGTTTATCATTAAAGAAAGAAGACGATTCGTTGTACCGTTCTCGACTCTTAATCCTTGTCTAAATAGAGTTACCCCACCTCATACGCGAAGCGCGGAAGCTTTGACATTTAATTTAATTATTAGAGAAACAAGACGATTCGTTGTACCGTTCTCGAAAATAATCCTCGTCTGAATACAGTTTTCCCCTCCCGCGCGAAGCGGAAGCTTTTACGTTTCATTAAATCAGTAGACAAAGAAGACGATTCGTTGTACCGTTTTTTACTCTTAATCCTCGTCTAAATTCATCCCCCTCCCCATCCCGCGCAAAGCTCGGAAGCTTTTACGTTTATCATTAGAGAAAGAAGACGATTCGTTGTAACGTTCTCGAAAATAATTCTCGTCTGAATACAGTTTTCCCCCTCCCGCGCGAAGCGCGGAAGCTTTTACGTTTCATTAAATCATTAGAGAAAGAAGACGATTCGTTGTACCGTTTTCGACTCTTAATCATTGTCTAAATTAAGTTCCCCCCCCCCACCCGCGCGCGAAGCGCGGAAGCTTTTACGTTTCATTAAATCATCAGCGAAAGAAGACGATTCGTTGTATACCGTTATGATTTTTAATCCTCCTCTAAATTCAGTTTCCCCCCACCCGCGCGAAGCGCGGAAGCTTTTACGTTTTATTAAATCATTAGAGAAAGAAGACAATTCGTTGTACCGTTCTCGACTCTAAATCCTTGTCTAAATTCAATCCCCCCCCCCTCCCGCGCAAAGCGCGGAAGCTTAGACGTTTCATTAAATTATTAGAGAAAGAAGAAGATTTGTTGTACCGTTATGACTTTTAATCCTTGTCTAAATTAATTCCCCCCCTTCCCCCTTCCTCGCGAAGCGCGGAAGCTTCGACGTTTCATTAAATTATTATAAAAAGAAGACGATTCGTTGTACCGTTCTCGAAAATTATCCTCGTCTGAATTCAGTTCCCCCTCCCCTCCCCCGCGCGGGGTTTCAGGCATTTAATCATGGTCAGATGAGCATATTTTGATACCGCATTATAATGTGACACTGGCAGATAACTATTTTTTTCTTTCTCGCTCTCTTTCTTTCTATTTCTCTTTAATATACTTTTTCAAAGAAAGTGTGGAGGGGGGGGGGGGGGCTCGAGGATCCCGATCCCCGCCGTTTCGCGGGCCCTGATATGTAGGCATCTCAAGAAGCATTTTCTTGCCTGGCTGTAAATTTTGGAATTTGTCGTTTTCCAACAGACGCATAAAGTGAGGAAAAATCTCGGAAAATTATCTCATTTCAGCATTATTTGTAAACCACCGTTATGGAATTAGAAATAAACCACGTTTGAATTTTATTTCTCCGAAGCCCCCCCCCCCCTCCCCTATCAGTATGCCAGTGCCCCCCCCCCCCTTCTCTCCGATCTACACCTTGTTGGCGGGAACATTGCAACTGATATCCCTTACCTTTCTTCATTCTCTTTTTTCTGTCCCTTTCTCTCCTCTTTCCCTTTCCCTTCCCTTCCTTATCTCTCTTTTAGGTTTGCTGGGGGGGGGGGGGGGGAGGGGGGAGGAGGGGCAAGGTCATTTTGGTCCCCACCCCGCTCCACTCATTGTTGGCGGGATTAACCGCAACTGATCTCCGCTTCTTTTCTCCCTTTTCTTTCTTCTTCCTCTTTTTTGTTCCCTTTTAGCTCTCCTCTTTTCCTTTTCCTTCCTTCTTTTTTTTTTTTTTTTAGCGGGGACGGGGGGGGGGGGGGAGGCTAGAGCCTTTTGCCCCCCCTCCCGATTCACAACTTGTTGGCGGGAAAATTGCAACTTATATCCCCCTTCTTTTCTTTTCTTTTGTCCTTCCCTTTATCTCCTTTTTTTCTTTTTTCCTTCCCCTCCTTCCTTCTCTTTTATTTTTTTGATTGGGGGGGGGGGGGGGGGGAGGCAACAGCCTGGGAGGCAAGTCCATTTGCCCCCCCCCCCGATCTCCTTCTTCCCTCTTTTCTTTTCTTCTTCCTCTTCTTTTTTTCCCTTTCTCTCCTTTTTTTTTTTTTTTTTTTTTTTTTTGCTAGGGGGGGGGGGGGGGGCAAGGCCCGCTCGGCCCCCCCTGGATCCGCGCCTGCCCGGAACGACCACCCCGGAAAACTACCCCTAGGATAGTTTTGCGGGGGGAATCTTCCTAGAGGATGGTTTTGGTAGGGGGTATTTGTTCGGGGGTAGTTGTCCAGGGGTAGTTTTCCTAAAGGGTAGTTGTCCTAGGGGGTGGTTGTCTGGGGGTAGTTGTCCCGGGGGGGGGGGGGGGTAGTTGTCCCACGGGGTAGTCGTCCTAGAGGATTGGTTACCCTAGGGGGTACGTTGTCCTAGGGGGTACGTGATTGGGGCTGGTTATCCGGGGGTGGATGTCCAGGGGGTTGGTGTGCTAGAACCTACATAATTGTCTCTAAGCGCTTAGGTACTGGAACAACAGAGAGAGAGAGAGAGAGAGCGAAGAGGAAATACATGATAAATATTGGGTTTTACCTTCGGTCCTGAAAAGCGCTATTTAAGAACCAGCTATTGTTATTATTATTACTATCACTTACAATTATCATAGCAGTTACAAAATTCACATGTTTTTCTTTAAGAATTGGCATGATCGAAAAAGATGGGTTTTTAGGTCGGATTTAAACTGATGTAGTGAAGGACAATATTTTAGAGGCTTGGGAGATTCTTACATAGTTTTGGTATGGCATACTGGAAAGCACGGTGCCCATATGTTTTGGTAGATATAACTAGGGGCGTGAATGAATTACTGTTTTGAAGATGAACGGAGATCGCGAGTTGGTCAATGACTTTAAATATTATTTTGCAAATACCTGGGAGCATCATTGTGTTTAAATTTATATGCAATAGTTAAGAGTTTAAAAACGATTCTATCTATTACAGGTAGCCAATGTAAATCATACCAACAATTGAGTAATATGAATTCGTTTACCTTTTCGCGGGTCAAGTCCAGCTGCAGAATTGCGTAATCTTTTTTAATTTGAATGTTTTAACAACAACACTTCACAACTAGACATGCAATCGTGTCACAACGATGTTTGTGCACTGGCGCACGTGTTTCTACGGTTCAAACGAAAGAGCTTCTCTCGGACTATCCAGAGCAATTTGTAAGAAGTATTTAGCTTATGTGATAGTGGGGATAGGTAGGTCGAAAGAAAGGCCAACAAAACGGCCCAAAACTGACAAAATGGCGCCTGGACGGTCACGCATGAGAAGTTCCAGAGAACGAAAAGTACAGAGACGTTGAAGGGATACTAGAGACTATGCCTACGTAGTTTGAAGGGAATTGGAATAGAGATAGGTACATAGAAAGGGCTCACATTCTAACACAATCATGCGGAAAATAAAATAGCGTCTTAATTGGCCCCCTTGGCGTATTGCAACTCGGAATATCACTGACAAATTTCAAGGAAAACAAATTAACGGGAAGGGGGCGAAAAGCAGTCTGAAAAATAACATCATAGCCGATACGTGTTAAAACATGGCGGAAACTCAGCAGAATTTGTATAGCGACCCTTGTTCAAGCTCAATTTGCTCAACAATTTCTGTAATAACATATAACGTTTTTGGTATCAGTCGAAGAACACTAAATTGCGGTCAGTTTGACACCATTTTAATCTGCGTGCATTAAACTGGCTAATACGTAATGCATAGTAAAATCATAACTTTGGGCGATAAGTTTGCAATGACCCCATCAAATTTTACAAATCTTTGCAGTAAGTTGTCACATATACAAAATAATGTGTCCCCCATTTTACAGCAAGTTATTTCGCTATTTTTCTTGAAAACTGCATATTTGGAGGGCAATTTCTCGAAAAAAAGTTACGGGTTAGGCCGGAAACGATGGACGGCCACAGAAAGAAAGCCTATTTCCAGAACTTTAGAGGGCGCTATTTATTTTGTGCATATTCATGTGAGCGTGAAATTTAACATGGCTATATGCAATCATGAGATAAAGATACTGCAAGAAATTGAGACGAAACGGAATTGGTAAGAGCAAATTATGGCAATTTTCGATTTTTAGGGGTCCATTTTTCAAGGATTTTATACACTTTTGACGGAGTCGGTTTCGAATATTGAATTTCGAGTACGAAAATAATGACAAACATATTTTTTGTAACATGTAAATATATCGACATGAACAAAATATATATAGGCCTAGTATTACATAGATTACCTAAAAGTAGCAGAATAGTAATACATCTATAAATCCGTAATTTAAAAACTTGTTACGATAAAGTATAGTGAGCACTGGAAAGGTCGAAAGAGACGAGGACCTATCTAGGAATAACAAGCACTACGTGCAAAACGAATGAAACATCTAGAATAGAAAAAGAAGAATATTAATTGGGCAGAATGTGAACGAAAACATTGCAATAACGAATATCGTCATTGAAATTAATGGGGAAGAATGTGAACGAAAACAAGGCAATGACGATATTCGTCATTGCAATAATGTCAGGATATGAAAAATCATGTAATGCAAAGAATAATACTGATTTATTTATTTATTTATTTCTGATATTTATACAGGGCGGCACATATCACCAATTTTGTGGTCTTCCATGAGGCCCTGTTTGGTAATAATAAAAACAAATAACAGCATCAAAAACAAAATAGATAAATACACAAGCATATAAACAGGTAAAATACAAATTAA
Organism: Strongylocentrotus purpuratus; assembly: GCF_000002235.5. Lineage (NCBI taxonomy): Eukaryota > Metazoa > Echinodermata > Echinoidea > Camarodonta > Strongylocentrotidae > Strongylocentrotus > Strongylocentrotus purpuratus. Next base: position 24,195,921 of record NW_022145602.1, read on the forward strand.
TTGGTATCCCCTTGAAATAACTGATCATTCACGAATCATCCTTGATCATCAACAAGAAATAGGTACTGATACAAGAACACAAAACAGAAGACTACTGTTGATTGAACAGTAAGGGTTATAAAACGACATTTAGACATAGATCTGCATACTATTACATGTCCAAAAGATATACACGTAAATATGTGTATTCATAATAATTAGGTGAAGTTGCTAATGGGAACTAGAAGATAGCACAAGTGCTAGTCGAGCCTATTTTCTATTCTTTGGCAAGATTTTTTTTCTAAATTCATTAATATATATGAATGCAAAACTTAATAATAATAAAGTATCATCAACTTTTTTACACTTCTAACAGAAAGGAAAAAGAAGAAGTTCAAGTACTAAAGCATTATAATGAAGGATAACAAATATTTGAACAAACACAATCATCACTATGTTCATACAAATGAAAAGGATGTATCAATTTAAAGATAATTGTACATATGTGCGTACATGCACAAATCATGTGAGAAGATAAAGGGCAGCTATAATCATTAACAAGCAAGGGGGTGGGGTTAAGCCCACTTCATTTACATGAATGGTAGATGTAAAGATGTCTCCGAAAAAAGATACCTCGATTTTTTTAGTATAATTTCATATGGATAATCATTCCACAGATTTGTTTCTACAAAAGAAATACAAAATTGTCCTTGCGTTGTTTTACATTTTGGTTGATAGAGTAAGCCACTTTCCTTTCTCCTTGTTGCATATCTGTGCTGTATCATCTGACAATTATCGACTAAAGAGTGTGGTAATGCATATTTTACCAGATCATAAATAAATGTTGATACAAGAAGTCCATGAAGTTTAACAATATTTAATATTTCTAGACTTTGAAAAGGAGGGTTGGAATCTGATCTAAATGGACTGAATGTAATTGTTTTCATTGCCATTATTTTACTTACATATATAGGGTGGGATTCCTCGGAAATAGACTGAGTTAAACCTGGCCTAACTTGATCCGTGGACTATTTAGGCCAGATTTAACTTTAGTCCATAGACTAACTCAATTTCATTCCTCGAAACTGATCCATGGATTAAACTCCTGACTAATAAAGTTAGTATCTGTACTAAAGTTAATTCATGGATCAATTACCATGGTTACAGTTTCTACACATGCTCACTATACACACCAGCTACTATTACAGCAACGGACATATAAAACATCAAAATCAATTTACATGAAACAGGCGACAGGATGTATGATAGTGATACCCCCCTACCCCACACGCTCCTTGGTTTATAATACTTCATGTTTGAACAGGATATTGACAACTGTTTTCACTCTTTCTTCCTATCTCCATCTCTCTCTCCCTTTCTCCCCTCTCTCTCTCCCTCTATCTCTCTCTCACTATCTCCCATCATTAAATAGTTCTTTCTAATTTCTTTCAGTTCTTTTTTGCTCCCCCCCTCTCTCTCTCTCTCTCTGTACTCTCACTGTTCTATATCCAGACATTTTTTTCATGTATGATACAATTAATCCAACCGTATACACACTAGAAATTAAAATATATGTAGGAAATATTGTATAACAGATAACCAAAATTATGTTCAATCAATTTATTCTTCCTAAAACAGAAAATTGGAATTCACCATACATACGTATTATAAAATTGAAGGTAACGAATTAGGCTCAAACAGCCTCTTAATATGCTACTTGAAATGATTAGAATTTTAATGTTATGTATTTATTACATTACTTTTTCCCCATTTTTTTAGAACAAAGCGTATGCTACTTCTAAGCCCTTTTTTTCCAGGGAATCTGTTATATCATGACTTGCACCACATTATAAAATACATTATAAAACAAGATTTCCTAAAAAGAAAGTTACCCATGACTCAAAAATCACAATTTTTTTTCCAGTGACACAATGACCATCTGATGTAAAAAAGAACATCTTGATGAGTGATGGTTGCTTTGTGGTTCACACACACCAAGGACATTTCGGACTTTTTCTATTAACGGCTGCTTGTTTGTTACAATAACTCCACGTTATGCAGATTATATTACGAAGGTTTTGATCCCCAGTCACAGCTGCAGTAAATGGGGTCTGGTTCATTGAAGAGGCTAAGTAGAACTTCATAGTCCATACATGTATGTATGTTGAAACATTAAAAAGGTCTTGCGTGTGCATTGTGGTTAAAGTGGACTTGGATGCACATTGTGGTAAAATGGACTTGCATGCACTTTACATGAAATTATTGGTGGAAAAATGTGAACGAACACATGCCATCCTCGAAGTACCTTAGCTGTATTAGCCTTTGAACAAGGCCACCTGTCTGATAGACGCCGAGCGACTAAAAAGAGCTAATCGCGAAAGCCCGAGTGAACAACAGAGCGAGAATCACAGCCAGTTAGCCTTTGGTAATGTGGTTTCGATTTCTTATGTTAACCTTTGTTTCCGACTGGAATACTCTACCGAAATGGTAGAACGTTGAAGAGTATCCCAGAAGAAGAAGAAATAGCGTCCAATCACCGAACGTAAGCTCGCATTACGTCAGCATAAAGTATCCATCACACACACACACACACACACACACATGGAGTAAACTGTAGATATAGTACAAACATAGACCTACTAACTATGAACTGACGTTCATAGTTCACACACACACAGACGTTCTTACATGTTTTGATAATGAACGAATCACGAACGAAGCCAACTGGGGGCTAGGGGATGGCCGTTCTAATTGGTCAATAAATCCAATGCTATGAATAATTCATGCGGAGCAGTAATATCCAGATTGCAAAAGGCTCTCGTGGTGGTCGCGCGTTCACCCTGGGTATCTAGACTCATCTCAGCCTCTTAGCCAGAGTCACGAGGCCTTGTCAAAAGGCTATAGCTGTATGGGCATACAAACAACAAGTTATTCGTAAAGCCTACCTGTCAAAAATTTAGCAGGTCAGTAGTTCTCCTTCCTTTCTGAATTTGTCTCAGTTTTTAGGGAAATTGCCTTCATTTATTTTACTAAAGAAGAACATCATCCTGAAACAAAAATAAAAAGGTTCAGACCTCATTAAAAAGTTAAAGATTTAATCCATTGATAATTGGTCTTTGTTATAGTGTCATTCATATAGGCACCCCCTCCTCACACAGTTATGAGTAATCATTGATGAGGTGTCGTGGTCGAGTGGATACGTCGTCGGACTGTCGATCACAAGGTCCGCGGTTCGAGTCCAGCCGCGGCACTAATGTCCTTTGGCAAGACATTGATCTACATTTGCCACACTCAACCCAGGTGATGTAAATAGGTACCTGGCAGAAATTAATTCCTTGAAATGCTGGAGCGCTGTATACGGCAGCTAGGCTAAAGCCGGGGTAATAATAAATGCGCCTCGGAATAGAATTTTTAGATAGACGGCGCTATAGAAATGCCTATTATTATTATTCACCGAAAGATTAACTCTTTTAAAGTCACGAACAAACATTCACATTATTGAAGTACTATCTCATGAATGTTCTTGAACAAAGTTGAACTTGCAAAGTCATAGCCTAAGAAAGCACATAAGTAGTAAAAGTCGATAGCCAATTTAGTCCCCTTCCTTAAATAAGGTCTAGAGGTCTACATCTAAGTTAGATAACCAGCTGACAGTTGGCCTAAACTAGATGTAAACGGAGCCTGGAATGTGGATTTACAAGGCCCTAATCCTTAGAGCCCACCTTTTCATCTTTAAACTAGCTTAATCTTACATTACATCTAAGATTGTCTTCTCCTATGTAATCTCTCAAAAAGAGCTTCGTGAAAGGGGACAAAAATAAAATAAATTTTACTGCACTGTATACTGTAATACATTATGTACGTATCTTAGTCTTTTATGGTACATAATTGTTAATGGTAAGTTTGAATTTTCTTCTGACCTAAAAATAAAAGTAATTAATCAACAGTTGAACTTCAAAAAAGAGCGTGGATTATCCAAGCTCCTTTTTAGGTTCAAGTCTTGGTTATTCGTGTCTCATTTTCAGAGATAGTCCCGCCGGAAAGTCTGGGCCAAGCTGTCACGAGTGACTGGAAGCCATAGCAATCAAGCTCAAAGTATTAGCTCGCGGCAATGAAAAATGAATAAAAAGTGCGAGTGTAGATTGCACCTACATTTATCAAACCAAACAATTTAAAATCATTTCATAATGTACAGAAACATCTGCAGATTTATGATATCAGCCGATCATTTCATAAATATGATTCAATTTACGAAATTTAAGCGCAATTACAGCTTTACTCACCATCAAACTATTCTCCCTGTTCAGGAAATAACCGGTGTTGGGCCGACTGACTTGGAGATGCCTATGCCATTATGTGGATGCAATCAATAGCACCGACAACGCCAGGAAAATGGCAGTAATTATAACATTCTTGTTGGGTCTGCAGGACTGCCTCTCTTGTTGAACGAAATGACATGTATTGCACCTTTCTCCTTGCAATGGCTATTGATATGAACTTCACAAGGCGGGACACTGTTTCTCGGGTGGCCTTCTTCATCCCGATGCATCAATTGAAAAGAACCTGATAACCAAGATGAAAAATAAATTGATACGAAATAACAATTTCTCTCTCTCTGTTACATCTATCAGCAAATGTATATATACAAGAAAGAGAAACGTCTGTCCATTTCCTTTGGTTGTTCATTGGATTGTCAAAGAATGACACGCTTACACTTTACTATCCACAGTTGGTCTCCGGAACATGCATCTGTTGACGACAATGACGTTGTCTGCCACGTAAGAGAAGATATTCTAAACATTTTTCTTTCGAATTGATCAGTTGTGTGGCATTTGTGGTTTGTTGATGACGTATTTCATGAAATTTTCTTGACTGAATTTAATTTGAACTTATTATACGATACTCTATTATTATTTGAGAATTAATTTCGACTTATAAGAGCATAACATTTTCTTAATTTTTGTTCTTTGTTAGATCATGGAATGGTAAAATGTGTGATGTCATGAGATATTCCATCAAGGTACACGTATGTCTATTGTCTCTGCTTCTAGCTTATTTTATTTGATTTCCAAACCTGATATTCGTCGTCATTTGGGAAAAAAAGCGATGCCTTTACGACAACACCTGTCTACATGAACGTAAAAAAGATCGCTTAGATATGACGACCATCTTGAACGATGACGTAAATATTGAATAATGACATACTCTGACATAACGGGGTTTGATAGGCGGATAAATGTGAAATGACACAGTCGTGTACATTGAACGGGAATGAAAAAACCTTTATTTCCCTCTCCTATAAAACACTCTTATTTGCAGATCTCTAAAATGACATTTTTATTTTCAAGACTTTTTCTACTCTTTATATCTCATCAAATTCGCGATTAGATTTATTCTTCTTCCATTCTAAAACCGAATTCAAAGAAATTGAGAAAAAATGAAAGAAATAGAGAGAATGCTACGGAGGAAAAAAAAGCTGAGTAAATTGTCAATGATATTAACTAATATAATACATGCATCTAGATGAAAGAGAAATGAAAAAAATTGTAATATTAGAAAGCCTTCCGTATCCACCACAATAACAGCAAACACACAGCCCCCTCTTGCTGACCAAATTTCGTGTTCACGACATATTTCATTTCCTTGGCTTAATTTATTTTTAATCAGTACAGTGTTATATGCTTTAGACAATTTTGTCGAGATGGTCGAGGAATTTAGGAGAAAATCGCTTTCATAAATTAACGTTTCGCATTATGACTTTGAAGTGATATTATTTCATATTTTCTGAAGTTCCGATGTACTTTCTTTAACAGCATAAGCCTTAAATTCACTTCACCCATGTGTAATATCTCAAAACTTTCGATATATGTTATCCATTAATATCAACGATTTTTAATTAAAAGCCGCCACAAAAACGGGTGCGTATTTTATCCGAAATTGTGTGATTTTCCTAAAGATACAAATGGAACAGTTAACTAATGTGATATCATAGTTACCGAAAATTATCCGTCAGGAACAACGGCAAATGATAATGGTTCAGATTTTTGAAATATACTACTTGTTTGACTTTGTATCAATTCAGCCTTATCCGATCGTTCCCTAATCTTAATAAATGTACACGCAATGATCATAGGAGAGGTCTTCAAAGAAGTTTATTATTCCCTGGGCATCCTTACCATTGGCTTATTCTTAACATATACATTAACTTGAATACTGTATAACCAAAAGATTGCTCTACTGTAAGAAATGCTTAAACGGATAGAATAACTAGTCCAGAATATTTCCAGATTACATAAGACGGGGTTAGAGGGTAGAGTCAAAGACCTAACAATTTCCGATTTGTAGTTGATTTGTCGAACTCTACTCGCCAGGCTATTAGTTGTCATACATCACGTAGTTTGTTGCAATCATGAGACGGTATCCAGAAAGCCTCTTAAAATATGTAAATCAAAAACGTTTCGAAATAGCTCATTATATAATCATGCTTATGTGCAAGGGGAAAATACCATAAAGAAACACTGCTAAAATAGAATGATAGGCACCTAAATACATTAACATGGCATACAAATTAATGAAACTTTTTTTCTTTACTATATTGAGGCAAAATATACTCTGGATGACTTACTCCTGAACGTTTGAATGTCTTTGTCTCAAAGAATGTTGATTAAATAGAAAGTGATATCTTAAAACGACTCTTTCCTCTTGCCAGGCTAATGCATTAGAACATATTAACAGGTTCTTAGAATATGAAATTAAATGATGAGTATAAGAAACTTTCACTCGTTGGTTTCGAGATTCTTTATCTTTGTAAAGTCTAAAATTTCGACTACTATGGGGTTATCTTTTGGTCAAACTCTAAATTGAATACTGTTTATCTGTTGTTTGAATTACCATGCAATAACAAAACACATATGATTAAATGAAATAAAGAGCCACTTTATAATGATAAAACAAACCTGGATTTGTTCAAATCCTTTCCCCTGTAAAATATATGTTTTTTTGTTTTTTGTTAAAGAAGTTATAATTTAAAATGTTCTTATATTTATTTCCTTATTCCAAATTGCCATATTTCCAGGTTACTTGTATTTAAAAAAGATTGGAAAATTCACATTGGGGGTCAATAAATTACTCGTGATTAAGCACATACTACCTGTCGCGGATTTCCATTTCTGTCCCTTTCTTTTGGGTATCATGTCAACGAAGGGCAGAATCATAGTATTAATGACTACGAACGATTCGGACTGTCATACCAAATCTATGCCGCTCTGCACTTTGTTGGATTAGTTTAATTTCATTTTAGTTATGTAAGTTCTCATGCCGTGGCTGAAGGATAAACCTCAACAGGCATGCAAGCCTTCAAGAGGTTTGTTTATGATATTTTAGCTTGATAAGAATACTTTGGCTCTTTGCCTGTTTTGAAATGGAGCCTGGAAAATTTTGAAATGTAAAGTGTGATGATCACATTTCTTCGACTTCCTTTGAAGTGCATTTTAAAATACATGTTTCTTCTTTAATATAACTTATTTCTTGGCAGTTTTGTTCTCATAGCGCATGTTGAAGTATGTGTATACGAACATTTATTAAATTGACGTTTTGAAAGATAACATTATTAGAAAATGATACCAACAGTTTCGCTTTATTTCCTTATTGGCAAGATACCAGAAAACTATATCCATATCAATAATAAAGATGACATCTGACACACTGACATTTTGATATCGACTTTCTATTGACAGATGAAATTTAGTATGAACATTTTGTCTTCATTTGGGCAATTATGTTTTTATTTTACTCAAAGGCATCACAAACAAAGATCCTGGTTAAACATATTGATAATGATACAATAATATCGGTTGACGCATTGAAAGTGGGTACTTCCTGTTTTTCTCTGGTATAATTACTCTTTCCAGCGAAGTTTGTTTATCTTTCTGTATTTCCTCATTGACCGTTGAAACAGCAATTACGTGTGCGCGCCATTTGTTCTCGCACGTTTTCGCGCGTTACCATTGCTGCACTGGACGCATATATTAGAAGGTGGACGAACATATTTTTGTCATTAATTAGTTCTTCTTGCTGTGAGTAGGATGTGATGATGACAGCGATGGAGTTGAAACTGGTATTATGTTTTCTTCTTGGCTTCTTTTCCGTTTCATCAGCGGAAAGTCGTGAGTATTATCCTAGTCTCTGTTCATTGCTCTGCACATAATATTGAATAATAAAAGTATTATACGGAGTTTTCATTTGCAATATTTGCATGGGCCTAGTATGTTTACAAATCTGAATTATCAACCATTGGTCTTTCGTGCTATAATCACTATATACATTATATATTACATTCCATTGACATGAAATAGATAACAATTTATGTTAAAAACAAATAACCTTATCTTGAGGCTGTACAACAGTGGATAACTGCACTGTATGTCTATACGTGTCTAACATAATTTACATCTTGTAAAAAAACTTAAAATATTATTACAAAGGTCAATTTTCTTCCGTATTGTAAACATAAAGGCCTATCGTGGGAAACAATAAACTCTAAAAAGGCACCGTTATTGAATTAAATCACACTTTCTAACCATACTTGATTTTAAGTTTGGAAAATGGAAACAAGTACAGCCTTTTAGATTAGCGATAAAATAGAATACTAATTGTTATTTGTACTGCTTTTTTCGATTCCTGGATTAATTGGTACATCATTATTTTGTCTGTTCTGCTTCAAATGGCAGAATATCAAGTGCTGTTTGGGGAAAAGGGACCGACCCACTATCCATATGCCGGCCGTGTAGACGTGTTTATCGATGGAGATTGGGGAGGCATTTGTGCTGCTGACTGGGACATGAACGATGCTGAGGTGGTCTGCAGGGAGTTAGGCTTTGGCTACCCCTACGGTATCGAGGTCGTTGGTGGTCCACCTGCTGGAACCGGTACCGAGTGCTTGTCTAGGGTAAAGTGTTACGGCCATGAAGAACACCTCTCAGAATGCAAAGTTACCAAGAGAACGCGAACAAATACTACAATTGAAAGTGGCATAGTCTGCTACCCTCCCGCAAGTGAGTGATTTGAGGTGGAAATAGATACATGATATAATTTACAATAAACCCTTTGAAGGTTTAAATAGGTCTATTGATTTCCATACTTATTAAAGAAATACAAACCGTAAATCAGGCGACTTTGAATCAAGTGTCTATCTCTAGTAAAGGGCTATGGTCACGACAATTGACGTAGATTGTAGTGGATACTCTTAAACACTCTTGACAGGGGAAAATCTGCTATCTTTCACCTGATATTTTTTTTCCTTATGATATGTGGTAAACAGCAGCTAGGATGGATCTCGGTGATTTTTCGATATGTTTTAGGGATGAGTATTCAGTCGGTCAAGACAAAATAATATCTTGGTTAGGTAGTTTGACATGTTCGATATAAATGGCTACAACATCAAAGTAATATTTATTAATGTTTGTGAAAAGAAATCTTGAAACCATTTGATATCAAAGTGGGAAGTAAAGTTATTAAATTTTCAGATCTTATCCGATGTAGTATTATTATTTTTTAAATAAACCGATTCATTTAATACAGTAGTGATAGTAATACTTTTAAACAATATCATCTGCATATGACTTTGATACTGCCCCTTAACTTTGTCTTCTTTACATCTTTTAAAACAAACATGATATTAACAACTATAGACTTATCCTGAACATTTCTAATCACTTTTAGTAGATACAGTTCTATTGTTTTTTTACCGTATAACTTTCCTCATGATAACTCATAACACATACGACTTAACCAGTCATCTTACTATGAAGGAAACGTACCTCATAGTGTCAAGTTCCCCCTTTTAACAGCTCAACACATTGTTAACCGTTGAAAAATTTGCAGGTACATACGAAAAAGATGATGAGTCATATTCGTCACTCGCACAATCATCGCCAGTCGATGACCCGGATTACGACCCATCGGTTTATGGTAAATACTTGCATTAATATAATCGAAGTTTCACCGCTAGACCGACTACAGATCATTGACTATTCTATGCTAGCAAATCTGCAACAGATTGAGATTAAACGCACATGCCATGTTGACCCGACCATAGTTTGCATTATGCTACCTTCATTTAGTCAATATTTTTTTTTTGTTCTTTTCTCGAAATTAATGAAAGAACAAGCTTTTAAATCACCATCTCAGGTCTGATTAGGAGTGCTTAAATTGCTTATGTGTTTTTCGAACTAAGCAAGACTGTCAACCTTTTAGTGCCGGGTACGAACGGTGCACGTGTATTTGCCCTGTGGGCCAGTAATAAGGCCAGGGGGTATCATTGAAAGTAAATAGGTTGATATTTACGACTTTCCCATGGTATTATTACAAAACCAACTCTACAGTAATGATAACGAGAAGTCAAAAGTCGTATACCTTAATATTAAACAAACTAAAACATGAAAAAGATCAATAACACTTACACTTATATATCTCAGTATCAAAGAGCCAGAGTCTGAATAGCCATGACAATTGAAGAAACTTTATTTCTTTCTTTTATACAGTTGGTCCGGGATTGCGGCTTAGATACGGACCAGATCAGTATTCAGGCCTTGTAGAGGTCAAGCTGGCAGGTGGCAAATGGAGTCGACTGTATCTTTATTATTATAATGGTTGGGATTTGTCTCGGTATCAGTATATCTCGAACATCTGTCGTCAGCTTGGATTCGGGGAGCTCAACTTCTGCAATAGTTTTGAATATAGCAGCACGTACAGTATGACAAAGGTGACGAGATGTCCTTACGGAGTTGCGCAACACCGAAGCTGCATTCTTCATTCTAAGGACTATTATAAAGGGGGGGGGGGGGAGGGGGTTATCATACTAATTATTATAAAGATGACACACAAAAGTTCAAGATCTGTTTCGAGGTGCCAGAGCGTGTGTGCATCATGTATTTCTAAGGCGGCTGCTTGGTTGTTTCATAATGACATATGGACGTCAATAGGCCCAAGTACCATTTTGAAAAGTCGTCGAACTTTTGGCCTGCCATTTATACTACTGAAAAAAACAAACTATTGTCTTGAAAATATAAAACCGTCGAAATAAAGCAGGCACAGTACATCTCACTTAAAATCGAACCATCTTCACTATGACGTAAGCGGCGCCAATCCTTCGACTTATGGACCTGAATTACTTTGATGGATAAATATATCGGTTCTAGGACAACTACCCCCTGGGGCAACCACCCTCTAGGACGACTACCCCTTGACAACTACCCCCGGACAATTACCCCCAGACAACTGCCCCTAGGAAAACTACCCTCTAAGACAACTACCCCCCCGAACAACTACCTCCGGACAACTACTCCCTGGACAACCACCCCCAGACAACTACCCCTACGACAACCATCCTCTAGGACAACTACCCCCTGGACAACTACCCCCTGGACAGCTACCCTAGGGGGTAGTTGTCTGGGGGGATAGTTGTCCCGGGGGTAGTCGTCCTAGAGGGTGGTTGCCCTAGGGGGTAGTTGTCATAGGGGGTAGTTGACCGGGGGTGCTTATCGGGGGGGGGGGTGGATGTCCAGGGGGTAGGTGTCCGGACCCGAAATATATCATCATGGTAACTGCTTTTGCATTACAAAATTGTCACTTTTGTCACATGACGAAAATCGAAATCGAAAGTTATTTTTTGAACGCCTGCCGAGATTATGTAGTATAAATGCTCGCTCTTTAAAATTCGAGACGATTCAATTGTTGTGCTCGCGTGACTCACCTGGATTTTATGTTAGCGCATGAAGGATGGCGACAAGTGGCGCAAGCCCACTACACATCTACAAATCGGAACGAGCACAAATCGACGGCTTTGAATGGGTTTTCGAAGTAGCGAAATGGTAGTCCCCCCAAATTAACGATTTTTTCAAAACGGTGTTTGGGATGTGTAAATAGAACTGCAGCCTCATTGTCGTTAACAAATAATTCATATGAATGTATTCCGGTTTGAAATAAAGGTATTATAAATAAATGATGTTTAATAAACAAAATTTCGCTTCGCTTTGATCCACTACCGGCTGACATTGGCACTTTCGTAGATCACACCATCCCGGAAGTTGTAAAACAAACTTACTTTGGTGCTGATTTCTATAGACGGCGCATAACTAGGTTTCAGTTTAAATCAATTGAAATGTGTGGTAGATAATTTTATAGGCGTCGACTTGTATAAATAGTATTAGCGACTCCGACTTCGACTCGAATGAAGTAACGCCAAATTACTGAGTATAAAAGGAAATGATACAAATCATTTATAGTAGGTTGAATCGGCGACGCTGAAATGTCGGTTAATGCAAATCAATCTGCCTTTAGGTGCATCAAACTAAGAATGTATAGGAGAGATGGAATCAATGGGGCACCAGTAACATAGACAGTACCAGTATGTACCAGTGTTTATACCGACTGGGCAAATAACGAATTGGAAAAACGGTTAGGTACTGATTCAAATACTATCCTTCTCTTGTGTAGCTACTTGGAGAACAAATCTCATTGTTTACGTTTAGGATCTACCTTTAGTGGGCCCCTACCAGTTACATGTGGAGTCCCGCAAGGTGCGAGGCTCGGCCCCATCCTTTTCTTTATCATGATAAATGATGTTGTAGCCTCTTATCCTCTGAGATTGAAATTTGTTGATCATTTTAGTGTCGCTGAAATCAGACACAAATCTCAACCTTCTAGATTGCAAGATCATTTATCTTTGATTACTGATTGTTCTGTTGATAATCCCATTACCCCTAAACCTGAGAAGTATTAAGTATTGCATATTTCTTTCCTTCGGAACCAGATTGTTATGCCCGAAGCTAGCATCTGTAATTCTGTCCTTCAGCCTACTGAGTTTGTTAAGTTATTATGAGTGCACTCACAGTCTGATAATGGAATGGGATAGACAAGTCGAGAATGCTGTCAAACAGGCATCGCGACCTTGTTTACATCCTTTGTGTCCTTAAACACAAATCTTCACTAGAGGATTTGGTTGCTATTTATAGTATGAACATTAGACTGTTAGTTGAATATGCCTCCCCGGTGTGGTCAACATCTATTACTGCCAATCAGTCGAACAAGATCGAACAAGTAAAAAAAAGGTCTTTCCGTATCATTTTTGGATATAATTATGTTGATTACCTTCATGCCCTTGAAGTTTCACAGATTACATATCTTGCACATAGACGAAAATAATTGTTCATAATAATAAATAAAAAATCACTCTTGCAATCCAGACATGCTTCCATGCTTCCCCTACGTAGGGATTTCTTACCAAATTTTCGCTAGTTACCCTCTTTGCCACCCAGCTTGCCGTACTTCTAGGTACCAAAATTCATTTTTACCACAAGGTAATCAACATGTTGAAACTTGTGTAAATCTATCGCCTTCTAATTTCCTATCTTGTGTTTTCCCTTCTTTTTCTCAAATTCTTCTCTTTTTCTCTTCCTTCTTTTTCAAATTTTATTTTTCCTTTATGTACATGTATTTCAGAATAATTGCAATAACGTCTACAATGTTTGGATACTTATGCTGATTTTACAGAGTCTACAGATCGCGTTGATATTTCCCTAACTTTTTCCCTCTGTTTACTCTCTTCTCTTTCTATGCTCTCTTGTGATTTTCTTTATTGTTTGTTACATGTATTTCAGATGTTTGGATACTTGCGTTGATTTTACAGAGTCTACAGATAGTATTGATATTTCCCTAACTTTCTTCCTATCTCCTTCTCTCTCTCTCTCTCTTCCTCTTTCTCATTTCCTCCTTCTCTCCCTCTGTCTTACTATCTTCTCTTTCTATGCTCTCTTGTGATTTTCTTTATTGTATGTTACATATATTTCAGATTAAGTGCAATGATGTCTACAATGCTAGATACTTGGAATGATTTTACAGAATCTACAGATGGTATTGGTATGTCCCTAACTTTCTTCATATCTCCTCCCTTCTCTTTCTCTCTCTCTCTTTCCTTTCTTCCCCTTTCTCATGTTCTTCCTCTCTCTCCCTCTATCTTACTCTCTTCTCTTTCTATGCTCTCTTGGGAAATTCTTAATTGTATGTTACTTGTACCATCGCAATACTTTATTTTTTTTAGCTGACATATTCCCCTCTTTTCACCGTTAATCTTTTAAAACCAAGTCTTGTGCATTTTCTGTTTCTGTTTAATCGACTCTCGGTCTACGCCTGATTTAGTTATTGCACAGCTCGAAAGTCCTCTTTTGATATAATTGTAATGATGTATATTGATTGTTGTTATTGTTTATTTGTCCTTTTTGCAATCTTTAGTGTTGATAGTTTAGTTAGTTGATATTTTAACTTATGTAACTTATATATTTATTCATTACTGCTGTTTTATTATGTATATTTGATTCAAATTTTATTTTGTACCCGAGACAGGTGTCAGTCTTCGAACCGTTTGCTCTTAGTTTTTGATGTTTTGATTTCAATAAAATCCTATATATATATATATATATATCAGTTGGAAGGTTACACTTTATTGGTACGAGTTATTGGTACGAGTTGTCAGAAATTGCAGTTTCACTAAACCTGCTTATATATATATATATATAACTTAATTCAAACCGTTTTACCATTTACTTATTTATTTCCTATTATTATTATTATTATTATTATTATTATAATTTGTATTATTATTAATATTATTATTATCATTATTATTATTATAATTATTATCATGTTTTAAATATTATTTTGGTGGGGTTAGGGCAAGTTAAAATTAAGGTAAATCAAGAGATGAGATACCTTCAGCAAAATTGCGTATATATTACGTCATTGATGTGCATGTATATATGCAAGCGCATGTATGAAAATACACAAATGTTATATTAGCCGTTACTTATTTTGCGAACCATGTTGCCAAAGCAATTTTAATCGATGGATCGATCCTTCGAGTGCTGATATATTCTGGAATATTTTACCTTGTGGTCACCTTTATCTATATACACAACGTAGTGAAATATCGTTCAAAGTAAAGGTGTAAAATAAAGCAAAGGGTATTATCTGAACTTTAAAAGAACCAAAAAATGAATAATATAATTAGCACTTGTTTAATATGCAATCGATATATATTTTTCATTTCTACGAGGTTAATAAAACGGAATATATTGCAATACATTACCACTGAATCTCTTAATCACACTTGATAATACATATTTGAATAATATTTATAATTAAAACATGCCTCAAAACGAGTATTCAGGCCGGGTAGAGGTCAAGCTGGCAAGTGGCAGTTGGAGTAAAATGTATCTTCGTTATTATTGATATTTGTCTGGGTATCAGTATATCTCGAACATCTGTCGTCAGCTTAGACTAGGAGAGCTCAACTTCTGGGATAGTTTTAAATATAGCAGCACGTACAGTATGACAGAGGTGACGAGATGTGATTACGTACTTGCGCTTCAGCGATGCTGCATATTTCATCCTAAAGAATGTTTTACTTGGGGTTTTAATTGTCTTATTTAGTACGATGAAAATGACACACAAACTTTCCAAATCCATTGCGGGGATGCGGGAATGTAAAAAAAAACCCCAGACGTCATTATCCTGATACGTTTCAGCGCTATCTATTATAAAACCCTCGACATACAATAGGCGCAGTACATCTCGCTAAAACATATCTTCGATTTAAAAGAAATTCATTTATCTATTCATTTACTGATTTATTATTATTATTATTTGTTGTCATTATTTATATTATTATAATTATTACTATTAGGTGATTCGTCACGTATAGTGATCCAACGGATCACTTCTTAATTTCGTCGAGTTTATTTTATCTTCTTTATTATAAATAGTATTTAAGTATTTCTTTTTATTCTCTTATGTAAATTTGTTTGCCAAGTATCTCAATAACGGAAAGAGCTAGATCAATTAAAATTTTATAAAATGATGTGTCTAGCCAAGGTCCAGAACATATCATCGAGATTTTTTTCGAAAAAGTGGTCACGTGACCTTCAATGCGCCATTTTCTTGTTTTTCATGCATGTCTGTCGACCATCATATTTCAACAACGGAATGTCGTGGAGACTTCTTAAGAAGGCCGTTAGTTAGTGCATGTGTTGTCCAACTACGGCCTGTGGACGTAAACTCGATGTGACGTCATCTTCATTACATAATCACGTGTCCAATATTGTAAAACGTGAAAATGACCTTGACAAATGTAAATCTTCAATATCTTTGTAATTGAATATAATTTTGACATGAAACACTCTGTTGGTCTTAATGGTGGAATAATTATTTTTACCCTAATTTATTTATGATTTTGACAATGAATTATTCCTAATAGATCTAGATATTAGTATATATTCACAGATGTTATTGAATGACAAGTGGGGAGTGTTTGTTTTGCGTGACTGCTAAAGCATGTGCGTGCTACTATGCTAATCAACTAGGGGACCTACGTCATTAATTCATAACTGACAGTAATCGGGATTAATGTCTCATAAAAGGGCTCTAATATAGCATATCGACACGGTTTTGATCCTGGGGGCTAACAGTAACGAGGCCATTGCTTAGCCAATGAATCATTACTGTACGCAGCGGGCGCTAGGGTACGTCGACGCCCCCACAAAAACAAAAAAACGAAGAAAATATAATAAATTTTCGATAATTCATTGCATTTTCCCCCGGTCCCCAACATATTAAATTCCTCTGTATTGCTCCAAAAACATATTTCACCTGTCCTTTTGAAGCACCCTTCACGCATAAATGAACACGATATCTGCTTTATAATAATGATCATAATGACCGCAAAGTAATCTTCTTTCGTGTACTGCCAAACAAGCGGTACCTCATTGCAATTGCAACCTCATTGACTTTTTTCTTTCGAGTCTTGCTCAACTTTTAAAAGATTTTTTTTGAAAATCAGACCTACGGTTACAAGGTCACGTGCCCTTTTGGCTTTGCATGTCAGCCCGAAAATCGCTCATTTTCGTGATTTGTGTACAAAACATATGGAAAAGTAATTTTTCCTAAAAACAGATCAAAAATGGGTTATTGGGTCATGTTTAAAGTTAAGGTGGTTGTTTCGGGAGTCATAATAGTTGAACTGTAGTAAGAAATAAAATAAAACAACAACAAAAATGAAATACATAAGTTAAAAAAACAATAAAATACATAAGTTAAACAAACAATGAAATACATAAACAATTATCAAAACAAGTAATAACATAAGTAATAAGCTGACTCTTCCAAATTTGTTTGTCGTATTATTCTTCAGAATGGTCTAATGAATATATGTAGTGAAAAAGAATGCTTAAATATGAATAATATATGATTTATGGGTAAAAATGTGATTTTTATGACTTTATTTGCATAAATTACCATAAATATGCAAATGAGTAAATTTTTCAAAAAATTGAAATTATCATATTATTTTATACACTTCACTTGACAGGCGTGCACATTTTCGTGGCGATCGGCCGCTTCGCGGCCGAGATCTTAAGGGGGGGGGGGCATAATGGCACCCCCCGGCCGTACTAAGACCTCAAATAGCCCGGCCTTTTTAGGGTTAAAACAACGTTTCTTGACTACACTCGACCGATTTGTTTTTTCTTTTTGAAAATTTCAGAGCAGAGCTGTATATTCTGAGATTTTCATCGTCGCAGCTACCATTGAATACCATTGTAAATAATAAACTCTCTGTGTTGCATAGCTCCCTCTCCAGACTGATATTATTTTAGCTTTAAAACAATCTTTCTTCACTACAATCGACCGATTTTGTATTTTCTTTTGGAAATTATATATCAGAACTGTATATTCTGAGATTTTCATCGTCGCAGCTACCATGGAATAGCCTTAAGTGCAATTTGAAATATTTGAAATTATCCGGGAGCACCGGTAAATTTTTATTATTCAATTTCTCGAAAGCTGAAGTGTTTTATGGGCTCAATTTGTTAGTGCTTATAATACATTCATTGGGCATCCAAATATATCATTTTAAAGAAATACTTTCCATCTAATTTTCTAAACTTCCCCGAACTTTGCAATATCTTTAAAGTTTACACTCTTTTTCAAAATGATTCACCACCCACGCCATTTGCATGTAATTTCATAAAATTGTTGGTGTTGTTAGTTAGCACTTCATACATTTACCTAAATAATGAAAGCGTGCGCCATGAGCGATGCAAATATTCCAATTGGAAGAACTGTATTGTGGCTGTTTCTGTACAACGCTGTACTGAATGATCATGTACTGCGCATTCGCATTCGTACATTATGTGTATATTATGTGTGCATGTGTGCTGTGTGCTGTGTGTTTGAATTCATGTGCTGCATGCGATGCGTTTCGTTTACGTTGTCGGGGCGTTTGGACTCGGGCCTCGCAGCCATGTCTCAGCATGGACCGTCTCAGAAAAGCTTTACTGCGATGCAGCGTTGTGCAGCGCAGACTTTGGACTGGCGTTTTGAAGCCATGTTTTGGCATGGACCGTCTCAGAAAAGCTTTGCTGCAATGCGGACCGTCTTTCTGAAATAATAGCAATCGTCAACAGAGAGAAATGACTTACAAATACATAACGTATCACATTCGTCCATACGACGAATTAAAGTCTAGTTATCATTGTTGTCATTATTATTATTATAACTGAGATGTGCATACTTTGGGAGGGGGGGGGGGAGAGAGGGAGGGAGGAGGAGCAAGTCGAGATTTAGGAAAATGCCTGATGTGACACCTTCTGCAAAATTGTGGATATATTACTTCATTGATAGATAGGGATGTCGCAGCGCATGTATACACAATTAACAAATATAATGTATTTTCGCAAAGAAAATGTATCGATAGCAGTTACTTATTTTGAAAGTCATGTTGCCAAGCAGATCTAATCAACGGATCGACCCTTTGAGTGCTGACATATATTCTTAGATACTATACCGGGTGATCACTTTTTCTACATAATAATGTAGGGGGTGGATTGTTACGGGTAGCCGGAATGAGTGGGGGTAGACTTCAGACAATACAGACGACAATGGCAGCCTGAGGAGTAGAGTTGGTGCTCGTTATTCTGGTTGGACACACCGCTATAATAAGCGGGATGTAAGCGGGGTCAAATAATGATAGACAGTTATCAATTACAAAAGTAAACAACGACACATCTTTCAGAATTATGACAAAAATAGGTAATCAGTGTTCCACTACACCAAAAGATTTGAATCATTATGACATTAACTTTAAGACATTGCAAATGCCAATGTATAAACTGGATACATTCCTAACAGAATTAATCAAACTTAATAGGTCATAATTCTTCATTAATAGGGTTTCTCGACACCAAAACCTAATACAAATTCATTAGCGCCCAAGGTTCCGACTACAATAGTCACACTCCAAGGCCCAATTGACCGTACACACAAATGCATTCTACACGTACCTGCCTACGCATCCAATTCCTCTAGGTGTAATCTGCTTGTACATTGAGAAGTCATATCCTCTTGACATTACGTAAAATCTTTCTCGCCTTAAATACACCTTAATACACCTTTTTGTAAATAAATATCATGTTCTTTGAACATATTCATAAACCTTATAATTATACTAATTCGTTTAAACCAGGATATGAATAAACCATAGCAGCAATTTTATAAAATATAACAATTTAAACACACATGAAAACTAAGCCTTACTTACCTACAATAAGCGGGTGGAAGCGGGGTGAAGGTCACGGTTCTAAGGCCTGCCACCAAAGACTTTCTAACAATAATGAAATATCTTCTAAAGTGGAATCGGTTAAATACAGCAGATGGTATTCTCTTGACTTTAAAAGAAAGACAAATATATTTTAATATTTCCCACTTGTTTAATATGTAACTTAAATATTTAGTTTACTTCTACGAGCTTAAAGACAGCAATGAAACGGAATAATATGTAATCCTTAACAATATATTCTTTAATTACACTTGGTAATACATATTTGAATAATTTGAAAATAAAACGTGACCGAAATACTAAATGGCTGATAAGAACTTAAAAACTTTAGTAATGTATCTCATTTTCTTTAGGAAGTTGGAGACAATTATTCCTAATGCCGTTCGGTAATACCATTATTCTTCTCATTTAATCTCCGAAACTTCCTTGATACAGATGATGCGGATTTGCGACTCAGATAAGGATCTGATCAGTATTCCGGGTTCGTAGAGGTCAAGCTAGCAAGTGGCAGTTGGAGTCCATTGTATCTTATTGATTTTGTGAGGGGTTATGAGGACTTGTCTAGGCTTCAGTATGTCCCGAATATTTGTCGTCAGCTTGGATTCGGGGAGCTCAATTGGTGAGATAGTGCTGAATATAGCAGCACGTACAGTATAACAAAGGTGACGAAGTATCTTTTCGGATTTGCGCACCAACGAAGCTGCATACTTTATCCTAAAAATGTTATACTTTTATCATTTTAATCATCATATTCAGTATGATGAAAACGTATATGGAAACGTTGTATCATCCGCTTAATCTGACTTAATACGTGCATAGAACATATTAGCATTTTTGCATGAAAAAGTGTTGTTATCTAAAAAGTGCATTTCTTTCCAGCATTAGGGTGCCCGGGAGGCACTTGGCTAATATCTTTCAAAAAGTACAAATTAAAAAAATAATATGCAATTTCTCTGTACTTTTGTCGGAAAAACATACAAATCCAGCACAATGTCGTCTCTTTTTACATTGGAGAAGAGCAAAATAGCTAGTTTCAATCATGCTTCGGCCGCTCTCGCAAGCTCTTACTTGTTACATTGTGGTCAGACAGTTTTGGGGTGAGCGGCTAATGAATATGCTAATCGTTAGCTTTCTTCTGGTATTAAAAGACCACTCTAACCCAACTAACCTAGCCTTTCAAAACATGAATACACCTGCCAAAATATTTCAGCCTCTGATTTTTCAGAAAATCTCTATGTTGACTAAAACTGATAATAACCATCCATTTTCCACAGATCTCACGCTTGCTGGTTTGATGATGCATTTGACGTCACTACGGGAATGTCTTTGTATTTGTCCTACAACTAAGGATCTTACAATCTCAATCTAATTCAAAATTAGGAATGACGAAATAGCCAGAAACGTTTTGGGGTTATCAAGTCATCACAGTAAGTAATACACTAAGACTCCGCGGGGGGCATGACGTCTCCTCGAGCCTTTGTATTCTATTGTTTTGTAATGAGATCGCCGACCGAAGTTGGTACAGCTATCTCCTCCTGAACCCTCCCCTCGGGGTACCGGTGCCCGGTGCCATCGTCTGCGGGAGAGTCTACTCTGTGTGATTGGCTATACTGCGCCCGAGGTCCTCCTCCGTGTCGACGTCCAGGGCGAAAACAGACGCGATATGCATAATGCATGATTTGCGTGACGACAGAGATACCTCATGCATATTCAACATTACATCCGTATGAAAGAGACACACGACAGATGACCATCAACTCGCCTAATAAGGCGTAGCAAATTTACGTTGCAACGGGTCGGGCTTACCCCCGAGTAAAGCATCCCGGCTATAGGATATGCTTTGTAGTAGCTGCACAAGCCAGGGAGATACACGGGGCTTCGCTTCCCATCGATGTCCAAACTTAGAGACCTATTTCCATCATTATTGCCGCGATTTTTTGTATAGTTTTCGTAAACGGAGGTATGAAATCAAAACCTATTTTGTGGTTATTACGGCCATGTTTACTGAATTTTGATTATCATTTTCTAAAGGAAAGTTTTCACAAGAAAATTATTGGACTGACAGTTCAGTCACAAGCTGATTTCAGTCAACACACATACAGTACCCACAGTGCTGCTGCTGCGCTGTCGGCCGATACTTTGACTGAGTAAGCTAGAGTCGAAGAGTATGGGGGCCAAGCAGACCAATATTCGCACAACTATACAACTACACAAACGTCTATCCATCCATCGAATAACCCGACAACACAACAGCGTGCGGGCCGAAGTGCCATAATTTTTACACCTATACAGCTATAAAACCATACGACTCTACGTCTACTCAGCCATCGGAGACTAATATTTCCGCGAGTCCTGCTATTCAAATGTATATCATTTTTTCGGATAAATGTTTCCTTTTTTCAATTAATATCATAGTTTGCCTGTTTAAAGACATGTTAATGCCTAAGTCACCCTCCTTTTCACCGACAAGACATAGTCGCAAACATACGCTTTTTGCTTAAACTCGTACCACAGTCCTTTCATTATTTTGCGTGCGCGTTCTTGTCAGTCTGGCGTCAGTTTCCTTTAGAACACAAACCATCAAACGAGTGGGCAAATTAGAGTCTACGGTATTAACTTGTATCGTTATTTTTTGGCATTCGTGCTCTTATACGCATGCGGCTTAGTTTCGTTTTTTCAATTCTATTGCTGGAATCTCACGATACTATCAAGCCACCAAGAAAGCATTAGGAAGCAGGATACTAACTGTTAGGCCTCAAGAGTTTCGGTTTAGACCGCTCGTTGTCACTCCGATATATGCATTTTCAATTTCACCGTATGTATGGCACATGCGCATGAATGCATTGACTCTCTATGCTTTGCTAGAGTGCAAGTGGAGTACGAGTGGTTTAGCCTAGACAAACGTTAGATCTGGCCCATATTTTATCAGTCTCAGTCAGTTGACAATTTACATAAGGTCTATATCTACCGGTCTGCTTCTGCCTCAGCCTCAGGCGCTTGGTCCAGCTCTGGCTCTGTCTCTGGCTCTGGCTCTAACTGATAGTGATAGGGTTCGATGTTAATGTGGTAAATTGTCAGCGCTTGTTCAGAACTGTGAGACCATATTTTCTTCGTATCTCGACCCGTGATTCCGTCGTGGAGATGCCCTACTATAACATACCCCAAATCAACTAAATCCTAAGCAATTGTTCAAAAAGTGGTAATGATTTAAAAGTCGTTATCTTTCTTACCTGTTTCGTGTCAATTATCTTATCTGTTTGGAAGTATTTTCCCTAAAACAAAGACATTAGTAATAAGTATGCATGCACTTTCTCAGAAGTTTCACGGTAAGCGCTGCACAATACAAGTGCATACCGAAATGACGATAGGGTGCGGGTGCACGCGGGTGCGCGAAGTCATCGACCGTTATGATCATCATCAGTTCATACTGTGAATTACTTGCATGAATTTAATGAGGATCTGAGATTACTGTCGCTGACTACGCGCATGCGCCCGCACCCCATCGTCAATACGCACTTGTATTGTGCAGCGGTTTGCCGTGAAACCTGTAAGAAAGTGCATGCATTTTGTCTTCGATTTTAGGAAAAATACCCCCCAAAATATAAGAAAATTGACACGAAAAAGGTAAGAAAGATAACGACTTTGAAATCATTACCATTATTTGAACAATTATTGAAGATTCGGTTGATTTTGGGTATGTTATAGAACTTATAGTACAGTATTTCTATTCAAGTGCTATGTTATGTTTAGTATAATTGTCTCCCGCAGTGACGTCATATGCTATTGCGCAATACACCTCCGAAACTGAGATTTTTTTTCTGAGCGTTCTGAGTCGTCATTTTTAATGAAAGATTCCAGAATTATCGATGATTTCTAAGAAAAATCAGTGTCATGTTCGTAATCTCCGTCGAAAATTATTTTACCCCTTATAAAAGAGAACCATGGTAACCATGGTAAAACCATGGTACCGCATTTGGTATTACCATGGTTATATGACAAGTACCATCGTATACCATGGTAATTCCAAATTTGTACCATGGTACTCTATGGTACCTGTGGTACTCGTCTGTAACCATGGTACTACCATGCAAAAACCATGGTATTACCACGGTAATATGACAAGTACCATGGTATACCATGGTACTTCCGAATTTGTACATGGTACATTGTGGTACTTAAGTGGCAGTTGTATGTTTCTTACCATGGTTCAGTACCATGGCTGTATTGTTATAGCATGGTACATGTATTTTTCTCCTTTTCTTCGCTATTAATTCACATATCCATTAAGGGGAAACAAATATGTTGTTTGTCTTGTTTGTCTGATTGATTTTATTTCTACGTTCAAATAACAAGTAAGAGGCTATACATGTTAACACAAGTATTACATAGATAATAATGCCTAATAATATTATACAATAACCATAGTTAGTATACAATTAATGTGCAGGTATATGAGTGGTTCGGTAGGAATCGTTTGCAATTTAAAAAAAAAAAATCAACACAAAAATTACTGGACGCATTAAATCAAATTATAGCAAAAAAAAAAAAAAAAAATCAGTATCATAAAGAACAAGATCAAAAAATTATTTTAAAAAAGAAGAAAAAAATTGTTTAAAAAATTAATAATAATAACCAGAAGAATCATAAAAAACATGATTATTATGATTATTTAATTGTTTCTAATTATAATTGTATAAATTTAGAGAAAAAAAAATCGACATCGCGTGTATCCAGTAAAATTATCTAGTTTCATAGTCCTTTAGTTTTCTAAGATTTTAGTCTAAATGAAAAACTGACAATTAAAAAGTAGGTCTACAGCTAGGAATCTGACTCACATTTATTATTTTAAGAAATTATGCAACAGCTTGAAATATCAGAAAGAATGTCTGCACAAGTCAAGACTATATACATGCCCCAACCCCATACAGCGAGCGCACACACAGCTACAATACATCTGATCACTACACACAACAGCTAGCCCTTCCAGCCGGCTGTGTGCATCCCCGCATTTATGAATGGTTTTGGCAATGTGCCGCGCCGAAGGATCGCTGTATCATACGGCTAGTGCAGTGTATACTGAGTACATACAGCTAGCTAGAAGGCCTACGTACACTATATTCACAATCAAGCTTCATGCATCGTGTGTTCTTGCAGTGTTTTAGATCTGCAAAATCATGCTGGATTCTGTTTTTCCCGGCTAATCTACAACAGTATGGGTAAGTTTAAGTTTCATCTACTTTATTTACAATATGTACATAATAATAATAATAATAATAATAGCCTAATAGTCCACTCCAAATTTTATTAAACCGAAACGGAAATTCTTTTTGCCCAATTGATCGTGAG
The DNA here is from genome assembly GCF_000002235.5 of Strongylocentrotus purpuratus. Classification (NCBI taxonomy): domain Eukaryota; kingdom Metazoa; phylum Echinodermata; class Echinoidea; order Camarodonta; family Strongylocentrotidae; genus Strongylocentrotus; species Strongylocentrotus purpuratus. The sequence continues at coordinate 24,220,912 of NW_022145602.1, forward strand.
CCCGGCAGCCACTGAGTAGCGCCAGATCGACGTTGCTCTATCCCTTATTGTTGGTAGCAACAACTCCCATCTTTTTACGTCTTTTGGTATGACGCGGCCGGGATTCGAACCCACGACCTTCCGGTTGTGAGGCGGACGCTCTACTGACTGAGCCAACACTTCGGTATAGATCTAGTCGATGTCTAGATAGTTATTTATAACATTGTCAACTAGGACATACCTCCGACAGGATAACAGTTATGACAGAACATGTATGATCCCATGTACTTATGTTCTTCTGGTGGATGGTAATTTGGACATAGAAACATGGTAACCATGGTAACCATGGTACTAAAAACCATGGTAACTGTGGTTACGTGTACCATGGTTCTCAGTACCATGGTTACATGGTTGTTAGTTACATGGGTACACGGAACCATGGTTACCATGGTTACCATGGTTCTATGTCCAAATTACCATCCACCATAAGAACCATGGTAACCATGGTACCGAAAGCATGGTTTTTACATGGTACATTTTTATAAGGGACATGTCTTGTTTTCCTTTTTTAGCCCGTTTTGGAATAAAGGAAACATTATAGCTTGACAAATAACCTTCAGCCTCTGAAGTCCCGGATGCAAGCGCAAAAAAAAAGGTTCTAACGACGTCATCATCAATTAATCGGCTTTTTGTATCGTAAAATGCTACACTTACACAATGTGTATTTATTAATGAAATAAAGCATTTTTTTTCCTGATACCACTGAAGTCTTTGGTGTTTTTAATGAGTAATTTTTAAATAAGAGCCATTTTATTGTTTTGATTTACTGGCTCGTTTAAATAAAGTCGCAGGGTTGAAAGATGCATTTTCTAACCGCGCCAAATTTCATTTGCGTACTGAAATTTCGCTAAATGAGTTCGTGTTGTTTTTTAAAGAATCCACTGTTTTCTGCTCCACTAAAGCTATGGTCACAACCCTAAAAAGTAGCCTGCTCGGCGGCCGGGCGCGAATTTTTTTTTCCTACGAACTTTGACCTCGCGAGGGGAACCTGCGCATGCGCACTCGCGAAGGAAACAAGCGCATGCGCACGTGGAATCCGGTAGGGTGATAGTAATGATACAAATCATTCTTTTGTCAACTCATCGCTAGCTCGATCGGTTAAGACAGCGTGATACAAGTAGAACGTTGGAGTTGAAGTGATGGTTCAAATCTCAGTTTATTTAGTTTGTTGCCTTTATAAATAGTGAGGCAAAGCAATAAAAAATCAAAGTCCAATTGTTTGTCACCTCTTTGCATGCGTCAAGTATAACAGTTCGTAGGAAAAAAAACTTCGCCGGCCGGGCGGCGAGTTTTTAGCCAATTTCGCCCGGTCACCGCTCGTTTTTAAGGCATCGCTCGGTCGCCGCTGAAGTTTTAGAGCGGAGTTAAAATTCGGGCGGTGTCTGGTCATTTTCACTCGCCGCCCAAAATACGCTCGGTGCCCTAGCGGTCGCCGCCCGTGCACCGACCTAATCGAGCGTTCACCGTCGAGCGATTTAGGTCAAGAATCGAAGCCGTTAGCTCAAAGGCTGCTGAGCGGTTGCCGCCTGGTCGCCACCTGGTCGCCGCCCGGTCGCCTCTTGGAGATCAGTCGGTCACTGTGCGGCGAGTTCAAAATCGGTCGGCAGCCTTTGACCTTGATGCTACGATTTTTGACCAAAATCGTTCGACGGCGAATGCTCGATTAGGTCGGTGCCCGGGCGGCGACCGCCCGGGCACCGCATATCAATTCCTTTCATAGCAAAAGCGCTCCTCACAATATCTGTAAATTTGGCAGTTTAACGCTACGCGTACCGCATTGACCGGACTGTGCGGTATCTGTGCAGTTCTGTGTGTAGAGCGGTCGGGCCGTATTCATTATTTCTTGGGGGTGCATAAATTTCTCTAATTATACGTACGCGTGTAATGCGCAAGTTTATTGTGACGGCACTAAACCCATCCCACTCATTGTTCCCCTATTTTCATAATGGTACTGACCCAATGAAATGGCCGATGCTGCTTCATATTTATTTTTTTAGATTTCTCAATCTCAGATATAGTCTATACATTTTTTTTGTACAGTAAATGATCCCAAATCTCAATGGTATATGAAGTGATAATGTCATGAAGAGCATCACATATTTACATACTTTACTAAAATTAGCTTAATTTCATTGCTAGAATCAAACTCTTCGAAGAAAAGATCTAAAACAAAGACAAAGTCAAGAACACCAATTCGCTCTTTCTCCGTCCACATCTACAGTAGGTTTGATATACATACTACGTTGGGCTGGTACGCGCTGCGCTGCGTGTGTACATGTACTGTACTTATGCATGTTCAGTTATATGTGTATGCATAGCATTACGTACATGTATGCATACACAGCTAGCTGGCACAAAACCCTGGGTCGGGCTTCTAAAATGGGACATGAAGCATGATTTGACATGAAAATTGACGGGGCTAAAAATGATTAAATCAAAATGATCTTTATATGTATGAAAAGCTTACGTATCATATGTCATTGTCTGGGATTGAGGATTTACAAATTTGACACAAAACGCGTTGCTGCTAAGTTGAAGATTGGAATATTGAAAGGCAATCGAGCACAATGCGACCGATCAATGGACATTATGTATGAGAAAGTAAAAAAAGTTAAATGGATTGTAAAGTTTAACGTCAAAATGACGGAGGTTTTTTTTTCAAGTAAGGGCATGGTTTTATATGGAATGTAAAGGAAATGTTTCCTTCTTCTCATATCTCGATTGAGGATATTATACTCAATTTCGATTTTTAATGGTAAAGAAAAGTGTAAAATGTAATATAAAATGCGCGCGGGTCGGTTGATCTCCCAAAAGGAGCGCGAAGGAATTGATATGAGCGTATTTTGACCTACGAGACACCAGCAGATACACCGCCGATCACCGACCGATCACCACACGATCACCGGGGCGCCGCCGGGCAATTTATTTAAATTCAGCCGGTGGCCGGTGGGAGACCGCCCGGGAATCGGTGGGTCATCAGTCAGTCACTACCGGCACGCCGAGCGGAGAAGCCTCCCAGTTTCCCTCAGTTTTGACCTAAAATCGACCACCGACCGAGAGGAAATCGACAGGACATCGCCCAGGCATCGCTAGGGCTCTACAGCCTGCTCGACTTTTCCAAAAATATTTGAGCGAAGCCTAAATTCAAGCAGTGACCGAGAAGGCTACACTTCGGTCGGTCGCTGTTCTGAGTTGTGACCGTAGCTTAAACGTCCATATGCGGAGTCATTTATTGGCTAAACGATTCAAATTTATGGATGCTTCCTTCCGAGGTGTTTGCGGTGTTGAAGCATTTCATTCACCTGCTATTAGTCTGTGTACTCCAATTGCCAAAACGCCAAATTCGTTTTGTTTTTATAGTTTCATTCCATAAGTAAATAAAAAAAAATTACTATGTTCTGCACAGCAAAAACAATATGTGTTCCTATTTTACATGTAAAGTGCCTCTCCCCTCAATGTGATAGAACTTCCCGATGAAGCCAGTTTGTGGTCAACTTCTTTCAAGTGACAAATCGAAGCAAACGTTTCCATTTGATGTACACCATTGCACAAGCATCACCTGTATGTTAAGGCCCGGTCACACATAGACGACGCACGGCCCGTGCATTGAAAATCGGGAAAATCTCGTCTGCCTAAAGACCCGGTCACACATAGGGACGCATGGGGGACGCACGACCGGCGCATTGAAAATCGGAAAAAGTCGTGAGCCCGTCTTTTGTCTGGATTTGGGAGAAGCTAACGAGCTGACACCGAATGCAAAACGTATTGCCAGCGCGCTGCGCGTATACATGGCGTGTGCTCTGCGTATGTCTGGCGTTGATCTAGCGCGCTCCGCGCGTGTCTGGCGTCATTTTTGGCGTGAACATTTATGCGGCGAGCTCCGCGTATACTTTTGACCATGATCGAAAATTCCCGACGCACACAGCGAATGCATAGCGATGATCTTGCGTCGGTCCAGCGCGCTCGACGAACGAGTAACGAATGATGACAGACACCTAGCGAACGACAATGCTCTGGCCAACATTGCAAATTTCCAATGCGTTGGCCGTGCGTCCCCTGTGCGTCTCCTTTATGTGGCCGCCCCATTTTGAGTTGGTTGCCGTAAAATGATATCTGGACCTCAAGTCCTGGAAATTATAAGATATAATCGGCGCTTACTTAGTTTTTGTGCTCAAATTATTTGATGCACTTTTTGTAGATGAATACCATTGGCATCGACGTGTCTAAATAGTATTTGCTACTCCGGCTCAAAGTCTCCATTCTAAACACGTGAATGCAGTTATGTTCAGGAAATTACAAAATTATTTTAGTTAGGTTGAATCGCCGGGGACGAACTATTGGTTATAGACAATAATGCTGCATTCAGGTCCGTCAAACCAAGTACGTTTATGACAGATGAAAGCAATGTGAAACAAGTAACATACACATTTACGTACCATTGTTTATACCGACAGGGCAAAAAGGGAATCAGAAAACTCACCGATAGATCTGCATTCAGGTGCGTCAAACTAAGTATATATACAGTGTGAGTCAAAAAAAGTTTACACCTAGATACGTGTTGGAAACGTTTTTTCCTTTCAGATCGACAACAGTGTAAAATCGGATTGTAAACAAGTTCCTTCCGTTGTGCCACAAGGTTCCGTTATTGGACCGATCTTTTTTAATTATTTTACAGCCGACTTACCTGACATTGCTTCATCCCCCTTCCTACAATATGCTGATGACACAGTTTTTTTTTATAGTGAAGTTTATACCGACGACTCTCATTTGTTGGAAACAGCCTTGAATAATATACTTCTGCGGTGTATTGACAATGACATGGTCCTGAACTCACCTGAGTGCAAAGTAATGCACATAACTAGATCCCGTAAATGAATTACTACTGTTTACTTTAATGACGGAAATCCTTTAGATGTAGTTTAGTCGTATAAACATCTAGGGCTTACTTTTTCGCGAGATCTCAGTTGGAGACCATATTCAATGTGTTGTTAACTGATGTTCTATGCTCTGTGGGTTTATTCGACGTACCGTAACAACTAGAAACTCAGCTATTCTCACAAAACTCTTTTGTTCATTATGTCGACCAGTGATTGAGTACGGCATATCAACATCAAAAGAACCATATCAGAGCTATCGAAGGTGTTCAAAGGCGTTTTACCCGACTCTGTTTCCCTTACGAAGTTGCCAATTCCTTATCATACACGGAACGCCTGTCTCGCCTTAACATGCCCCCTCTGTATAACAGATTTGTGTACCTATCAATGTCATTCGAATTAAGAGCTTACACCGAATTAATGCCATGCCCGAATATATGCTACCAGCCCCAAGTAATAGAAGAATCCATACACTTGTTTTCAATCATGAATTTGCAAGATGCAATAGCTTGAGATTTTCTTGTTTTTATGTTTGTCCCAGATTTTGGGAGCACCTCTCAGACTTTTTTTCTCTATCATAGAATAACTCACACTTTGATATGTATTATTGATTTCTTAATGCGTATGTTGTTATTATTAAGTTCGTATTTAATGTACTTTCTCTATCAATTTGTTCTATCACTTCATCGTTACTTTGATTACTGTGTCTTTAAAATTTGTCTAGGAATCGATAATAATTTTCCCCAATTTTGATCAATTCCAATCATATCAATAATAATGTTCCACAATTTTGATAACTTCCAATCATATCAATAATAATTTTCCATAATTTGGATAACTTCAAATCAAATTAAATTAATAATAATGTTATACAGTTTTGCTAACTTCCAATATTACCGTATCCATATGACTGTATTAACAGACAGTTTTCTGCGTTTAGCATGCATTTATCATACATGCATAGTTTGATCTCTAGACAGAATTTTTAAATTCTTCTAGCTGATCCTCATGCATTGGCTGGTGCTAAATATCATTAAGTTTATGTTATATCAGTTGTCAAACTTGTGATGTTTTGTATGTTATCATCTTGCCTGGATATAAAATCAATAAATCAATAAATCAATAAATCAATAAATCAATAAATCAATAAATCAATCAATAAATAAATAAATAAATATAGTTTTGAGATGGACCTGATCAGTATTCAGGCTGGGTATAGGTCAAGCTGGCAAGTTGCAGTTGGAGTAAATTTTATCTTTATTATTATGATACTTGGTTGTCTCGGTATCAGTATGTCTCGAACATCTGTCGTCAGCTTGGATTCGGGGAGCTCAACTTCTGGGATAGTTTTGAATATAGCAGCAGGTACAGTATGACAAAGGTGACGAGATGTTCTAACTGAATTGTGCACTACAGAGGCTGCATATTTTATTCTAAGGATTGTTATATTGGGGGAGGTGGTGGGGGGGGGGGTAATCATCATACTCAATTTGATAAAGATGACAAACGAAACTTCCAGGTCCGTTTTGAGGTGCCTGAGCGTGTGTGCACCCTGTATTTCTATGGCGGCTACATGGTTGTGGCCCAACGATATATGGACGCCAATAGGCTCGCGTTTACACATCACAAACGATTATTTGTTTGCATTCCCATCTTACACTACTGGAACTACCCATGATTTGCTATTGCCTGGAGCATTATTGTCAGCGCCTCTTAATTTGAAACCGTCAACATGGAAAAGGTACTGTGCGTGTCACTTAAAATAGAACCATCTCCAACATAACGTTGGTTGGCGCCATCGCCTGTGCAGCTCGTGCCATCTTACATGACGGCGCCGATCCTAGGCCGAATATACTTGAATTCCCGCGGTAGATAAATTTCATCATCGTAAGCTGGATTTTTTTTTGTCTGGTACACACAATCGGCCTGTTCACACGTAACAATAAATGCGATTTGCACCGCGATGCAAAGATCGATTTTTTGTTTGCGATTGTGCACACATGTCAATTTTGTGCGAATAGGATCGCGATGCAAAGATCGATTTTTTTGTCAACCATTCTAACACAGTGAGAATTCTCGCTCGACGGCAACAACGTCCGAACTGCACATGCCTGAATCTTCACAATATATCCGCGCTTGGAATCCTGGGATTTAATAAATCGATTTGATTCTCAATACCATTCACACACACAGCGGCAAGCAAACTATCGCGATTATTATGACAAATAGCAAGGCTTATACTGTGAATTGGACAGCGATGCAAATCGCGAAGATCAGTGGAATTATTCTGTCCACACATGCAAACAAACTAAAACCGATTTTAATTTTTTGTTTCTGTAGATTTGAACTCACCTTATGTAGCATCCGTCAAAAAATTACTAGGTTTTGTTGTTGTTGTTACAGGAAGTTGCTTTTTGACTTGATAACTTTCTGTATATTTTCACATTTAGCTTAGTATCTTTATTCCTCCATTACCATCGCTCCGTAAAACTATGGTACAAACCAAGATGCAAATGTAATAGATCCTAAATAAACCACTCAGAAAATAGTACATGCACTGAAATATAAAACTCTCTTAAATGTACGAAATGCATCAAAGGGAGTGTACATTACATCAATAAATGAAATCACCCTGTATATCAAATGGAACAATTTGTCTTTATTTCTCATTATCAGGCGCGTACGCAGGGGGGGGGGGGGGGGGGGGGGTGTTTTGGGGGTTAAACCCCCCCTTTGGCATTTTTTATGTGTGTATTTTTAAGAAAACCCCCCTAAAACCCCCCTTTGTTTTGTTTAAACCCCCTCCCCTTGAAAAAATCCTGCGTACGCCCCTGCTCATTATAATATACCAATCAAGCAAACACCGTGTGTAATACGTCTATTTGTACAGCTTAACTTATAACATAAATGTTCAAATTTAAATATTAATACAACGGTATAATAATAAAAGAATAATAGCTAGTTCTTTATATAGCGATTTTCCGGACCGAAAGCCCTATCAGAGCGCTTTACAGATATATATTATTACCCCGGTCATTGGATCCAGGCTTACCCGCACACAATGTATGCATATTCTCCACTCCCTGGGGAGCATTTCAGCTAGGCGTCATTTTTTACAAGCGCACACTTGCTAATCTAAGCACATACAAATCTTATGTGCTCAATTCACGGTACATACACATACTGTAGCGATAAAACCTTTCAATTTGATCGCTTAGTCTTTTCTAAGATATAAAAACTAAAATGGCTATTACATACCCGCTTGTTGTTTTTTTTTCATAAGAGAAATACAACATATTTTGCCAGGATGCAACAAGAAATCATTAATTGGTTCTCTGGCGTATAGAATTTGGTACCATCTTCAAATTGAATTTTCGTTGTTTCACAATAAAAATGGTTGTTATATCTGTGAGACTTCCGCCTGCTCGTTGCTGCATGTATCATCAGACTGACGTTTTATCGCCACTGGATGGGGTAGTACGACATTAGGGACTTTAAGATTTGCGTGGACTGATACGTGTGATGTCCATTCAAGGCAGTGCGTTAAAAGGACGTCGATCGTAGCAATCCCCGTTGTCTTCGTGAGAATCTAAAAGTCCCTAATATGAGAGAATGGGAATGTCCAATGGGGATAGGTTAAACCGGCCCATGTCGTGGTTAATGACATGGTTTCTGGATATGCACCGCCTCCCGGATCCATCTGTTGAATTTGATGTTATTTTGAGTTAGTATTTGGCTTCCTTTCCATTTTATGGTGTGATTGTGCTGTGCTACGTGGTCGTTAAAAGCTGACTTGTTGAAAGTTGTACCGGACTCTTTTTCTTGGCTCTTGTGAAACGTGCCCTTTTTATTGACTCGGCTTTTTGCTTGCGTTCAGTCTTTCTTACTCCGAACATTCTGTCTGTCTCGCCTATGAATATTTTATTAAGTCGTTACATGGGATGTGGTACACAACCCCGTGGAGTCTTTCATTGTGCGCTTATCCTTGGGGTATACTAATGAACCACGGAGTTAGGAGAAGGGCCTCATCGTGGTTGCAATGTTGCACTTCTTAAGGACTCTCTGGAAGGCTTCTGATGTTCCCTTGACATATGGAATGGTAACCGTTTCTTTCTGTTTAGTGTTACAGGGTGGTCCTGATCTAGGGGCTGTGGATTTCATGGCTGCTCCTGTTTTCCTGAAGGCCCAATCCGGGTAACAACACTTCTTAAGACATGGTTTGATGTGGTTGGTTTCTGTCTCTACATCATCAAGATTTGTGATGCTGCTTTGGGTACTGTCCATGAGAGTGCTGAATACCCCAAGTTGATGTTGCAAGGGGTGGTGTAAGGTGAAGTGGAGTTATTGAACTGTATGGGTTTTCTTACAGTAGGCTAAGAGCTTGACACTACCGTCAGCTTTCTTTGTGATGCGTGTGTCAAGAAATGGGATAGAATTGTCGTTTTAACAATACAATACTGTCGTAGTACGTGTGAGACGATAAATGAAACTCGGGAAACGTGTGTTAGCGTAACCGGTGCTTTAATTCATAAACCGTTGATTCTCGGTGATTCATGCACGCAGAAACGGGAAAAAACCCTGCAATTGGCAGAATAATAAAACAAAACATGTTTTAGTATTTCAAACAATTACAAATGTCATCTTCACAAATACATGATTATATCAATGAAATAAATCAAAGTAATTACTAAACAGAGATATTGTATATCCTCTTGATTAAATGTCATATTAAGTAATTACAACCTGATCTCCAAATCAAATCTGTTTCATTTTGATTCTCTTGTAAAATCACTGAAATCAAATATTATAATCATTAACTGGAATGACATAATTATATCTAAACATCAAATCAGCTGTAAGAATCTCAAACAGTAATCAGAGCATCATACTTGCATCAGACAAACAAGAATACATGTATTTATCTGTAAGTATTCATAATACGATGGAACAAATATAAAATTGTCCCATAACATCAATATACATATAAATTGTTAAACACACTGCAATATTAGACTGAGTAAAGTTACACAAAATCTGTTGCAAACTTTACCAGAATATCATTAAAACATACCCAAAGTCTTCAGCAATAAACCACTGAAGCTCTCAACTACAGTGGAGAAGGAAGTGAAGGGGAAAAGGGAGACACCAAGAAACTATCAGCAATCAACTCAGCTCAGCTCAGCAACAGAAGCTGCAACATGCAAGTCCTGATCTTGCCCCTATAATAATGTAACAACAATAACAGTTACAAGTATTTGCTCTCTAAATCACACTAATGTAAATTCTCATATCATCTACAGCTAATAGTAAATAGCTAGACATAAACACCACAGGAAAATATCAACAATATTCTTCATATCATACACCCAAGGTGTATAAAACTATCATCAACTCACATCTAGGAATCAACTATGGGCGCCGCCATCTTGCTAGCTTATTTACATCTTACTGCCCTCAACGTCAAGATACATTTTTACTTCACATGTGTGTGAAATACAAAATGGGATAATTAATCCTTAAATTATCTTTGCAATCCCTCAAAATATCTTTTCAGAAATATGACGAAAGAAAATGTTGCATAAAACAATTTTAGCACAAATGTCTCTGACATTTTATCTATAAACAGCGTAATATGACCAAATTAATGCCCTAACCAAAACTTCTGTTCAACATCATAAACAGGCATTCTTATCATCATAATTACTTCAAACAGACATCTATATCCACCTCAAACTATGCATTATCACTCACTATGATACAGGATTAAACCAAATATCTATTTCAATAAGCATAACTTACTCGAAAATACTGCCAAACAGTTGAACCAAAACCCTCGTTAAAACAAGGAAACCGCGTGACTCTGTAATACATAGCTACAGGCACAGCAACAACGTCCTCTCCGCAATTGAACGTGACATGAATGTGATTCAATACTAACATGTATGTTAACACATTAACGTGGGCGGCGTACCACACAATAAATCATTCATCCGCAAAATCATGTGCAACACGCGTAGCGAACTAATTTGCATAATCGGACAAGTCCGCGATCTACATAAAACATAAACTAGTCCACATTCCCACAGTTTCCCCGCTTAAACAGCTTTCGTCCCGAAAGCGCCAATGTGTACCTATGTAACATAAAATTACTCATCGATAAACATTCAATCAAACTTCAATTGAAAAAGAACCTATAGACCATTATACTGTAATATCTTTTCTGTAACACAAAAAGAACATTATCCTATAGACTATACACAATTTCTTTTTTCCTTTTCTTCAACATCAAATATATCCTTAATCATAATGTACAACAGTATGATTTAAAAAAAAAAATCCTTTCTATACACCTCACTACTGTATACCAACTATAGTATACAAATCTCCAATGAGTACTATCAAATGAGATCACTGCATACTAATCTGGCTCCAATGACGAAAATATAAACCTTATTTCCTGCATAACAAGCCAATCTGAACTATTTACATAAAAATAAGTCAACATTATTTAGCTTGCCTTATCAAAAACTGTTGAAGCCTTGTTATACATAACATATATTTATGCCACTTATAAGACTTGAATTTCCTAATTCTCCTTCAAATACAAGTTCCTAAACAAATTCTGTTTGTAGCCTATTCTTTTCCCTCTTTTCTTTTTTTTTTTAGAACAAAAACAAAGAAAATCATGAATATCCAGGCAATCTTCCCCGCTTATTTCATGCTGAAATACTCTATCTAAAAAATTGTCGAAAATATATATATATATATCCCTTCCCAACTGATGCAACTAAACGGTTCCTCTTCGCCGCTTTCGATGCGCACATCACTTAACTCCATCAGGGGGGTAATCTGGTGATCGCCGACATCGGCAGTCGACCAGGATTAGGATTCACTCCTTTGTTAATTCTACTTGACCGTCTGGGCTCCGTCACACCTGCGTCAATAACGTGATGAGGTAACTCCTTCCATGAAAGAGTGTAACCGTTCTCATGATCATCCTCCTCATCGTCATCGTCGTCGTCGTCGTCATCATCACTACTTTGATGGATAACGTCATTTCCAATGTTAATACCACGCCCAAGCTCTGCTACATCTGGGTAGGGTAAAATACCATCAAGGCCATCATTTTCCTGACGAGGATCTGCAATAATTCTGCGTCTATTTACCCACTTGGTAACCCCTCCAAGGGCAGGTTGAATGTTATATAAATCACCCTCCTCGTTCTTGGCTAAAATGATGAAGGGTTTCTCGTCAAACTTGTCGTGTAATTTGTGCCTCCCTGTAAATGCCTCGTTCTTGAGCAACACTCTCTCTCCAACTTCCAGGGTAGACAAATCACCTCTTCCTTTGGCCTGTTTCTCTTCCTCTTTCTTTGCTGCTTCTCTCTGTCTATCACAAACTATCTTGTAGGCTCTCTCCATCAATCTCTGCTGTGCTTGAGCGTAATCATCCGTACAATCAGAATGGAGACTGTTTATCAAATGATCCACTGGCAACGTAGGTCTGCGACCGAACATTAGTCTCAAAGATCCATTCTTTTTCTTCACCAAGACAATCGGACTGGCGAACGGGCTCTTGGATGGGCGAATTATCCCCCGTTCCACCATCTCTTGCAACATCTGCTTAACCTCAGGAATCAAAGCTGGAGGGATACGCCTGTATGGAAGTCTAACTGTTGGTCCATCTACCAGCTGAATGTGATGAGGTACCACATTGCACTCCCCAAGATCAAATGCACCTGCAGAGAAAACATCAGCATGCTTCTGAAGAAGTTCTCTCACTTTCTCTGTTTGATCCTCTGTTAGACCTTCCAACTTCACACCTGGCGGAAGACAGGAAACAGCCTCTACCGACTCCGGAGACATCCTCACTGGTGAGTCGACTCCCTCTATCACGACATCACACATTGATACTCTTAACTGTTCATCGTGCAGATCTAAGTAGAGTTGTCCTGTTCTTTTCACAGCCAGAGCTTCAGCAACACGGGTGTCAGGCGGTAGATGAACCTCTTGTCCAGATGTGTTGGACATAAACAATTCAACATCATCCCCCTTCAACTGCTGACAACCTTCAACTGCACTCAGCGTCGAACTTGGCTCCTCATCTGACTCTCTCACCAAGATCTCAGTGAACCTCTTGTCCAGATGGTGTTCCTCTCCACATGGCACATCACCCTTCTAACTGTATAGGGAGGGAATACCTCCAATCTTCCTGTCCTTACTGGTGATGGGCAACCGTTGCTCTCCATGGTTGTGGGTGCCTTAGATCGAAAACCAAATTCGATATCATATCCATCCAAATTCTGCAAAATGTTACAACCTAGTAGAATAGGATACTCCGATGCAGTGCCACTGCATTCTCTGTCAACTACTACCAGGAATCCTCCTTGTAGTGACTGCCCTCTGACCTTGATGGGAACTTCAACAAAACCCTCTATAGGCACTTCAATTTCACCAACGCCTACAACATTGAGAAAAACTCCTGGCTCCTGCTGAGGTCCTCCCAGTCTCTCCTTCAAACATCGATGGTACACTGATGCTGGGATAACGGAAGCCTCTGCTCCAGAATCAAAAATACATCCAATATCTAATCCCGCGATATGGACTGTTCCTTTCGGACATGGTGCCACAAAGCGCTTAGCAAACTCTGATGGAACCTGATGACGTGTGTCCATCGTCCCTCTCTTTGCTCCAGGCTGAGGAGATGCCATCGTTGGTGAAGGAGGCTGGGTAATCGACTGTAACTTCTGTGGACACTGCCGGCTAATGTGTCCTCGCCCTTTACAGGTGAAACACAACGTCTCCTCCTCGCACTCATTCCTCATGTGCCCTGTCTTACCACAGTTGAAACATCGATTCTTCTTCTGTGGAGCTCTTCCAGCATTCACCTTGCTATCCACCAAGGATTCCACACACCTTCTGAGTGATGCCACATCTTCCTTAAGGGAATTCATCTCACCCTTCCACTCAGCATCTGCATTCTTGGTAGTTGCCACATGAACATCGACAGAGCTACTCACTTCCTTAACTGGAATCGCCTTGGTCTCTTGACCCCTGAAGAATTCCAGCACATCCTCCCTCAACTGTAAGAAGGTCTTGCCCTTCGCTGCCAGCTCCATTCTGCGCAGCTCTCGTTGCATCCACACCTGGCTGCTACCTGTGACAAATCTCTCCTTCAAGGATGTGTCTCTAAGTTGAGTCAAAGCTTGCTTCTCATCACTGCTCGATGCAGCTTTCTCCATCCTCGTGTAGATTCGCATTAAAATCCTACTATAATCGGCGAGTGTCTCACCACCATGCTGCCTCCTACTATGGAATTCAGCCGTTAATGACTGAACAGTGTCCACTGCACCAAACAATGATCGTAGCACAGCAACAAGCTGGTCAAAGTCCTTGAGGATTCTCTCCTCCCTGCACAAAACTTCCTCCTTGGCCACTCCTCCCAAATGATCCACTAAGGACTGGGCCTTTGCAACATCTTTAAGCTGGTAGTGTCGACAATAACTGTCAAAGTTCTCCAGCCACTCCTGCAGGGACAAATCACCAGCTACCTGTGGTGAACCCTTGAACTTGCTCAACTTCACTGGCGGTGGCGCCTTCTGCACATTCAGTCCTTGAAGAACACTAGTCAGGGTCTCCAACATCTCTGTCACTGTTTCAGCCATCGCTACAAAGGCTGTAACAAGTATAGTAGGGGAAAAACAGGTAAGTTACACCTTACTCTACTATCAAAACATGTACTGAATAGATATAACTGAATCTACAGTATTAAATACTGAACACTTGGGACTTACAACAAATCCTTGTTACCCTGGTTGGTAACCAAAAAAAAAAACATTCTCAGTTCCAGTCAATTCAGTCTCTATCAGTCTATGGTCCTCGTGGATAGTTCATTCTCAATACCGCTCTTCCATCTATCCGAGCAGTAATCATAAGTTCGAAGTTCTATGCTCAGTAAGTCACCACCAAAGATTATCTACCCGAGCTGTCTGCAAGCTCGGTTATCTGCGAAGATCGTCTAGGCCGGTCCTCTCAGACCACGCAGTGGGGTTGCTCATCCAAGACCGTGGGGTTTCCCTCATTGTCTGCGCTGACTTCATCCCATCCTCGTCGCCAATTTGTCGTAGTACGTGTGAGACGATAAATGAAACTCGGGAAACGTGTGTTAGCGTAACCGGTGCTTTAATTCATAAACCGTTGATTCTCGGTGATTCATGCACGCAGAAACGGGAAAAAACCCTGCAATTGGCAGAATAATAAAACAAAACATGTTTTAGTATTTCAAACAATTACAAATGTCATCTTCACAAATACATGATTATATCAATGAAATAAATCAAAGTAATTACTAAACAGAGATATTGTATATCCTCTTGATTAAATGTCATATTAAGTAATTACAACCTGATCTCCAAATCAAATCTGTTTCATTTTGATTCTCTTGTAAAATCACTGAAATCAAATATTATAATCATTAACTGGAATGACATAATTATATCTAAACATCAAATCAGCTGTAAGAATCTCAAACAGTAATCAGAGCATCATACTTGCATCAGACAAACAAGAATACATGTATTTATCTGTAAGTATTCATAATACGATGGAACAAATATAAAATTGTCCCATAACATCAATATACATATAAATTGTTAAACACACTGCAATATTAGACTGAGTAAAGTTACACAAAATCTGTTGCAAACTTTACCAGAATATCATTAAAACATACCCAAAGTCTTCAGCAATAAACCACTGAAGCTCTCAACTACAGTGGAGAAGGAAGTGAAGGGGAAAAGGGAGACACCAAGAAACTATCAGCAATCAACTCAGCTCAGCTCAGCAACAGAAGCTGCAACATGCAAGTCCTGATCTTGCCCCTATAATAATGTAACAACAATAACAGTTACAAGTATTTGCTCTCTAAATCACACTAATGTAAATTCTCATATCATCTACAGCTAATAGTAAATAGCTAGACATAAACACCACAGGAAAATATCAACAATATTCTTCATATCATACACCCAAGGTGTATAAAACTATCATCAACTCACATCTAGGAATCAACTATGGGCGCCGCCATCTTGCTAGCTTATTTACATCTTACTGCCCTCAACGTCAAGATACATTTTTACTTCACATGTGTGTGAAATACAAAATGGGATAATTAATCCTTAAATTATCTTTGCAATCCCTCAAAATATCTTTTCAGAAATATGACGAAAGAAAATGTTGCATAAAACAATTTTAGCACAAATGTCTCTGACATTTTATCTATAAACAGCGTAATATGACCAAATTAATGCCCTAACCAAAACTTCTGTTCAACATCATAAACAGGCATTCTTATCATCATAATTACTTCAAACAGACATCTATATCCACCTCAAACTATGCATTATCACTCACTATGATACAGGATTAAACCAAATATCTATTTCAATAAGCATAACTTACTCGAAAATACTGCCAAACAGTTGAACCAAAACCCTCGTTAAAACAAGGAAACCGCGTGACTCTGTAATACATAGCTACAGGCACAGCAACAACGTCCTCTCCGCAATTGAACGTGACATGAATGTGATTCAATACTAACATGTATGTTAACACATTAACGTGGGCGGCGTACCACACAATAAATCATTCATCCGCAAAATCATGTGCAACACGCGTAGCGAACTAATTTGCATAATCGGACAAGTCCGCGATCTACATAAAACATAAACTAGTCCACATTCCCACAATACCAAGTACATTATCCCAGACCGCTTCCATAATCTGGGCTTCATGTTGGGGTGGCGGTAGAAAGGACTGTCTCTTCAAGTTGCTCCATAAATAGATTGGCTACAGTGGGGGAGACTGTGGGCTGTCCATCTCACGATATTGAGAAATTGGTCGATGGGAGTGTTAGTGAAGAGGTGACGGCGTCGCAAGACACCAGTAATTTGCTATTATCCAGCGTAAAAGCCGTGATTTCTTTAGCGAATTCCTTTAAGCTGTTGACGTGGTGGTCCGAATTCACGACCAATGGAGCCAGGATGTCTGCCAAAGCTCTTGATTTCGTGTAGCCTGGTGAGCCAATGTAGTACACAATGGGACTTCAAGGTAAGCCTTCTTTGTGGGTTTTGGGAGTACAGTATAACCGATAAACATTCTCTGCAGTGGGATAGATATAGTAATACTGCTTCTCTCGTCGTACTTCCCCATCTAGTAATGATGCCTGCAGCAACGAGTAGGCGAAAGTGTCACAGGTAAAACAACCATTTTGATTGTGATACAACGATAATTCAACTTATTGAATAACTAACAATCAGATGAACCTCTTCAAGGTTGGTGCCATCTTTCCACATCCAAAATCAGTGACACAAGTTGGCGCTATACAATTACATCGATACTATTTAAACTTTAAAGGCAGGCGTTACTACTTCAGCCATAAGGGATTAGACCACACAGCGAGCCAGCGACGTCACTGTGACAGGTGGCTATCTCATTAATTCAGCTCTCATTTAACATAAGAAAAAGAGGATCATGGGGGACCAACAGGCACCGATTGGGGAAGTTTTCTATTATAGAGGAAGCAAGTAGCTACAAGTAGGACAGTGTGCCTTTAAAAGTCGACCGACTTGTTATCAACTGAGGTTATACAATGTTATTGTATACATTCATATTATTATTGTATTATTATTGTAAACTTACAAATATCACATTTATTTTCTTTAGTTATGCTTCCCCAAAATAGCCCATCCACCCAAATTGATATTCCATTGCGCCTTGGAATGACATACCAAACAATATGAAGTTAAAATGATAACATACAATCAAAGTAGCACAAGTGTAGACAAAAAATATTTTAAAAGTAACTTAAAGGAGAAAAATAAAATTCTATTACATTTTAAACGAAATACATAATCAAGATCAATAATATTTGCATTAATACGGTTATAAAGGTCAAGAATGTTAAAAGAATGAAAGGAGAGAAAGAACGAATGAAGAAAGGTTAGATAAGAATGTAAAAGAATGAAAGGAGAGAAAGAACGAATGAAGAAAGGTTAGATATTATAGAGAGAGAGAAGGAGTAAGAATAAGGAAATGTAAGAAAGAAGGGGTAAAAACAAAAGACGAAAAAAGGGACCGAGAAACACTTGTGAAAAATAGATTATTTTGACATAGCGGCAAGAAAAGGGAAAACACGTTAGGGGACAATTTGAAATGCATGGACATTTTATTTTCATTTCATTTATTTATTTAAAAACGGTAACTCTCCCAGCCTAAACGGCTGTTTTTCAGAAAGTCCGTGTTAACTGAATAAAAAATATGCAAATTATATTACAAACAAAAGCCAGTAACAAAAGATAATAAAACATAAATATATGCAAAACAAACGAATCAAATCAAAACAAAGGTAGACATAATCGGCATGGGGAAACTTTGAAGAATAGGATTTAAAAATATATATATAATGTACAAAATACAGTTAATACTAAAGAACCAAAATAGATAATTAACAGAGAAGTGTTTTGTAAACCGAGAGTTTGATTGACTCTACTCCCAGGGATCAGCCCACCCCCCCGCTACCTAGGTGATGACATGATGTTTTTTAAAAAACATTTGTATTCTCTTTTTTTTCAGTTCCTGTGAAATTGTGTTCCAGCATTTCGCCCCTTAAAAACTTAAACTCCTTATTTTATAATTTGTTTGGCCTTTATATGGTAATGCGAAATTATGAAAATAGTGTCGGGTTGTTATACAGTGTGAGTCAAAAAAAGTTTACACCTAGAAAATTGATAATTATTTTTAAAATCATCTATGAACATACATTATTATACATCTTACTGAAAGAGTGTTTTATCCCGAATCATTTAGTATCATTTTTGTGGGGTACGTGTTCACACTTGGATGAACGGGAGGCATTTTTTGCGAAAGTGCAAAATTCGACTTGCGCCAAAGTAGTGATGTTTGAATAAAACAATAGCGATTTGGGTTTTAATTTGGTCTTTGCCGATCCAAATCGTTTGTTTGTTTGTTTGTTTATTTATTTAAATACGGTGATTTAAAAAACATGCTTTCAGCTTAGCAAAGCTGTTTTTTAGCATGTTCGTACATGGTACATTTTAATATATATGAATAAACAGATAAAACACACAAATTAAACAATAACAAATACATGATATTAAAATAAGTAAATGTAAAGAAAGAAAGAAAAAAAAAACATATTTAAGCAAAATAAATATAATACAAGTTCCACAAAAGAAATGCAAGTTAAACAACAGAAGGGAAAACAAATAAATACATTAATGAAACTAGCAAGGGTTGGTGTATAATTGAAAAATCAATCTGGTAAAAATATTTATGTTACTTGCTAAGCGGATTGACTCTGGGAGTTCATTAAATAGTTTGATACCAATATGAAGTGAGCTATTTTTAAGAATAAAAATAACATCCCTCAAGAAACTGATCATGCCACACATATCAAATATCGAATATAAACGAACATTTTCTGCTCGTGCGTGTATGTGCGTGACTTTGCTTCTGCAAAGAGCATATGCAATTACTTTCATTTTAAACATTCAATTCATTCTCTCACTCCGCTAATCCGAACATAATACAACCTGTAGGCATCACTTTGGCGCAAGTTGATTTTTTGCACTCTCCCAAAATATGCCTCCTGTTCATCCAAGCGTGAACACATACCACACAAAAGTGATACCAAATGCTTTGGGATAACAAACTCTTTCATAAGATGTATTATAATTTACTGTTCATAGATTTAAAAAAAAAAAAAAATTAGCAATCATGGCAACACCTCTCACCATGAAATAGTTCTTTCTCATTTCTTTCCCTTCTCTTTTGCTCTCCCTCTCTCTCTCTCTCTCTCTGTACTCTCACTGTTCTATATCCATACTTTTTTTATTTTTATGTATGATACAATTAATCCAACTGTTTGCACACTAGAAATTAAAATATATTTGTAGGAAATATTGTATATAAGATAACCAACATTATGTTCAATTAATTTATTCTTCCTAAAATAGAAAATTGGAATTTACCATACATACGTATTATAAAATTGAAGGTAACAAATTAAGCTCAAATAGCCTCTTAATATGCTACTTGAAATGATTAGAATTTCAATGTTATGTAATTATTACATTCCTTTTTCCCAATTTTTGTAAAACAAAGCGTATGCTACTTCTAAGATTTTTTCCCCAGGGAATCTGTTATATCATGACTTGCACCACTTTGTAAAATACATTATAAAACAAGATTTCTTAAAAAGAAAGTAACCCATGAATCAAAATCACAATTTTTTCCAGTGACACAATGACCATCTGATGTACAAAAGAACATCCTGATGAGTGATGGTTGCTTTGTGGTTCGCACACACCAAGGACATTTCGGACTTTTTCTATTAACGGCTGCTTGTTTGTTACAATAACTCCATGTTATGAAGATTATATTACGAAGCTTTTGATCCCCAGTCACAGCTACAGCAGATGAGGTCTGATTCTTTGAAGAGGCTAAGTAGAACTTCATAGTCCCTACATGTATGTCTGTTGAAACATTAAAAAGGTCTTGCATGTGCATTGTGGTTAAAGTGGACTTGGATGCACATTGTGGTAAAATGGACTTGCATAGACTTTACATGAAATTATTGGTGGAAAATGTGAATGAACACATGCCATCCTCGAAGTACCTTAGCTGTATGGGCATACAAACAACAAGTTATTCGTAAAGTCTAACTGTCAAAATTTAGCAGGTCAGTTGTTCTCCTTCCTTTCTGAATTTGTCTCACTTTTTAGGGAAATTACCTTCATTTATTTTACTAAAGAAGAACACCATCCTGAAACAAAATTAAAAAGGTTCAGAAGTCATTAAAAAGTTAAAGATTTAATCCATTGATAAGTGGTCTTAGTCATAGTGCCACTCATATTTAACTTAAAAGACAACCCTGAAGGTTTTTTTCATATAGGCACCTCTCCCCACACAGTCATGAGTAATCATTAATTCACCGAATGACTAACTCTTTTAAAGTCACGAACAAAAATTCACATTCTTGAAGTACTATCTCATGAATGTGCTTGAACGAAGTTAAACTTTCCATGTCATGGCCTAAGAAAGCACATAAGTAGTAAAAGTCGATAGTCAATTTAGTCCCCTTCCTAAAATAAGGTCTAGAGGTCTACATCTAACTTAGATAACCAGCTGACAGTTGGCCTAAGCTAGATGTAAACGGAGCCTGGAATGTAGATTTTACAATGCCCTAATCGTTAGAACCCAACTGTGTCATCTTTAAACCAGCTTAATCTTACATTAGACCTAAAATCGTCTTGTCCTATGTAATCTCTCAAAAAGAGCTTCGTGAACGGGTACAAAAATAAAATAAATTTTACTGCACTGTATACTGTAATACATTCTGTAGGTATCTTAGTCTTTTATGGTACATAATTATTAATGGTAAGTTTGAATTTTCTTCTGACCTAAAAATAAAAGTAGTAAATCAACAGTTGAACTTAAAAAAAGAGCATGGATTATCCAAGCTCCTTTTTAGGTTCAAGTCTTGATTATTCGTGTCTCTTTTTACGAGATAGTCCCGCCCGAAAGTCTGGGCCAAGCTGTCACGAGTGACTGGTAGCCATGGCAATCGAGCTCAAAGTATTAGCTCGCGGCAATGCAAAATGAATAAAATAGTTCGAGTGTAGATTGCACCTACATTCATCAAATCAAACAATTTAAAATCGTTTCATAATGTACAGACACATCTGCAGATTTATGATATCAGCAGATCATTTCATAAATATGATTCAATTTACGAAATCTAAGCGTAATTACAGCTTTACTCACCATCAAACTAATCTCCCTGTTCAGGAAATAACCGGCTTTGGGCTGACTGACTTGGAGATGCCTATGTTATTATGTGGATGCAATCAATAGCACCGACAACGCCAGGAAAATGGCAGTAATTATAACATTCTTGTTGGGTCTGCAGGACTGCCTCTCCTGTTGAACGAAATGACATGTATTGCTCCTTTCTCCTGGCAATAGCTATTGACATGGACTTCACAAGACGGGATACTGTTTCTCGGAAGGCCTTCTTCATTCCGATGCATCAATTGAAAGGAACTTGATAATCAAGATGAAAAATAAGTTGATACGAAATTGCAATTTCTCTCTCTCTCTCTGTTACGTCTGTTTACGTAAGAGAAGATATTATAAACATTTATAAACATGAAAAATAAGTTAATACGAAATTGCAATTTCTCTCTCTCTCTGTTACATCTGTTGACGTAAGAGAAGATATTATTAACATTTTTCTTTCAAATTGATCAGTTGTGTGGCTTTTGCGGTTTGTTGATGACATACTTCATTATGTTTTCTTGACTGAATTTAATTTGTACTTATTATACAAAACTCTATTGTAATTTGAGGATTATTTTCGACTTATAAGAGCATAACATTTTCTTTATTTTTGTTCTTTGTTAGATCATGAAATGGTAAAATGTGTGTCATGAGATGTTCCATCCAAGTACACGTACGTGTATTGTCTCTGCTTGAAGCTTATTTTATTTGATTTCTCAACCTGATATTAATCGTCATTTGGGAGAAAAAGCGATGATTTTAAGGCAACACCTGTCTACTTGAACGTAAAAAAATCGCTTAGATATGACGACCATCTTGTACGATGACGTCAATATTGAATAATGACATACTCTTACATAATGGGGTTTGTTAGGCGGATAAATGTCACACGTGTACATTGAACAGGATTAAAAAACCTTTATTTTCCCCTCCTCTAACACTCATATTTGCAGATCACTAAAATGACATTTTTATGTTCAAGTCTTTTTCTACTCTTTATATCTAATCAAATTTTGCGATTAGATTTATTCCTCTCCCATTCTAAAACCGAATTCAAAGAAATAGAGAAAAATGAAAGAAATAGAGAGAATGCTACGGAGGAAAAATAAGCTGAGTAAATTGTCAATGATATTAACTAATATAATAAATGTATCTAGATGAAAGAGAAATGAAAAATTGTAATATTAATAAATTTAGAAAGCCTTCCGTATCCTCCACAATAACAGAAAACACACAGCCCCCTTTTGTTGACCAAATTTCGTGTTCACGACATATTTCATTTCCTTGGCTTAATTTATTTTTAATCAGTACAGTGTTATATGCTTTAGACAATTTTGTCGAGAAGGTCGAGGAAATTAGGAAAAAATCGCTTTTATAAATTAACGTTTCGCATTATGACTTTGAAGTGATACTATTTCATATTTTCTCAAGTTCTGATGTACTTTCTTTAATAGCATTAGCCTTAAATCCACTTTACCCATGTGTAATATCTCAAAACTTTCTATGTATATGTTATTCATTAATATCAACGATTTTGAATTAAAAGCCGCCACAAAAATGGGTGCGTATTCTATTCGAAATTGTGTGATTTTCCTAAAGATACAAATGGAACAGTTAACTAATGTGATATCATAGTTACCGAAAATTATCCGTCAGGAACAACGGCAAATGATAATGGTTCACATTTTTGAAATATACTAGTTGTTTGACTTCGTATCAATTCAGCCTTATCCGATCGTTCCCTAATCTTAATAAATGTACACGCAATGATCATAGGAGAGGTCTTCAAAGGAGTTTATTATTCCATGGGCATCCTTACCATTGGCCTATTCTTAAGATATACATTAACTTGAATACTGTATAACCAAAATATTGCTCTACTGTAAGAAATGCTTAAACTGATAGAATAACTAGTCAAGAATATTCCCAGATAACATGTGACGGGGTTAGAGGGTAGAGTCAAAGACCTAACAATTTCCGATTTGTAGTTGATTTGTCGAACTCTCCTCGCCAGGCTATTAGTTGTCATACATCACGTAGTTTGTTGCAATCATGAGACGGTATCCAGAAAGCCTCTTAAAATATGTAAATCAGAAAAAGTTTCGAAATAGCTCAATATATAATCATGCTTATGTGCAAGGGGAAAATATCATGAAGATACACTGCTAAAATAGAATGGGAGGCACCTAAATACTTTAACATGGCATACAAATTAATAAAACTATTCTTCTTGACTGTATTGAAGCAAAATATACTCTGGATATAGACTTACTCCTGAACGTTTGAATGTCTTTGTCTCAAAGAATGTTGATTAAATAGAAAGTGATATCTTAAAATGACTATTTCCTCTTGCCAGGCTAATGCATTAGAACATATTAACAGGTTCTTAGAATATGAACTTAAATGATGAGTATAAGAAAATTTCACTCGTTGGTTTCGAGATTCTTTATCTTTGTAAAGTCTAAAATTTCGACTACTATGTGGTATCTTTTTTTCAAACTCTAAATTGAATACTGTTTATCTGTTGTTTGAATTACCATGCAATAGCAAAACACATATGATTAAATGAAATAAAGAGCCACTCTATAATGATAAAACAAACCTGGATTTGTTCAAATCCTTTCCCACTTAAAATATATGTTTGTTTTGTTTGTTTGTTAAAGAAGTTATAATTGTAAATGTTCTTATATTTATTTCCTCATTCCAAATTGCCATATTTCCAGGTTACTTGTATTTCATTTTTTTTGTGGAAAATTCACATTGAGGGTCAATATATTACTCGTGAGTAAGCACATACTACCTGTCGCGGATTTCCATTTTCTGTCCCTTTCTTTTGGGTATCATGTCAACGAAGGGCAGAATCATAGTGGTACTGACTACAAACGATTCGGACTGTTATACCAAATCTATCCCGCTCTGCGCTTTTGTTGAATTAGTTTAATTTCATTTTAGTTATGTAAGTTCTCATTCCGTGGCTGAAGGATAAACCTCAACAGGCATGCAAGCCTTCAAGAGGTTTGTTTATGACATTTTAGTTTGACAACAGTACTTTGGCTCTTTGCCTGTTTTGAAATGGAGCCTGGAAAAATTTGAAATGTAAAGTGTGATCATCGCATATCTTCGATTTCCTTCCTTGTTTGTTAAAAGCAATTTGAAATGCATGTTTCTTCTTTAATATAACTTATTTATTGGCAGTTTTGTTCTCATAGCGCATGTTGAAGTATGTGTATACGAACATTTATTAAATTGACGTTTTGAAAGATAACATAATTAGAAAATGATACCAACATGATTTTGTTTCCCAATACATAACCAGAAAATAAAAGTGCCAAAAAGAGTCAATTAGAATCGTTTAATACTGCGTACGTTACAGCTTAAATTAGTATTTGAAGCTGATATAATGTTTCTATCGGTTATCAACTGTTTTCCTCGAATAGAACGTTAATTCCGTTGGTAATGCTGATAATAAAAAACACTAGCAATATCTGTTCATATATTGAATGAAAAAGAAAACAACAATGCTGTTTGAATGTGAAGCATTACTCTAACCTGGTGTAATTAGTAGATGCAACACATACATTTTTATTAGTTTGTAGAGCTTATTTATGAGTAAATCAATATTGTTCACTTGAAACATCACCATTCAAGCTATATTTCATATTTAGCAGATAAAGGGTAGAAATGGAACCATTGATTAACAAAATTAATTATTGCTGTTTAGAGGTATACTTCTGTTTTGCAGATTGTAGTGAAATTGGTGAAATGGCAACAAATTTAATTTGTTTTGATCTTAAAAACATCCTAAGGAGTATTTAGATTTAGGGCTCGAAAATAAATCCTGGACCTTGTCACTAAATATGTTAAAAACATACACTAAATATGTTAAAAACAAATCAACAAACGTTGAAAAAGAAGAAAACTAAAAAAGACATGGATACGAGTTTCGCTTTAGTTCCTTATTGGAAAGATACCAGAAAACTATATCCATATCAACAATAAAGATGACATCTGACACACTGACATTTTGATATCGACTTTCTATTGACAGATGAAATTTAGTATGAACATTTTGTCTTCATTTGGGCAATTATGTTTTTATCTAACTCAAAGGCATCACAAACAAAGATCCTGGTTAAACATATTGATAATGATACAATAATATCGGTTGACGCATTGAAAGTGGGTACTTCCTGTTTTTCTCTGGTATAATTACTCTTTCCAGCGAGGTTTGTTTATCTTTCTGTATTTCCTCATTGGCCGTTGAAACAGCAATTACGTGTGCGCGCCATTTGTTCTCGCACGTTTTCGCGCGTTACCATTGCTGCACTGGACGCATATATTAGAATGATGACGAACAACTTTTTTGTCATTAATTAGTTCTTCTTGCTGTGAGTCGGATGTGAAGATGACAGCGATGGAGTTGAAACTGGTATTATGTTTTCTTCTTGGCTTCTTCTCCGTTTCATCAGCGGAAAGTCGTGAGTATTATCCTAGTCTTTGTTCAATACAAGTATTATACGGAGTTTTCATTTGCAATATTTGCATGGGCCTAGTATGTTTACAAATCTGAATGATCAACCATTGGTCTTTCGTGCTATAATCATTATATACATGATATATTACATTCCATTGACATGCATTAGATAACAATATCTGTTAAAAACAACTAACCTTTTCTTGAGGCTGTACAACAGTGCATAACTGTACTGTATGTCTATACGTGTCTAACATAATTTACATCTTGTAAAAAACTTAAGATATTATTACGGAGGTCAATTTTCTTCCGTATTTTAAACATAAAGGCCTATCGTGAGAAACAATCAACTCTAAAAGGCACCGTTATTAAATTAAATCACACTTTCTAACCATACTTGATTTTAAGTTTGGAAAATGGAAACAAGTACAGCCTTTTAGATTAGCGATAAAATAGAATACTAATTGTATTTGTACTGCTTTTTTCGATTCCTGGATTGGTACATTATTATTTTGTCTGTTCTGCTTCAAATGGCAGAATATCAAGTGTTATATACCTCACTTAAGAAATCCAGCCATCTGATTGGTCGAATTGCATTCATAAACTTCAACTGTTCCTGTAAAATTCCCGGTAACCATGCTTAAAACATTTCAATATTTTTAATAACCATGGTTATTAAAAAAATAGGTCAGTCTCCATGGTTACCCCATAGGTTTACATGTTAAAAAATGGTTTGAGCGATGGAGGATACCATACGTGTGCGAACAATTGGTCGGCAATTTCAATACAATTGAATCTCGATCGATCTTACCGACAATTTTATCTTGCATTGTTGACATGAAGACGAAAATAAACTTCCAAAAACAAAAAACAACATCTGCCGATAGATCTTGATCTAAGTTCGTGCCAATATGCATTGCAATTTAAAAGAAGAGTCCGTATATGGAGCTTTTGCGAAGCATTCATCACACGCGAAGCCGGTTTCAATCCATTTTAATGTATATATGGTACAAAACTGCCAAACATGTTAATAGCGCGCGATGGCCGAGAGGTCTAAGGCGCTGACTTTAGATACATCACCTTTTGTACGCAAGAGTTCGAATCTCATCTTCGACCAAAAAAAAAAGTATTTTTTATTTTTTATTTTTTAGTCTATTTTTTTTCGGCATATAAAAGTATTAATGACTGCTTTAATATTCGAGAAATAGTTGTTTTCATACGCTCTCGGGAAGGTTACAATTGGGCTATTCCCCTCGGCAAGCCTCGGGGAATAGCACAATTCTAACCTTCCCTTGAGCGTAATAAAACAACTATTTCTCTCAAAGCAGTCATTAATACTATACTGTTTGTGGAAAAGGGACCGACCCACTATCCATATGCCGGCCGTGTAGACGTGTTTATCGATGGAGATTGGGGAGGCATTTGTGCTGCTGACTGGGACATGAACGATGCTGAGGTGGTCTGCCGGGAGTTAGGCTTTGGCTACCCCTACGGTATCACAGTCGTTGGTGGTCCACCTGCTGGAAACGGTACCGAGTGCTTGTCTAGGGTAAAGTGTTACGGCCATGAAGAACACCTCTCAGAATGCAAAGTTACCAAGAGAACGCGAACAAATACTACAGTTGAAAGTGGCATAGTCTGCTACCCTCCCGCAAGTGAGTGATTTGAGGTGGAAATAGATACATGATATAATTTACAATAAACCCTTTGGAGGTTTAAATAGGTCCATTGATTTCCATACTTATTAAAGAAATACAAACCTGAAATCAGGCGACTTTGAATCAAGTGTCTATCTCTAGTAAAGGGCTATGGTCACGACAAGTAACTTGTATATTGTAGTGGATGATCTTAAACACTCTTGACAGAGGCAAATCTGCTATCTTTCACCTTATATTTTTTCCTTATGATATGTGGTAAACAGCAGTTAGGATGGATCTGATCTTTTGATATGTTTTAGGGAAGAGTATTCAGTCGGTTAAGACAAAATATTATATTTGGTTAGGGCAAGGTTTGACATGTTTCGGCGATATAAATGGCTACAACATCAAAGTAATATTTATTAATGTTTGTGAAAAGAAATCTCGAAACCATTTAATAGCAAAGTGGGAAGTAAATTTATTAAATTGTCAGATCTTATCCGATGTAGTATTTTTTTTCTTAAATAAACCGATTCATTACAGTAGTGATAGTAATACTTGTAAACAATATCATCTGCATATGACTTTGGTACTGCCCCTTAACATTGTCTTCTTTACATCTTTTAAAACAAACATGATATTAACAACTATAGACTTATCCTGAATATTTCTAATTGCTTTTAGTAGATACAGGTCTATTGGTTTTTAATAATAATAATAATAATATGGATATTTATATAGCGCCGGTATCCGGTATAAATTTCCTCATGATAATTCATAACACATACAACTTAACCAGTCATCTTACTATTAAGGAAATGTACCTCATAGTGTCAAGTTCCCCCTCTTTTAACTGCTCTACACATTGTTAACCTTTGAAAAATTTGCAGGTACATACGAAACAGATGATGAGTCAACTTCGTCAGTCGCACTCGATGTATCGTCAGACTTTGACCCGGATTACGACCCATCGGCTTATGGTAAATAATTGCATTAATATAATCGAAGTTTCACCGCTTGACCGACTACAGATCATTGACCATTTTATGCTAGCAGATCTGCTACAGATTGAGATTAAACGCACATGCCATGTTGACCCGACCATGGTTTTGGATAATTTCATCATCTAGATTCTATAGACTATATTGACTATGTTTACATTATGCTACCTGCATATAGTCAATATTTATTTTTTGTTCTTTTTTTCGAAATTAATGAAAGAACAAGCTTTTAAATCACCATCTCAAGTCTGATTAGGAGTGCTTAAATTGCTTCTGTGTTTTCGAACTAAGAAAGACTGTCAGCCTTTCAGTGCCGGGTATGAACGGTTGCCCTGTGGGTCAGTAGTAAGGCCAGGGGGTATTATTTTAAGTAAATAGGTTGATATTTACGACTTTCCCACGGTATTATTACAAAACCATCTCTACAGTAATGATAACGAGAAGTCAAAAGTCGTATTCCTTTATATTAAACAAACTAAAAAATGAAAAGATCAATAACACTTACACTTATATATCTCAGTATCAAAGAGCCAGAGTCTGAATAGCCATGATAATTGAAGAAACTTTATTTCTTTCTTTTGTACAGTTGGACCGGGATTGCGGCTTAGAAACGGACCTGATCAGTATTCAGGCCTTGTAGAGGTCAAGCTGGCAACGGGCAGTTGGAGTCGACTAGATTTTTATTATTATGATGATTGGTTGTCTCGGTATCAGTATATCCCGAACATCTGTCGTCAGCTTGGATTCGGGGAGCTCAACTTCTGGGATAGTTTTGAATATGACATCACGTACAGGATGACAATGGTGACGAGATGTCCTTACGGAGTTGCGCAACACCGAAGCTGCATATTTCATTCTAAGGACTATTATAAAGGGGGGGGGGGGGGAGGGGGTTATCATACTAATTATTATAAAGATGACACACAAAAGTTCAAGATCTGTTTCGAGGTGCCAGAGCGTGTGTGCATCATGTATTTCTAGGGCGGCTGCTTGGTTGTTTCATAATAACATATGGACGTCAATAGGCCCAAGTACCATTTTGAAAAGTCGTCGAACTTTTGGACTGCCATTTACACTACTGAAAAAACAAACTTTTGTCTTGAGAATATAAAAACGTCGACATAAGGTAGGCACAGTACGTCTCATTTAAAATCGAACCAGCTTCACTATGACGTTGGCGGCGCCGATCCTTTGCCGAATGCACCTGAATACCTTTGATAGATAAATATATCGGTTCTAGGACATCTACCCCCTGGACATCCACCCCTGATAACAACCCCCAGTCAACTACCCCCTAGGACAACTACCCCCTAGGGCAACCACCCTCTAGAACAACTGCCCCTCGGACAACTTCCCTCTAGGACAACTACGCCCGGACATCTACCTCAAGAAAACAAACCCCACGGACAACTACCCCAGACAACTACCCCCTACAACAACCATCCTCTAGGACAACCACCGCCCGGACAGCTATCCTAGGGGGTAGTTGTCCGGGGGGTAGTTCTCCTGGGGGGTAGTTGTCCCGGGGTCAGTCGTCCTAGAGGGTGGTTGCCCTAGGGGTAGTTTTCGTAGGGGGTAGTTGACTGAGGGTGCTTTTCCATGGGGGGGGGGGGGGGTGGATGTCCAGGGGGTAGGTGTCCGGATACGAAATGTATCATCATCGTAACCTGCTTTTACACTGCAATACAAAATTGTCACTTTTGTCACAAAATCGAAATAGAAAAATTCCTTCAATTTTTTTTTTGAACGCCTGCCTGCATGCTCGCTCTTTAAAATTCGAGACGATTCATTTTTTTTCACGTGACTCACCTCGATTGCATGTTACGCATGCAGGACAGCGACAAGTGGCGCAAGCCCACTACACTCCTACAAATACACTGTCGCTCATAAAGGTGGAATATTTTGTTTTTATCCCAATTTACGGAATTATTAAAAAAATTATTTAAAAATAATAGATCTCGATAATAGTATACATTCTCAGATTTTATTGAATAATAATTTGCCAATGTGTGTTTTGCGTGACTGCTAAAGCATGTGTATGCTACTATGCTTATCAACTAGGGGACCTATGCCCCTAAGTCATAAATGACAGTAATGAGGATTAATGCCCCACAAAAGGGCATTAATATAGCACATCGACACGGTTTTGATCCTGAGGCCTCACAGTTACAAGGCCATTGCTTTGTCACTGAACCATGACTGTACGCAGCGGGGGCTAGGGTAGGGGGCAGTTTCCATAAATATAAAAAAACACAGAAAATGCAATACATTTTCAATAATTTATTGCATATTACCCCGGTTCCCAACATAAAAAATCTTCTGTGTGCCAATTCCTTGAGCCATATTGCATGGCCGTCCAGAGGATTTTTTTATGTTGGGGACCGGGGTAAAATGCAATAAATTATTGAAAATTTATTGCATTTTCTGTTTTTTTTTAAATTATGGAAACTGCCCCCTACGCGAGCCCCCGCTGCCTAGAGTCATGATTCAGTGACAAAGCAATGGCCTCGTAACTGTGAGGCCCAGGATCAAAACCGTGTCGATGTGCTATATTAATGCCCTTTTGTGGGGCATTAATTCTCATTACTGTCATTTATGACTTAAGGGCATAGGTCCCCTAGTTAATAAGCATTGTAGCATACACATGCTTTAGCAGTCACGCAGAACACACATTGGCAAATTAATATTCAATAAAATCTGAGAATATATACTATTATCGAGATCTATTATTTTTTTTTTTTTTTTTTTAATAATTCCATAAATTGGGATAAAAAAAAAATATTCCACCTTTATGAGCGACAGTGTAGGAACGAGCACAAATTGACGGCTTTGAATGGGTTTTTGTAGTAGCGAATTGGTAGTCCCCCAAAATTAACGATTTTTTTCAAAACGGTGTTTGGGATGTGTAAATAAAACTGCAGCCTGTTTGTCGTTAACAAAGAATTCATATATAATGTATCCCGGTTTGGAAATGAAGATAGTATAAATAAATTATGTTTAATTAACACAAATTCGCTTCGCTTTGATCCATTACCGGCTGACATTGGCACTTTCGTAGATCACACCATCCCGGTACTTTGGTGCTGATTTCTATAGACGGCGCATAACTAGGTTTCGGTTTGTTTGGTAGATAATTCCATAGGCGTCGACTTGTGTAAATAGTATTAGCGACTCCGACTTCGACTCGAATGAAGTAACGCCAAATTACTGAGTATAACAGGAAATTACACAAATCATTTATAGTAGGTGGAATCGGCGGCGCTGCAATGTCGGTTAATGCAAATCAATCTGCCTTCAAGTGCATCAAACTAAAAATTCACATTTCTAGAAAGTTGAGTTTCTGCCCTTTCATATGACACCTCAATCAGGAAAAATGAGCGAGGAATGACAAAGTTATGTTTGTTTAAAGTAGTGCTTGCATTTCCATAATTTTATTAAACGAATTCGTTTTCACTGGCTGCCTGCCGTATCAATAAACGAAATTAACAAAAGACTTAACTCCGTTTCTTTGACAATCAGCCGTAGACGAGAGTCTTCATGCATGGCTGATTGTCAACGAAACGGAGTTAAGTCTTTTGTCAAATCTGCTT
The DNA here is from genome assembly GCF_000002235.5 of Strongylocentrotus purpuratus. Lineage (NCBI taxonomy): Eukaryota > Metazoa > Echinodermata > Echinoidea > Camarodonta > Strongylocentrotidae > Strongylocentrotus > Strongylocentrotus purpuratus. The sequence continues at coordinate 24,253,386 of NW_022145602.1, forward strand.
TTTGATACGGCAGGCACCCAGTGAAAACGAATTCGTTTGTTAAAATTATGAAAATGTAAGGGCTACTTTAAACAAACAGAACTTTGTCATTCCTCGCTCATTTTTTCTGATTGAGGTGTCATATGAAAGGGCAGAAACTCAACTTTCTAGAAATGTCAATTTTTCTTCGAAATTCAGATACCGCCCGCCAAATGTCTTTTTGGTTTCCTTCCTTCAAATTGCTTTGAATCACTCATGCGTGAAATATGCATCATCTGAATCAACTGAAAGAGGAGACTCTAAGCTTTCTAAATATGTATCATTCATTAATTATGGTTGTGATTAAGTTATGATAAAACATCGATACTTCTCGGTTTCGTTTTTTCTGGGACGCACTGTATAGGAGAGATGGAATCAATGGGGCACCAGTAACATAGACAGTACCAGTATGTACCAGTGTTTAAACCGACTGGGCAAATAACGAATTGGAAAAACAGTTAGGTACTGATCCAAATACTATTCTTCTCTTGTGTAGCTACTTGGAGAACAAATATCATTGTGTACGTTTAGGATCTACCTTTAGTGGGCCCTTACCAGTTAAGTTACCTGTGGAGTACCGCAAGGTGCGAGGCTCGGTCCCATCCTTTTTTTTATCATTATAAATGATGTTGCAACCTTTTATCCTCTGAGATTGAAATATGTTGATGATTTGAGTGTCGCTGAAATCAGACACAAATCTCAACCTCCCAGATTGCAAAATCATTTATCTTTGATTACTGATTGTTCTGTTGATAATCCCATTACCCCTAAACCTGAGAAGTGTAAGGTTTTGCATATTTCTTTCCTTCGGAACCAGATTGTTATGCCCTAAGTTAGCATCTGTTATTCTGTCCTTAAGCCTACTGATTTTGTTAAGTTATTAGGAGTGCACTCACAGTCTGATATGAAATGGGATAGACAAGTCGAGAATGTTGTCAAACAGGCATCGTGACCTTGTTTACATCCTTTGTGTTCTTAAAAAACACAAATCTTTACTAGAGGCTTAGGTTGCTATTTATAGTATGTACATTAGACCGTTAGTTGAATATGCCTCCCCGGTCTGGTCAACATCTATTACTGCCAATCAGTCGAACAAGATCGAACGAGTAAAAAAAAAGGTCTTTCCGTATCATTTTGGGATATAATTATGTTGATTACCTTCACGCCCTTGAAGTTTCACAGATTCCATATATTGCAAATAGACGACAACAATTGTTCATATTTTTTTCAAAAATCACTCTTGCAATCCAGACATGCTTCAATGCTTCCCCCACGTATGGATTCCTTACCAAATTTTCGCTAGTTACCCTCTTTGCCACCCAGCTTGCCGTACTTCCAGATACCAAAATTCATTTATACCACAGGCAGTGAAGGTAATCAACATGTTGAAACTTGTGTAAATCTAAAATCCTATCTTGTGTTTTCCCCTCTTTTTCTCAAATTCTTCTCTTTTCCTCTTCCTTCTTTTTCAATTTTTATTTTCCTTTATGTACATGTATTTCAGAATAATTGCAATAATGTCTACAATGTTTTGATACTTATGCTGATTTTACAGAGTCTACAAATCGTATTGATATTTCCCTATCTTTCTTCCTATCTTCTTCCTTCTCTCTCTCTCTCTCTCTTTTTCTTCCCCTTTCTCATGTTCTTCCTCTCTCTCCCCCTGTCTTACTCTCTTCTCTTTCTATGCTCTCTTGTGATTTTCTTTATCGTATGTTACACGTATTTCAGATTAATTGCAATGATGTCTACAATGTTAGATACTTGGGATGATTTTACAGAATCTACAGATGGTATTGGTATGTCCCTAACTTTCTTCATATCTCCTTTCTTCTCTCTCTCTCTCTCTCTCTCTTTCTTCCCCTTTCTCATGTTCTTCCTCTCTCTCCCTCTGTCTTACTCTCTTCTCTTTCTATGCTCTCTTGGGAAATTCTTAATTGTATGTTACTTGTACCATCGCAATACTTAAATTTGTTTAGTTGACATATTCCCCTCTTTTCACCGTTAATCTTTTAAAACCAAGTCTTGTGCATTTTCTTTTTCTTTTTAATAGACTCTCGGTCTACGCCTGATTTAGTTATTGCACAGCTCGAAAGTCCTCTTTTGATGTAATCGTAATGATGTATATTGATTGTTGTTATTGTTTATATGTCCTTTTTGCAATATTTAGTGGTGATAGTTTAGTTAGTTGATATTTTAACTCATGTAACTTATATATTTATTCATTACTGCTGTTTTATTATGTATATTTGATTTAAATTTTATTTTGTACCCGTGACAGGTGTCAGTCTTTGAACCGTTTGCTCTTGGTTTTTGATGTTTTGATTCTAATGAAATCCTTTATATATATATATATATTTATAGATAACTTAATTCAAACCGACGATAAATACACCTACGTCGAAATGATGGAATGGATGTTATCCTCAGTTGTTAAAAAAACATCATTTAATTAATATATTTTCATAAAATTAATTTACTTATTTGTTTCCTATTATTATTATTATTATTATTATTATTATTATTATTATTATTATTATTATTATCATTATTATTATTATCATTATCATGTTTTAAATATTTTGTTGGTGGGGTTAGGCAAGTTAAAATTAAGGTAAATCAAGAGATGAGATAACTTCAGCAAAATTGCGTATATATTACGTCATTGATGTGCATGTATATATGCCAGCGCATGTATGCCAATACACAAATGTTATATTAGCCGTTACTTATTTTGCGAACCATGTTGCCAAAGCAAATTTAATCGATGGATCGATCCTTCGAGTGCTGATATATTCTGAGATATTTTACCTTGTGGTCACCTTTATCTATATAGACAACGTAGTGAAATATCTTTCAAAATTGAGGTGTAAAATAAAGCAAAGGGTATTATCTGAACTTTAAAAGAACCCCCCAAAAAATTAATATAATTAGCACTTGTTTAATATGCAATTAATATATATTTTTCATTTCTACGAGGTTTATAAAACGGAATATATTGCAATACATTAACACTGAATCTCTTAATCACACTTGATAATACATATTTGAATAATATTTCTAATTAAAACATGACTCAAAACGAGTATTCAGGCCGGGTAGAGGTCAAGCAGTTGGCCCGGGATTGCGGCTTAGATATGGACCTGATCAATATTCAGGCCTTGTAGAGGTCAAGCTGGCAGGTGGCAGTTGGAGTCGACTGTTTCTTTATTGGGATTTGTCTCTGTATTAGTATATCCCGAACATCTGTCGTCAGCTTGGATTCGGGGAGCTCAACTTCTGGGATAGTTTTGAATATAGCAGCACGTACAGTATGACAAAGGTGACGAAATGTGCTTACGTACTTGCGCTTCACCGATGCTGCATATTTCATCCTAAAGAATTTTTTAATCGGAGTTTTAATCGTCTTATTTAGTACGGCGATGAAAATGACACACAAACTTTCCAAATCCATAGGGGGATGCGGGAGTGTAAAAACAGCCCAGACGTCATTATCCTGATATGTTTCAGCGCTATCTATTATAAAATCATCGACATACAATAGGCACAGTACATCTCGCTTAAAGATATCTTCGATTTTTTTTGAAATTCATTTAAACAAATTAATTTATATATTTATTTACTTATTTATTATAATTAATATTTGTATTATTATTTTTATTATTATGATTATCATTATTAGGTGATCCAACGGATCACTTCTTAATTTCGTCGAGTTTCTTTTATCTTCCTCATTATAAATATTATTTATTTCTTTCTTTTTATTCTCTCATGTAAATTTATCTGGCAAATATCTCAATAATCTCTAGTCAAGGTCCAAAACATAACATCAAGATTTTTTTTCGACAAAGTGGTCACGTAACCTCCAGGCGCCATTTTCTTGTTTTTCATGCATGACTGTCGACCATCATATTTCAACAACGGAATGTTGTGCAGACTTCTTATGAAGACCGTTAGTTAGTGCATGTGTTTTCCAACTACGGTTTGTGGACTTAAACTCGATTTGACGTCATCTCCATTACGTATTCACGTGTCTAATATTGTAAAACGTGAACATGACCTTGACAAATGTAAATCTTCAATAACTTTGTAATTGAATATAATTTCGACATGAAATATAATATACCACTAATATATCCTAAAGGTAGTACCAGGGACGTGATAGAGAAGGACTTGAATCAAGCCGCTTGACCCCATGTTCCAAGCCGCCGAAGAGTTATGCGCTAATCTGCAACTGTTGACCAGGTGGTGAGATAAAAGAGCGCATGAAATTTCAGGATTTAGAATTCCTACATCAGAAATGGTATCACAGCTACTGTTCGCTGTCCCTTTTAATGATTTCTCATCAATTGTTAAATGTGTAATGAATAGAACAAGCGAACACAAACTTCTGTAATTTAATCCTTTTTCCAACTGCAAAAATACAGAAAACACACGAAAACACGCATTAGCCAACTTATAGTTATCGAAGATTGTATTTCATGGATTGAATAATGGGGCATTAAAACACGCACAAATTAGCGCATTGTCCTAAAATATTGAGTTTTTGTCAGGATCTAGTTTTTCTTTTACCAACTCTGGCACACAAATTATATGAAGGGCGGAGTACTAAATTGGAAAAATTGTTTGATGCACTTTTCCCATTACATTCCCCATATAAAAGTTTATAATTTGGTATGGGGTCATGAATTTGGTTCAAATAATCATGTTGGAAGCATGTGCGATCCTACAATATTTAGTGATTGTTTTCGCGGTTGAAATCGAGTCTAAAGTTATGGCATTGCAAATAATAAACTCTTTGTGTTGTATAGCTCCCCCTCAAGGCTGATATTACTTTAGCTTCAAATAAAATTGTTTCTTGACTACAATCGACATTTTCATCGTCTCAGCTACCATGGAATGGCCTTAAGCGCAATTATATAGAAATATTAAAAATATACCGGGAGCACCGGTTCATTTTTATTATTCAATTTTTCGAAAGCAGAAGTATTTTAGGGCCTATTCTTTTTTTTAGTGCTTATAATACATTCATAGGAGCATCCATATATAATTATATCAACATTTTAAAGAATAATTATCCATCCAAATTTCAAGATTTCCCAAAACTTTGCAATATCTTTAATGGTAAAGACCAGTTTTGGAAACGCCTCCATTTCAAAAAATGAAATAGAAGTTCTTATCACCAATCATGTGAAAGTTTATATTTTGACTAATACGTGATGATACAAATTTTGGCGGGAAACCACCTTCTAATTGATATATTTGGTAAATTATTATATCTATCCGGATATATCTGGATATATAGGGTAGTCCCATGTACATTTTTCTGTGTACAGTGCTTGTAACTCTACCAAGACTGGGCTAAATTTCTTATCATTTTGATAATTCCAGAACTTTGCAGTACACACTATTATACGCTAGCTGATCAATCTTTTCTGATCGATTCCACAACGTTTCTTTCACAATGCAATCGCATGACCAGAACCTGTCTATACCTTACGTTTACGCTTTTTTTTCAAAATCATTCACCACCCACGCCATTTGCATGCACTTTCATACCATTATGGGTATTGTTACGGATATGTGTTAGTTAGCACTTCACACATTAGCGTAAATGATGAAAGCGGGCGCCATGAGCGATGTAATAGTCCAATTGGAAGAGCCGTATTATGGCCGTTTCTGTACAACGCTTACTGAATGGTCATCTACTGCGCATTCGCAAATGTGTGTGCATGTGTGCTGCGTGTTTGAAATTATGTGCTACATGCGATGCGTTTCGTTTACGTAGTCCATGTCATAGCATGGACCGTCTCAAAAAAGCTTTACTTCAACGCGGACTCTCTTTCTAAAAAAATCACATTCGTCAAAAGAGAGAAACGACTTATAATTACATAACGGATCACCTCTATACGACGAATTTAAGTCTAGTTATCATTGTTATCATTATTATTATTATTATAATTAAGATATGCATAATTTTTTTTGAGGGGGGGGGGGGGGGGAGGAGGGAGGAGGAGCAAGTTGAGATTCATGAACATACCTGATGCAAAATTGCAAAATTGTGGATATATTACTTCATTGATATATATGGATGTCGCAGCGCATGTATACACAATTAACAAATGTAGTGTATTTTCGCAAAGAAAATGTATCGATAGCAGTTACTTATTTTGAAAGTCATGTTGCCAAGCAGATCTAATCCACGGATCGACCCTCTGAGTGCTGACATGTATTCTAAGATTCTATACCGGGTGATCACTTTTCTACATAATAATTACATATCTCTTAAAGTGGAATGGGTAAAATACAGCAGAGGGTATTCTCTTGACCTAAAAAAAGGGACAAATTTATTATAATATTAAGCACTTGTTTAATATGCAACTTAAATATTTAGTTTACTTCTACGAGCTTTACAAAGACTGTTATGAAACGGAATAATTTGTAATCCTTAGCAATGTATTCTTCAATTACACTTGGTAATACATATTTGAATAATCTTTAAATTAAAACATGACCGAAATACTAAATGGCTGATAAGAACTTAAGATATTTTAGTTATTGTATAGGCTATGTCCTTTTATTTTGGAAATCGGAGACATTTCCTAATGCCGTTCTGTAATACCTTTCCTCTTCTCATTTAATCTCCAAAACTTCTGATCAGTATTCCGGGTTCGTAGAGGTCAAGCTAGCAAGTGCAAGTGGCAGTTGGAGTCCATTGCACCTTGATGATATTGTGTGGGGTGATTGGGACTTGTCCGGGCTTCAGTATATCTCGAACATCTGTCGTTCAGGCATGTAGCCACGAGGGGGGGGGGGGGCACGTGCCCCCCAACAAATTTCCAAGATCGGTTGAAATTTTGTTGACCCCTTTTTTTTTTACCTCGATCGATTACATGTATGTGCCCCCCAAAAAAAACCCATCAAACTCTGGCTACGTGCCTGCTGTCGTCAGCTTGGATTCGGGGAGCTCAACTTCTGGGATAGTTTTGAATATAGCAGCACTTACAGTATGACAAAGGTGATGAAGTATCTGTACGGTCTTGCGTACCACCAAAGCTGAATATTTTATTATAATTTGTTTATACTTTTATCATTTTAATCATCATATTCAGTATTATGAACACTTCAAGAGGCATTACGGGGTGCCCCATTGCACAAGCATCACATGTATGTAAGGCGGCAGCTTGGTTGCCGCAAAATGATATCTGGACGTCGAGTCCTGATAATGTTAAGATACAATCGGCGCTGATCTAGTTTTTGTGCGCAAATTAATTGATGCACTTTTTAGTAGATGAATACCATTTGCATCGATATGTCTGAATAGTATACAAATATACACTGTCTTGAGAGGTCCTGGTTAAAAGTATGCGCAATAGGTGACTCCAATAGTACTATTTGCTGAGGGGCACAGCCCCGCAGCAAATAATACTTTTGGAGTCACCGAGTACCTCGAATAGAAGGCATTGGTATATTTGTTTTTATATCCTGCATCAAAAATTTGTTGGCTTCTGATTGGTTGAGAGCTCGTCACATGACCAAAAATATTTGAGCTATTTTTAGAAAGTACTATATGAGAGTACTATTTTGGTTTACTATTTGGGAGTTGAAAAAAAAATGTTAATTTTTTTTTTGAATTGAATCAATTTTTTTTTTCAAATCTTAATTTAATGAAAACAAAATATTTCAAATCTTTTTAGATAAAATTTAACATTTTTTTGTTCTAAATTTTTTTCTTCCAATTTTTTTATTTTTTTTATTTTTTTTTTTAAATAATTTTTTGTTGCAGGATATAAAACAAATATACCATGCCTTCTATTCGAAGTACTGGTTAAACTATGGGCCTCGGTGACTCCAAAAGTACCATTTGCTTCGGGGCTGCGCCCCTCAGCAAATAGTACTATTGGAGTCACCTCTTGCGCATAGTTTTAACCAGAACCTCTCAAGGCAGTGTATATTTGTATAATATCCTGCATCAATTCTTTTTGTTTAGAATAACAAAAATGTCAATTTTTATCAAAAAACATTTTAAATATTTTGTTTTCATTAAATTAAGATTTGAAAAAAAGAAAACAAAATTAATTAATTTGTTTTCTTCTTTTTTTTCTCAATTAATTCAACTCCCGAATAGTACTCCTAAATAGTATTCGCATATAGTACTTTTTCAGAGCAACCTTTAAATAGTTTTTGGTCACACATATTTCTGGTCACATGACGAGCTCTCAACCAATCAAAAACCAATACATTTTTTATACATGATATAATATTAGCTACTCCGACTCAAGTCTTTGATTCTGAAGACGTGAATGCAATTATAAAGGAAATGAAAAAATAATAATAGTTAGGTTAAATCGTCGGGGCTGAAATGTTGATTATTGACAATAAATCTGCTTTCAGGTCCGTCAAACCAAATACGTTTATGATAGATGAAATCAATGAGGAACACGTAACATACACATTTATGTACCATTGTTGTGGTCGTAGAGGTGTCGTGGTCGAGTGGATATGTCACCGGACTGTGGATCACAAGGTCCGCGGTTCAAGTCCCGCCGCGGCACTAATGTCATTTGGCAAGACATTGATCTACATTTGCCACTCTCCACCCAGGTGTTAAAATGGGTACCCGGTAGGATGCGAAAGCTAATGTGGTTTGATTAGCAAGTGGCGCTTGTAAAATGGCGACTGGCTGGAATGCTCCCCAGGGAGTGGAGAATGTGCATACCTTGTGTGCGGGTAAGCCTGAATCCGATGACCGGGGTAATAATATGTTCCGCGCCTAGAAACGTAGTATTAGGCGCATTATAAATGTGAGCTATTATTATTATTATTGTTTATACCGACAGAGCCTTCAAAAGGAATCAGAAAACTCACTGATAAATAACTGTAATAATTATCGATGATAAATACACCTACGTCTAATTGATGGAATGAATGAATGGTGTAGATTTTACTTGACTGCTAAGAAAGCATAAATGCTGTAAGTAAGCAAACAGACGGTCGACGGCTTTAGGTCCTCTCCGAGGGACCTGGCAATGAGTGTTAATGCCTTACCAAAGGGAACCAGCGCATCGCCTTGGTTTTGAACCCGGGTTACCGGATTACAAGACCACTGCTCTACCGATTGAGCTATCGCGCCTCATAAATCATAAAAAAAAAGAAAGAATCATCAATGATTGATTTATTTTTTAATTTTCAATTATTAATATAAATATATTTAGTGGGTGGAGGGGGGATAATGGGCAAGTTGAGATTAGGGGGAATGCATAAATAAAATGTTTTCAGCAAAACTGTATATTGATTACCTAAATGATGTGCAAAGGCCTGTATACAAAATTCAAAAAATCAAAAGCTACTTTGGGTACTTTTAAGTGAATTGCCTTTTTTTATTTCTCCACTTTCCCTTTAGCCGTGTAGCTTTATGTTGTTATATACACTGTTGGTCCTAATGGTGTAATAATTATACGTCGCCGCCCCCACAAATACACAAAAAAACTAAGAAAATGCAATAAATTATCAATTAATCATTGAATTTTGCCCCGATCCCCAACAGAACAAAAATCCTCTGTTTGGCCATGCCTTGAACCATAATGCATAGCCCTACAAAGGAATTTTCCTTTTAGGGGCTGGTAGAAAATTCAATGAATTATTTATAATTTATTGCATTTTCTTTGCTTTTTTGTATTTGTGGGGGCGGCGACGTACCCTAGCCTCCGCTCCAAACAGTCATGATTCAGTGGCTAAGCAATGGCCGCATTACTGTGAGGCACCAGGATCAAAACCGTGTCGATCAGCTATATTAATGCCCTTTTGTGAGGAATTAATCATCATTACTGTCAGTTATGACATAAGGGCGTAGGTCCCCTAGTTGATTAGCATAGTAGCACATACATGCTTTAGCAGTCACGCACAACAAACACTCGCAAATTATTTTTTAATAAAATCTGAGAATGTTTACTATTATTTAGATCTTTCAGGAAAAAAAAAAATCATTTTGGAATCAAGCTCTTCATGTTTAAGTGGGCTGATTAATTGTTTCATAATGATATCTGGACTGCAATAGGCCCGTTAACACATCGCAAACGTTATCAATATTCTTTGGACTTTCATTTCAGCTACTGGAATAAAAAAAAAACATTAAAAACGTTGAAGTATGCCCTTGAGTTGATAATCATTATCAGCGCCGTATAATATCAAACCGGCGACATCGAATAAGGCACGGTATGTCCCATTTAAAATCTAAACATCACCAACAAAACGTTTGTTTGCGCCATCGCACAGTGGGCCAGGGAGGAACCAAAGTGCGCCAAAACTCTTTTTTTTTGTGATTTTTCTTTTCTTGCCCAGTTGAAAGATAATACATTGAAGAATACCTCAGTAAAATATTTAATTCCGGTATGCGCAATAAGGGTATAAGTTTACTCCTTCAAACAACAAAATCTTACATATTCACAATTTTAGTGCAGAAGTGACTTACTTTATAAATCTTTAAATTTAACATGAAGTTTTTAAATATTGATATGAAATTTCTCTCTCATACTCCTGATGGACTAACTATCCATGTTTTTTTTTATAAATCCAGAGGAAATGTTTGGATTTCCAGAGATTTCTGCTTTGATTTTATTGCCAACGTTTGCTCTGATGTCTAAGCTTTAAGTTGATACCAGATTTGGCTGCCCGATTCTGCCCGTTATTATGTTAGAGTCCCTTTTCCTTGCAAGATTGCCCCCAAAATGTGTTTATTTTGGTCCTGGGCTAAATCATGAAGGATTCGCGGTCATAAATCACGTCGCGTGGGGGCGCGTGACACTTGTTCTGACACCGCTGACCTAAATAAACACATCTTCGGGGCATTGTTGCAAGGAAAACGGCTCTAACATCATAACGGGCAGAATCGGGCAGCCAAATCTGGTATCAACTTAAAGCCTAGACAACAGAACAAATGTTGGTTATAACATGTAAGCGGAAATCCCTGGAAATCCAAACATTACCTCTTGATTTATAACAAAATTAAATCCCCCAAAATGAGTTTTGGCGCACTTTGGTTCCTCTCTGGCCCACTGTGCATCGCCTGTACAGCCCGCGCAATCTTACATAACAGCGTCAATCCTTGGTCGGTTACCATTGAAATCCATCGGTATAAAAGTATAATCGTCCTCAGCTGCCTTTACACTGAAACCAAAATCATCGATATTTCTCACACGGCGAAAAGTCAAAACAATAATTGTTTCTTTTTTATAATCACCTTCTGAAATTTACAAATTTTTAACAGTACAAACGCCCGCTCTTGAAAATGTGGTTTGATTCTGGTTTTTGCACATGTGACTTGCCTTGGTTCCGTGCTAACGCATGCGCAGTACTCACCTCACAATCGTAATGAGAAAACATCGTCCGTTTTTATAGCTTTTTTGAGTAGTGTAAATGGCAGTTTCCCCATATTGATTCGGATATTGAGGCAATTCAAACCAAAAAATTGTTTGAGTAATACCTGCCTAGCTTGGATCCATTAGCAGATGATATTTAGCCGTTTCGTAGATTACAACATCCCCCGCTATCATGCGGAAGGCAATTAAAGTTCTGATGGTTGTAAGACAAGAAATATTTTCAGCTAAATTACGAAATCAACTACCATCATTTGATATAATTTTATCAGCTGTAAAACGTTATTATGAAATGGAAAAATATATATACCAAACAAATCTCAGAGAAAATAAATTGAAAAAGAAATGGTTTCACTTTAGAAAATATTTTGAGAGTGTTGGAAATGTGCTAACATAAACATGATCATGTATTTTATGTTTCGTATTTTTTTTAAATTGTATATTCAAAGTACTAATTTTGTCATAAATGTTTGTTTTTATCTGCCACAAAAGTTTTCGGCCGTGATTATTATTATCTGTGTCAAGCCATTATGTATGGAAATTATTTATTTAATTATTTGTATATGATATATGGATGTTCTGTATATGATTTATTTATTTATTTATTTATTCAAATTTTATTTAAAATAGAGGGTAGGTACATTCAGTTTAACAAAACTGCTTTCCAAGTACGCCCTCTAGAACAACAAAACAAGTATGTGATATACAAAAATACAAGGAGTATATATACAACAAAAAAATATAACATTCATCAAAACTAAACATTGACATATTTGACATAATATAGAGTACAAACATATATAACATAAGAAAAATAATTATACCGGTAGAGGGAAATAAGAACGAAGATTCGACTATAATAAATGCTTTGCCAATTGGCATCCGCGCTTAAATATTTGAATAGATTTGGTTGATTGAATTGAGGGAGGAAGTTTGTTAAATAGGGTGCTTGCTTTATATGAGAATGATCTTTTTTTGAATTCGATTTTGGGGTATGGGATGTCAAGTAGAGAGTTTAAGGAATAGCGGGTACAGTAGTTGAAGGTGCGATATTTTATAAGTGATTTTAAATAAGTTGGGGCCATGACATTTCTAATTCTAAAAGCTAATAAACAGTAGTGATATTTTAATCTTTGTTCGACTGATTGCCAATTTAAAGTCGTAAGAAGCGTACATTGTGGTGTGTCGTAATCTTTATTTAAAATCAATCTCGCAAATCTATTTTGTAACTTTTGCAGTTTCGATAAATTTGTCTTTCAGCAGTTTCCCCAAGCAGTACAACAATAGTCGATATGTGGTAAAATTAATGCAAAATAGAGGTTTACAAGGGTTGGGTATTAGGCGTTTTATACGACGAATACATCCAATAGAACGAGATATCTTAGTACTTATATATTTTATATGTTCCGACCAGGAAGGCTGTGGAAGGGGAAAAATATTATAAAAAAAAAACAACATATGCCACTGGCGCCTTTGTAGATGACACCATCCCGAATGCTGGAAAACAAAGTCACATTGGTGCTGATTTCTATAATCAATGCCCACCTATGTTTTGGTTCATATTGATTTATGCAATTTCATGTAAGCACATTTTGGTACATGAATGCCATAGGCGTCGACTTTTCCAAAGAGTATTAGCGACTCCGACCTTGTGACATCATCTATCAGTCATTAATGAGCTAACTTGAGAAAGTGGTATGGATCTTTGCCGAAGTCAACCACCTGTTACAATACGTGATACAATAGCAACATACAAGTTGATATGTCAGACATGCTGTAGCATCACGAGGAAGACAAAGGCAATAATGATGTATTGTACATATGTATGAAAGCATGCAATTCTATTATGAACGTGTGCTAAGCTGGGAGAAATAACATACCATTGTCTATTCTAGAATATTAGTTTAGTTTGACATGTCTGACATAGCAACTTATATGTTGTTATTTTTTGTGGTATTGTAACAGGCGGTCAACTTTACATGCCACTTTCTCAAGTTAGCTCATTGATGACTGACAGATGATGTCACAAGGGAAATGAGATCTGGAGGTTTTTGGGGTGGAGCTTAGCAAGTTTAGCAATATTTCAAAATCTATGAAACAAACTCAGAAGTTTACATATCAAAATATGAAATGTATGCAGGACTTCACACCAACAGGAATACACTTGTATTTCGATGTGTTTTAGAGGTGGACCTGATTAGTATTCAGGCTGGGTAGAGGTCTAACTGATAAGTGGCAGTTGAAGTCCACTGTATATTTATTATGATGGTTGGGATTTGTCTCGGTATCAGTATGTCTCGAACATCTGTCGTCAGCTTTGATTCGGGGAGCTCAACTTCTGGGATAGTTTTGAATATGATGATCACGTACAGTATGACAAAGGTGACGAGATGTTCTAACTGAATTGTGCACTACAGAGGCTGCATATTTTATTCTAAGGATTGTTATATTGGGGGAGGTGGTGGGGGGGGGGGGGTAATCATCATACTCAATTTGATAAAGATGACAAACGAAACTTCCAGGTCCGTTTTGAGGTGCCTGAGCGTTTGTGCACCCTGTATTTCTAAGGCGGCTGCATGGTTGTGACCCAATTATATATGGACGTCAATAGGCTCGCGTTTACACACCATAACGATTTTCTTTTTTGCATTGCCATTTTACACTACTGGAACTACCCATGGCTTGCTATTGTCTGGAGCATTATTGTCAGCGCCTCCTAATTTGAAACCGTCAACATGGAAAAGGTACTGTGCGTGTCACTTAAAATAGAACCATCTCCAACATAACGTTGGTTGGCGCCATCGCCTGTGCAGCTCGCGCAGTCTAACATGACGGCGCCGATCCTAGGCCGAATATACTGGAATTCCCGCGGTAGATACATTTTATCGTCGTATGCTGGATTTTGTTTTGTCTGGGACACACAATCGGCCCGTTCACACGTAACAATTAGTGCGATTTGCACCGCGATGCAAAGATCGGCTTTTCTTGCGATTGTACACACATGTAAATTTAGTGCGAACAGGATCGCGATGCGAAGATTGGTTTTTTATCAACCATTCTAACACAGGGAGAATTCTCGCTCGACAGCAAGAACGTCTGAACTGCACATGCGTAAATCATCACAATATATCCGCGCTTGGAATCCTGGGATTAAATAAATCGATTTTGATTCTCAATACCATTCACACACACAGCGGCAAGCAAACTATCGCGATTATTATGAAAAATAGCAAAGCTTATACTGTGAATTGGACAGCGATGCAAATCGCGAAGATCAGTGGAATTATTCTGTCCACACATGCAAACAAACTAAAACCGATTTTAATTTTTTTTTCTGTAGGTTTGAACTGACCTTATGTAGCATCCGTCAAAAAAATTACTAGGTTTTGTTGTTGTTGTTACAGGAAGTTGCTTTTTTGACTTGATAACTTTTTGTATCTTTTCCCATTTAGCTTAGTATATTTATTCCTCCATTATCATTGCCCCTTAAAAACTATGGTACAAACCAATATGCAAATGGAATAGATCCTAAATAAACCATTCAAATGCGGTAGTACACGCACTGAAATATAAAACTGTCTTATATGTACGAAATGTATCAAAGGGAATGTACATTATATCAATAAATGCAATCAACCTGTATATCAAATGGAACCATTTGTCTTTTTTCCTCATTATAATATACCAATCAAGCAAACACCGTGTGTAATACATCTATATGGAAATATTAATACAACTGTATACAAATCATATGTGCTCATTTTACGGTACATACACATACTGTAGCGATAAAACCTTTCAATTTCATCGCTTAGTCTTTTCTAAGATATAACAACTAAAATGGCTATTACATACCTACTTGCTGTTTTTTTTTCAGGAGAGAAAAACTACATATTTCGCCAGGATGCAACAAGAAATCATAAATTGGTTCCCTGGAGTATAGCATTTGGAAGCATCTTCAAATTGAATTTTCGTTGTATCACAATAAAAATGGTTTTTTTATCTATGAGACTTCTGCCTACTCGTTTTTACAAGTATCATCAGACTGACGTTTTATTGCCACTGGATGGGGGTAGTACGACAATATGAGAGAATGGGAATGTCCAATGATGATAGGTTAAACTGGCCCATGTCGCGGGTCATGATATGGTCGCGTTCTTTCTGGATATGCACCGCCTCCCGGATCCATCTGTTGAATTTGATGTTATTTTGGGTTAGTATTTGGCTTCCTTTCCATTTTATGGTGTGGTTGTGCTGTGCCACGTGGTCGCTAAAAGCTGACTTGTTGAAAGTTGTGCCGGACTCTTTTTCTTGGCTCTTGTAACGTGTGCCCTTTTTATTGACTCGGATTTTTGCTCGTGTTCGGTCTTTCTTACTCCAAACATTCTGTCTGTCTCGCCTTTGAATATTTTATTAAGTCGTTACATGGGATGTGGTACACAACCCCGTGGAGTCTTCAATTGTGCGCATGTCCGTGTGATGCACTAATGAACTACGTAGTTTAGAGAAGGGCCTCATCGTAGTTGCATTGTTGCACTTCTTGAGGACTCTCTGGAAGGCTTCTGATGTTCCCTTGACATATGGAATGGTAACCGTTTCTTTCCGTTTAGTGTTACGGGGCGGTTCTGATCTAGGGGCTGTGGATTTCATGGCTGCTTCCGTTTTTCTGAAGGCCCAATCCGGGTAGCAACACTTCTTAAGGCATGATTTGATGTGGTTGGTTTCTGTCTGTACATCATCAAGATCTGTGATGGTGCTTTGGGTTCTGTCCATGAGAGTGCGGAATACCCCAAGTTGATGTTGCAAGGGGTGGGGTGAGGTAAACTGGAGATATTGACCTGTATAGACTTTATTTAGGTAGACTAAGAGCTTGACACCACCGTCATGTTTCCCTTGTGATGCGTGTGTTCAGAAATGGGATAGAATTGTCTTCTTCCATTTCCATCATCAAGTACATCATCCAAATACCGATTACATAATCTGCTATTTATGTAGGGGGTGGCGGTACAAAAGACTGTCTCTTCAATTTGCTCCATAAATAGGTTTGCTATAATGGTGGAGACTGGGCTGTCCATAGCTGCTCCGAACTTCTGGCGGTAGATCTGACCGTCGAATAGGAAGTAGGTGATGGTGAGTATCAGGTTACACAATTCCACGATATCATCTACCGAAAGATTGGTCCTGTCCTTTAGTCCCCAATTCTTGGTAAGACGTTGTCTTACGATGTTGAGAGATTGGTCGATGGGAGTGTTGGTGAAGAGGCTGACGACGCCTAGCGACATCAGAACTTAGCTATTATCTAGAGCAATAGCCGTGGTTACTTCGGCGAATTTTTTCTCGAGTTGTTGATGTGGTGGTCCGAATTCCCGACCAATGGGGCAAGGATGTCTGCCAAAGTTCTTGATGTAGTCAACAATGGGATGTTAAGGTAAGCCTTCTTTGTGGGTTTTGGGAGTACAGTATAACCGATGAATATTCTCTGCAGTGGGATAGATATAGTGATACTGCTTCTCTCGTCGTACTACCCCATCTAGTGATGATGCCTGCAGCAACGAGTAGGCGAAAGTCTCACAGGTAAAACAACCATTTTGATTTTGATACCACGATAATTCAACTTATGAATAACTACCAATCGGATAAACCTATTCATAGTTGTTGCCATCTGTCCACATCCAAAATCAGTGACCACAAGCTGGCGCTATACAATTACACTGAGATTATTTAAATTATTTAAGTCGACCGACTTGTTATCAACTGTGGTCACACACTGTTAATGTATACACATTATTATTTTATTATTATTTTAGACTTTCAAATATCTTTTTTTTTCTTTAGTTGTGCTTCCCCAAAATAGCCCATCCAACCAAATCGATATCCCATTGTGCCTTGGAATGAAAAACCAAAAAATATAAAGTTAAAATGAAAAAACACAATCAAAGTAGCACAGGTGCAGAAAAAAGAAATATTTAAAAAGTAAGTTAAATGAATTAAAAAAAATTACACTTCAAACTTAATACATAATCAAGCTCAATAATATTTGCAGTAATATTGTTAGAAAGGACAAGAATCTTTAGAGACTGAAAGGAGAGAAAGAACGAATTAAGAAAGCTTACATATTAAACAGAGAGAAAGAGTAAGAATAAAGAAATGAAGGAAAGAAGGGGTAAAAAATAAAAAAAACGAATAAGAGGGAAAGAGAAAAACTTGTGAGAAAATAGATTATTTTGACATCGGCAAGAAAAGGGAAAACACATTAGGGGACAATCTGAAATGCATGGACATTTCATTTTCATTTCATTTCATTTCATTTATTTATTTAAACACGGTAACTCTCTCAGCCTAAATGGCTGATTTTTTTAGAAAGTCCGTGTTAACTGAATAAAAAATATGCAAATTATATAACAAACAAAAGCCAGTCACAAAAGATAACAAAACATAAACATCTGAAAAACAAACGAATCAAATAAAAACAAAGGTAAGCATAATCGGCAAGGGAAACTATGAAGAATAAGAAAGAGGTTTTTTTAATTATAATGTAAAAAATACAATTAACAATAAAGAATCAAAATTAGATAATTAACAGAGAAGTTTATTGTAAACCGAGAGTAGGCTGATTGACTCTCCTCCCAAAGGTCAGCCCCCCGCTACCTAGGTGGTGACATGATGTTTTTGTAAAAACATTTTTATTCTCTATGGTTTTTAGTTCCTGTGAAATTGTGTTCCAGCATTTTGCCCCTCTAAAACTTAAACTCCTTATTTTATAATCCGTTTGACCTTTAGGTAATGCGAAATTATGAAAATAGTGTCGTGTATTATACACGGGGTTTCGCTTTTCAAAGAAACGTAGAATAGGTTTTGGTGCATTATTATAAAACATTCGGTCCATCACTATTAATATCTTTTTAAAAATCTTTCAAAAATGTTATCTAAATTCAAAAGTAAGAAGAGCTGATCTGTTTGGAATCTTGGGTCTTCCCTTAAAACAATTTTTAGCGCTTTATTTTGTAAAGTTTGAAGTTGTCTTAAGTTCGTAACCCCTGTATTTGCATAAACTATATCACCGTAATCAAAATGGCGTCGTATCATGGACTTATAAAACAATTCTGCTTGGCGTTGTGTAATAATCGGACGAATTCTCCTTTGTATATATAATTTAAACAAAACCTTTCTTCTTATGTCGTTGATATGAAGGTTCCCTTTTAGATTCTCGTCTAGAATTACGCCACGATACTTGCACGATGAAACGCTCAGAATGGGTTAACTCTCTACTAGTAAATGTATATTAGGATCAAGTCTGTTTAAATTACTTTTGGTACCTACAACAAAAAACTCACATTTCTTAACATTTAATTTCAGTTTGTTGCATTTTAGATATTCACATACGGATCTTGGGTCTTTGTTTAAAGTTGTTGTCAAATCTTGAACATTGTTACTACTGAAATATAAACTCGTATCGTCAGCATACATTAATACCTTAAAATGCTTCACTGCAGTTGGTACTCTCAAATGCTCCATACTCATTTTTGGGGCAAACATATTCTTGTATACGATCAAAATTAATACGTTCAATGCCATTTTGGACAATGTTGGGCTTCAGTTTTATTTCTATTCCTCATCATTCTATATTAATGCATAACATTATAATTAGGAAGTTTTCCTTTTACACAATAAACCATTAAGTGGTCTCTCAGAGTCACATACAATACTCCACTTTACTGAATTTGCTGGGAATTGTTCTTCAAAATCAAATCAATTAATGAACTTGAGTTATTTGTTACACGAGTTGCTTCCATTATAAGTTGCTCACATTTATGTTAGTTAAATATTTCAAAGAGCTGTTTAGCTTGCCACTGGCAGTTTTTCTCCTTCATGTCACAGTTCATATCGCCAAGAATGACAAATATGTTCCAGTTCCATCGATCATTTCAAGGTTGTCTTAGAATTTAGTGAACAAGTCGGAATTTGGTAACGATGGTCTATACCATGTTACTACATGATTATATTTGTGCTGATCTTCATGTATTTCCATCACAATGATTTCCAGGTCTGTTGGCATAAATTCCGGTTTAATTATATATTTCAGCCCTTCACGTACATATGCTGCGACTCCTCTGCCTGAATGGTAAGCAAGGCTACGCATAACGTATTATTGATAATATCAAATTCACCATGGAAGGCAATAGATCTACATCGTCTGCAAATATGACGACGTTTGCAGAAAAATTAAATAAATCCAATTAAAATTATTTAAAATCCATGCATAATAAGATAAACATAGGAACATTTATTATGTTTAAGATTAACATTATCAACACTTCAAAACATTTGTACTTCTGCCAAGTTCCTCCGTGCAAAACAATGAACTCATGGCACGTGCCCTTAACTGAACCCCAACAGAAGTTAATATGGGAAAAGGAGAATGAAAGTATAGGTTAAGGAACATGCAAAGGAGATAAACCAAGTACCATATCAAGAAAAAAGAGGAATAGTCTGGATATAATATATAATATTCTGATAAAACATTGAATTTAAAAACTGATAAAAAAATGCATTGCATCTCTCATTATATCGCTTAGTCGCAAAGCTATACAAATTACGATATAAAGACTATTTATATATTATGTAACGAGGGCGTCAGGGAAAAACTTGGGTGTACACTTCGATCCCCTTCCTTGTTTGTGTGCTTACTCGAACTTTGTGTTCTCTTTCCCTTTCCCGTTTCTTTTTGAGTAGCAAAACAAGCCACTAAGCTTTAATTTCCTCGGTCATTAAATCTTGTTTTGATCCATTGATGAATTATTTGTTATTTTATATAAATTTCCATTTAAAACCATGATAAAAATAAAAAAATCAATCAAATGAACAGTACAACTATTACCAATGGTGACCCTCAGCCTATGGAAAATAGATGATTCAGTAATATAGAGATATCGACTGCTTTGAGAGACCTGGCTGGTTTTATATGCTCAAGTGAACTCGTGCATCCTGCCATTACCATGAGGAGGCGCGCCTGGGTGGGTGGCGCGCCGAGGGGTCATGGCAGGATCTGAGCAAGGGTCCGAGAGCATATAAAACCAGCCAGACCTCGAATAATAAAGCAGTCGATATCCCTTTTATATGCCAAATTCAAACAAAAATCTACCAAGAATTCTCACCTTATCCTTTTATCGAGTAAAGATTGGTAAAACATCACGGAAAATCTGTCTATTTATCACAAACGAAAAATGACTGAAATTTTCGATCAGTTGGGAATCGCAGACAAAAAACACTGTATGGTGTCCGCGCTCGCTCAAAGAACATTTTAACACGTAAACCAATGGCAATCGCAGCAAGATTTTATTATTTGCCCGGTAGCTGGAATTTTGCCGGGATTTTACTCTTGGACTTTTAATAGGTTTTGGCATTTTCGTTTCTTTACGGGAATGTCTAAAATCACGGCTGCAATTTCGACCAATCAGATGAGTGTATGAGGTATATTACACTGTATAATAGTTTGCGTTACACTTCTTGTATCACAGCTTCCAGAATCACTTTTAAACGATTTCAAGCCACCTGCACAGACCGTTTTGACATAACTGAGGTACTTTTTTGAGGGTTTGTTTTCTCCTATGAAGTCGTTTTGTTACCTGGGCGTGCGTGAGTATTTTTTCAAAGGAATACAAAATAGTTATTACGTTCATGCATATGTACAAATTTAACCAGTGAGATTTTAGGTTTAATATATTTGCACATAATGTAGGTCAAACTTTAATATGGCAGTTGGGATGAACTGTATTTTTTAATTATTGGAATGACTTGTCTCAGACTTTTCCCTTTAAATGTTGGTCGTCAGTTTGGATACGAGGAGCTTACATTTTGAAATATATGTAAATGGAGTAGCACGTTCATTATGACAAAAGTGACGAAATGTCATTACGTGATTTGGCATCACAATATCTGCACGTTTTATACAGTGTCATCCAAATACCAAACTTCTGTTGGATGTCTGTAATCATGTAAAATCGTGAACAAGCGTTGACAGGTTTGATTGCGAATCATTGTTTGTCCTTTCCTTGCAATTCCACATTCGTTCAGGAACCGCCTTTGGAAATTTAATAGACCTAGCTGATCACATTCTGAGGCTCTCTTTAATGAGCCAGAATACCTTCAGTTCAGGACTAATCAGGATGCTTAGAATATATAAGCAAACCTCGCGTTGACCAACACGTTAATTAAAATAACTTAAATGAGCAGGAGCGAACTCTATTATAGGCTTCAGTGTAAGTATCTTTGGCCAATTCTTTGTGAACTAAAAAAACAAAAGATATTTAGTGAATCTGGGTTTCGTGATTTTTTTATCACACTTTTCAATCGATAACATAAAGGTCGTAGCAGTAAATATTAATATACAAAGACAATATAACATTAATCTATCACACGTAGTGTAATAAATGCATTGTAAATGTGAATAGGAAGAGTATTAATTTGGAATGTACATTTTGGGCAAAAAAAAATTACATTTAAATAGATGATCACACGAGAAATTATTTAAAAATCTGTTTCATATTAAGGTTGTTTTGGGATTAGAAGGGAAGGCCAGCCCGGCATCTAAAATAAATTTACATCCAGGCTTATCACCTGTCGAGTCTCTTACAACAGTGTGTATGTGTGTGTGTGTGTGAGTGGGGGGGGGGGGGCACAAACAACAATGATGCTTCCTTAAAAAAAGGGGCACTTACAGAGGGAAATCTCTAAGCAACTTTTACCATTTTCAGTCATTGTTATACCCCTACATTCTGATTACATAATCAGGGATGATTTTAATACTTGTTTCTTTCTTCAAATGGTCTAAGTTATTTCCTAAACATAAAACTTTGTAGTTAGGTGTGGGGGTCTGAATTGTTTGAAAAAACAACAAAATAATTATATCAACTATAAATGCGGGCCAGCGTGTGTCAAATTTAAAAAAAAGGTTGCTCTTAGTCGTTTTAAATAAGGGGCACTTATCGAAAGGGAAAAGGGCATTTATTAGCAAACCAAAAGGAGTACGTGTCTAAGAAAAAATGGCGTTTTTCAGAGATGGAAAGGTTGGAAAATCCTTGCACCTCAAAAGGGGCAACCACTAGTAGAAATGAAAAGGAAATTTATTAAATGGAAAAGGGGCATTTGTCAAAGGAATAAGGGAAACCTATCAGATGTAAATAGGGATATTTATGAAAAGGGAAAAGGGGCTCTCACAAAAAAATGACAAGGGGCACTAATCAGACGGAAAAGGTCACTTATTCGAAAGAAAAAGAGCAACGTGTCAAAGTTAAAAAAGGGCAAATATCGGAGGTTTATAGGGGCAATCATCCGAGAAAAAAAGGACACTAGTATAATAAAATGGAACAGGCTCCTATTTGAAGGAAAAAGTGGCACAGTACAAAGGGGCGCGTTCGGGATATTTTTAAAAAGTGTGTGAGGAGAGGGCACTGTATGGACAAAATAAAATAAAATTCTGATGAGCCAGTTTAATTGAAAACTGTCTGGAAATGAATTTCATCTCTCATATTATTACTTGGTCACACAGCTACGCTAAGTACGATATAAATAAGATTTCCATGTTATTCAACGAGAGCGTGGAGGAGAGAGTGGGGTGTACACTTCGATCCCCTTCCCTGTTATGGTGCTTCCTCGAACTTTGTGTTCTCTTTCCCCCTCTTGCTTTTCGTTATGCATAAAAATAAATTACTAAGCCTCCCTTTCCTTGTTTTTCGGTTTAAAATTGGTATATTGATGAAAAACTTGTAATTTTACATAAATTTCCTTTTAAAGTCATGAGTTTGAAGTAAAACATCTTTTAAAAGTACAAATAGTACCAATGATACCTACCCAGCCTATATATTTGTATGATAGTTTGATAGTACGATATAATAGTCTTCAGTTCCAAAATCACTCATGTGTAACCGTCTAGGCACCATTTTGTCCGTTTCTGGCCGTTTTTGAGGAATTGATTTCGCCCTACCTATGCCCACTATCCTAAAAAATACAGACTTCGAATACATTAATCTAGATAGACTATAATTGCACAGAGCCGTGCCGAATTTCACGCTCCTATGGCTATGAAAACAATAAATAGCGCCCTCTAAAGTTCTTAAGTTGGCTTTCTTTCCGCGGCCGTAGCTCCATCCTGTCTGGTCTAATCCGTAACCCTTTTTGGACTTAGATACTTGAAGATTGCCCTTTCCTGCCGAATAAAAAAGTATATACCCTAACGCTGACCAACTTTACAAAAATTGCCCTCCAAATATAATTACCAAGAAAATTTTGAATTAATCGCATTTAAACAGGGGTCACTATACGAATCCCACCGAGTTTCCGTCCGATTATTACACGTGACCGCTATGACGTAATATTTCAGACTGCTTTTCGCCCACTTTCCGTCCCTTTTTTTCCTTGAAATTTTGCAGTGACGATCCAAGTTGCAATACGCAGTGCACCTCGAAGTCAGATTTTTAAAATTTGTCAAAGGTGTTACTTTGAGCCTCGGTAACAAATGCCATTACGAACTGCTACGAACGCCGTACGAACGATTATCAGACAATGTAAATTCGGGAAGACAATGGAAAAACAGGGAGATTCGTACGAAATTATCGTTCGTACGAACCTTTGTGACCGTGTGTAGCATTAGACGCCATTTATACTCTGCATAAAATTATGTTAGTGGGACGTTAGTACCACAGCACACGTCATCACGTGTTCTTCATTTACCACAATCCTATTCGTTTTGCACGCAGTGCTTGCGAGCCCTTTCGAAGTCCATTCCTCTATCCCAATTTCTAACTACTTACGCGTAGTCGCTAGTATTCCACCAAGGTCACTGGGATCACTCATGCGGGACTGTCAAGGCGCCATTTTGTCTGTTTCGGGCCGTTCTTTCGCCCTACCTATCTCCACTATCCTAGAAGCTACAGACTTCTTATAAATTGCTCTGGATAGTCAGAGATAGGCTCTTTTGTTTGACACGTGGAAACACTTGCCTCATTGCATGCACATCGTTCTATTTACGATTGCAGCTCTAGTTTTCCCATTTGTAGTCTTTCTGTCACCTGAGCATGAGTGAATATTCTTTCTAAGGAAATTGACAATATATATTATTTTACGGTCGTTCATGTATATGTACGTACTAATAACCAAACACACTTTTTGAGGGTTCATGTATTTGCTCCTTATGTATGTCAAATTTTAATAGCAGTTAGGATAAACTGTATTATAATCATTGGGATGCCTTGTCTCTTGCTCTTACCTTCAAATGTTTGTCGTCTGTTTGGATACGGGGAACTTACATGTTTAAATATATATGAATGGAGCATCACGTATAATATGACGACAATAACGAAATGTCATTGTGTAATTTGACATAAAAAATATCTGCACGTTTTCCACAGTGTCATCCAATTACCAAACTTCTGTTTGATGTCTGTAATCATTTTAAATTTTGAACAAGCGTGGACAGGTTTGCCTGTGAATCATCAGTTATATATATTCAGATGATCTTCTTCTTGCAAACACACATTCCATATTTTGCATCAAATTCCTTTTGCTGTAAGGTAGCGACAGTCATAGATATTCAATCAAGTTGAGTTCCCAGTATGTTAACGCCTTACAGACATTTCATCAAAAAAAACGGCAGTGCAAATCAGTCCAGTAGCAAAAGCTTACTCCATCTGCCGTATCCACATGTGATTTAAGTTTATTTCTATTGCGAGGTCCGTTATTGAGCTGAATACTAGTGTTCATGAATTCGACCTCTGATATGAATTTTTGCCCAACCACATTTATTTAGGAGAAAAGAGAAAGTTTCTGAACATAAAAGATGATATTCTGATATGTTGGTTAAATTGAAAGCTGCTCTGAATGCATTGTATCTCTCATATAATTGCCTGGTCACAAAAATACACAAAGGACGATACAAATAAGACTCATATCGTATTTGATAAGGGCGTCTGGTAGAAGTGGGGTGTACTGTTCGTTCTCTTTCTATGCTCGGTTGCTTACTCGAACTTTGTGTTCTCCTTCCCCTTCCCGTTTCTTTGTTAGCATTAAAATAAAGCACTTAGATTTCACTTGTGTATAATTTGGTTCATTTATTAATTAATGGTAATGTTACACAAATACAATTTCGAATCCATAAGTTTTAATTAAACACATTATTTGGCAGTGCACGTATTACCATAAAAACACCAGCCGATGGGAAATAAACGAATCAGTAGTTAAAAGCAGACGATTCTCTCAGAAATAACATATTTGTATAATAGTTAGCGTTTCAATGCTTGTACCACAGCTTCCAAAATCACGGCCTGTTAACGATTTCAAGCCACCTCACATAAACCGGCTTGACATATTGATGAAGTATTTCTTTGAGGGGGTTTTCCCCTTTGAAGTCTCTCTTTACCTGAGCGTGCGTAGGTGTTTTTTCGAAGAAATATACAAACTAAATTAAATTAAACGTCAACATGTACATTTAGGAATTATAACCAAACACACTATAGGTTTCAATGTGTTTGATGACAGTTGGGATGAACTGTACTATTATTATTATCAGTCGACTTACTTGTCTCAGGCTCTTACCTTCAAATGTTTTTCGTTAGTTTGGGGATACGGGGAACTTAACTTTTGAAATATATTTGAATGGAGCAGCACATACAATATGACATCAGTATTGAAATGTGATAACATAATTTTGGCATCACAATATCTGCACGTTTTCTACAGTGTCATCCAAATACCAAACTTCTGTTGGATGTCTTTAATCAGGTAAAATGTTGAACAGGCGTTGACAGGTTTGATTGTGAATCATCGTTTGTCCTCTCATTGCAATTCCACATTCGTTCAAGTAACCGCCTTTGGAGATTTGATAGACTTAGACGATCACATTCTGAGGCTCTCTTGAATGTGCCAGAAGTCCAAGCCAGTTCAAGACCAAGCAGGATGCTTAGAATATATATCAGCAAACCTCGCGTTGACCCCCAAGTTAATAAAACAACTAAAATGAGCAGGAGCGAACTTTATTATAGGCCAAAGAAAATTATATTCAAATAGAAGATCACACAAGAAATTATCGTAAAATCTGTGTGATATTAAGGTTGTTGTGGGTTTGGAAGGGAAGGCCACCCGGCATCAACAATACATTTACAACCCTGCTTATTACCTGTCGAGCCTCTCACAACAGTTGCGGCGGAGCGTCTTCCAAAATGTGTGTGTGTGTGTGTACTATTTTCAGTCATTGAAATACCCTTACATTGTGAATACATTTTCAGGGATAATTACAATATTTGTTTCTCTCTTTAAATGGTTTAAGATACTGCTTAATAAACATCAAACTTTGCAGTTAGGTGTGGTGGTCTGAATTTTTTGAAAATAAAAAAACATAATTATATACACTTTAAATGCGGGCCAGCATGCCAAATTAGAACAAAGGTTGCTCTTATTCGCTTTAAATTATGAGCACTTATCGGAAGGAAAAAGGACATTTATAAGCATACCAAAAGGAGTACGTGTCTAAGAAAAAAAGGGCACCTCAAAAGGGGCACTCACTACAGATGAAATGGAAATTTATTAAATGGAAAAGGGGCATTTTTCCAAGGAATAGGGGGAACCTATCATATTAAAATAGGGATATTTATGAAAAGGAAAAAGCGGCTTTCATAAGAAATGAAAAAGGGTACTAATCAAACGGAAAAGGCCACATATTAGAAAGGAAACAGGAACGTGTCAAAGTAAACAAATGGCAATCATCAGAGGTTTATAGGGGCACTCATCTGAGAAAAAAGGGGGCACTTATAATAAAATGGAACAGGCTCCTATTCGAAAGAAAATGTGGCACTTTTGCTTTTGTATAAAGGGGCACTTTGGGGATATTTTAAAAGTTGATTAGTCCCCCTTTTGTCTGATTAGTGCCCCTTTTCCCTTTTTTTATAACGGGTATGCGGCTCTTTATGTAGGTAACCCCTTTTAATGAGCTCAGGGAAAATCCACCTCCCCTGCCTTGCATGGATGGCATTGGAAGATGTAGCGAGCCTCCATTCTAGCTATACTTTGAATTAATTTTTTAAGCAAGCTAAGAAACACTGACACGATGAGACAAACCAACAAAAACGGATACCGACCCAGTTGTCGCCCGACTGAAAAAGAACCGCGTCCCCCCCCCCCCCCCCCCCCCCCCAGTGACAAACCTGGCTGGGGTCGGAAAGTTGAATACTGGTTCCAAATCTAGAATTAAACTTATAGATTGCAAAGCACCAACTCTAATATCGAACTTTAATGTCAGATCCCTCAACTCAAAGAAGAAGATAGAAGACCGGTGTGACGGCAGATCTTGTTACCTTGGCGGATCGTGTTCTCGGAACAAAATCTGCCTAGCAGATATCGTGATCAGCAGCGGATATCGTACCCGCTACAACCAAATCTGCCGTTAGTGAACACGGCGGATAATGTGCATTGGCGGATTTTGTTCCTATATAGCTACAGGCAGTGGCGAACCTGGCATACCGCGTCAGGGGGGGGGGGGGTTGGGGGGAGGGTGTTTTTTTTTTTTTGGGGGGGGGGGGGGGGTTTCCCCTCCCACGGTATTTTGATGTTTGCGATCGCGCGATTTCATGCATACTATATTTTGATATATGTAAATCAATGAAGCTGTATATTTGTTTGTTATATATTTTGTACTGAATGAATACAATAAAACAATACTACAAAAAAAATAAAAAAATACCCGTACCTTACTTATGTTTTGTTGATTTGAAAAGTCTTCATAATTCGAAAAAGATTGTTTTATTGGGAGGGGGGGGGGTTAGGGTTAGGGGTGTGACACCCAAATTTGCTGCCAACTTTTAAGGGTGCGACGTCATCCAAATTTGCCGATTAACAAATGCATAGCATCTACCACCCTCCTTCCCTATCCTAAATGTTAATTATTCCATGGTTTAATTAGGCTCTTATCAAATTAAAAAACCTTTTGAAGTAATCATTACCCCCTATAATATTGAAACATGCAACCAATTTGTTTCTACATCGTGATCGACCTGAAAACAAATACAAAAAAGTAATTAGCCCCCTTTTTGTATCTGAATCCACATATCAGTGATAAAAAATAATCATGCGAGCGCGAGGCATTACGAACTGATTTTTCCCTCAACAGTGACAGGAACTGGGCTTATGAAGCCCTTCAAAATTTCTGTCGGCAAATGCGTCACTCTTTTCCTCTTTCCTTCCCTACTTCTTTCATTTTTTTTTCTCTCTCTCTCTCTCTCCTTTTTTCTTTCTCTTTTTCTTTCCTTTCTTTCCCTTTTTTCTTCTTTTCTTTCTTTTTCTTTTTCTTTCCTTTCGTTTCCCTTTTCTCTTTTCTTCTTTTCTTTCTTTTTCTTTTTCCTTCCTTTCTTTTCCCTTTTCTCTTTTCTTCTTTTCTTTCTCTTTCTTTTTCGTCGGGGGGGGGGGGGGAGCAATCCGGCCCCTTCCCCCCCCCCCCCCCATAGGTACGCTAGTGGCTACAGGACATGGTCTGATAATTCTATCGTGAATAACATGGCGGATTGCTAGACTTAAATTGTCTGATTTGTTCGTATTGGACATCGAATCTGTAGGCTATTCCGAAAAGCATCCCCCTTTATTGCATTGACGCCCACAGGCGGCAAAGCCTTGTTGTCTCTCTTTCTTCTTGTCCATTCTTCTTGTCCATCGTTCTAATTTTATGTTAAAACCAGCATAATTGACATTTTGGCATTTTTGTTTTATTTATGCCCGAGTGGGTCTAATGGCCTCTAGAGGCCTATACATAAGACCTCCTCCCCAACTGCTGTTTTAACAGAAATAAATCATAATTTAATTACGTATTTATTTCATTTCATTAAACATTTTTCCTGTGATCCAGTCTCTGTGCTTTTTCATTTTCTTTCTTTTCATTTATAACTAAAATGAAGGCAGATATGGGAAGGGTCATGATTGGTCAGAGCAAATTGACGTGTTTGTTTGGAATCTTTCAAACTTTTGTATTACTGCATTTGTTAGCCAAGAAAACCTTTTAGAATAAAACAACCTGACTCCCATAGTAGCGTTTTAAACATTGGTAAGCCCCCCCCCCCAAAAAAAAAACCCAAACAGATTCCTTTGATTTTATATGATAAATTGCAAGAAATAGAAATTATCAACGGCTTCGATCATTTCTTTAAAAATAGATTTATAAGCTAATAAAACAATATAGACCTAATAAACTTAAATTTGTTTTACCCCTATTTTCAAACTATTCTCGAATCCTTACAGAGTATAATTCAGGTTATTTTGCCACCTTTAGAAGTTGTCCGCATCCAATAGACGAAAAGGATTATATTGTATTTCTTTATCAATTTAAAATTTGCCATTACTGTGCTGCATCCCTTACAGATTTATAACATTTTTTTTTATTCGGTTGTACTGATTACGAAACTTGAATTGTGGGGCCGGGGGGGGGGGGTGATCGAGGCTCTTTGCATCATCCCATATCCTCCCTTCATTTTTTTAATTTTTTTTTTTTTTTTTTTTTTTGGGGGGGGGGGGGGGAGTGAACTTTAAGGTCACTCTACATGATAGAAAAAACAGATTTTAAATATCATAAACTATTTTCTTAATTGTAATGGGTTTCATCAGTATAGTTATTGTTCAATACTGTAAAGACAGTGTAGGACACGGGCGAGCTGATGTGGATAACGAATTTTTGGAATCATTGGAATTTTTATTTCAAAATAATTATAGCGCAAATTCCCTCACAGTCATCGTCCTTTCATTAAAACTAACGGTGTAGCGTTTTGGGAAAATAAACCTTGAATTTCTGGTACACCTGCCCTCGCTTTCTATCAGCACAAATAGTGAAGATATAGCAATTCTGATACAGAAAGAGAAAAAGATTTGCGAGCGAGCGAGCAAGCCAAAATAATGAAGTTTTTTTTTCACAGAAATGTTTTTTCTTCTTTTTCATCCAGCATAATTCTATTGTCAAGGAGGGGTGTACAAATTGGCGATTATGGAGGAGGATTATTGTTTACTTTCCTTCATAAGACACAAAGTGTAATATACATGTTGGTCGCCTTTCTATCACAATGGATTACCATCTTTATCAGAAAGGAACTTGGATTATGATAATAATCGAGAACATACTTTGTGAGCAAGCGAGTGATCTGGAATTTTTTTAAAAACTTCGTCATAGAACGCTTGTTTTTATATCCAGAGATATTTTTTATTCATATATAGATTGACTTTTTGAAATAGTGATAAAAAATATCATCATTGTCTGGAATATACTGTTACAATGAAGATCCTGGTGATAAATACAATGAAAATAAATAGTGCTTGAATGAAATAAGTATAACTAGAGATGATATTCCTCTTTTAAGACAAAACTCTTAATAAGAGCGGCCTCTTGCTCGAACTCGTACTCGCACTCAGCATCCATGGTGGTATACAGTATAGTACTACGGTACACATGCAATTGCAATCGCACGCAGCCTAGCCAGCATGCATGCATGCATGCAGCAAGCGGAGACCGTATACCACTCATAAAAACGATACCTTCAGAATGGAACGATAGCTGCAAAACGGAACACTATCTGCCAGCCACTCTGCGTGGTGGGTTACAATATCTGCCGGCAGATTTTGTGACGGGAACAATATCTGCCGGCGGATTTTGTTCCGCGAACACGATCCGCCAGTCACACTAAACGCCGTCACACCGGCACCTGCGTTGCAGTGGTCATTGATGGGGGAGCAAGAGTGAAATCATTCCAAAAATACTCCTTTGGGAGCCCTCAAGGGGCAAACGCACGAGAGGGCACCCATCAATGACTTACATAGACCAGTTGGGAAAAAGACACCTGTCTACCAAGGCAGGAACTGGAGAATATAACTATATAGAAAAAGCTTGACAAATCAGTGCAAATATGCTCAACTTAGTAGTAGTGAGGAGAGGGCACAGTGTGGATAAAAAGATCATATTCTGATAAGCCAGTTTAATTGGAAACTGCTTTGCATCCCTTATATTATCGCTTGGTCACACAGCTACGCAAAGTACGACCTAAATAAGATTTATATTTCATTCAACGAGGGCGTCTAGGAGAGAGTGGGGTGAACACTTCGATTCCTTTCACTGTTCTGGTGCTTAATTGAACGTTGTGTTCTCTTTCCCTTTCCCGCTTCTAGTTATTCATCAAAATAAGATCTAAGCCTTCTTTCCATTGTTTTTATTGTTTAAATTTAGTATATTGATGAAAAACTCGTAATTTTACATAAAATTCCATTGAAAGCCATGAGTTTGAAGTAAACAAATCCTTTAGAAGTACAAATATTACCAATGATAACCCCAGTTTATGGGAAATAGGCGATTCTGTTGTTAAAAGGACACCTTTCTTTTAGAAATAAATATATTTGTAGAATAGCTAGCGTTTAATTTCTTGTATCTCAGCTTCAAAAATCACCTTTTAAAAATGTCAAGCCACCCTGCATTAAGTGGCTTAACATAGCCAAGGTATATCTTTGAGGGTTGCTTTCACCTATGAAGTCCTTTTTGTTACCTGAGTGTGAGTAAATATCTTTTCTATGGAAAATGACAATACAATTTATATTCAGGTCGTTTATGTATATGTGCGAATTTGTAACCTAACACACTATAGGGTAAATGTTTTTGCTCATAATGTACGTCAAACTTATCTATGGGAATTGGGATGAACTGTATTATAATTACTGGGAAAACTTGTCTCATGCTCTTAAACTTTAAATGTTTGTCGTCAGTTTGGATATGGGGAACTTACATTTGTTTAAATATATATAAATGGAGCAGCACGTACAATATGACGACAGTTACGAAATATCATTACGTAATTCGGCATCGGAATATCTGCACGTTTTCTACTGAGTCATCCAAATACCAAACTTTTGTCGGATGTCTGTAATTAGGTCAAATATTTAAAAAGCGTTGACAAGTTTGATAGTGAATCATGAATCGTATATGATTATTCTCTTCTTGCAAACAGAACTTTAATGTTCTTTCATTAAAGCAATTTTGCTGTGAGGTAGCACCTTTCATAGATGTTCAATCAAGGTGAGTTCCTCGTTTGTAAACTCCTTACAGATACTTCATGGAACAAATGCCAGTGGAAAGCGTTCTAGTAACAACAGCTTAATCCAACTGGCTTATCCACATGTGATTTAAGTTTACTTCTATTGCAAGGTCCGTCGTCGAGCTGAATACTAGTGTTGATAAATTTACCCTGTGATATAAATTTCTGCTCAACCATATTTATTAAGAAAAAATAGAAAGATTATGGACAGAAAAAATATACAATTCTGATATGCCAGAAACATTGGAAGCTGCTTTGAAATGCATTACATCTCTCATATAACTGTCTAGCTACAAAGCTACACATAGTACGATACAAATGAAATTATATTGTATGAAATAAAGGCGTCGGGGAGAGAGTGTGGTGTACTCGACCCATTTCCTGGTTCGGGTGTTCCTCCTGCTGCTTCTGTGCTTTAAAAAAGGCACTTAGATTTTCCTTTTTTTCATTTTTTAAATGTTATTTTCAATGGTATTTTTACACAAATATACCTTCAAAACCTATTAGTTTTAAGTCCACACATTGTTTAAAAGTACACTTATAACCAATCATATCACCAAGCCTTTGGGAATAGACGATTCAGTAGTTAAAAGCAGACGATTCTCTCAGAAATAAACATCGTTGTGTGATAGTGCGCGTTTCATTTCTTGTGTCATAGCTTTCAAAATCACCTTTAAACAATTTTCGGCCACCTCCCATAAACTGGCTTGACACAGCTGAGGCTTTTCTTTGAGGGTTGTTTTCTCATATGTAGTATTTCAGTCACCTGAGTGTGCGCGGGTATTTTCTCTATGGAAAATAATATACACATTTTATTAAACGCGTTCATGTATAAATACGAATTTATAACCAAACACACGATAGGGTTAACGTGTTTGCTCATACTGTAGGTCAAACTTTAATATGGCAGTTGGAATAAACTGTATTTTGATTATTGGGATTCCTTGTCTCAGGCTCTTTCCTTCAAATGTTTGTCGTCAGCTTGAATATGGGGAACTTACAATTTGAAATATATAAGAATGGAGCAGCATGTACAATATGACAACAGTTACGAAATGTCTTTACGTAATTCAGCTTTACAGTATCTTCACGTTTTCTTCTGTGTCATCCAAATATCAAACTTCTATTGGATGTCTGTAATCATGTAAAATATGGCGCTGACGCTGTCAGGTTTAATTGCGAATCATCAGTTGGATCAGATTATCCTGTTCTTGCATACAGACATGTCACATTTTGCATTGAAGTAAATCTATTGTGAGGTAGCGCCATTCATAAATATTCAATCCAATCGAGTTCCTCGTATGTAAATTGTTATCACAGATTGCATGGAATATAATGCCATGTAAAATCGGCACGGTAAAAACATCTTAATATAACTGCCGTTTCCACATGTGATTTTAGTATATATTCATGACATTGCTATTGTCGACATAAATACTAGCGTTTCAGGAATTCACCCCTGATATGAATTCTTGCCCAACCATATTAAGAGAAAAGAAAATGAATCGGGATAAAACAAGATAATATTGTAATAATATAGTCAAATTGAAAACTGCTTTAGAATGCATTGTATCCCTCAAATAATCGTTTGGTCATAAAGCTACACAAAGTACGACTTAAATAAGATTTCTATTTCATTCACCGAGGGCGTCTATGAGAGAGTGGGTTGAACAAATTCGATCCCCTTCCTTTTGTTGGATATCTGTAATCAGTTCAAATATTGAACAAGCGTTGACAGGTTTGATACTGAATCATCGATTGTAAATGGTTATCCTCTTCTTGCAAACAGAAATTCCATATTCTTTCATTACAGTAATTTTGTCGTGAGGTAGCGCCATCCATAGATGTTCAATAAAGTTGAGTTCCTCGTATGTAAACTCTTTACAGATATTTCATGGACAAATTGCCAATGCAAATCAGTCCAGTAAAAACAGCTTACTCCAACTGCCGTATCCAAAATTTGATTGAAGCTTACTTCAATTACAAGGTCCGTTCTCGAGCTGAATACTAGTGTTCATAAATTTACCATCTGTTATGAATTTTTGCCCAACCATATTCATTTAGGAGAAAAGGGAAAGATTCTGGACATAAAAGATGATAATATTGTGTTATGCCAGAAAGTCGGAAGCTGTTTTGAAATGCATTCCACCTCTCATATAATTGTCTAGCCACAAAGGTACACATAGTACGATACAAATGAGATTTATATTGTATGAAATAAAGGTGGCGGGGAGAGAGTGTGGTGTATTCTACAACGCATTTCCCGGTTCGGGTGCTTACTCGAACATTGTGTTCTCCGTCCTCTTCCCGCTGCTTGTTGTGCATTAGAATGCACTTAGGTCCCCCTTTTTAATTTGGTTCTTTTATGAATTAATGGTAATTTTACTCATATATACTTTCCAAGCCATACGTCTACACGTATTTCTAATTCGAAAAAAAGATGATTCGGTACTTAAGAGCAAACGATTCTCTCCGAAACAAACATGGTTGTTTAATAGCTATCGTTTCATTGCTTGTATAACAGTTTCCAGAATCATCTTTTAACGATTTTAAACCTAGATGAGGTATTTATTTGAGGGTTGTTACCCCTTTTTATTCTTTCTGTCACCTGAGCGTCTGTCAGTATATT
This sequence comes from Strongylocentrotus purpuratus, assembly GCF_000002235.5. Taxonomy (NCBI): domain Eukaryota; kingdom Metazoa; phylum Echinodermata; class Echinoidea; order Camarodonta; family Strongylocentrotidae; genus Strongylocentrotus; species Strongylocentrotus purpuratus. Next base: position 24,288,506 of record NW_022145602.1, read on the forward strand.
TTGAAAAGAAATAACAATGCAAATTATATCAAGCTCGCTCAAGTATATGTACGAATTTATAACCAAACACACGATAAGGTGAATGCGTTTGCTTATAATGTAGGTCAAACTCAGATATGACAGTTGGGATCAACTGTACATTGGTTATTATTATTATGGGAATTACTTGTCTCAGGCTCTTTTCTTCAAATGTTTGTCGTCAGTTTGGATACGGAGAACTTACATTTTGAAATAAATATAAATGGAGCAGCACGTACATTATGACAACAGTGACGAAATGTGATTACGTAATTTGGCATCAGAATATCTGCACGTTTTTTACAGTGTCATCTAAATATCACACTTCTTTTTGATGTCCGTAATCAGGTAAAATCTTGAGCGAGGGCAGACAGGTGTGATAGTGATTCAACCTTTAAAAAGATACTCGTCTCCTTGCAAACAGAACTTTCGCATTTTGCATTGATGTAATTTTGCTGTGAGGTTTAGCGCCTTCCATATATATTCAATCAAGTTGAGTTCCTCGTATGTAAATTGCTAACAGATAATGTACGGAAAAAACGCTAGTGCAAATCAATCGAGTAAAATTGACTTACTCCAACTGCCACATGTAAATGTGAGCTAGGTTTAATTATATCGCAAGGGCCGTTGTCGAACTGAATACTAGCATTTCTTAAATTATGAAATTACGGTTGGTACGGGAATGACCGTACCACTTTTCAGCGTTAACAAACAGAGAGAGATGGAGAGGGAGAAGAAAAGAGGAGAGAAAAAGGAGAGATAGAGGACGAGATGAAAAGAGACGAGAAAATAAGAGAGAAGGTTAGAGGATGATACATGTCATGAGGTTGATCGTAGGCTAATAAACAGCTTAAAGGGTCTCTAAATGACAAATTCACGTTGAATTTAGTTGATCTGTAATATTGTATACATCACATATCTTTAGACTTTTTGATGTTCATTCATGTCATATATTTTATATATATTTTTTGCTATTACTTTTGTTCTACCTACTAAGCTCCACCCCTAAAAAAACCCAATAAGTGAATAACAACGATGGGGTGCGGGCGCAAGCCCCTGCGTGAAGTAGGCGACTGTAATCTCAGATCCTCATTAAATTCATGCAATTCACATTATGAATTAATGATCATTATTTCAGACTGCCTGCTTCTTCATTGCCGAGTTTCTTAGTCCATGATTAGACTGTTCACCCCGTCCAAGAAAAGTTGATCCTTTAATAGCCATCATTTGTTCTGGTTGGGATATGAATTATTAGAACATTGTATTTTAAGGCCCGGGGACGCATGGGGGACGCACGGCCCGCGCATTGAAAATTTGTAATTTTTGCCAGTGCGTTGTTGTGCGTTAGGTGTGCGTCATCCTTCGTTGCTCGATTTTTTGAGCATGCTCTAAAAGGTGCGCGGAGCTCGACGCAGGAATGTAAACGCCAAAAGGGCGCCAGACCCGTGCGGGGCGCGCTAAACCAACGCCAGACATACATGGAGCACAAGCCCAGTATACGCGCAGCGCGCTAACAACACGTTACACATTCGTTGTCAGCTAGCTAGCTTCTCCCAAATCCTGACCAAAGTCGGGTGTACGAACTTTTCCGATTTTCAATGGGCGGGCCGTGCGTCCCCCATGCGTCCCCTATGTGTGACCGGGCTTTAAGTACAGTTTTTTAAAATAATAATCTGTATACCAGGAAATGCAGGCGTTTCGGGTAAAGAGAAATCCTCCGTCATTCATCCTCAAGGACATCCCCCAAAACACAGATTTCCAAAAATCAAAACTTTGCTGAGTCTTATATCCTTACAGTCAATCACTAAAATTTCAGTACAATAAGAGCGAACATTTGATTTATACATCTTTTACACATTGAATAATCACTTAACGTTATAGTATTTTTTTTACACAAAACATCAATAATCTTTGAAATAAACTGTGGCTTCATTATGATACCTATTTTTCTTCTCGCTATTGGAACTCAATATCTGTTGTCAGTTAGGAAAATACATTTTGAAAGTTGTATATATAGGAGCAGTACGTACTGTTAAACAAGGGTGACGAGTTGTCATTATAGAGTTTCCAACTATCAAAACTGCACGTTTTATACAGGGTCTTGGGAATACCAAATATTCCTCCCAATGCCCATGAATCAGGTTAGATGTGCAGTATTGACCAAATTTACAAAAAAACAACAACAGCAACAACAAAGGAAGGGCAATCAATGAACATACATTTTACAGGTGTATGTGTCGTAAAATATTCGGTCAAGTGAAATATCATTGAACCTACGTTATAATTATAAATGGATCGTTAATTATATATATAAGAAGGATGGATAATTTTTACGTTAACATGATGCGGTTCTTATAAGGATCAAAGATAAGTAAACCTGATAAGACTTATAATTGTCTCAACTAAATCGAAAGATGCAATAAAGGGCAGTTTCAATAATTGATTGTATATCTCATAAATATGTACACTGTTTTTTACCTTTGGAAAGAATCACTCAATGTTATAATATGTTATTAACACAAAACCCAAATACTCTTTCAAATGAACTGTGGCTTCCGTGTAATAATTATTTGTTTTCGTCATTGAAACTAAATATATCTTGTTGGTTAGGAAAATGAATTGTCAAAGTTTTATATAAAAAAAGCATCACGTAAAGTTTAACATTGGTAAGGAGTTGTTATTACAGAGTTGCCAACTATCAAAGCTGCACGTTTTCTACAGGGTCTTCATGGAAACACAAAACATTCATCGAATGTATATTAATCAGGTAAGAGGCTTGACTGAATTTTCTTTGGAAAACATTAATTTGGATTGATAGTGACCCATCACATTATATTGACTCAAAGCTATTTCTCCATTTACTCTTTTAAATCGGGTTAACAAATAATCAGATATTGAGTTTGTAATATTACAATTCATAAATTTAATATAGACCAAATATATAAAATTCTTGTTCAAACAATGTAGTAAAAAAAAAAAGGTTCATGAAGGGCAACGTTTGTTTTATAAACCATCTTACCGCCTCATCAATCAACTTTTCAATGAAATGTAATTCAGAATATCATATCTTGAAATGAAGCTCTGAAACAGTACCAAGCTTTAAAACGAAATATATTATATATTTTCGAGGGATTTATTATTACTTTCACCTAAACGCCAAGTGATAAATGAGAAACAGAGATCAGTAGTTTTAAAAAAAGCATAAGATGCGACTGTCATTGTTGGTCAAACAGTTTTTGAGCGTCAAGTAACACCTGGCTGTAAAGCGCTTATAGACATCGGATATGTATTAATGGCTATATAAGAGCTGAATATTATTATTATTTCGTATTTTGTTCTTAGCATATTCAAGACAAATGTAGAGAAGATGCAATGTAAAAGTGAGTATCCGTCATATTCTTGGTAAATCTCGCGAGAAGCAGATCAGACCCCCTTTTTGATAGTGCAGTTATTGTTCATGAAGGTTCGCAGTTCTAACACACGAAACACATAAACGTTTAATATTTTGTCGAAAATTACAATATTATTCTGTTTCATCTTTCTTTTTCCTTTCCATACAGTCTCCTGCGTTTCAAGAGTTCACTTTAATAGTTACCAAGTTGACAGAGAGTAGGGCATCTCAACTAATGCAGGAGAAATCTTGATCTCAAAGCCACTCATGCTCTCCGATACGGGGAACCTAATAATCAAGAAAAAAATGCTCAATGGACTGATGGGGTAGCCTGGTCACTATAAGAAAAATGACCAATGAAATATAAAATCTGTATATATTTGCTTAAATTTTTGTTGTATTGTACAATAATAGTATTTAAGAGTTTAACTTCAAGTTAACACTATTCAATACTTTCATTAAGGATAACCAAAGCATGTAACATTTACAAAATTATATAAATATATAGCATAAGAATAACATAAATGGAGAAGACAAGAAAAACAAGGAAAACATATTCTAAACATGTTCATTGATGAAAGTAATTATTGACGAGACAGGAAGGCTGGTTCTTATGTAAAAGTTTGTCCCCAGTGATCGGATCAAAATAGCTATCTACAATTTCAAAATTGTTTGATTAATTTTTGATTAAGGGGAAAAAGGAAAAAGAAAACACATCACTGACACACTTACACTTTCTCCCATACACACACTTAACTGATCTTTTCTAGGTGGCTGCTCTATTGAGTACTTTTGTAAAAAATACAATTTACATTTTCGTTTAAAACTATTCAGTGATGGACTCAGTAAAAAAAATATTTTTTGTTCATAATTGCGAAATCTTGCAAAGTTCAACAAAGATATTTTTTAAAATTATATCTGAACTTTTCATACGTTTTTACCTGCAAAAGATTCTACAAAAAACAGTAACAGTGGTCTCGTATTTCAAAAGATAACCATGATACAGAACAAGGCTTTTGACATTGCCTTAAGTTGATTCTTGTAATGTCTTCGCGTTTGTGCGAATGATAATTGGCATATACTCACAAATCGTTACTAATGTCTTAATTGCTGTAACTTTTCACAACCTCTCACTATCCCTGATATACTGATTTTCATCACGTCTGATAATTATTATGATAAAATGCATGTAGGAAAACATACAATTTTTTAATACGCCATTTATTCTCTAGGACCTCCCCTAATAAACATAGCTTTACAAACATCACAAGTGGTCCTTAGGCCCATGTAATTACCATCGAAGAAAGAGTAGAATAAGTGTAACGATCTGATGTACACTGTTTCCATATTGAAAAATCACGTCATGTAATAGTATTTTATTCACAAAAAACCCCAATAACATTTGAAATAAACTGTTGCTTGATAATTATTATGATTTTTCTCGTTACTAGAACTAAACATCTGTTGTCAATTAGGAAAAGAGATTTTTAAGTTGTATATATATATATATATATATAGAGGAACATCACGTACAGATTGACATAGGTGACGAGTTGTCATTATAGAGTTGCCAACTATCAAAGCTGCACGTTTTCTACAGGGTCTTGGAAATACCAAATATTCCTCCCATGCCCATGAATCAGGTTAGATGTGCAGTACTGACCAAATTTACAACAACAACAACAACACCAACAAAGGAAGCACAGGCACTGTACATACCTTGTCCAGGTCTATGTGTTGTAAAATATTCGGTCTAGTGAAATATCACTGAATCTACATTGTAGTTATAAGTGGATCGTTAATAATATATCAGAAGGATGGATACATTTCGACGTTAACATCATGCGGTTCTTCTAAGGATCAAATATAAGCCAAATTGATAAGGATTGTAATTGCCCCCACTAAATCGAAATATGCTTTTAAGGGCAGTTTCAATAACTTAAAAATTATTGTTTATCTCATAAATATAAATCACTTAATGTTATAGTATTTTATTTGCACAAAACCCAAGTACTCTTTGTAATAAACTGTGGCTTCCTTATAATAATTATTTTGTCTCGTAATTGAAACTAAATATCTGTTGTCAGTTAGGAAAAGGAATTTTCAAACTTTTATATAAAAGAAGCATCACGTACAGTTTAACATTATTGACATGTTGTGGTTACAGAGTTGCCAAACATGAAAGCTGCACGTTTTCTACAGTGTCATAAAGAAAACACAAAACATTCATCGAATGTACATTAATCAGGTAAGAGGCTTGACTGAATTTTCTTAGGAAACTTTAATTTGGATGTATAGTTATGACCCATCACATTATATTGACTTAAAGCTATTCCTACATTTACTCGTTTAAATCGGGTTAAAAAAATAATCAGATATTGAGTTTGTATTATTACAATTCATAAATAAAGACCAAATATATAACATTCTTGTTCAAACAATGCAGTAAAAAAAAGTTCATGAAGAGTAATGTTTGTTTTATTAACCATCTTACCCCCTCATCAATCAACTTTTCAATTTAATGTAATTCAGAATATCATATCTTGAAATGAAGCTCTGAAACAGTACAAAGTTTTGAAACGAAATATATTATATTTTTCGAGAGATTTATTATTACTTTCACCTAAACGCCAAGTGATAAATGATAAACATAGATCAGTATTATACAAAAAGCATTACATGCGACTGTCATTGTTGGTCAAACAGCGTTTGAGCGTCAAGTAACACCTGGCTGTAAAGCGCTTAGAGACATCGGATATGTATTAAGCGCTATATAAGAGCTGAATATTATTATTATTTCGTATTTTGTTCATAGCATATTCCAAGACAAATGTAAAGAAGATGCAATGTAAAATTGAGTATCCGTCATATTCTTGGTAAATCTCGCGAGAAGCAGATCAGACCCTTTTTTTAATAGTGCAGTTATTGTTCATGAAGGTTCGCAGTTCTAACACATGAAACACATAACCGTTTAATATTTTGTCGAAAATTACCACATTTTTCTGTTTTAATCTTCCTTTTTCCTTTCCATACAGGCTCCTATATTTCAAGAGTTCACTTTAATAGTTACCAAGTTGACAGAGAGTAGGGCATCTTAATGCAGGATAAATCTTGATCTCAAATGCCACTCATGCTCTCCGATACGGGGAACCTAATAATCAAGAAAAAAAAAGCTCAATGGACTAATGGGGTAGCCTGGTCACTATAACCATAATGACCAATGAAATATAAAATCTCTATATATTTGCTTAAATTTTTGTTGTATTGTACAATAATAGTATTTAAGAGTTTAACTTCAAGTTAACACTATTCAATACTTTCATTAAGAATAACCAAAGCATGTAACAGTTACAAAATTATATTAATATATAGCATAAGAATAACATAAATGGAGAAGACAAGAAAAACAGGAAAACATATTCTAAACATGTTCATTGATGAAAGTATTTATTGACGAGACAGGAAGGCTGGTTCTTATGTAAAAGTTTGTCCCAAGTGATCGGATCAAAATAGCTATCTACAATTCTAAAATTGTTTGATTAATTTTTGATTAAGGGGAAAAAGGAAAAAAGAAAACACATCACTGACACACTTACGCTTTCTCCCATTACACACACTTAACTGATCTTTTCTAGGTGGTTGCACTATTGAGTACTTTTGAAAAAAAACAAAACAATTTACATTTTCTTTTAAAACTATTCAGTGATGGACTCAGTAACATTTCTTTTTGTTCATAATTGTGAAATCTTGCAAAGTGCCACAAAGATATTTTTTAAAATTATATCTGAACTTTTCATACGTGTTTACCTGCAAATAATTCTACAAAACAGTAACAGTGGTCTCGTATTTCAAAAGATAACCATGATACAGAACAAGGCTTTTGACATTGCCTTAAGTTGATTCTTGTAATGTCTTCGCGTTTGTGCGAATGATCATTGGCATATACTCACAAATCTTTACCAATGTCTTAATTGCTGCAACTTTTCACAACCTCTCACTATGCCTGATATCCCGATTTTCATCATGCCTGATAAATATTATGATAAAATGCATGTAGGAAAACATAGATTTGTTTAATGCGTCATTTATTCTCTGGGACCTCCCCTAATAAACATAGCTTTCCAAACATCACAAGTGGTGCTTAGGCCCATGTACTTACCATCGAAGAAAGAGTAGAATAAGTGTAACAATCTGATGTACACTGTTTCCATATTGAAAAATCACGTCATGTAATAGTATTTTATTTACACAAACCCCAATACCATTTGAAATAAACTGTGGCTTGGTTATTTTTATAAATTTTCTCGTTACTAGAACTAAACATCTGTTGTCAATTAGGAAAAGAGATTTTTACAGTTGTATATATAGAGAGAGAGTGAAGAGCATCACGTACAGTTTAACATAGGTGACGATTTGTCAGTACAGAGTTCCCAACCATCAAAGCTGCACGTTTTCTACAGGGTCTTGGAAATACCAAATATTCCTCCCATGGTCATGAATCAGGTTAGATATGCAGTATTAACCAAATTTACAACAGCAACAACAACTAAGGAAGCACAAGTACTGTACATAACTTGTCCAGGTCTATGTGTTGTAAAATATTCGGTCTCGTGAAATATCACTGAACCTACATTGTAGTTATAAATGGATCGTTAATAATATATCAGAAGGATGGATACATTTCGACGTTAACATCATGCGGATCTTATAAGGATCAAAGATAAGCCAACTTGATAACGCTTGTAATTGCCCCAACTAAATCGAAAGATGCAATTAAGGGCATTTTCAATAACTTAAAACTTATTGTACATCTCATAAATATAAATCACTTAATGTTATAGTATTTTATTTACACAAAACCCAAGTACTCTTTGTAATAAACTGTGGCTTCCTTAAAATAATTATTTTGTCTCGTAATTGAAACAAAATATCTGTTGTCAGTTAGGAAAAGGAATTTTCAAAGTTTTATATAAAGAAGCATCACGTACAGTTTAACATTGGTAAGGAATTGTCATTACAGAGTTGCCAACTATCAAAGCTACACGTTTTCTACAGTGTCATCAGGGAAATATCAAATATTTATCGAATGTACATTAATCAGGTAAGAGGCTTGACTGAATTTTCTTTGGAAAACTTTAATTTGGATGTATAGTTATGACCCAACACATTATATTGACTTAAAGCTATTCCTACATTTACTCGTTTAAATCGGGTTAAAATAATAATCAGATATTGAGTTTGTATTATTACAATTCATCAATATAGATCAAATATATAAAATTCGTGTTCAAACAATGTAGTAAAAATAACTTCATGAAGGTCAACGTTTGTTTTATAAACCATCCTACCCCCTCATCAATTAACTTTTCACTGAAATGTAATTCAGAATATCATATCTTGAAATGAAGCCCTGAAACAGTTCCGAGTTTTGAAAAGAAATATATTATATATTTTCGAGGGATTTATTATTACTTTCACCTAAACGCCAAGTGATAAATGATAAACATAGATCAGTATTATACAAAAAGCATTACATGCGACTGTCACTGTCGGTCGAACAGTTTTTGAGCGTTAAGTAACACCTGACTGTAAAGCGCTTAGAGACATCGGAGGTGTATTAAGCGCTACATAATAGTTGAATATTATTAATATTTTGTATTTTGTTCATATCATATTCCAAGACAAATGTAAAGAAGATGTAATGTAAAAGTGAGTATTCGTCATATTCTTGGAAAATCTCGCAAGAAGCAGATCAGACCCCTTTTTTAATAGTGCAGTTATTGTTCATGAATGTTCGCAGTTCTAACACACGAAACACATAACCGTTTAGGCGAGGCGTCAAAAATATCGATACCAGCAGGCTACCGCCTCACGTATTGGCGCATCGAGGCTGCAATTACGGCCGAAGCCTGGCTGGGGCAATTATTTTTCACTTATTAGCCCAGCCGGCTTGCGCCAGGCTGGGATCTGAGGCTCGGTTTCCATTCGAAAGGCGGCAGCCGGCGCATGCTTTTGAATGCCATTTCCTACCGCCAGCGGTAGCCGGCTGAGCTAATTTAAAAAATGCAGCCAGGACGCACAAGTGCAGTTAGCTGCCGCTGGCTGGTATATTTATTTTTGACGCCTCGCCTTAATATTTTGTCGAAAATTACAATAATTTTCTGTTTCATCTTTCTTTTTTCTTTCCATGCAGGCTCCTGCGTTTCAAGAGTTCTCTTTAATAGTTACCAGGTTGTCACATAATAGGGCATCTTAATGCAGGAGATATCTTGATCTCAAATGCCACTCATGCTCTCCGATATGGGGAACCTAATAATCAAGAAGAAAAAATGCTCAATGGACTAATGGGGTAGCATGGTCACTATACAAAAAAATGGCCAATGAAATATAAAATCTGTATATATTTGCTTAAATTTTTGTTGTATTTTACAATAATAATATGTAAGAGTTTATGTAAGAGTATATAACATGAGAATAACATAAATGGAGAAGACAAGAATAACAAGGAAAACATATTGTAAATATGTTCACAGATGAAAGTAAATATTGACCAGACAAGAAGGCTGGTTCCTATGTAAAAGTTTGTTTTCCAGTGATTGGATCAAAATAGCTATCTAAAGTTTTAAAATTGTTTGATTAATTTTAGATTAAGGGGAAAGAAGAAAAAGAAAACACATCACTGACACACATACATTTTCTCCCATACACACACTTAACTGATCTGTTAAAGGTGATTGCACTATTGAGTACGTTTGTAAAAAATACAATTTACATTTTCTTTTAAAACTATTCAGTGATGGACTCAGTAACATTTCTTTTTGTTGATATTTGTGAAATCTTGCAAAGTGCCACAAAAATATTTTTTAAAATTATAATAATAATAATAATAATAATAATAATAATAATAATAATAATAATAAAAACGTTACTTACAAAGCGCTTACCACCGAAGTCTCTAATCGCTATACACACAAAATAGACTGATATACAATTACATCTTATACAAAACTAAAAATGCAAATAAAAATACAAATTACAATACATATGGAATACACGACAAAGTGAATGAAGTTAATAAATCATCGAACGCAATTTTGAATAAATGTGTCTTGAGACTAGTTTTGAATAGGTTAACAGTTTGACAGTTTTTTTTTATATTGAAAGGTAATCTGTTCCAAAGTTCAGCAGACGCTTTGCGAAAGGAGCGATTACCATAGGAAAGAGTTGACACAGAAGTAGATACTAGGTTTAATTGTGAAGATGACCGTAAACTGCGTGAGGGTTTGTATTCCTCGATTAATTCTTGCAGATAAATTGGTGCCAGTTCATGAATGCATTTATAAGTTAAAACTAAGATTTTGTACATAATATCTGAATTTTTCATACGTTTTTACCTGCAAATAATTCTACAAAACAGTAATAGTGGTCTCGTATTTCAAAAGATAATCATGATAATGAACAAGGCTTTTGACATTGCCTTAAGTTGATATTTGTAATGTCTTCGCGATTGTGCGAATTATACTTACACATCTTTACAAATCTCTTAATTGCTGCAACTTTTTACAACCTCTCACTATGCCTGATATCCCGATTTTCATCATGCCTGATAATTATTATGATAAAATGCATGTAGGAAAACATCGATTTTTGTTTGTGTGCGTAATTTATTCTCTAGGACCCCCCTAATAAACCTAGCTTTCCAAACATCACAAGTGGTGCTTAGGCCTATGAATCTTACCTTCGATGAAAGAGTAGAAGAGGGATACAATCTGTTTCCTTATTGAAATACCACGGCGTGTAATGGTATTGTATTCACACAAAACCACAGTACCAATTGAAATAAACTGTGGCTTTATTATTTTTATGATTTTCCTCGTTATTAGAACTGAATATCTGTCGTCAATTAGGAAAAGAGATTAAAAAGTTGTATATAGAAGAGCATCACGTACAGTTTGACATAGGTGACGATTTGTCAATAGAGAGTTCCCACCTATCAAAGCTGCACGTTTTCTACAGGGTCTTTGAAATACCAAATATTTATCTAATGTGCATTAATCAGGTAAGAGGCTTGACTGAACTTTATTTGGGAAACATTAATTTGAATCAATAGTTACGGTCCAACACAAACAATTTGGAATGGCCGTTTATATCGATAAAAGCTATATTTCTATTTACTCATTCAAATCGTGTAAAAAAACATAATCAGACATTGAGTTCGTAATATAAAAATTCATGAATGTAGACCAAATATAAAAAAATTCTTAATCAAAGTAAAGCAAAGTAAAGTAAGTTCACCAAGGGTAGTGTTTGTTTTATAAACTATTTTCGCTCTCATTAATGAACTTTTTAATGAAAAGAAATTCAGACTATCACGTTATAATCATGTTATAAAGTTCACAAATTATACCATGTTATACAATTAACTATGATATTTTTCGAAGGATTAATTATTCCTTTCACCTAACCGCCAAGTGATAAATGAGAAATGGATATCGATATCACTAAAAGAGCATTACATTTAATTTTTTGTTGTTGTTCATATCATATTCTAAGCTGTCTATTCCGCAATGGTCGAGGAACAGCTCGGAAGAAGCAGACTTCTTCGGAATTTTTTTTTTTTTTTTTTTTTTACTGCGTGCAGTCATAAAAGACAAAACACATATTCGTTTAAAAGTTTGTTGAAATTCCAATACTCTCCTTTTTCATATTTATTTCTTCCCATTACAGGCTTGTGCATTTCAGAGAGTTTTAAGAGAAAGGAACCATTTAATGCAGAATAATTCTTGACCTCACATTGTTTAATTGAAATTGGGGGGGGGGGGGGGGGTAATATAATCACTTTGTGGTGTAAAAAGGTTCCCCATCATCTACCCGTAAACAAAATAAATTAACAGCATGCGGGAGAACCAACCTGAATGTAATAAATGGATACCAAAGAGTATTATTACATTTTTTCAGAGAGTTACCCTATACTCTAGGTTTTTTTTCTCCTACACCACACTCCCTTTTAAAATATAAGCATTTGAACATTTTGAGATTTGAAGCTTTACAATCCATTGGCCGACTCTTACTGTGAAAGGTTTTGGGGTTCTTGCACAATATTGATCGATCACAAGTTCGATCGTATACTATCAGCGTGTCCACACACACACATTTTTTTTAATCCCGAAACTCTCTAACGAAACGTCGTATAGGTGCGTAGTAGCACAGTGTTTTTTTTTTTTTTTTTTTTGGGGGGGGGGGGGGAGGGGGGGTTGTCGGCTGTCTTCGGTGAGCGCGCGCTATTTTGAGTGATTTCGTACCCACCTTTCCAAGAATACCCGGGTCCCGATTTCGCTTTTCTACATTTTTTTAAATAGGTATGCCTGCAAAGCAATCATGCAAAGTGAGTTTAATGATAATTAAATATTTCGTCGATTCTGTTTTATATCGAGTTTATTTCCTGAAATCACCATCATCAATTCGTCACAGCAACCGACTTGTACGTTAAGCCCCGCCCAGTTATACTAGTCATGTCCACACACAAAACTTTCTGTGATGAAGCGTGATTCTTAATCGAGTTCTAGTTCGAAGCGATGCCCAAACCCGCGTTTCGTTATACGACGTTTCGTTATACGACGTATCGTTAGTAAGCGTCCACACACACAATTTCATCGTATAGCTATCCAGAAACGGTATAACTATTCCGAAACGGTATAACTAATCACCCCTAATCACGGAAAGTGTTGTGTGTGGACACGGGGAATGTTTCCTTATATTTCTTTTTACTTTCCTCATATATCATTTGGTTCAAAATAATTTTTTATTTGTACTATAAGCTAACGAGAAGATACTTAAAACAGACATTTCCTTTGTCCGTATTGGTGTTAACCCGATACAAATTTACTTTAGTTTTCTTATTGTATCCCGTCAATTTGTATTAAAACAAATTAATAATTCTCTGTACTCCTGAAATCGTATGAGAATTAAGACAAATGCAGTATAATGAAGGAAAAAAAAATCATATTATAATCGTTTTTATCTAAATTTAGATTAATGAGCTCTATACGTAGATATGGTATTGTTATAACTTAATTTAACATACACCTGTAAAACAGTGCACAAAATTACATTGTCGAGATACTGAAGGTGAGTGTGTGATTATTCATGCATGCTGTGCTGCTCTGTGAAAAGCTTGTTCATTAAAGGATGTAAATGTTTTTTGATGTCAGAAGTTATAGTTAACATGCTTAAAATGTTCCTAGTTAGGTGTGAGATGACCACTGACGCTTTTGACATGCTGAAGGAGATAATGAGAGCAAAGGAACAAGACAAAAGGGTGAGGCAGAGAGAAGGAGAGAAAACAATACTTTTAAAATCGAAGACTGCAAATATAGGTAAATGATCAGATACTTTAGAGGTCAATATTCCGTGGAGACTATCGCAACAACTATCTGTAAATATATTGTTCATCAAATAAGCTGAGGAATGTGTTGTTCTTGTTAGCTTTGTAATTAGAGGAATAGAACAAAATGAACAAAAACCAGATTCACCAAATCATTAAACAACTTTTCTACATCTATTTCATCAAAATATAGGTAAAAAAGCTCTAATGAATATGCATCCCTTTTTTTCCCTGTATACATCGAAAACGGTATTCCTTATCATGTCAAAGTAACTAGTCTGGGATTGAACTAGGGGTAAAAAAACAAATCCAACTGCAACCTTTTTACCTGGTTTCAATATTTACGCGTTTTAACACCTGGCTTGAATACTTATATAATGTAAACATGAAAGCTATGACAGTTTGAATAAACTGGAGCTGTATTATTGGACTAATTTGTACCGGTATCAGATTCAAAGAGATATTCGTAGGAATATATAATACGGAGGAAATAAATTGACTAAATATTTATGAATGGATTTGCTCGTATCTCAAGAATAAACGTAAGGTTTTCATTAAAGAGTTGCGGACCACCGAACCTACACATTTTCAATAGTATTAACATTCAAGAACCGAAAACAAGGAACACAAAAAGAAATACAGGTAGACAAATGAACAAAAAATGAAAAATAGACTTGATAGTCATTCCGATTTCAAGCAATAATGATATTAACTTGGTCAAAAATCTATGTTACAAATATAAACTTCATCTGATTTCATAGTGCCAAATAATTATAATTGTGTTCTTTTCAAATAATTTGGGAGGGGGATTATTCATAAATGGCATCGTAGTTATGTAAGTAGATATATATATTATGCACAAATTCTAAGTTAGCTACATCGCGCTGTCATTTTTGCAGTATCAAACAATTACAAAACAACAGGAAGAACAAGAAATAGCCCCCCCCCCAAAAAAAAAAAACAAACAAAAAAACAAAACAAAACAAAAAACAACAACAACAAACAAAAACAAAAAACAAAACAAAAACAAAAACATAAAAGAAGAAAAAAACAGAAGGAAACATATGAATAGATGCCGGATTTGGCAAGTCTCATTTCATCACGTTATTGCCGTGGTTCGAAACATCTTGTAATGAATTTGGTAGTAAAATATTTCTCAAATACATTTTTTCGGGGTGGGGAAGGGGGCAAAATAGACTCCAAATTACAATGCCATAGAAGTTAAATGAAAACCTTAGAATATTTTTATTTCAAACTTTCGCTTTTCGTTTTCTCTTATTTTTCTGCTTTCATATTAATGAAGTGCTTGCAAATGCTAGATTACTCTTAATGGCGGTTTGGTATGTTAATGCAATGTATTACAGTTTGAGAAAAACTGCGTCTTTATCCTTGGAAAGTTTGGAGTTGGTATCAGATTGAATGAAATATTTGTTGGAATTTGAAATAAGGAGGAAATCAAAAGACTAGAAAATTATGAATGGAGCAGCTTGTATGAAAAGATTATATTAATCTTATTCATTAAATAGTTGCGAACCATCGAAGCTGCACATTTTGTTTAAAGTGATAGCTAAAAATGACAATTCTTAACACCTTAAAACAAATTTCCCCTAAGTCAAAAATAAAGATGTATTCTTCACAACACTAAAGAGAAAGCGCCATTTGATCGCTGGAAAATGTTACATCTTTGCGGTCTTTCTTCGATTGCAAGCAAACAAATTTGGGGTAAAAAAATTGCCTCGTCACTTGTAAATTGTACATTTTTTCTCAAATACCTGGCATTCGTTTGAGCTTAATCTTCTAGTTCTGTCAGTGAAAGGCGCACCCCTATACAAATTTAAGTTCGTCGCGAACTCGTATTATGCTCGTGGTAAGCTTAATAAGATCGTTTTTTTAGGCTTTAAGCTCGTAACACGCTTCCAGAGCGCTAGTGACGATCTTAACAAATCTTGGCGAGCTCGTGACAAACTCGCGGGTAAACTGGGGAGCTCGTGGCGAGCTCGGGGGGTAAACTGGGGAGCTCGTGGCGAGCTCGTGGGTAAAAGGGGGAGCTCTTGGCGAGCTCGGGGGTAAACTGAGGAGCTCATGGCGAGCTCGGGGGTAAACTGGGGGGCTCGTGGCGAGCTCGTGGGTAAACTGGGGGGCTCGTGGCGAGCTCGGGGGTAAACTGAAATGCTCGTGGCGAACTCGGGGGTAAACTGGGGAGCTCGTGGCGAGCTCGCGGGTAAACTGGGAAGTTTGTGGCGAGCTCTGGGGAAACTGGAGAGCAGGTGGCGAGCTCGCTGGAAAACGTTGGATTTCGCCTCAACCTCTGGGAAAACGGGGGAGCTCACAGGAAAAAGGGGGAGCTCGCCACGATCTCGCTGGTAAATAGGTGATCGAGCTCCCAGGAAAACAGGGAGCTAGCAGTTGGGTATATATATGCACTTTAAACCTCTATCAGGGTGCCAATTTCTTTCATTAATTATATTATATGTATATGTATTTTTAAAATGAATCGGACCAAGGAAAATGTGTTCCTACTTTTTTAGTTTCTTGTCTACACCAGCATCCTTTTTATGTAATTTTTGTTTTAAGATAAAATATTGATCTGAAGATATCTCTTACCTGAAATAATTAAAGTAAAGGTTGAGTTCTGGAAAGAGGTGAAAAATGATTTGTGAGCGTTATCATTATTATTATGCAAGTGTGGAAGAGCATCAGATAAGACATGTTCCCTGAAAAAAGCATGGCTCTTCATGCCTTCATATTCTAAATATGTCATATAACATCGTAAAACTCCGGGGTAGGCTTTTTTATGCCACGTGTTCGTGTAATTCCATGTACATCTTTCTGTGTACAGTGTTTGTAACTTTACCAAGACTTGACCAAATTTCTTATCATTTTGATGATTCCATGCAGAACCTTCCGATACACACAAATTCTTATATGCTCGATGATCAATCTTTTCTGGTCGATTCCACAACGTTTCTTTCACAATGCAATCGCATGACCAGAACTCAACTTCATCTTCAAGGTAAACAAAAGCATACCTTATTATATACATTTTTGAGCCTCTTTGTAAGAATATACATTGTACTAGCAGGACCCGCGGAAATCCGCGGGATTCTAGAGGGGGGACGGGGGTGTAAATAGATATAGAGACTCTCTAAATTAGAACCACCAAGAACTTTATTTGCCATTTATATAAAAATAAAAAAACGATCCAACTGTACCGGTAGTTATTCTTTAATCCACTGGAACTGCGTAGAGTTCCGTAGTGTGGCGTACCGACTACGCATAAATTAGGCTGCGTATTAAAGGGAAAATAGTCCCTACGTAGGTTATGCGTAAGCTGGCGTACAGGTTTGCTTATGGTTGCTTACTGTGTGGAAAGCTTTTACTACTTTGTCGATCTGGCGTAGGGTAGCGTACTGTTGCGTAGGCATGAAGCGTAGTGTTGCGTAAAAAGGCGTACTTTCTGCATCAAATTTCTACACCTAAAGTACGCGAAAAAAAATTAACCATGTTGAATTGATTTCGTTCATCTTGCGTACCAGTTCCGTAGTGTGTCGTACCAACTACGCAGAAATTAGGCTGCGTATTAGGAAAATAGTCCCTGCGTAGGTTATGCGTAAGCTGCATGGCGTACATGTTTGCTTATGGTTGCTTACTGTGTGGAAAGCTTTTACTGCTTTGTCGATCTGACGTAGGGTAGCTAGCGTACTGTTACGTAGGCATGTACATGTAGCATGGTGTTGCGTAAAAAGGCGTACTTTCTGCGTCAAGTTTCTATGACGAAAGTATGCGAAAAAATTAAATATGTTGAATTGTTTACGTTCATCTTGCGTACCAGTTCCGTAGTTTGGCGTACCGACTACGCAAAAATTAGGTTGTGTATTAATGGGAAAATAGTCCCTGCGTAGGTTATGCGTAAGCTGGCGTACATGTTTGCTTATGGTTGCTTACTGTGTGGAAAGCTCTTACTGCTTTGTCGATCTGGCGTAGGGTAGCATACTGTTGCGTAAAAAGGCGTACTTTCTGCGTCAAGTTTCTACGCCAAAAGTACGCGAACAAAATTAAACTTGTCAAATTGTTTTCGTTTATCTTGCGTACCCCTTTACGTCTCTCAGCATATAGTAACGTAGGCCAGCGTAGTTGGTACGCAATACTACCAACTCTACGTATTGACCCCACGCCAATTAGAGACCTGCCAGTGTCAGAAATAAAGTATTAAAAATATGCTCATCTGACCTTAATTAAATGTCTAAAACCCTCAAGCTTTCGGGGGTTTGGCCCTTGAAACCCGTGGACCCCACGCCTATATTATATATAGAGGTCTACACTCAACTCGCTGCGATCTGATCTCCCCCCCCCCCCCCACTTTGAAGAACGTTTCTTGGAGCCTGCATATTACATGGAAGAATGGTGCATGGTGATGCAGATTTTCTTTCTGCATCCCCCCAAAAGATTTTACTCATTACGCAACTGACTGTTTTGCAATGCATGAAGTCACACATTTCTGTCTGGTTGATATTGAACTATTAATATGTAAATGTACAATTCATAACCTTATTTAATGCTTTCTTGTAATTTACTGTAAATAAATGAAACAAATTTATGGCACTTCGGCCTCTACGCTGTTGTGTTGACGGGTTCTTCGATGGATGGATAGACGTATGTGTAGTTGTAGGCCTATAGTTGTACGAATATTGGCCTGCTTGGCCCCCCAAACTCTTCGACTCTAGCGCAGCTCAGTCAAAGCATCTTGGTCAAAGCGCCCCGGCCGCAGCACCGTGTATACTGTATGTGTTGACTGAAGTAAGCTTGCGACTGAACTGTCAGTCCAATGGTTTTCTTGTCAAAACTTTCCTTTAGAAAATGATAATCAAAATTGAGTATACTACATGGCCGTAATATTCACAAAATAAGCTTTGATTTCATACCTCCATTCACGAAAACTATATAAAAATCGCGGCAATCATGATGGAAATAGGTCTCTAAGTTTGGACGTCGACGGGAAGCCCCGTGTATCTCTTGTGCAGCTACTACATGCAAAGCACATCCTAGCTACAACAAAGCACATCCTATAGAAAGATGCTTTACTCGGGTAATCCCGGCCCTGTGCATAGAGCATTTATTACGCAACTTAATGTGAATGGATAGTCATCGGTCGTGTGTCTACGGATGTAATGTTGAATATCCATGAGGTATCTCTGTCGTCACGCATATCGTGCATTATGCATATCGCGTCTGTTTTCGCCCTGGACGTCGACACGGAGGAGGACCTCGGGCGGAGTATAGCCAATTCCACAGAGTAGACTCTCCCGCGGACGATGGCACCGGGCACGGGTACCCCGAGGGGAGGGTTCAGGAGGAGATAGCCGCACCAACTTCGGTCGGCGATGTCATTAAAAAACAATAGAATACAAAGGCTCGCGGAGACGTCGCGCCCCCCGCGGAGCCTTAGCGTATTACTTATATAGATATGCAATTGCATTGAAAGTTTAGACAATTTGTGTTGAAATTGAAACAATAGCTTTTTCATGCTGAAGTAACCTGTCACATTGTACTTGTACATTTAATTAAATTCTTTTGAAACTTTGAAACATTTATTTGGAGCATACCAGATTGGGGAGGGGGGGGGGGGGTTGCCATTTATTCTGACTGTATCATATATTTAACACCCTGAAATGTCACTATCAGGTATTACATAAGAGCACACACCCAGTGCTTGATTCAAGGTAATCTATCTTTCTATCTTGCTCTCTCCTTATGTATGTAGGATTCCCCCTGCTTGGACACAAATCCCTATTCCTCTCTTCTCCCCTCTCTCACTTTCTTGTCTACTCTCTCTTGTGGAATGACCACTGGATGCATTCCTGATAAGAATGTGTTGGTTTGTAAGGTCCCTTTGGTCAGTCTTTTTCCATTTGGCTGTTGTGGAGAACAGACATGGGTTTTGAGTGGTACTGCAGCTCCTTTGTTTTAGGTAAGAGAGAAACTAATTTCTCACACCTTATAACTAAATGTTCTACTTGTGTATTTATAATAAGACTAGGCCAACAGTTAGGCCTACATGTACCTCGCTTATACATTTATGAAAGAGAAGTGTCGAGTAATGATTAATGAGATAAAAGTATTTATTATCTTTCTAATGAGATATCTTTTCATATATGGGGAAGTTTGTTTCTCTATCTATCTAGCACATATATTCACTCCATTAAAGTAACATTAGATATGTGATAAGGTTATATTCATGTAAATGTTCCTGTATCTTGACTGACAAACCCTATCTTGTAGGCAATATGAGAGCACAAGAATGCATTTGGTCTGAACACTGAAAACTAGTTTGCTAGCGGATATAAAAAAGGGATTGTTCTAGAGATCCTATAGTTTATGTACATGTATCATTACTGGGTATCCTGGGTTGGTGAATACACTGACAAAAAAGGGGGATATAGTAATATTGTATGAATACAGCTTTATTAGTTTGGATCTTTGTAATATTATGAGTGATTGGAAGGGATAATAATATTTCTTCAAAGGCAGAGTATTATACAGTGTAATTACTCTCATATTTGATTTTATCATACAGTGTAATTACATGATTTGGAAATCATTTATTCATTCGTCTTGTTGTGTGAAGTGGTAAACCGCGCATACAAGTAACATGCATTATACAGGGTTTGTATTGACTCTAATGAAGAGCTACTTGTTTTAAGTTATATTTTATTTTATATATTTTCTTTCTGATTTAATTGATTGATATCCCAGAAGTAATGAGTTTTTAATTTGCCCTAATCCTAAAGAGGATCACTGTACTTTTCACCAGCTTTCCAGCTTACCAACTAAATTGTCCCTGCATATATATGGCCAACCTGCAGATGTTACCAGGATATTGGAAGGTTGCTAAGTTAGATAAATATATATATATGCTTGCAAATAGCTCAACAGGATCTTCAAGTTCATCTCTATATGAAGACACAAATTTGTTCTCAATGCCAACCTGCTGTTAAGCATGCCATTAAGCTTGCAGCTATTCTGCGAGATTTTTTAAGGGCTTGTAGACGAGCTTTCCGACAAACTCGCCGACGAACTCGCCGACGTGCTTGCATATTTGGAGCACGCCAACGAGCTCGCCAACGAGTTCGCCAACGAGTTCGCCAACGAGCTTGCCAACGAGCTTATTAGCCAGTGACGAGCTTGTCAAAAAAGCTGGCCTCAAGCTCGTTTTCCCCCAAATTGGCGAGCTCGCGGGCATGCTCGGAGCTAATTTGCATATTTGGAAACGTAAAATACCACGACATATATGTATCATCTTTATTCAGCGTAATAAACAAAGAAGTATAAACGTTTGAACCCAGGTCCATGATACAATGAAGTATACAATACACAACTGTGTCATTGGCAGGGTACACAAGACAAATACAACATGTATAATATAGGAAACATATAAAGCATTTACATTCACAGTAACAAAATGAAACGAAATGCGTTTTTGCGGGTATTTGAGAGGATGGAATCTTGTTACATCATGACAATAGCAACAACTACGACACAAACTTTCCCAACTGAATTTAGAATACACTGCTCCAATCTGCCCCAGGGAAGGACCCGGGTATTACTTTCGAATCTTTTGATCAATTTATACAATTATCTGCACCTGAAAACAATGGATCATGGAGCTATTATGTCCAATCCAAAGTACTCTCTGTATCGAGGCTACCAACAGACGAAAACTTGCGTACAACCCACCACAGCCCGTAAAAAGACGACACTGTTCCCTGCATTAAATAGGCGAACAGAGTTTAACTTCTCATTTGGAATTGTGAGTACAGGATATACGTATAACACCCCTCTGCATACGAAGAAGGCAAATAGTCCCACTGCATTAGACAGGCGAACAGATGCCTTATTTACAGGCGGGTAAATGCTATAAACAAAAGACAGGACGGAATGCCTGTTATCATCGGGGCCCCACCGGAAACCAATACATTTTGAGCTCTGCAAGATACAATGGCCAATTAAAATAATCCAATTCATATTCTCAAAAACACAACCTTTCCATGAGGTATTTTGCAGCAGTGTGTAATACACATAATAACCTTTATATGTATATATTAACATATATACACATACACAGATATATATATATATATATATATATATGCGAAGAGGCAAAGATGACAATTTCCGCCACACGGTCACTGCCCGCCGCCACTGGGTGTATATATTGTTTTTAAGTACATTACGTATTCAATTCAAGACTTTTATCAGTGTCAACTCTCTGAATAAACTTCAACATAAGATTTCTTCCAACAGCTTGACATGCAGGTATATTGGCATCTGCAAACCTTTTACTTGCACTAGAGTGCATAGGTATTCGTATATATTGATTTTACGTACGTTACGTATATAATTAAAAGCTTTTATAAATATCACATCTCTGTTTTATTTTATTATTTCTATCTCCCTCCTTCTCCCAGTTATCCCTTTTTATTTTGCAGGTATTCATGCCTTATCTCTTCATCGTGGAGCCATTTCTTTATTCAGAAGGTCGACCACAGATGTGCGTTATTAAAACACTTCCCATCAAAAATGGGGGATCTACGATTGAGCGCACATTTATTAAATAATGTTCCATGCCTCAATAATATAAGAGAGAAGGTGGACCCTGCACAAATTGTTTCATGCTTTCCTACTGCCCAAACTGGAGAAATTCACTTAAAGTACAGGCTGAAACAGCTAACATAGTTTTCATTTGTGTAATTAATGATCTAGGCCTATACATAATTTGATTTAGGATTCCACAATTACAGTTTATAATTAGTTTTACAATACAGATACTGATTTTTTTTAATTTGACATGTGTTCGATAGTATTTGGTTTGTAGAGTCTTAAGGATTTCTTCATACAATAATAAAATAGGTATAACATTTTAACATTTAAATATTGAAAACAATCTACAAGAAAAATCTAAAATGGCAATCGCAGAAAGAAGGATGTGCGCCATGCGATCAAATGAATACATATAATCACAATAAGAACTAAATTTAATATTAAATCAATATCCTCATTAGATGATTTTATTAATAAAATATAAGAATTAGTAGCCCCAAAACAAAGAGACAGTACAGTTAATTTAGGAGAGGCCCTTGAAACTTTAGCTTGATCGATCTAAGGAAGGTTTTCATGCATTAATGTGCCGATGTCAATTGGTTCATGTGAGTACGTGGAGCGTAGCAACTTATCCTGCGACAACGCGCTAGTTTTGTTTGATTCAATTCATGAAAATACACTTCAAAAACCTATTTCAGAGATGTTCCAAGTATCATCTTTTCAAGAATGCTCATTAAGATGTCCGGATTGTACTGAGAATGTTTAGTTAAACAGTGTTTCAATTTTTAACATTTAAACAGTGGCTCATGACTGCTTGAAGGATATCGTATAAAATAAAGTTTGGTGAATAATGCATGGGCCCATGATTTATATATGACAAAAAAAGACACTTAGTTTTCAGCCGGTTTATTTCAAAATATTACAATAACTGAAGAAAACAGACATCATATTTCATGTTTTTTGTTTCTTCAGACAAGCAATTGAAACTAGTTCATGTGATATGATATGTGGCATATATCCCAGAACGGCGACGTATGTTGGATGCATTGTAATTTGAGCAAGCTTTTGGGGGCCCCGTCCTCATCATTAGTCTTTTTATCTAGTCTATTAGATATGCATGTCTAAATTTCATTTTATTTCACAAAGTCTACTATTTTGATATGAGATGTATTCGACTTTTTCGCTGTTCGGTTTTGTTGGAACCTGGCATGCATCTTCCGAATGCGAAAAGCTAATGAATAGCAAGGTCTTCAAGTTTATGCTAAATTTCTGTAGCTTAAAACTTTTGCATTTTAATTCGTACGCAGATCAAGGTATGGCATTATTATAATCATCCTGACAGAGAGCATATTACGCGGAATATAAACAAGAAATGATCGCGTTTAGAAGGGAAGTAATGAGGGAAGAGGTAGTCATTTTAATTGTTCGAATCTAGCATGAGTGTAAGATAGCGTGAAGTAATAACCCCTATATGATAACACTAAGTATAATTGACTATGACTGTTATCAACATGTCTAAACCATGCTTTCATGGGTTTTAAGGATTAGATGGGTGTGTAGATTGGCCTGTTGTTAATTCAATGAGTTTGGCTTCTGTTATTTACTCGTTATTATTTGCATTGTGCATATGAAATATTTTGTTCTTGTCAGCTGTGACGATGGTTAAGAAGACAATTATTCATGCCCCTTTCGTCTTTTCTTTTTCTAATCCAAACATTACTTACTGAAAGTTTATCTTGGGATATTTATACTAGTAAAATATGAAGAAATTACACCTTACCTATGTACATACGAGCAAAGGTTGTCTTTCGTTCGTTTAACAAAAGAATACGCCAATCGTAAATATAGCTTCTACCAACCTTAAACCTTGTTACGCTTTCGTCTACTCCTGTGGGCTTTCTCAAGCTAAGTAATCACTCATACTCATATCAACCATACAAAATGAAGGTAAGAGCAAAATTGGAATATTTAGAAAAATTAACATCTATTTTTAACCGATTTTAATATTGATATGATTTATCCCAAACATGATTTCATAGACAAAATCACCCAAAGGCCTTAAATTCTATAAATGGCAATACCAGGGGTATTGCAATCGCTTTTGAACTGATTTCCTGAAAGTTTACGTGCTCATGTGATAGTATTGTTTGTTTGTTTGATTTCCGAAAATCATTTAAAAATAAACAATAACACAATATAACAAAATCAAAGACTTATATAACAATAATATAATGATAAAACGATTGGATAATCTATTACCCATCCTGCTAACAATTAATTAAAGTAGTTTTTAAATATTCTACTCATTATGTAATTTAGTCTGTTATTACATTGATTATGTTTCCGATAAAAACCCATGGGATTGCAAAGTACTTTTAAACATGTTTATTGAACACATTTGGGGCCAGTCACCACGAAATGAGTCCAGTGTCGCATTAGGCTCAATCGTAGTAATAGCGATGTATAGTGTGTATGTACTGAAAATTGACCCACCTACCACATTTAAGATTTTTCCAAAAATTGACTTATTAATGTCTTGTAGTTTATGTCCCCAGAGCTTAGGTCACGAAAATATCTCCTTCTAACATTTTTGGCAAATAATATAGGCTATGTTACGCATCATTAACTTTACACCTAATTATCTCAAAACTGGGTAATCCCATTGTTTATAAAGTCCAATTAGGTTTTTGTTCATATTTCTGGATATAATTTATCAATTTTAATGTGTGACCCCTTAATTTAAAGCTTACTTAATGTAGATTCATATAATACTTAAGAACAGGAATAAACATTTTGACCAACTGGACTCATTTCGTGGTGACATGCCCCATTTAGTGTGCCTAATGCTATGGTCACAACCCCCAAAAGAAGCCTGCTCGGCGGCCGGGCGGCGAGTTTTTAGCCAATTTCGCCTGGGCGCTGAGCGGCGGCCGCCCTTTAGGGCATCGCTCGATCGCCGCTGAAGTTTTAGCGCGGAGTTATTAATTCGCGCTGCGCCTGCTCACTTTTACTCGGCGCCCAAATTACGAACTGTGCCCGGGCGGTCGCCGCTCGGGCACCGACCTAATCGAGCGTTCGCCGTCGAGCAATATAGGTCAAAAATCAAAGCCGCTAGGTCATAGGCTGACGAGCGGTCGTCGCCCGGTCACCGCCCGTACGCCGCTGGGAGATCAGTCGGTCATTGGGCGGCGAGTTTAAAATCGGTTAGCTGCCTTTGACCTAGCGGCTTTGATTTTTGACCTAGATCGCTCCCGGCGAATGCTCGATTAGGTCGTTGCCCGGGCGGCGACCTACCGGGAACCGAGCTAATGTTAGTGCCCCGCCGATCACCAGCCGGCCGCCTGGCAATTTCTTTAAAATCAGCCGGTGGCCGGTAGAAGACCGCCCGGGAATCGGTGGATCATCAGTCGGTCACTGCCGGAAAGCCGAGCGGAGAAGCTCCCCGAATTCGCCCAGTTTTGACCTAAAATCGACCGGCGACCAACGGGAAATCGACTGGGGTTCTACAGCCTGCTCTACCTCTCCAACAAAAATCGTTGGGCGATGCCTAAATTCCAGCGGCGACCGAGCAGGCAACAAATCGGTCAGTCGCTGCTCTGAGTTGTGACCATAGCTTAACTGACAGAGCTTAAGAGGTAGTTCATTGTATAACACGGATCCACCATATAAGAATGTACGTTTACACTGACTGGTTCTTGGTTGCCATCTTTTGAACATGTTTATTGCCATATGATAATGAAGGTGAAAGTTTAGGATCTTTAACACGGATTACTTCCAGTCACAGTCCAATGGGCCTATGTGCCGTGCGGTATTATACACAACCAACGGAGCCGTTCGTATCACACGGTATTTACAGAGCACCTGCACGTGTTAAAGATTCTTTCAGGTAAGGGGGGGGGGGGGGGTATATTTATGCAGAAAGGTGCAAGGTGCCAACAAGAGATGGCAAGAAGGACACATGAATCGCATACATTGGCTTACGACGTGACCGGAGCTAAAGACACGCATGTCTAAACAAAACAAAGTGAGTCGTGAGTATGCATCACCATGATAAAACAGCATGGAATAGTACCAGGAACTCGTCCACACGGTTGTGCACTAGTTTGACCAGAGACCAGCATCGGTGCAGAGAGAGGGCATGAGCCTCCGAATCAGAAAAGAAATCCGAAGCTGGTTCAAATCATAGATATTCGCACTACACGTACGAAGGTATATCTGGCGATTAAGAGCTATTTGCATGCATGTTTTTTTTCTTAAGTTAGTTTATCTTAGCCAGACGGACTCAATATTCAGGCCGGGTAGAGGTCAAATAGGCAAATGGCAGATGAAATTAACTTTTCATTTGTGGTTTAAGTGCAAAGTAACTCAATATTAAGCTGTCTTTAACTTTTATAGCTGGTGTTTCATTCGTTTGGATTTCATTGAATTTAGCTAAATCATAACTATAGTATGACAAAAGTGTACCATTGCATATACGTAATCTTTAAACCAAAGTTGCTCATTGAGCAAACATAGTATTTAGAACGAATAGGGACTTTCTTTGCGTTAGTTATTTGCGCTATACAAATAACGTTCATTATTATTATTATATGATATATTAATCAGGAGAAACTTTGCTTTTAACGAGTATTCAATCAATCATGTATTTGCAGCATTGCTATTCCTAATGTGTAGCATTGTCAACAACATAATCTAATTCTACAAAGAGTTCAGAAGGTACACTATAAACTACTACGTTTTAATGATCACTTATAATGATCGGAACATAAGCATACAGTTATATGAATATATATAGGCGCTTAACCCACTCTTGAATGTTTTCAAAGGATATAAAATTCTGACACATCCGAATAAAAAATGCAAAAATGCTTCATGACAAGTTTCAAAAGGTTAAATACATGATCAAGACTACATTCCGTCCAAAAAGCAATACATCCACTGTGGCGATCATGAGTTTGTGCATGTTAGAGTTTCCAGAAGCTATTACTATTTTCGTGCATTATGGTGCATTTAAAATGTATTGATGATCACCTCAAAAATATGTAATAGAATAAACATATTTGTTTGTTGTAAACAAATATATTTAGATTAAGTGAATTTTTTAATGAATCATTTAAAAAGTGTTGGTTGCAATTTTTCTAGGTTCTGCATATATTTTTTTTCAAAAGAGACTGTCGACCGGAGTTTCATTTCGAAAGACGCTAAATCCACAAAAATATAAAATTATGGGAATTTATGTAAAAAAGTGATACATTTTATTTCTCAAAAGATAATCAAAATGGGTTGATGCAATATCCCTGCCATGTACAGTAGAAAGAAGCGATAATGTATTAGGGGAAATCGTAACTTCTCCGTTGAATCGATATCGTAAACAATGGAATAACTGCCTTTTGGAAGGAAACTCCTGGATGAGAGAAAGAGTTTGTAGTAACTAGGCTAATGAAAAGTTAATTTCAGTTATTGGTAAATAAATGAATAACACTTTACATTATTTATGTTCTTATGTGTATTATAAGAAAGCTAAATTGTATTTGATATATATATAAATATACATACACATTCGTATAATTGTGTTTAATAATTGTATTCTATGCAAACGCCTTACAATTATTGTAATCACATTTCGAACCAAATGAATACAAATTAACTTTGTATTCAGTTTCATGGTTATGTATTAATTACATCGTACACATTTATTAAAGTATTCTCCTAGTTAGTAGAAAAGTCTCATATTTTATATCACAAATAATATGACTTTATATAGCTTATAAGGCTTTTTTTAAAAGAGATAGAATATTACAAATAATGATACATTGAATGGGAGTAGGAGAAAATCTTCAAGTAAATAATTATCCTAGAAGATAATGAAAAGAAAATGTAATTATAAAGTCAACTGCAAACCCAATTCCCACTCAGAAGCTGTTGTAATTAGAAGGAGAAACTATACTTGTCTGATATACTACACAATGTATTACGATTTCTTAAAGTCAAAATACTATTTTCAGCCCTTTGAAAATACAATATAGGTGTTGCAGATGACAACGTGATAGTCCAGGCCTTGTGATTCAATATTGGACAAAATTAAATCAGGCTGACGTCACACACACGAGCTGTTGTCACGATACTCAAGAAGCAAGATATACCCAAACGTTAATTTTTCAATTGTCTTTATAATCTGTTTAATTCTCATCTGTTTGTATTACATTTGTACCTTTTTTTGTAACCCTTTAAAAAAATATTTGACATGAATAAAGGTTTATTTAATCTAATCAACTGTGTGAATTATCTTTGCAAGGTCACCAAAATCTTATTGGCACTAACAATGATGATACAAGCTCCAACGTGTTGCTCGATTCCGCTGTGTGACAATGGACACGGGGTAAAGAAATGACATAATAGACAAAAAAGTAATTCAAATCAATAATGTGATGCCATATCATATTGACTAAGGCAGACTACGGGACATGTACGCCTTGCAAGGAGTGAAACTCAGAGTAGCGACCACGTTCTATTATAGTCTGCCTTATTCAATATATTTTTGCTCTGCCTAGGCATTGAACAGTACTGTAGAGCAAAGCTAAGTATAAATATATTTATTTATTATCTATATAAGGCTTCCTAGTGGTACAATAAATAAGTGTACTCAATATCTTTAGCGCAGTCCCGGATGACTGACCAATATTTTTTTCGCATTACTCAGTCATCCGGGAACTTCAACTATTGATATCGATATCATATCGATATCACACGAAAACAGAGCCATATTTACCGAGGTAAGTCAAATGTTGTTATTTCGCTAGTCTGAATGTTATAGATAATAATAATAATATTGTATGGCTTTGTTTTAGTGTGATACAATAATATACTGCTCTCGCGAAGACAATATTAGACTCGTCTTTGACTCGTCCAATGTTATCATAGCTCGAGCAATATATTCTTGTATTACACTCAAAGCCATCCAATATTAAACAAATATATGTATATATAGATACATATCCGCACATGAATACGCATACACAAACACACACACACACACGCACACGCATATACGCACACGCACACACACACACACACACATAACTATCTGGAACTCAGTATTTCCTCATCCCTCTCTCTCTCTATATATAGTCATCTTCTTTATCATTTGATATAACATGTCACTTAAAGTCTGACACCGTTCAAATTATTTGTCTACCTCTTCCACACTCACCAACCATTTCTACCTCCTACATGTCGCTGAACGTATGTTACTCCCCTAAAAAGGCGTCCATCCGGTCTTAATTTTTGTCTCTGTATGTTTTTTAATTAAACAAATAATTAGGTTTAATTGTTCATTTATAGTATCATGTACATATTCATGGGTGACCCTGTCCCTCCGAATTTTGTTCAGGCCCTGCACTGGTGGCGTAGCTACAGGGGGCCACGTGCCCTCAATCGAGTGGTAAAAAAACAGAGAGGTGAAGGAAGGGGAGAGATAAAGAAACAGTAGAAGAAAATGATACGATATAAGGAGAACGATTGAGCGAAAAAGCTCTTCTACGATTTGTTACTATTTCAATCCGTATCGTGAGGACAATCAGATAAGTCTTAAATGATATCTGTTGTAAGAGGTGTATTCAACGATTGTCACAAAATGCTTTAGGATTATATGTCTGCGTCGTTAATATAGTGTACATCAGAGGAGAAAAAGAAATGGAGATTTGAGTGAAAGATAGATGATATACGCGAAGAGAGATAGGGAGAGATTATTTATGGTCTTTTCACTTTAAAATGCAACATTCCCCCTTAACATGGGTAAGGGATATATCCCCTCTCAACGACCGCGTAACACTTTTTTCTACAAGGGTGCCAGAAGATAATGTCAAATTCATGAACACAAAGTATCAGTAACCACGAGGTTGCCTAATATATATTGCTTAGGGGTGTTTGGATGAGAAAATACAATTTCAGAGATAGTTAAGAGCCCGCTCGGTTCACTCGTTTTCAAAATTTAGAAACGAGAAAGTTTCAAGCACCGAGGTTTATGAATATTCCGATATGATTATAATGACGATCCGGATAATATATAAAGTCAAGGCCCTCCCTTGACAAAAAATAAACTAAATTAAGGCAGCACGAAACGTAATTCCGTCCAATTAAAAGAAGGGGGAAGAAGGGACAGAGTGTGTTGGAGGGGGGGGGGAGGAGGGGGGGGGGCGGGGCTAAGCAACGTGGCTTGTCAGAGAGAGAAAGAAAGACAGAGAGAGAGAGAGAGAGAGAGACAAAAACAAGAGAGACAAAGAGAGAGAGAGAGAGAGAGAGAGAGAGAGATGATGAGACATGAACTGAAACACATCTTACCAGTTATTTCATATTCGTGACATTTCCTCCGATATATTCGTAAGAAAATTAAGTCAAATTTGGAAAATGCCTGGAAATCCTTCGATCCTGATGGCATCTTTCTTCTTTTCTGGAAATCTCTCTCCTAGACATGCATTAATAAATATGACACAAGAAACATAACCAACAGTAACCTTAAACTAGACGATGCAGGGGACAAATAAGTTTACTTTACTTTATGCTCATTATGAAGTTAATCAAAGTAAACGAAATAACTGTATTTCGATTTGTTTTTATTCCTAACATATAACCTCATATAAACAGGAAATCTAATCAACATTTAGGCCAAGAAGATGTGGATTTCGTGAGTTGAAATATAAAGAGGCAATGCATACAGTATGACGAACGTGTACGATTGCGCTTACGGGGTTGCGCACCACCGAGGCTGCACGTTTGATACATCGACTTATAAATACCAAGCATTCGTCGGATGTAACAAACCAGGTGATTATTTTCACATAAATGTTTGAAATTCATAGGGATACAGATAAAATAGCATATTACCAACTAATATGAATCATTATGTCAAGCATCTAATGAAATAATCAGTGAAATCCCTAACTCAAACAATAAATGCTATATTAATGTTACATCGATCTACGTTAAAAAAAATAATTAGAGTCTTATATTATTTGGCAACAGGGGAGACATACTTTCGACTGCTCTAAATAAAGAATTTTTATCCCGGACCCCGGGCACCTACAAGGTTCACGTAGATCTAGTCTCATGTTGACTAAAATAACTTTCTTGTTTTCTTTATTTTGATTAGATTGTCTCTTTCTTCGGTAATAAAGTGGAAATACGAAAAAAATTAAATGGAAATAGATTAAATCAAAACAAATATAATAACTAAACTATTG
This sequence comes from Strongylocentrotus purpuratus, assembly GCF_000002235.5. NCBI lineage: Eukaryota > Metazoa > Echinodermata > Echinoidea > Camarodonta > Strongylocentrotidae > Strongylocentrotus > Strongylocentrotus purpuratus. The sequence continues at coordinate 24,320,136 of NW_022145602.1, forward strand.
AACTAATCTCAAATAACCTAAACTAAGGTAAGCTTAACTCATCTCAGATAAGTAAAGGTAAAGTAAAGAAAGTTAAACTAAAGAAAGATAAACAAAAAAATAGTATTACTTTCTAATTTGTCTCCAAACATATTATTCCCTTTTGAAATATATCCCATTAAGCTTCTCTTTCGTCTACAGATGTCATGATTGTTGTTGTTGTATTAAGTTCCTTAGTTAATTTGTTTTAATCCGCTACTTCTCCATTGGTTACCATGACCCTTCGAACTCTTTATTTTATGCCACTTAACGAGAGACGTAGATAAAGGGGGGGGGGACGCTTCCCTAATCAAATCAAATCAATACAAATAGTGAAAGGGGGTAGGGAATTTAGGAAAAGGAATACAAAGGAGACAAATATAATTTGAGGAGATTATATTACTTTGTTTAATAAGTGGTGGGGACAACATGATAAGTCTTAAACGATTATCGAAAAAATGCTTTGGAGTGATCTGTCTGCGTCTTTGATAGAGTGTACAGCATAGTAGAAAAAGAACTTTAGATAGGATTGACAAATAGCAGACATTCGGGTAAAGATACAGAAAAGAGTTAAATAGGTGTCTCTTCCATAAAAAAGACAAGAATACCGGTCTTAAAAGGGAAGGGGATTATCCTTCGGTTCGATCACTCGCAAAATGTAGGAACGGGAGAGTTTCAAGCAATGAGGTTAACGAATATCAAGATTTAAAGGATTCTCATCGCTCGCATATCGTCATAATTCGGACAGCATTACGTCCGAAAATAACCTTATTTATTGCATTTTTTTTATATGGCTTCAGCTTCTCTCTCATAATTCATATTAGGATGATTCCTGAAAACGAGATGATCTAGTGTAATCAATGTAAGTTGATGACCCATTAATAATAACCAATTTTGGGCCCATTTTCGCCGTTTCCTCACAATGTATTTGGGGTCCGAATAATATTTGTTTGTAAAGGGGCCATCGCGACCCTGACGCAAAAATGAACCCGTATGCTTATGTGTACGAGGGCTGGAAACAAATAATCCAAAATTTAAGTATTTAGTGTAGGGGTGACGCGAAACTTACGGCGCAGGCAAGCGCATATTCGGGTGTATTTCGAAAGTGATCCATTAACTTGTAGTACTGCTAGTCTGCTACCATTGATAAAGAGTCTCATTTCTAGCAGACAGGCTACCCATGTCTCTTGGAAATAAAAGAGGGTAGACATTCATCCGTGTATGTCATTTATTTGTATTGATCACATCAATGGTTTGGGCTTATTTTGATAAAAAAAAAGGTATTAATTATATCGTCTAATAGGACATCTTTTTTAAATGTATAAGTACGTGATATTTCGTATTAACTTATTTATGTCATATTATAAGTAGTTCAATTATTGCATAATGCAAAAGAAGAGTTATCTCATTTTGCGAGAATTTAATTAAAACTTGCTGAATGCAGACCATAATTCGCAATTACAAAAGTTTTTCGACAAAAGTAAACGCCATAATTCCTGCCATTCTTTACAAAACCTACACACATTACAGACTTTTCCTCCTCACTCATCGATATTTTCTACTCAAATATATCAATTAATACTTGTTCTGGTATCATAATAGCTGATATGATTGAACACTTTCCTGTATTATCCTTCCTACCCATTTTAAACAAACAAATTGTTCACACAAAAATAGCACACATTTTCGTTAATACTTGTAAATACGAATAGAATATGACAAATTTTAAATACAGTCTAAGTTTGGAAGATTTACTTTGCGTGTTAAATAAAAAGTGATGTAAATGAGTCTTTTTGAATTACATATGGCTCCGTTTAGTCTCATTTCACAACGCCCCCTATCGTCAGAGCATGATCAGAGTCAGCAGCCTAACATGTTAGCCTATGGACGTTTTTTAAAAAAATCGTTAAAAATTCATTTTTTGTTTAAACGAAAAGCACATCCACCCCGACGTACGTTATCACTAGCTCTTTCATCGGAGCCCTCATGTCTCATTGACTTTTGAAAGTTCACCCACCGTAATTTTTCAAAATAGGTTGCAAGCTCGTCATTGCCTATAATACACATGTGAAACAAGTCTAACTTTGGACTCAGTTTACCAAGCGATTTGAAGATTATAGGTCGAGCACACGAAACATAAAAAGCATGAATTATCATAGATCACTTCTGCCTATTTTATTATGTCCATTTCATCCAACCCCCCACCGTAATTTTTCTATTTAGTAAAAGCAAACATTTTGCCGAGTTTAGCCAAAACATGAATATTCATGAACGGTCAGACAATACAGCCTTTTAGTACGTAACCGTATAGTGAATGGGAATGGGCGATGATCCGTTCAGGAGGTAGAGGTCACTGGTTTGTGCTGGCAATGGTCACGCGAGCGAAAATGAGACAATCGGAGCAATATGTGTTTACGCTTATTCACTCATTATTATTATAGGCTACACACAATTAGCACGTGCTCCATTAATTACCACACCCCTTTACGCTGTGTATACGTCGGAGAAATCGACGCTTCTATACATGTAAAGCAACTCCAACGGATCAAAACAAACAGAAATACAGCATTTATAGGAACAGCCTACTGACCATTCTTTTTCTTACCCAAAAAATACTTCTTATAAATTTATTATACACTGTCCCAAATATCAAGGTAAATCTAGATAAAAGAACTAATTTTTTTCTTAAAGGTATTATGTCCCATTTGCAGGCCTTAAATGTGAAAACGTTATATTCCAACGGCATTTGAAAGACAATTTTAGTTAGAACTTCCATCAAAACGAAAGGGCTTGAAAGGGCTTTATTACAATCACCTAATTAATAGTGTGATGATCACACCCTTTAACCGACTGATCGTACGTTTTGTGTTGCACAAAGATTTGTAGAATTAAATTAGTAAGTACGACAAAGTAAAAATGACGTCGAAAGTCCAATGAAGATGATGATGGATGATGAACGTGAGAATTTAAATATATATATATTTTTGTTGTTGACCCGTCAGCTCCCCCACCCCCCGTGGATCCGCGCCTGCAGAGGATGCAGACGGCATCAGGGGGGGGGGGGGGTAGCCAAATCTTAATACAAAATTTAGTGCCGACACAGCCGGCCGGCGAATAAGCGTGGGGGGGGGGGGTGGGGGCGCTTTTGTTTTTTGTTTTATAAAGGTTAACTATACGTTATTATCCTATTTTTTATCGTTTTGGGGGGCTAGGGGGGGGGGGGGGACCGGGCCGGAATAATCGCTACGTAGATCCGCCCCTGGTTCATGCGATGATGTTGCAGAGGCTTGATGGCGGGAACGCGACTTCGTTGACGTGGCTGAAGAGCCGTGAAGAACGCGATGTCGACGCGGACGCTTGTGGTGGAGATGAAGCTTTCGGAAGAGGAGATAAGAGAAGAAATGTCTGGAGATCGAAGACAAAGCAGTGAGTCGCAGATGTTACTAATTAGAATTACTAGTGTGTGGTGTATCGTTATTGATTTGAAAAGTGTTCACTGATCACACAGCATAACTCTATTTTCTTTATTTTAGCTACGAGGAAGCAAGGCTGCACATACAATAAAATACATAATAAACTGTATTCCCTTTTCGTTTTTTATTGAGGTATAATTAGAAACACCTGCACGTGTAGTCGGGCAAATAAATGAATCATAAATGACATGAATGAGAAACGAGTATATTAAACTGAGATAAAATGATCATGTTCTAATGAGATGGACATGAATGAATGCAGTTAATGAAGCTTACGACAAAGTAGAAATGACGTCGAAAGTCCAATGAAAATGATGACAGATGATGAACGAAGGAAGGGGCTCACGTGATGTCGACGTGGACGCTCGTGATGAAGATGAAGCTCTCAGACGAGAAGAGAAGAGAAAAAATGTGTGGCGCTCGAAGACGGAGCAGTGAGTCGATGATGTCGGATGTCGGATGAGCCGAACTTTGATGTGAAGTTCATCAGAGGTGCGGTGAGTCGAACTTATTGAAGAAAGTTCAGGAGAGCTACGTTGAGTCAAGCTCGTGAGGGTAAAAAAACTACCGGAGCGAAGAGACCGGCAGCTCCCAGTATCGGTCGTGATCATGTCGTTCTACTTGAAGGCTACCATTCCGCTGGAGACGGTAGAGAAAAAGTTGATGCAAGCGGTGCTTGAGGCACGTAAGATTCTCGAGTGCAGAGATAAGATTACGGAGACGTGTTAACTCTACTGAAGATGGATGCAGGAGTTGTTGACTCAACTGTGGTGCTAGCAAGAGTTAAGAAACCTCTTGGTGTTGAAAATGCGCGGGGGGTGGGGGGGGGGGGAACACGATGCGTGATTGGAAGAATAAACACACGTGGTCCAATTTAATGAAGACTAATGAGTCGCGTAATTGGGTTATTATTGGGAACATGAATGTGTACAATAACAGTGCAAATGTATGATACGCTACAGATTCAGTCAGTTTATTTTTGGCCATTACAAGTAGTGGGTAATTGATGTAGACAAATGCTTATGTACCTGTCGTAGCTCATTTTATGTATGTAATTACAAGAGAAAAAAAGATGTCAGAAAGTAACTTAATAGTGTGTGATAGTGAAATATAGAAGGTAAACGTGTTTTCTTTTATAATTTAGAAAATAGGACACTGCTAATGTTTAAATTTCACAGATAGGTCATGCATGCCATATTCATAATTCCTGCAAATTTCTACATAATTTGATGTTGGCTGCAAATGGGACATGGTATCTTTAATATATAACCTCACCCTTGGAAAATATAATCAGTATTTAGGCCAGGTAGAGGTAAACTGGCAAGTGGCAGGTATTTTCAATGTTTTATTGGAAGGGGAATAACTATTTTATGACGAATCGAATATGTTAATATAACGTTAATAAGGTCAAGACATTTCGTCAGTTGAGATATAAAGGGGCAATGCATACAGTATGACGAACGTGTACGATTGCGCTTACGGGGTTGCGCACCACCGAGGCTGCACGTTTGAAACATCGTCTTTAAAATACCAAGCATTCGTCGGATGTAAGAAACCAGGTGATTATTTTCACATAATTTTTTGAAATTTATAGGGAGACAGATAGGACCGAATTCGACAGATAAAATAGCGTATTAAAAACTAATATGAATCATTATGTCAAGCATCTAATTGAATAATCGGTGAAATCCCTAACTCAAACAATACTGAAACAGAACGAAAATATTCATATTACACCTTTTTACACCAAATTGTCTAAGGGAGCGTAGAATTCCAATGAATCTTTAATGCAGAATTTATATATATGCATAAGCTGCGCGAAGCGCAAGTGCTACGATTTGAACCACTGCCTAGCTTGCATAAATCTTTAAAGAGCAGGTCCGAGCTTTCGTGTTCCAAACGTTGTTTACCACTGCTATGTAATGTATCAAGCATGTAGTCCTACTTATGCCTTAATAGGACAAAATATCAAACATAATAAATGCTTTATTAATGTTACATCGATCTACGTAAAAAAAATAATTAGAGTCTTATATTATTTGGCAACTTGGGAGACATACTTTCGACTGGTCTAAATAAAGAATTTTCATCCCGGACCCCGGGCACCTACAAGGTTCACGTAGATCTAGTCTCACTTTGACTGAACAAAACTTTCTTGTATTCTTCATTTTCATTAGATTGTCTCTTTCTTCGGTAATAAAGTGGAAATACGAAAAAAATTAAATGGAAATAGATTAAATCAAAACAAATATAATAACTAAACTATTGAACTAATCTCAAATAACCTAAACTAAGGTAAGCTTAACTCATCTCAGATAAGTAAAGGTAAAGTAAAGAAAGTTAAACTAAAGAAAGATAAACAAAAAATTAGTATTACTTTCTAATTTGTCTCCAAACATATTATTCCCTTTTGAAATATATCCCAGCTTCTCTTTCGTCTACAGATGTCATGATTGTTGTTGTTGTATTAAGTTCCTTAGTTAATTTGTTTTAATCCGCTACTTCTCCATTGGTTACCATGACCCTTCGAACTCTTTCTTTTAAGCCACTTAACGAGAGACGTAGATAAGGGGGGGGGGGGGGGAAGCGTCCCTAATTAAATCAAATCAATACAAATAGTGAAAGGGGGTAGGGAATTTAGGAAAAGGAATACAAAGGAGACAAATATAATTTGAGGAGATTATATTACTTTGTTTAATAAGTGGTGGGGACAACATGATAAGTCTTAAACGATTATCGAAAAAATGCTTTGGAGTGATCTGTCTGCGTCTTTGATAGAGTGTACAGCATAGTAGAAAAAGAACTTTAGATAGGATTGACAAATAGCAGACATTCGGGTAAAGATACAGAAAAGATTTAAATAGGTGTCTCTTCCATAAAAAAGACAAGAATACCGGTCTTAAAAGGGAAGGGGATTATCCTTCGGTTCGATCACTCGCAAAATGTAGGAATGGGAGAGTTTCAAGCAATGAGGTTAACGAATATCAAGATTTAAAGGATTCTCATCGCTCGCATATCGTCATAATTTGGGCAGCATTACGTCCGAAAATAACCTTATTTATTGCATTTTTTTTATATGGCTTCAGCTTCTTTCTCATAGTTCATATCAGGATGATTCCTGAAAACGAGATGATCTAATGTAATCAATGTAAGTTGATGACCCATTAATAATAACCAATTTTGGGCCCATTTTCGTCGTTTCCTCACAATGTATTTGGGATCCGAATAATATTTGTTTGCAAAGGGGCCATCGCGACCCTGACGCAAAAATGAACCCGTATGCTTATAATAATAATAATATGACAAATTTATATAGCGCTTGTGACAAATGTTTCAAAGCGCTGTACATGTACACAAATCAAAATTACTTCAAACAAAATCGATATTACTAATGGAATTAACATTACTCAAATTACCAAGAAAACAAAATATTACCTACATAACTTAACTAATTATCATTACTTATATTAACAAGAAAATCAAATATTTCTTTCATAACTTAACAAATTGACATTACTCAAATTACCAAGAAGATCAAACATTACTAACATTACTAAAGAAATTAACAAAACATGTAAATTCCTTGGAAATTAACACATTATATCAGTAATAGTAATAATTTGAAACGACATAATGAAGGCATGGTAATATTTATTCGAACTTATTTTACAGTTATTTGGGTTGCTTTTGGAATAGATGAGTTTTTAGATTCTTTTTGAAAATGTCAATGGTGGGTGAGTCCTGGATATGGGCGGGGAGAATGTTCCAAAGAGTGGGGGCACAGACTGAGAAGGCCCTGTCACCATAGCGGTTGTGGGTGCGAGGACCGAGTGCGAGCTGGGGTCTGGATGATGATCTAAGGTTCATGCCGGTAGTCTGTTTGGGTGAGATCAGTTCAATCAGGTATGATGGTGCGTGTTGATGGATGATGTGGAACGTGAGGAGAAGAATCTTGAATTGGATACGTTGGGGAATTAAGAGCCAATGTAGGGTGCGGATGACTGGAGTGATGTGATCGTGCTTTCTGGTGCGAGTGATTAGACGTGCAGCGGTGTTCTGGATGTGCTGGAGTGGGGCCAGATGAGAAGCAGGTAAGTTGATTAATAATGAATTACAGTAGTCTAAATGGGACGTTACCAATGCATTAACTAGTCGTTCAGTAGAGCTGCGATCAAGGTATTTCCGGATTTTCCCAATCCTATAAACTCCGAAGCTAGCTGCCCGACACACCTTTCGGATGTGCTCTCTTAAGTCTAACGAGTTATCAACGATAACACCCAGATCTCTAGCAGAATTGGTCGCAGTAATAACAGCTCCGTCTATGTGAAGGCTAACCGACTCGTTCCGTTTCCTAAATTGTGATGTAATGTGGATGAGCTCAGTCTTGTTTGCATTGAGCATCATGTTATTGTTACTAGCCCAAGACTTCACATCTGTCACGCAGTCTTCCAAAGACGAGATGCCATCAGCCAGGTCGTTGCGTTGCATAACGATGTACAACTGGGTATCATCAGCATATAACATGTGGCTTATACCTTTGTGGGCTGTGATGACGTCACTCACAGGACCAGTATATAGAACAAATTCCAAAGGTCCCATTACTGAGCCCTGCGGTACCCCCCAAGTTAGAGGGAATTCATCTGATTTGGTTCCGTTTACGATTACAATTTGTTTCCGGTTCTCGAGGTATGACTTGAGCCACTTTAGAGCAGAACCTTCTATGCCGTATGTGTGACTGAAGCGTTGAATCAGCAAGTCATGGTTGATGGTATCAAAGGCTGCTGAATAATCAAGCAGCACCAGAATGGCCTCCTGTCCTTTATCTAACGCTAGTAAGATGTCATTGTAAACCCTAAGGAGAGCAGTTTCTGTGGAATGACCCTCACGATATGCCGACTGCATAGGAGGAAAGAGCTGAAACTCCTGGAGGTAAGCCTTTAGTTGATTGGCAACAATTCGTTCTAAGACTTTTGAGAGGAACATCAGGTTGGCAATTGGCCGATAGTTTGCCATATTTTCTACATCTAACTTAGGATTTTTCAAGATTGGGATGACATGTGAAGTCTTGAATGAGGAAGGAACAATCCCAGAAGAAAGTGAAAGGTTCACAAGTTTAGTGAAGAAAGAGATAAGAACATCGATACATTTCTTGATGAGCCAAGTGGGGGCAGGATCTAGTCGACATGATTTAGATGGGCTTTCCATGATAACATTGAGAACATCGGCCTCGGATATCGGGTGAAATTCAGAGAAAGTAGGATGAATAGTCTCTTGTTGCATAGCCTCATATACAGTTTGACGGCCGTCTAACTCATCAGCTATTGTTAGGATCTTGTTCTGGAAGAAAGATCCGAAGTCGTTGGCCAACTGTTTATCCGATTCGTGGCTCGGCAGACTTCGTTCATATGATGGAGGAGATGTTAACTTTTGCATCCACTGAAAGAGTCCCTTGTTGTCAAGTTTCTCAATCTCCTCCCGCAGGTAACTGGACTTGGAGTCGGAAAGAATATCATTATATAACCGACACTTTTCACGATAGATTTCCCTGTTGATTGAGTTCTCGTTTCTTGTTAAGTGACGCTCAGCTCGACGTTTTTCGCGTTTCGCCTCCCGGACATCTTCGTTGTACCATGGGGCGTTTGGTCGAACAGAAATGAGTACAGTCTTTTCCGGGGCGTGGTTGTCCAAAAGATCTTCCATAACGTGATTGTACTGCTCAGCAAGATCAGATGGGCAGGTAACACCAGGAAGATCACTAAGGGAACTTCTTACATCAGCGATGAGGTGTTCTACATCTATGTCCTTCAGCTTGCGACACTTTATCAATTTCTTGGTTGAAGGGGGGCGAGTAAAGTTCAGGGTGCAGACTATTGCATTGTGATCTGACGGTAGTCCGGTAATGCAGGATGTGTCAAGAAGTGGATGTTTATCCTTACGTGTAATGACAAGGTCTAGCGTATGCCCTGCCTGATGAGTGGGTGCAGTGACATGCTGAGCAAGTCCTACCGAGTATAATACATCAGAAAAGACCTTTGCATCTTTATTCTCAGCATTGTCAACTTGGATGTTAAAATCTCCGATCAATAAAAGATGATGGCAGTCGACTGTCACTGATTCAAGCAACGAACGAAAGTCACGGACAAACCCTTCAAAGGTATATTTGTTTTTTGCAGACGGGGGTGGTCGATAGATAGCACAAATTCTGAATACTACTGATGGAGAGGTTCGAATTAAGAGGTCCATGAGTTCAAATGTTACGAAATCATGAGCATCATTCATAGTGATCTTCAGACCTGCGCGGTAAATGACACATATACCACCACCACGCGACTGCCGATGTACATGTAGGACTTGGTAGTTTGGTAATGTGGTGGATATATCAGCTATGATATGATTGTCGCGGAAATCTCCCCTGAGGTCAAGGTCACTTTCGAGAATTAGGTCACAAATCGCAATCGTTTTATTGTTCATCGATCGTGCATTCCAATGGCCTATCTTAACATGCGGATATCGACCCTGGTGATCCTTGCTGGAACTTTGGGATGCACGTTGATAGGACTTGGTAGAACTTTGGGCTGGAAGCTTTATAAGCTTACCTCTGCGAGCCGGGCGATGTTGTACAGACTTTCTGGTCTGAGAGATGATGGCAGGGATATGATGGTAAACGGTGGATCTTCTGCCACCTCTTTTCCCACGCTTTCTCCATCGCTTCCTCTTCCCGTACTTCCAATGGCGGGAACATAGCTGTTGCTGTGAGGCCTGCAGGAAACAAATAATCCAAAATTTAAGTATTTAGTGTAGGGGTGACGCGAAACTTACGGCGCAGGCAAGCGCATATTCGGGTGTATTTCGAAAGTGATCCATTTACTTGTAGTACTGCTAGTCTGCTACCATTGATAAAGAGTCTCATTTCTAGAAGACAGGCTACCCATGTCTCTTGGAAATAAAAGAGGGTAGACATTCATCCGTGTATGTGATTTATTTGTATTGATCACATCAATGGTTTGGGCTTATTTTGATAAAAAAAAGGTATTAATTATATTGTCTAATAGGACATCTTTTTTTAAATGTATAAGTACGTGATATTTCGTATTAACTTATTTATGTCATATTATAAGTAGTTCAATTATTGCATAATGCAAAAGAAGAGTTATCTCTTTTTGAGAGATTTTAATTAAAAGTTGCTGAATGCAGACCATAATTCGCAATTACAAAAGTTTTTCGACAAAAGTAAACGCCATAATTCCTGCCATTCTTTACAAAACCTACACACATTACAAACTCTTCCTCCTCACTCATCGATATTTTCTACTCAAATATATCAATTAATACTTGTTCTGGTATCATAATAGCTGATATGATTGAACACTTTCCTGTATTATCCTTCCTACCCATTTTAAACAAACAAATTGTTCACACAAACATAGCACACATTTTCGTAAATACTCGTAAATACGAAGAAAATATGACAAAGTTTAAATACAGTCTAAGTTTGGAAGATATACTTTGCGTGTTAAATAAAAAGTGATGTAAATGAGTCTTTTTGAATTATGTTTACGCTTATTCACTCATTACTATTATAGGCTACACACAATTAGCACGTGCTCCATTAATTACCATACCCCTTTACGCTGTGTATACGTCGGAGAAATCGACGCTTCTATACATATAAAGCAACTCCAACGGATCAAAACAAACAGAAATACAGCAATTATAGGAACAGTCTACTGACCATTCTTTTTCTTACCAAAAAAATACTTCTTATAAATGTATTATACACTGTCCCAAATATCAAGGTAAATCTAGATAAAAGAACTATTATTTTTCTTAAAGGTATTATGTCCCATTTGCAGGCCTTAAATGTGAAAAGGTTATATTCCAACGGCATTTGAAAGACCATTCTAGTTAGAACTTTCATCAAAACGAAAGGGCTTGAAAGGGCTTTATTACAATCACCTAATTAATAGTGTGATGATCACACCATTTAACCGAATGATCGTACGTTTTGTGCTGCACAAGGATTTGTAGAATTAAATTAGTAAGTACGACAAAGTAAAAATGACGTCAAAAGTCCAATGAAGATGATGATGGATGATGAACGAAGGAAGGGGTTCATGCCAGTGGTGGATCCAGCTGGCGGGAAGAGGGGGGGGGGGCAGTCCGTGAGAAAATATTAGTTGCGACTCAGCCACCGGTGAATAAGCGGGGGGGGGGGGGGTAGGAAGCATTTTTTTTTCTCACCTAATTCGTGAGAATTTTTTTGTTTTAATTATTTTTGTTGTTGACCCGTCAGCTCCCCCCCCCACCCGTGGATCCGCGCCTGCAGAGGATGCAGACGGCATCAAGGGGGGGGGGGGGGGTAACCAAATCTTAATACAAAATTAAGTGCCGACTAAGCCGGCCGGCGAATAAGCAGGGGGGGGGGGGGGTGGGTGCGTTTTTGTTTTTTCTTTAATAAAGGGTAACTCTACGTTATTATCCTATTTTTAAAAAATCGTTTTGGGGGTCTAGGGGGGGGGGGGGGGAGGGCCTGGGCCTGAATAATCGCTACGTAGATCCGCCCCTGGTTCATGCGATGCTGTTGCAGAGGCTTGATGGCGGGAACGCGACTTCGTTGACGTAGCTGAAGAGCCGTGAAGAACGCGATGTCGACGCGGACGCTTGTGGTGGAGATGAAGCTCTCGGAAGAGAAGATAAGAGAAGAAATGTCTGGCGCTCGAAGACAAAACAGTGAATCGCAGATGTTACTAATTAGAATTACTAGTGTGTGGTGTATCGCTAATGATTGGAAAAGTGTTCACTGATCACAAAACATAACTCTTTTTTCTTTATTTTTGCTACGAGGAAGCAAGGCTGCACATACAATAAAATACATAATAAACTGTATTCCCTTTTCGTTTTTTTATTGAGGTATAATAAGAAACACCTGCACGTGTAGTCGGGCAAATAAATGAATCCTAAATGACATGAATGTGAAACGAGTATATTAAACTGAGATAAAATGATCATGTTCTAAATGAGATGTACATGAATGAATGCACTTAATAAAGTTTACGACAAAGTAGAAATGACGTCGAAAGTCCAATGAAAATGATGACAGATGATGAACGAAGGAAGGGGCTCACGTGATGTCGACGTGGACGCTCGTGATGAAGATGAAGCTCTCGAGAAGAGAAGAGAAGAAATGTGTGGCGCTCGAAGACGGAGCAGTGAGTAGCTGATGTCGGATGTCGGATGAGCCGAACTTTGATGTGAAGTTCATCAGAGGGGCGGTGAGTCGAACTCATTGAAGAAAGTTCAGGAGAGCTACGGTGAGTCAAGCTCGTGAGGGTAAAAAAACTACCGGAGCAAAGAGACCGTCAGCTCCCAGTATCGGTCGTGATCATATATTTCTACTTGGAGGCTACCATTCCGCTGGAGACGGCAGAGAAAAAGTTGATGCAAGCGGTGCTTGAGGCACGTAAGATTCTCGAGTGCAGAGATAAGATTACGGAGACGTGTTGACTCTACTGAAGATGGATGCAGGAGTTGTTTACTCAGCTGTGGTGCTAGCAAGAGTTAAGAAACCTCTTGGTGTTGAAAATGCGCGGGGTGGAAACACGATGCGTGATTTGAAGAATAAACACACGTGGTCCAATTTAATGAAGACTTATGAGTCGCGTAATGAGTTATTATTGGGAACATGAATGTGTACAATACAAGTGCAAATGTATGATACGCTACAGATTCAGTCAGTTTATTTTTGGCCATTACAAGTAGTGGGTAATTGATGTAGACAAATGCTTATGTACCTGTCATAGCTCATTTTATGTATGTAATTACCAGAGAAAAAAGGATGTCAGTAAGTAACTTAATAGTGTGTGACAGTGAAATATTGAAGGTAAATGTGTTTCCTTCTATTATTTGAAAAATAGGACACTGCTAATGTTTAAATTTCACAGATAGGTCATGCATGCCATATTTATAATTCCTGCAAATTTCTACATAATTTGATGTTGGCTGCAAATGGGACGTAGTATCTTTAATATATAACCTCACCCTCGGAAAATATAATCAGTATTTAGGCCAGGTAGAGGTAAAACTGGCAAGTGGCAGGTATTTTCAATGTTTTATTGGAAGGAGAATAACTATTTTATGACGAATCGAATAATATTCGATTCGTCATAAAATAGTTGACCTTATTTACGTTATATTAACATATTATGTTAATATAACGTAAATAAGGTCAAACAATTTCGTCAGTTAAGATATAAAGGGGCAATGCATACAGTATGACGAACGTGTACGATTGCGCTTACGGGGTTGCGCACCACCGAGGCTGCACGTTTGAAACATCGTCTTTAAAATACCAAGCATTCGTCTGATGTAAGAAACCAGGTGATTATTTTCACATAAATGTTTGAAATTCATAGGGAGACAGATAGGACCGAATTCGACAATTAAAATAGCGTATTAAAAACTAATATGAATCATTATGTCAAGCATCTAATTGAATAATCGGTGAAATCCTTAACTCAAACAATACTGAAACAGAACGAAAATATTCATATTACACCTTTTTACACCAAATTGTCTAAGGGAGCGTAGAATTCCAATGAATCTTTAATGCAGAATTTATATAAAGGCATAAGCTGCGCGAAGCGCAAGTGCTACGATTTGAACCACTGCCTAGCGTGCATACATCTTTGAAGAGCAGGTCCGAGCTTTCGTGTTCCAAACGTTGTTGACCACTGCTAAGATTATAATACATCTGAGTAATGTATCAAGCATGTAGTCCTACTTATGCTTAAATAGGACAAAATATCAAACATAATAAATGCTATATTCTTATATTATTTGGCAACTGGGGAGACATACTTTCGACTGCTCTAAATAAAGAATTTTTATCCCGGACCCCGGGCACCTACAAGGTTCACGTAGATCTAGTCTCACTTTGACTGAAATTTTTTTTCTTGTATTCTTCATTTTCATTAGATGGTCTCTTTCTGTGGTATTATAGTAGAAATACGAAACAAATAAAATGGAAATAGAGTAAATCAGAACAATTATAATAACTATTGAACTAATCTCAAATAACCTAAACTAAGGTAAACATAACTCATCTAGGCTAAGCAAAGGTAAAGTGAAAAAAAGGTAAACTAAAGAAAGATAAACTAAACAATTGTATTTCTTTCCAATTTGTCTCCAAACATATTATTCCCTTTTAAATATATCCCATTAAGCTTTACTTTTGCCTACAGATGTTTGTTGTTGTATTAAGTTCCTTAGTTCATTTGTTTTAATCCGGTACTTCTCCATTGGCTACCAAGATCATTTGAACACTTTCTGTTAAACCCCTTAACGAGATACGTAGCTAAATGGGGGAAACGAGTCCTTAGTCAAATCAAATCAACAACCAAAATAGTGAAAGGGAGTGGGGGGGGGGGGGGGGAATTTGGAAAAGGAATACAAAGGATACAAATTCAATTTGAGGAGATTATATCACTTTTTTAATCAGTGGTGGGGACAACATAAGTCTTAAACGATATAAGTTGTAAAAAGGTGCATTCAACAATTATCGAAAAATGTTTAAGGGTAATCTGTCTGCGTCTTTGATAGAGATAGGATTGAGAAATAGTAGAATTCAGGTAAAGATACAGAAAAGAGTTGTATAGGTGTCTCTTTCTTAACAAAATACAAGAATAAAGGGGAAGGGGACTATCCTTCGGTTCGATCGCTGGCAAAATGTAGGAATGGGAGAGTTTCAAGCACTAAGGTTAACGAATATCCCGATATGATGATATGACGATACCAAGGCTCCCGTCGCCCGCATATCGTCATGATCCGGGCAGCATGACGTCCGAAAATAAATCTATTTATTGTATTTACAAAAACATGGCTTCAGCTTCTCACCAAATTCATATATCAGGATGATTCCTGGCAACGAGATGACCAAACGTATTTAATTCCTTTTTTGTCCAGTGTTATTTGTCATTATCGGGGTGCCAATTTTTGGGCCCATTTTCTTCGCTTCCTCACAATGTATTTGAGATCCGAATAATATTTGTTCGCAAAGAGGCCATCACGACCCTGACGCAAAAATGAGCCAGTATGCTTATACGTACGAGGGCTGGAAACAAAACAATTCAACATTGATGTATTTAGTGTAAGGGTGACGCGAAACTTAAGTGCGCAGGCATGCGCATATTCGGGTGCATTTCGAAAGTGATCTACTAACTTGTAGTACTGCTAGTCTGCTACCATTGATAAAGAGTCTCATTTCTCGAAGGTAGACTACCCATTAAAATGAATCTTGGAAATAAATGAGGATAGACATTTATCCGTGTATGTGATTTCTTTGTATTGATCTCATCAATTTTTTTGGCTCATTTTGATAAAAAAGGTATGCATTAAATCATCTTATAGGACATCTTTATATTGTTAGTACGTGATAATTCGTATTGACTATTATGTATTTTGAATTTGGGAAATTGGTAAACGTTCAAAAGGTAGTTATGCAACCAATTTTGTTACAGAGACTGTAAAAGAGTAGGATTTCAGAATTCACCCCCTCTGTTCTCTCAGTACTATGTCATTTCCAAAATATATCAATCAATACTTGTTCTGGTATTATAAGAGCTGATAAGCTGATATCATTGAACACTTTCCTGTATTGTCCTTCCTACCCATTTTAGACAAACAAATTGTTCACACAAACAATTTATTTGACAACTGCGTTATGTTTAGGAATTCAAAATGTGGTTTTCGTAAAAAACATACGACAACACTTGCGATGCTCATTTTCATAAACAAAGTTGCTAAATCCATGAATAATTTATCTCATACAGTTGGTATCTTCCCGGACCTCTCCAAGGCCTTCGACACGGTTAATAATATAATTCTTCTCTACAAACTATAACAAATAAGGTGTACAAGGAACGGCCTTAAAGTGGTTCAGGAACTCAGTCTGTTTCCATTGATAATTCTCTATAAGCCTCAACAGCGTTACAATTGGGGGGGGGGGCTCAAGGTTATCGCCTTGGTCCCTTTCTCTTCCTTATGTATCTAAATGATTTCGAAAATTCATTTCTCCTTTTTGTTGATGATTATAACATTTTCTATTCACACCGTGACCCTCTCACAATCAATTATATACTATAAATACAGAATTGCACTTTGTGAAGGACTGGATCCAATCAATTAAATTATCACTTTTAGTAATACAGTTACCCATTTACCTGGTGAAATCATTTTTTAATGGTACAAAAGTAGTTTGTGTTGAATGCACGATATATATATTTTTTTAAAGATAATAAATTAAGATTGAAAAAACGTTTTGATAATATGCGCCAACTTTTATCTCGAAACATAGGGGTGATCAACAAACTTAAGTGTTGTTTACCTTCCCTTATTTTTGAGCCCTCTACTCGACCCTTGATCCTCTAAAGTATAGTATAGATAATGAATAATGAAAAATTCGTTTCCATACGGAACACCTATTTGTTGAAAATAAAATCCTCAACGTACGCGATTTGTTTTCATTCCACCCAGGAATATTCATATTTCAATTCCCATCAGGTACCCGGCGCTCTTGCAAGACTATTTACAACTAATGCACACCTACACATATACCCTTCTATATGTCGTTACCAATATCATCTTCCCGAAGTCTTCACACACAAAATAATTGTATATACTGGACCAATGTACTGGAATACGCTTAACACTTTGGAGACGACGGGCTTCTACAGAAGCCGAGCGAGTTGTTAAGTCTGTGACGACGGGCTTCTACAGAAGCCGAGATATATCCCTAATATGTTGACAAAGTTTTCCAGCTTATTATTAGCTATTATGTGCTAAAGTTCTTTGAATTATTATCTAGATATATTCATTCATCTCATCTATTAAAAAAATAATATAGTTACGTAGAAAAAAACTCGAGAAAACGTGATATCATTTCAACTTTACTCTAAGTTAGTGTTCAGATCGAAAAAAGGCCCGAAATACCCGTACAGCTGGAGACGGACGCGTACGCGCGCGTCCGTTCTATATTCTTGCCAGGATTCTTGCTTGACGCTACTTCCAAGTTCCGTATGCACCCTTCCGCATTTCAGATATTCGTATTACGGGTCGTATTATCAGTTCGATTTCGACCCTGATTACTTATTTATATTTATTTACCCTACCGGTGTGGCATTTTTTTCATCATATATTAATCTAAGCCTTATCGATGTAGGGTATTTACATGACAATACGCTGTTCATTTTATAAACTTGACCAATTTAGCGAATCATTCATGTATGGACCTCTTTTATGAAAGGCTTATCCCCCACCCTCTAAGAGGAACAAAAGATTGTAAAGAAGTAACTACTCTGGAAGTTTACCGTTTTGAAAGAAGAGGATGTAAGCCTAAACGTAGGTCAATAGGTCAATCTACATGACAATACATACAACCACTCTATACCTTTACGAGGGCATGTGACCATTTTAGAGCAGGTTTGAGTAAAATATCTTGATCAACCTAAAGCCGGTCTTGGTTTGAGCGGGCATATGAAATGTTCAAATGTTATGTTCTGAAAAACGACCCCTTATACTCTTCCTCTCTCTCCCCACGGAATATTGCACTCTTGTCTTAGGCCTATTATTTATGGCTCGGTTGATAATCGGCCGAGCTTTAGCAGACGACAATCATTGACAATGGGGAAATGAATGGAGGTATCGACCGATCTGCGCGTGCGGTGGTGCTTACGCAATTTGTATTGTGAGTGTATTGAAAAGGAAAGACGTGAAGCTTCAGCAAAATAAGACGGCAATTCCCCTCAAAAATAACAGACTTCATTTTTCGTAATGATAAACGAAACTTACATTTTTAGAAAGGAAAAAGTCCGATCTCTCATTTTTACATTTACTAAAAATCACGAAAATGACTGGATGAGGCGCAATGAGCAATGAAAGTAGAAAGCACCGCCAAATTTTCCATTTCTGGCGATGTAACCGAAATCGCTCCGTCACAGGGGAAACAATCGCTGTTCGCGGGCTCGCACTCAAAGGGTTAATGCCTCCCTTAAACAAACATTAGTATCTTTTGTTCAGGAAATAACTTAAGGTTAATATTTCGAAATCACACTCACCTCCAGCTAAGCAACACCAAGTCGTTAGCCTGTGCAAACAACTAAATTATACACAACAGACTGTACTATGAAAATGCATGGATTTTCTGTTGTATTCGATATCTGGTCTTCTTCCCCATGCCTTCCGATTCTTCCCAGTTAATATCTTTATTTGCTCTCTAAAGGATTGAAATAGACTACATGTTACGTGGTCCGACTTCTCCGTTCTAACCCTTTTTTTTGTTTTCTGCACATGCACCTTGTTCCTTAAAATCTGTCTTGTTTGTTCTATTGCTCAACATGATATGCGCTCGTACATAATTAAATGGACAGTTCTCGGCGTGTTTTCAGATTTGTCAGAGTTTGTTCCCGGAGAGTCTTTGGACGCGCGGGTTCATTCGCCTGTGTCAAGTCTTTGTATCTTCTTTGCGAGGGCTAGTTCAGTGTACGATCGTTTATACGGCTGGTTGTTAAGTCGGACAAGCCTGAGGCTTTTTCGAACTGGCAAATGCAGACTCACGTATGCGGAAAGAGCCTCGGTAGGGAAGAGCCTGGGATCTGCGCGTCTGGGGGTTCCTCTGGAAACAGGCATGTGCCAGATATGATGGACGGTAACGATGGTCTAGTACTTAATTTTCACTGAGAGCTTTCCTAAGATTCCCTTTTCCCCTCTCAGTTAAATCAAGCAATTTTAAATAGTTTGTCTTATTCTCAAACTTTAATGTACTTTGTAAAATTATTTCGTTTCGTAGATACTTATCAGTATTCGTTATCATTTTGGATGTTTAAGTTGAAAAATAAGTCAAATCAAATCAAATTAAATAAACTCCTAAAAACGGAGTCATGAATAAAAAGCTTGAAAAACGCTGATCTAGTAGACAAGGAACTCATGCGCCCCTCCTCCCCCCAAAAAAATGAAAGAGCACACTCTATGCCAGTCCCCTCCATAGCCTCATCTCCAACCTGTTAATCAACTGTTTCTCTGCTTCCCAAGCTTCATAGCCATGTATGGCAATGTTCTAAGCCTAATAAGGCCGGGGGGGGGGGGTATAATGCCCCCCTGTCGATTTTCTGCCGCTGCATCAAAACCCCTGACACTTTGGCGCTGAAATTTCACGAGTTTTTTTTCCTCATGTCTCCCGCACATCAAAATATGTAATTTTTCACAAATGTGCATCTTGTCATAAAAACGTTAATAAAAATTAAAGAAATACATATAAAAGAAAATAAACATTACCATCTTATTCAATCTGCATCTAATATACGAGATCTTATGGGAGGGGGGGCATAATGCCCCCCCGGCTGTATTAAGACCTCAAATAGCCCGGCCTTTTAAGGGTTAAACCAGGCATATAACAAATTTATATAGAGACCCGGCCATGAAGTGCGAAAATCACAAATCTGTGGAAGGATGGTCGGTCGTCCAACCCAAAGAAATACCCCTTAGATGTCACTCAAAAAGATCACGGACTGATCCTTAAAGGATACACAGGCTCAACAGAAAACTGAGGAACAACTTAAACAGGTATACTATCAGGTTCACCCGACGTTTGAACTGGTACTGTAAACCGCATATGGGGATTTCCAAGGATAGACATGAAAGAAGATTGATGAGGATTTCATGCAGCACGGGAAGTAAGCGAATGAGAGAGAGGATGACAAAATACAAGTAAGATAAAGAATAGCACATGAACAGAACACGACCTTACGAGTTATTTTTAGATTCGTCACTTTTCCTCCTGTATATTAGTAACAAACCCAAATATAATTGCTTCGATCTTCATGTTCACTACTTTTGTTTCTAAAATGTCCGCCCTAATCATGCAATGAATAAATGCGCCAGTAAAACCACAACCTACATGAACCTCACTCCAGGACATTCAAAAGGGGATACGTCGTGCCAAATATCAAGGTAAATCAAGATAAAATAACTATTATTTTTCTTAAAGGTATTATGTCCCATTTGCAGGCCTAAAATATGAAAAGGTTAGATTCCAACGGCATTTGAAAAACAATTTTAGAACTTTCATCAAAACGAAAGGGCTTGAAAATGGCTTGACATTTTTTTAGTGGGAAAATAACGACCATTAGTTGTCGAATCGATCTAAGTGATTGCAATCACCTAGTATTAGTAATAGTCTGATTTTCAGACCCTTTAACTGAATGATCGTACGTTTTGTGCTGCACAAAGATTTGTAGAATTAATTTGGTAAGTGAGACAAAGTTAAAATGACGTCGAAAGTCCAATGAAGTTGATCACGAACGAAGGAAGGGGCTCACGCGATGATGATGCGGAGGCTTGGTGGCGGGACCGCGACTTCGTTGACGTGGCTGAAGAGCCGTGAAGAACACGATGTCGACGCGGACGCCCGTAATGGAGATAAAGCTCTCGGAAGAGAAGAGAAGAGAAGAAATGTGTGGCGCCCGAAGACGAAGCAGTGAGTCGCAGATGTAATTAATTAGAATTACTAGTGTGTGGGGTATCGTTAATGAAGATTGGAAAGCGTGTTCACTGATCACACAACACAACTCTATTTCTATTTTAGCTACGAGGAAACAAGGCTTCACATACACTAACATACATAATAAACTGTATTCCCTTTTCGTAATTTTATTGAGGTAAACATAAATACACCTGCAGGTGTATTCAGGCAAATAAATGAATCCGAAATGACATGAATGTGAAACGCGTATATTGCACTGAGATAAAATGATCATGTTCTAAATTAGATGGACATGAATAAATGCAGTTAATAAAGCTTACGACAATGTAGAAATGACGTCGAAAGTCCAATGAAGACGGATGAAGAACGAAGGAAGGGGCTCACGTGATGTCGACGTGGAAGCTTGTGATGAAGATGAAGCTCTCAGACGAGAAGAGAAGAGAAGTAATGTGAGGCAAAGACGGAGCAGTGAGTCGCTGATGTCGGATGTCGGATGAGCCGAACTTTGATGTGAAGTTCATCAGAGGTGCGGTGAGTCGAACTCGTTGAAGAAAGTTCAGGCGAGCTACGTTGAGTCAGGCTCGTGAGGGTGAAAAAAACTACCGGAGCGAAGAGACTGGCAGCTCCCAGTGGAGAATCAAATTACGTGTCGGTCGTGATCATATCGTTCTACTGGAAGGCTGCCATCCCTGCCATCCCGCTGGAGACGGTAGAGAAAAAGTTGATGCAAGCGGTGCACGAGGCACGGAAGATTCTCGAGTGCAGAGATATGATTACGGAGACGTGTTGACTCTACTGAAGATGGATGCAGGAGTTGTTGACTCGACTGTGGTGCTAGCAGGAGTTAAGAAACCTTTGGTGTTGAAATTACGCGGGGTGGAAAAACGATGCGTGATTGGAAGGATAAATACACGTGGTCCAATTTAATGAAGACTAATAAGTCGCGTAAAGGGAAATTATTGGGAACATGAATGTGTACAATAAAAGTGCAAATGTATGAGACGCTACAGATTCAGTCAGTTTAATTTTGGCCATCACACGTAGTGGGTAATTGATGTAGACAAATGCTCATGTACCTGTCATAGCTCTTTTTATGTATGTAATTACTAAAGAAAAAAAGATGTCAGTAAGTAACTTAATAGTGTGTGACAGTGAAATATAGAAGGTAAACGTGTTTCCTTTTACAATTTGAAAACTAGGACACTGCTAATGTTTAAATTTCACAGATAGGACATGCATGCCATATTCATAATTCCTGCCAATTTCTACATAATTTGATGTTGGCTGCAAATGGGACATAGTATCTTTAATATATAACCTCACCCTCGAAAATATAATTAGTATTTAGGCCAGGTTGAGGTAAAACTTGAAAGTGGCAGTTATTTTTCATATTTTATTGGAATGGGAATTACCATTTGATGACGAATTAAATATATTAATATAACGTAAATAAGGTCCAGATATTTCTTGAGTTGCGATATAAAGGTGCATTGCATACAGTATGACGAACGTGTACGATTGCGCTTACGGGGTTGCGCACCACCGAGGCTGCACGTTTGGTTCAGGTTCTAAATACCAAGCATTCGTCGGATGTAAGAAACCAGGTGATTATTTTCACATAAATGTTTGAAATTCATAGGGATAGAGAAGGGACCGATTTGACTTTTGAAAAAGTGTGCTAAAATCTAATTTGAATCCCATGTGTCAACTATCTCATTATATACACGGTAACATTTTGAAATCAAACAAAAATTAATTCAAATTAATTATTTCACAATAAATTCTGCAAAAGAACGTATAATTCCACTAAATCATCAATGCAGAATTTATATATATATATATATATATGCATAATCTGTGTTAAGCGCAAGTGCTACGATTTGAACCACTACCTAGCGTTCCTAAGTCGTTAAAGAGCAGCTCCGAGCTTTTGCGTTTCAAAACGTTACCGACCACTGCTAAGATTGTAATACATCTGAGTAATGTATCAAGCATGTAGTCTTACTTATGATTGAATAGGACAACATATTAAACATAATGCTGGTATAATAAAGGTACGTCGATCTACTTTTAACTTTCCATAAGAGTCTAAAATAGTTGAGAACCTATGGGACATACTTTCGACTTGCCCTAAAAAAAATATATATACATTTCTGGGCACAGGGGACCTTCAAGGTACACCTGTGACGCAAAAAATGTTAGAGCTAACCCCAGATTGACTAGATTTCTTATTTGTATTTTAACAAGACGAGACGAATAAAATGCCTCTGCATACAGGTAAATTTATTATTGGTGATTATGTGTCGTTAAACATCTGACCTCACGGACTCGAATGCTTTATTTATCTCGTGGTTAAAAATATTTAAGCACGGCTAAGCCGATATCAATCTTTTATTTAATTGTCACAATAATAAGATATTTTTCATTTTTTAAAAACTTTTATCACCTTTTTTTTTTCCATCTAAAATCTAATCAGTTCATCTTTACATGCTAATTCATACGTTTTAGATGTTGGTTTGAATGGCTTCAATAGCTTTAAAGTTATTGCGGTTAATAAATATTTTTCTGGTATTTTCAAATATTTTTACAACCTCGTAACCTTTCATCATTGACCCCTTCAACCCTTGTTCCAATTAGTTTATCCTTGAAGCTCAAACATAGTCCATCCAAGTTTGGGTAAAATCCGTTAAATGATTCTCAATTATCGCGGTAACGAAAATCGGGAAAGAAGCATGAATAGACGGAAAATGAAAACATGATGCTTATGAAAACACCTTCAGTGACGGAGGCAAAAACATGTAAAAGAAGAGAAAAGAAAATACAAAGTTTTAGATTAGACATATATCAATAGAGATGAAACAAATGCAAGTTTGGTCATTCAAAGAAATCCCTACCATGTGTTCGCATGAAAACTGAAATATATTCAAAGTCAATTTTACTTATTATTTATTTTTAAAAGACCCTTTATCGTTGGTTATATCCTCTTTCAAATAAGTAACTTAATTTGAAACTCTTTTCATTAAAACAAAATCTATTCAAAAAGACAAACACTTAGTATATACACCACATTGCGACAGTCATCGCAGCGTCTATTTCCCTGTCAGTATTTATCTTAGGTAAACAAAACATGTCCATAAAAACCAATCAATATCATATTTTCCTTCTCTTCACGTTCAAGAAACACATGTATTAATTTGTCTTTTACTTGTAACTAGGTGAAGTATCTGGCGTCTACTATTCTAATTTGCAAAAATTATTTCTGATAGATCATATGTGGTAGAGCAATTTAAAATTACCGATGTTACCTTTGTTATGTAAATATTCCTTGTAAATTCGGGGGACAATACATGCCTCTTTGTAGTATATTTCCCGAAAAAATATGGTGATAAATGTTTGTTTAAAAGTTCAAGTTCATGTTTAAGTTTTATTTCGATTCAAATCCATAAAAACAAATGAAATACAGATTGTATACAATAAATAAAACAGTGTACATACACACAAACCAAAAGGAAACTTGTTTACAATTATCCGAGAATTATAAAAAGTTAATCAATATAAATGAATTAGGGAAACTGCCAATAAAACCGAAATGTTCTGTCAACGCAGTCCCTGAAACACACAAGTTACAACAATCTATGAGAGATATATTAATATACAAAACAGAATACAAAGCATAGTACACGTACTAAAAAGCATATGTTATTATTAATTTTAAAATAAAAGAAGTATTTTTTGAATTTTGTATTTAAAAAAGTCAAAGAAAATAGAATCACGGATATCTCTGGGAAGAGAATTCCAAATTTTCGGAAGAGATATCAGATCGTAAAAGCGTAGAGAACATTCTTCCAAATCTAAAATGAGGGATTTCCATGGGAGTGAATGTGAAGAATCTCCGCCTTTAAAATCAGTGAACCATATATGGAATAGGTTTCCTCAGCTAAGTATTATATAATCAAAAATATTGCTTGTTTCAAGCTGTACTAACAGAAGGATGGGGGAGGGGGGGGGTGCGACACCCCCACCTGTCAGGAATTTGTCAGTCAATTTGCGCTGCTGTCGGGAAAAAAATGAGAAAAAGGGGAGGGGGAAAAAGAGAGGGAAAGGGAAAGAAAAGAAAACAAAGAAAGGATACAAAAAAAAGAAAAGCGAAGAAAAAAAGAGAAAGAAGAACAAAAGGAATGAGAGGTAAAAGGAAAAGAAAGAAAGGGAGAAAAGGAAAGAAAAAGAAGGGAAAAAAAAGAGGAAAGGGAAACAAAAGAAACGGGGGATGAAAGAGAGGAAAGAGAGAGAGAAAGGGGGATATTAAGTGGAGTCGCCACGTCGATGGAGAAAGAAAAATACGCATAGATTTTTTTTTTCTATGTATCCTCTTTCGAGGGACTTTATTTGTTCATATCATAAAATAACAGCTATTTACAACAGTGTTTAAATACAAAATTCATGCAATTGTAACATATCATACATAATACAGAACATGAAACTAATGTGACATAATCACTAACTAAAATAATGAAAACATTTTTGTAACTTTTGTAACTTCGTTTGTATCGAATTTCTTTTGATTACATTTCATATTGAGATAGGTGCGAATTTCCACCTTTAATTCTTTTATCCAATATACAGCATGTTTCCTGTGCTTTTCACTTCCAAAACATTCTCTAATATAGTTCCTATAGATAATAAACTGAGCGAAGTTTAAAATAAGATTGACAAGATTCATTTCTCTTCTCTCTATTTCATAACCTATTAAAAGAATTTCTTCGTTCAAAAGGATTTTAAAATTAAACAAAGTATCAATTAATTTGGATACAATCTTCCAAAAAAGCGAAACCTTCTTGCAAGCCAGGAGAAGGTGGTTAGTTGTGTCTGGAATCTTACATATATCACATAGATTATTATTTTTAATCTTCCATTTACATAAATTGTCTTTACTGGGCAATATTCTATGAAGATATTTAAAATTAAACTGCTTAATTCTGTTGTCATTTATAAAGTAAAATTTATAATGGAGCAACGTTTTCCAGTTAAACTCATTGGGTAAATCAAAATAAGCGTTCCAAAAATAAATGCACGGCAGATTCTGTCTATTTTTTACTAACATCAAATTATAATAGTGTTTGGCTTTCATGACCGCTACATCAATGGAGTCACCTGTTACTATTTCTATTGTACTGGATTCCACTGCAGACGGTGGACTATTTACATATTGTAACCTATTACGTAATTTCTGCAACCAAAAATTCGGGAATGCACTTTTTAACTTTGCCAATTTGAAGGCGGAAAGTAATTCATTTTCTTGAAAATTAATACAAATAGAATCAACTTCTTTCCAGATACCGTTAACTAAGACTTGTTTCACTTTAAAAATATTGTTTCTCATCCAGTTTGGAAAATACAATAACTCATTCATAGCTTTAATATTGCTATTATACCAAATCATTTCATTTTCAATATCTGTTACTTTAAACATATCAATATATTTTAAATCAGCCCAAGAACAAAACATGTCAACATAAAAGTTAGGCAACTGTTTTTTTCTACAAATACGATACATATCGCTCTTTTTGCAATTAAAATGCAAACAAAGTGGCAAATCCCCAATTTTCTTGATCCAATATTTAAACAAAATTTTCCAAGCACTTTGTTCATCTCTTAAATATTTATGAATCCATGAAAGACGGAGTGACCGGCATTTTGACTCTAAGTCGATCATTCCCAACCCCCCTTCTACTTCAGGATTGTGACAGATGTTTCGTTTCACCTTTTCTGTTTTAGAATTCCATAAAAATGTGTAAGCCAGTTTATTTATACGTTTAATTATTTTAGAAGGGATCGGAACTGCCGTGGCATTATGTACTATCTGAGACATAACTAAATGTTTAATCACAACAACTTTTCCGTACAATGTAAGTTTTCTCATTTTCCATAAATCCAAGGTATTCTTTATTTTCTCTACTTTACTTTCCCAGTTTAAATTTTGAACGTCAAAAGAATTTTTACCTACATAAATACCAAGACATTTTATAGGGTCTTCAGTGAAATGTAAATCTTCAACTTCATCGTCATTTATATTAAGTTTCATAAGATTTGATTTGGTCCAGTTAATTTTTGGTCCCGCATGTGCTCCAAACAGTTCTACTTCTTTCATTATTTCTTTAACAAATTTTACAGATCTAGTAATAATCGTCGTATCGTCTGCATATTGAACGATACGTATATCTTTAAAATCAGCTTGATCTTCATTGAAGTCTGGGACTTGGATTCCCTCTATTTTGGCGTTTTGTTTAATTCTTTTCCCTAAAACCTCTGCAATTATTATAAATAAAAGTGGAGAAAGTGGGCAACCTTGCCTAACGCCTCTTTCTATTGCAAATTTGTCGGATATCCAACCAAAATTTAAGACACGACCATGAGCACCATTATATAACGTTTCAATCCATCTTAAAAACGAATCTTTAAATTTAAGTTCCCGTAACAAGGACAATAAAAAAACATGACCAATGGTATCGAACGCCTTTTTAAAATCTAAGAACATCATAACAACTGGTTTGTTTGCAAAAAGACAATAATCAATAGTATCCTGAATTAGTCTGGTACATTCAGATGCAGAGCGGTTTTTTAAAAAACCAGCCTGATCCTGTGATACAAGTTTATATATAACTTTCTGTAATCGTATTGAAAGAATGCGAGCTGCAAGTTTATAATCAATGTTTAACAGCGAAATAGGTCGCCAATTATCTAAAACATTTTTGTTACCTTTCTTATATAATAGAGTAAGGATAGCTTGACTTTGTGTGCACGACAATTGTTGTTTGTCGTAACCCTCATTCAGACTGTCAATTACCATATGTTTGATATCCCCCCAGAAGCATTTATAAAATTCAACACTGAGTCCATCGCTTCCAGGTGATTTGTTCATCTTCATTGACTTCAATGCTTCCCAGCATTCATTCTCTGTGATTTTTCCCTCACATAAATTTGCATCTTCTTCATTCAAAACATTTAAGTTGATATCAGATACGTATTCTTTAAATCCAGCCTCGGTATTATTTCCCTTATAGAGTTTACAATAAAATTCTCGTATACCTGTCAAAATTTTCTGTTCATCTTTGATAATTTTTCCGTTACTTTCAAGACAATCTATTTCTTTTTTTTTTCCTTTAGCTTTTTCAAGCTGAAGAAAATATCTTGTTGACTTTTCACCAAATTCAAGCCACCTTGCCCGAGATCTCACAAATGCACCTTTGCACTGATATTCATACCACTTGTCTATCTTTTGTCTCAAACACTTCATTCTATCTATATTATATGCACATGAACCCTCATCTATTTTCTTACACAAGTTATCATATTCACTTTCCATATTAGCAATATATTTCTTTTTTCTTGTATTAACATCAACTGTATATTTTGTACTAAATTCTTTAATTTTAATTTTACACATTTCCCACCTTAGCTGTTTATCAAATTGACTAAATTCAATATTAACCTTACGAATAATACGTTTAACATTTTGTTTAAACACTTCATCCTTCAGGATAGAATTATTCAGTTTCCAGCAACCCTTTCCCCTACTTTGTGCTAATATTTTAAGTTTCATGGATACCCCGTTATGATCGCATTTCAACACTGGTTTTATGTCGATTGAATAAATATATGAAAAATGCTCTTTCGACATGAGCCAATAATCTAGTCTTGAGTAAATGTTTAGTGACAGCTGCCTCCACGTAAACTGTTTCCTCTCTGGAAACATTTTTCTCCACACATCTACTAAGTTATTATTTTTCCGAAATTTAACAAAATTCTGTTTTGGTAAATATGCATATGAGACTCCACTTGTGTCTAGTTTTTTGTTTTGTACACAATTCCAGTCTCCACCTGCGATCATAACGTCGTTTAGTTTTCTAATCTTTTTCACCCATATACATAAAGATGAATAGAAATGTTCTTTCAGTGTGTTTTTTGCTGGAGCATACACATTTATACATAAATACATTCGATCTTGATACGAAAATCTCAGTGCAATAGCCCTACCATCACCTTTGAAATGTTTGTCGATGACCGTAATAGGGAGACTTTCCTTGACTAAAATTGCTACACCTTTGGAATGGTTTGTACCATGATCGAACAAACAAAATCCTTTCCATTCTTTAGATACTATATTTTCTATGTTTCTTGACAAAAAGGTCTCTTGCAAAAATGCTATGTCGCACTTTTGGCGATGGAGCCAAAGGAATATTTTCTTTCGCTTCATCACTTCACGTATCCCTCGTACATTTAACGTAAAAAAGTGAACATTGTTATCAATTTTATTTTTTACAGTTTCACAGTTGCTTTGTCCTTCGTTCATGTTGCTTCAGTATCAATTTTTCTGATTTTTGTTTGTAGTCACATTGTACTAGTATTTATTTCTTTTTCTTTGGTGATTTCTTCTTTCGTTTCAGAGGTATTCTTCCTTTAGTGGTCGAAGTTTTCGGGGGAGACTCAGGTGACAGAGATGAGTCTTCCTCACCACTTTCGCTCTGTTGGTCATCGCTGACTGTTTCTTGCGCGTGCTTGATTTCATCGCGAGTCTTGCTTTGCGGTTTCGCGTAATGGATAGCTCCATCTGATGCGTAGGTGGAAGATGATTCAATGCGTGAGGCCGATCTTGTTCTTCTTGGTGATCGCAGATCCAAGACTTCGGCCGAGGCCGAGTCAGCATTGCTGTTCTGCGCTGGCCGATGTACAAGCTTAGAAACGAAGTCCGCTAGACGAGTTTGCCTTATCTTGTTCGTGTTGGGTTGTTGGGTGTTTTCATCCTGCGTCGTGCTGTCTTCGAGTGCGGTATGCGAAGAAGCGTCAGGCGTTGCTAGGTTGCTGCGCAACGCCTGTCGGTTTTCCGGACATTCATTTCTCATATGCCCAGACTGTCTACAAACTTGGCATTTCACCTCGATACGCATAGATAGTTATTTTGCTGTGTCGGGTTCACCGTGTCGGTATTCTTGATCAACCCCCGTGTACTATAACAATGCAGAAGTTTGAAGTCGGGAAGATGTATTATTTCGGTCGGCCGCCAATTTTTCTCCCCTACGAACTGTAACTTTTTATCGGACAAAGAAACATTTTTGAAAATTCATACAATGATCAAGAGTCGGTACAATGAAGCGTCTTCTGTCTCTATAATAATTTATTGAAACGTGAAAGCTTCCGCGCTTCGCGCAGGAGGGGGGGGGGGGAGATACTGAATTCAGACAAGGATTAAGAGTCGAAAAAAAAGAAAAAGATCCTGTTCTTTCTCTAATAATTTAATGAAACGTCAAAACTTCCGCGCTTTGCGCGGGAGGGGGGGGGGGGGAACTGAATTCAGAAAAGGATTAAGAATATAATTTATTGAAACGTCACACCTTATGCGTTTCGCACGGGAGGGGAAACTGAATTCAGACGAGGATTGAGGGTACAGAACGGTACAACAAATCGTCTTCTTTCTCTAATGATTTAATGTAACGTCAAAGCTTCTGCACTTTGCGCGGGAGGGGGCAACTGAATTCAGACTAGAATTAAGAGTAATAATTTAATGAAACGTTAAAGAGGGGGAAAACTGAATTCAGACAAAACAATACAACGAATCGTATTATTTCTCTAATAATTTAATGAATCGTCAAAGCTTCCGCGCTTCGCGCGGGAGGTGGGATACTGAATTCAGACTAGGATTAAAAAATCGAGAACGGTATAACAAATCGTCTTCTTTCTCCAATAATTTAATGAAATGGCAAGGGGGAAACTGAATCCAGACAAGGATTACGAGTCGATAACAGTTCAACGGATTGTCTTCTTTCTCTTATAATTTAATGAAACGTCAAAGCTTCCGCGTGGGGAAACTGAATTCAGACAACGATTAAGAGTCGAAAATAGTCCAACAAATCGTCTTCTTTCCCTAATTTGATTTATTAAAACGTCAAACCCTACGCGCGTGAGGGAGGGAGAAATTGAACGCAGACGAGAATTAAAAGTAGAGAACGGTACAACGAAACGTCAAAGTTTTTAAGCATCGGCGGGAGGGGGGGGGGGGGACTGAAGAATAATGTAGCTCCTTGCCCCGGGTTTATAGGGTTAAATTTGTAGACATTGGGACTTTCGCATTAATATATCTGTCTGTAATTGGTGGCTAGTTTTGTCGGTAATCGGCGGCCTCTACACCCCCACTGAAAAATGTCTAGCAACGCCCCTGTTCGGGAGGTGACCTTTGAACAACAGTGCCTTGTTTCGGTTCCTATACGATTTACAAAGTTATGTGTCTGCACAATCTGGCATTGAATTTGAAGAACGTGTACACGTCATTGAATAGGAGAATTAAACATTTCTTCATATGGAGGTTCTTCAGAAATTGGTACTAGATGTGTGCATTACATAAGTAATTTTATATCAATTGATGAAAGAAGGAATTAAAACTTTATCAGCAAACTCTGATCATGATACATTACATAAAGCATCAGTAAAAGTAATTCAAAGTTTTAGTATGGGGTCTCAACTTTGGTTCAAATAAAAATATTGGATGCATATGCATCATTTTCTAAAATGATTACGTAAACACGCTTCACATTCTGTATGTTACAACGCAGATATCACTAAGTACACGCAGAACCTTTGTCGCGTGCAGTTTTTTAATACTTATAGAAACCGCGCAAGTTTTTTTTGCAATTGTTTTCCACGGAATATCTGAATGTTAAAGCACCATAACAAAATGATATCAAACGGAAGTTGAGCGAAGCCCGCTCGACATAACGACGGGCGCCGTTCCAGTTTCCGTCGACGACCAATATGTCTGTCAATGCCCTCCCTAGGTTCCATGACACATGCTCCGCCGACGATTGCTCCTCCGACATTTACTCCGCAAAACGCGACAATTGCTCCGCGACATTTGCTCCGCGACATTTGCTCCGACGTCAAATGCTCCGCCGACAGGTGCTCCGCCGACAGTTGCTCCGCCGACAGTTGCTCCGCCGACAATTGCTCCGCCGACAGATGCTCCGCCGACAATTGCTCCGCCGACAATTGCTCCGCCGACAATTGCTCCGCCGTCAATTGCTCCGCAAAACGCGACAATTGCTCCGCCGACATTTGCTCCGCCTGAAGCGACACTTGCTCCGCCGACATTTGCTCCGCCGACATTTGCTCCGCCGACAATTGCTCCGCCGACAATTGCTCCGCCTGAAGCGACAATTGCTCCGGTGACATTTGCTCCGCCGATAATTGCTCCGCCGACAATTCCTCCGCCGACATTTGCTCCGCTCAAAAATTGCCCCGTAAAATACAAAGGCTACTACGACAATTGTTGCTCCTCCAAAAGTATCCCCTTAAAAGACAATGCTCCGCCAACAATAAAATTGCTCTCCGATCCAAAAGTGCGGCCTCTTGGAAGATATGAATGCTCCTCTGGTAATTAGTGTAATAAATGCTAAGCCGTTTTTTGCTATTCCCCATGTTTGATTAAAAAGAGAAAATCAAGTTATAGCTCCTTATGCAAGTATTCCGGCGAAAGATAATTACTCCGCTCAAAATCTGTTTCATGTATTACTCATTTGCTGATCCAAAGCTCAAGGCTATCTCTCTCTCTTTCTCTCTTGCTCCTCCTTTTCCTTTTTACACCCTTTTCTTGTCTTCTTGGCTCTTTTCTTTCCTCTCATGCTATTGGCCTTTTTTTTCTTCAA
Source organism: Strongylocentrotus purpuratus (assembly GCF_000002235.5). NCBI lineage: Eukaryota > Metazoa > Echinodermata > Echinoidea > Camarodonta > Strongylocentrotidae > Strongylocentrotus > Strongylocentrotus purpuratus. The sequence goes on from NW_022145602.1 coordinate 24,352,853, forward strand.
TTTCATCACTTCTTCTCTTCTCCCCCTCTCGAGTTCTATTTCTCTCGTGAAATTGTAACGTAATGTAGTACATTCTTGTTTAGAATAGTATTTTCAATAATATCCAGTCCGTTTTCTATAGGTTTCTTTCCTTCAGTTAAGTGTATGTAGCTTTACTATTAGTGTGTAAAACACCCCGTCCATTCGAGTACTTTGTTTTCACTGACATTAAGGGACTCACGGAGCCACCGGAAGAAGAGCAATTGGCTTATTAAGAAGAACTAACATTAAACTGCAAGAGAATGATTTGTATAAATGGAAATAAGCAGAAAGGCTACCATCTAATTTTCCCGTCTGAATGGGTTCTCTTCTCTACGTATAAGTGCCCTTCAAAGCCTATTTTGATCCCTCCTCTGTTGTTTTCTAGAACTTCCATGATGAACTAGTACATTGTAGTAAGATGCATGTGCTTGCTTGCATTGGGGTTATTTCAGGTCTTACATATTGACGAGCTGTTTGAAATTAACTAGGAGGTATGCGCGTATTGGGGAATGTGGCTTCCTGCTCTACTTTTTTTTAAAAACTTCCCACGACATGTAATGAGTGTTTAGTGTACATTATATGGGACGTACAGTGATAGATGGAAAGTCATTTCAGTATATTCGAAATGACTTTTAGGCCCGGCCCCCCCACTCAGAGGTCGGAATGACCGCATGCGTGTTGCCAAAATGTCCGGTAAAGGGGTACTTTGCGTGCGACAAAGTCCGGCCCGAGAATTGTAAAAAAGGGGTCTATTTGAATTTTCACCGGGAGATTTCTTTAAAAAGGGGTGTTTTTCTTTTTTTCTCTCATCTCTTTGGACTCATGAGAAATTATTCCGAATTTAGGGGGGTACATTGAGCATTTTTCCTGATTTAGGGGGGTCTCCAAGGCAGGAAAAGCTCGCGAAAAGCCCGCGAAAGGGGGGTTCGGAAATGTTGGCAGTCCTCAGATAGGGGGTGCTTTCAAAAAGAGGGTACGAGCATATGCGTACCCTAAATAACACTGAGTGGGGGGACCGGGCTTTTAGGTAACTCCTTTTTCCTCCCACTTCATCAACATTCATTCATTTCATTTCATTTACATTATTTCATGAAATGCATTCAGAAAATGAAGAAAAAAAAAAGAAAGAAACGAAAATAACCCGTGTAAAAAAAATATTGTCGGCGAAGCATTTGTCGTAGTACTAGTAGCATTTGTAGTTTATGGGACACTTTTTGGGCGGAGCAAATGTCACAGGAGCAATTGTCGCTTCAGGCGGAGCAATTGTCGGCGGAGCAATTGTCGGCGGAGCAAATGTCGGCGGAGCAATTGTCGCTTCAGGCGGAGCAATTATCGGCGGAGCAAATGTCGGCGGAGCAAATGTCGGCGGAGCAATTGTCGCTTCAGGCGGAGCAATTGTCGGCGGAGCAAATGTCGGCGGAGCAAGTGTCGCTTCAGGCGGAGCAAATGTCGGCGGAACAATTGTCGCGTTTTGCGGAGCAGTTGACGGCGGAGCAATTGTCGGCGGAGCAATTGTCGGCGGAGCATCTGTCGGCGGAGCAATTGTCGGCGGAGCAACTGTCGGCGGAGCAACTGTCGGCGGAGCATTTGACGTCGGAGCAAATGTCGCGGAGCAAATGTCGCGGATTAAATGTCGCGGAGCAATTGTCGCGTTCTGCGGAGTAAATGTCGGCGGAGTAATCGTCGGCGGAGCATGTGTCGGGTTACCCCTCCCTACACAGCCGGACGGGCTTCGCACGACGTTCTGGCAGGTGCCTCGAATATTATGTATCACACTTAAAAAGTTGTACACATCATATCTCTAAGGTCTGAGCAAACAGCACATCATATCTACTAAGTAATGAGCGATCTGTCATTCCTTCCCCCTCAATATGCGCATATAGGCAAATGTAACCGAACAAATTTAGTTCCATGCACAACGTTAACACAGATTTGTTGTTATTGTTACAATTTATGAACAGCTTGGATTGATGTGTAAATCATTGAAATTATAATCAGTATATAATGCGTAAACGATTCTTCTCTAGCTTCCGCAAACCAACCGGAAATGTTAGTTGTGTTCAGTAAGACGAAATTACTCACCGTTTTTTGCAAAATTTGTGCGTGAGATTTTGTTTTGGTGGATCTGGGACGCAAAAAAACCCAACGTAGCGCGACCCTTGTCCATACATATATATATATATATATATTAGAAAGCTTAGACAGATACCGAGATGTGATTGGTCCAGAGCTCGTCACGTGATATCAATTGTGAGGATCCAAATTGTTATATTTTCCTGGCCGGTCACTTTTCGGTGTTATATTAACCAGCTGGTGAAATGAATATATTTTTAATCAATGCATGTCGCCCTCTTGACGACTGTATGTCACCAATTACACACATTACACCATTACCGATCAAGAGTCCTTGAAATTATTTTTTCCACATTTTCTTTTCTTCCCCAAAAATGCTTTTTTGGGTAAGAATTTTTTTTTTCGATTTTTTTTTTCTTTTTTTTCCCCCAATTTTTTTGTAAGGTTTTTTTTTCTTTCTTGAACTATCTCGACAGATTATTTTTCCGTAATTTCCGAATAAAAAGGGGGAAAAAAATTTCGGGCAATTTTTTGTTGGACCCCCCCCCCCCCCATAAAAAAGGGCTATCTAATATAACAGTTATTGACTGGCAGGGGGTATATAACATTCTTTGGACCTGAAGGGAGTTATATTTCCCCTCGGGAAAATATAACCACTTGGGAAATATAACTCCCTTCAGCGGTCCAAATAATGTTATATTACACCCCCTGCCAGTCAATAACTGTATAATATATATATATATACATATATATATATATATATAGCTCCACAAAACAAATCTGCCACAAATGTATAAACATGTGAGAGGAACAGATGACACGGTACTCCCTTGTATTACATTTAAAGCGGCATTTATTTGTTACCTATGAAATGAGCCCTTAAAGTTAAAGGTACTATGTCCCATTTGCAGGTCAAAAATGTAAAGGTTAAATCCCAACGACATTTGAAAGATAATACCAAATTAGAACTTCCCTAAAAAAGGGGCTTGAAAATGTCCTTAAGTGAAAGAATAACGACTATTAGTTGTCGAATTAATTGCTACCAAATCAGTTAGTAATAGTCTGATTTTCAGACCCTTGTACCGAATGGTTGTACGTTTTTTGCTGCGCAAAGATTCAATCAGTTTATTTTTTGCCATTACAAGAAGTTGATTATTGATCTAGACAATTGCTCATGTACACTTTACAGCTAATTATATGTATGTTATTACAAAAAACAAAAAAAAAACAGTCAGTCACTCAAAAGTGTCTGACAGTGAAGTCTAGCCAAAAAACGGTTTTCCTTGCATAATTTGGATATTAGGACACTGCTAACGTTTACATACATGACATATTCATAATTCCTGCAAAGTTCTACAGAATTTGATGTTGGCTGCAAAAGGGACATATTGTCTTTAAAGGGTCAAAATTATTTTTTCTAATTTTTGGCAAGCGTCTCGTTTGAATGAAATATTGCTTCAAACCATTGGCAAATATTTTTTTTTCTTTGAAAGGGGTTAGATTTTAATTTTAGACCATACCTAGAAAATCATTTTTTTTCTTTTCCCATATAGCAATACTTTTTATGCAAAACAATTTGTCCTGAAATACTACCATACCATGTGGATGTAAAATGAGTATGACAAGCAACTGCCTGCCTGTAAATTCTTTTTTTTCCAAAAAAAAATTGACCTGGATCTAACCCATTTTGCAAACAAAATAAATCTTAACCCTTGAGATCTCGACGAGACAACATCATAAATGCCCAAGATGAAGAAGATTTATTGCTTGCATTTTTGCTGGGTGCATACATCCAGTCTTTGCGTCAGCAAAAAGAAGGCCAGCAGCAGTTGCAGAGAGGGAAGGCAAGAGTGAAGCAGTCAGGAAGAAGGCGGATGAGAAGGCCAAGAAGGCCAAGGATCTTCAGGCTGCTCCTGCCCCTGTACTGGTGGGCGGTGGTGCAGGACTGAGAGCTGGGGGGGGGGGGGTGGGGGGGGGGGGGGCTTCATACGTGTTAGCTTCTACGGAGGCCTAGCTTGGCCTCCTTTTTTAAAAGCTTGGTCTTCTCTCTCCGTATCTTAGATGCAGTAATGTGTCGTCGATTGCTCAGAACCGAATAAAGATCCCTGTCGGGACCGGATATAATTTTCTCCGTCCCAGACATGGCGCGCCGTGACAGACCGTAGTAGAACGCAACGCGTTGTAGCGCGCCAGGCTTAAAAGCGTTACCCGCCGAAACGCACCATGATTGAACGTGACGTGATGGCTACCATCCACCCTATCTTGCCGTGAGAACCGTGACATAACGTGGCAGAACGAGACAAAACGCGCAGCAGCCGTGAAGCAACCTTGACTAAACGTGCACTTAAGGCGGCAGAACGTGACAAAACTTGAAAAAACCTTGAGATGCCGGGAATACATAGGGTTTTCGTCCCACAACGAACCGCCTCCAAGTTTCGTTACGGCCTATTATGTATTGTCACGTTTTGTTGCGTTCACCCCGTTTTACTACGGCCCACTAGGTTTCTCATTAGAGGCTTTTCGTTTGTGTGGACACGGACGGCGTTCCCGTCCTCTAACGATGCGAACTGGTGTCAGACACCCGTCCCCTAACGATGCGAATCGGCGTCCGACACCCGTCCTGTTCACTACCTTATAACCCATTTCGTTTTCGACGCCCGTTCTCAACACGATGACGTAATGCGGGGGGGGGGGGGGGGCACGCGCTTATTCAATTCCTTCTTCTTTCAATTTTTTTGTTATTGTTAGTTATTATTCTATTAGTTTCTTTCTCTATTTTCCTTATGTTATTCTTTGTTTTTCCTTCTTTCATGTTCTCTTCTATCTTTCCATTGTCTATTCTTTATCATTTTGTTTTTCTATTATTTCATCTTCTCTTCTATCTATCCATGTTCTTCTATTTTTTAATCATTTTCTCTTTCTGTCTTTCCTTATGTTTTTCTTTGTTTCTTCCTTCTATCATCTTCTCTTATGTTATTCTTTGTTTCTTTCTTCTATCATCTTCTCTTAAGTTATTTTTGTTTTTATTATTCTAACACTTTCATTTCCTGCCTTTCCTTATGTTATCCTTTGTTTCTTCCTTCTATATCCTTCTATTACGTTATTTTTTGTTTTTATCATTTATATTAATTTCTCTTTCTGTTTTCACTTTCTGACTTACGCTGCGCTTTGGCAAGATGACGTCATTTAGACGACGGAGCACTAGTTTTCTGACGATCCTCAAATTACCGATGAACAGGTTTGCAAATTTGGCGTGACGACGCCAGACGACCCAACGCATGCGCACATTGGCGAAATGACGTCACATCTTTGACGTCGACTATGTGGACGTGAAAAACGAAAACCCCCTATTGCACCGTGAATGCCGTGGCAATTTTTTTTGACAGTTTAAAAATCTGGCCCGGCATCCACGGGATTCACGGTTTCCGTGACGGGTCGTGGGAGGGAAAGGGGATGCTGTCCCAGAGGCTCCAAGGTACACTACGGTTCGGCCTGCGGTCTTCCACGGATGCAAGTACGTTTCCTGCCGGCCCGTCACGTTCTGATGGGGTCCCTCACGTTTCAAACGTTTTGATTAAGGTGTGACATGTTTTTTACGTTCTGTCAAGTCTTTCTACGGATTAGACGTGGACGCCACGAAGCTTTGAAGCACAATTATGCCCACGGTATGAAAAAGGCCTCCCAAGCAGTAACGAAATTGTATTATGAGACCAGCGAATCCTGTCAGTCCCCCGTAACACCGTAGTACAACGCAACGCGCCTTAGCGCGACCGGCGCGTAAACCGTCCCATTACGGACTGCCTCCACGTTTTGTTACGGCTTATTACGTACTGTCACATTTTGTTGCGTTCACCCCGTTTTACTACGGCCTACTAGGTTTCCCATTCACACCGTGCTCGCCATTCCTTATTCCCGGTCAACTTCAACGATTCAAGCTTTGCAAATCAAGACATTCAAGTGAAGCCCCCATCACACCAAACTAGTTTTCACTACGTTCTATAAGATGTTGCCAAACGTGTTCAAACTGTGCGCGAACGGAGTGAACGTAGAAGCAACTGTTTACGATCTGTTTAAGAACCCTATGGACGGGCTCGGACTGGCTTGGACGGAAAGGGTGCTCTAAAACTTTGAGCCTGTTCAAAATTGTCCCCGTCCTGCAATAAGACGGACCGACAACGTACTTAAAACGAGATGGACGTACAACGAACGAAATTGCCGTACTTCAGTTCTACTAGGAACGTGTTACGAACTAGTGAGAATGCTTTGGACGTATTGGAAACGAAGTAGAACTAGTTAATAACGGGTATCAACTGACTACAGACTGACTTGAACTGCCTGGAAACGGCAAATTTACCCGATCTGAACTTGATATGAACTGACTGTGGACGGGGTACAGACGAGATGGACGTATCGAGGACTATTTATGAACGATCTAGGATAGTAATATAGCAATTGTTAACACATTCTACCCCGACCATTACCCGTTTTTTACGATTTTTAGGACGGTTCCAGAACGTAGTGAGAACTAGTTTGGTGTGATGGGGCTTAGCTGCTGCTAATTGATGCTCGAACACAGCACGTTGTAACACGTTCCAAGAAGGATCGAAGTACGGCAATTCCGTTCATAGTACGGCAATCGGTCCGTTCGTAGAACGTCCTCCTCGTTTTAAGTACATTGCACTCGTCTAACTGCAGGACGGGGACTTTTTTGAACAGGCTCAAAGTTCTAGAGCACTCTCCCGTATAGCCAGTCTCAGGCCTTCCATGAAGTTTTTAAACAGATTGTAAACGGTTGATAAGGGGGGGGGGCTTGTGTGTTTTTTTTGTTACGGGGGGGGGGCGAAAATGCATTTTGCCTCCTCTTTTTCGTTTGGGGGCGACTGCCCCCTTCCGTGCCCCCGCTTGTGGCGCCTACGTTAAGGAATATACCAATGTCTAAACAATTTATATTCTCGCTTTGAGATTTCCCTTCGTAGGTTCCTCTTTTTTTCTACAGAAAGGGCCTTTTTTTGTAGGTGCCCCCTACTTTGTAAGACGCTCCGCCTCCTCTGTGCTAAAAATGTCCACTCATTATGCACATGGCCTAATTATTGGAAGACAAAAATTATAACTTTTTAGGTATTAGTGATTGACAACATCCATCATCGCGCAAATAACAGGAGGGTATTAATTATTCTCGATTATGTGCCCCTTTTTTCGACGAGCCTTATCAATATTCAGGCAAAGTGGAGGTCAAACTTCCAAGTGACAGTTATGACAATGTTTGCACAAGAATAAATATTTTCATTTAATCTAATGTTATCAACTTGAATATTGGTGACATTTTTAGTGGGATGTCATTGAATAACATACACATTTAGTATGAAATAAGTGTGGGACTGCGCTTACGGTTTCTACACTAACGAAGATGCATATTATAAACAGATAGCTGCAATTACCAAGCATACGTCAAATGTACAAATTCCATTACAAACAACTTTTTTCGTGTTATTGATAATATTCTTAGCAAGTCGAAATCACTCTCTTCCATTATTGACCTTAATTGACCTCACAGATGTTCGTTAAATCTAAAATTGATGCACGCGCGCATATGTAAATAAATACCAAACGTGGTTAAAAAGAACCTATTCTTCAGAATGGCTAGTTCACGATCTGATAATATATGAATTGACGATGCGATGTCATGTATCATGTTTGCTGTTACAATGCCACTTAGACGAACACATTTCAATTGGATTCAATTAAGTAATATTTGCTGCTGTTGTCTAAAATAATTGTCGTCTATCCCTACTCTGATGTCTTACATATTTAATTATGTTATAGCAAAGACTTCACTCTACAATATACTATTTGGCATGCAGGGACGTGAAGTCATGGGTATACTTCTGGCCACACCACTGTCCGTGTCCGCTTTACGGGGGACTGAATTTGTGTATATACGTGTGCTTTAAATGGAAGGTGTAATTATTTTCTTAAGACCGAATCTCCCATTGAGCTTTTACATGTGTTATGTCTCGATCAAAGCGGCAGGTCACCTAATTCGTCCCCGGGACGTTTTCATTGTCTTTTTTACCTTTTGTTTCTTTATGGATTTTGTTCGCTTCATATTTAAATGAATGACATGGTAAAATGATGATATCATTTTCATTACATGTTCCATGGTCATAACGAACAGACTTGTGCGATTATTGATGCGTGACGTCATCTTGGCGCCATTTTGTTAATTATGTTATTAACCATATTTCAATCATAAATTGTCATTTCTGAATGATATTTGGGAAACATAAGCTTCGCGTCATGGGTAAACCATTGGTAACACTTATATCCGTACATGTGTCATGGTGGACGTGTATGCGTGTGTTTAAAATTGGTCGAAATGCTTGTTGGACTAATTTATTAAATATGCCGTCCGTACTGAATGTATTAATTCAATTCGATCACGTGTATTGCTGATATTATTCTGAGCAATTTGAAGACTTTAAATCATTATTAACTTAAATTCAGCTCATACACTTTCGTTAATCCTCATAATTATGTCAAAAAAGCCAAACGTGGAGAGTACCTATTTTTAATCTGCCCTAACTGTTTAGAATGGCTGGTAAACCCTACTTTTGTTTGTCGACAAATCTCCTTTGTGAATTCGGGCCATTGTGGCTAGGCTGCGCGCTGGATCTAGGACGTCTTTATACGTTTTTAATGCTTCGTCGGAATGGCGTAGGGTAGCGTATTGTTGCGTAGGCTTGGCGTACAGTTGCGTAGTGTTGCGTAGACTTGCGTACAAATTGCGTACTTTCTGCGTTAAGTGTCTACGCCGAAGGTACGCGAAAATAATTAAACATGTTTAGTTTTTTGCGTTCATCTCGCGTACCCATTTGAGTGCCTCCGCGTACAGTTGCGTAGGCCGGCGTAGGGTTGCGTACGATCGGCGTAGTCGGTATGCAACTCTACGCAACTCTACGCAAGGCCCAGTGTTAAAGCCCCTTAACATGCAATTTAGCCTTCTGGTCTCATGATAAGATTCGATGAATGCCTCTGGTTCTTACAATTGTCCATTGATACTTTATCTCCCTTACAATTTTCATCTGCACATTTTCTCCTCACGATTTTCGACCGTCAACATCACTTTTCTAGCTGGCCTGTATGATCCGACATATTCCACAAATATTCGGAACTTTAAATTAATGAGCCACGTGTTATTTGTTGTTTGTTAGCCTACTTTTGTAGTTTAATGGTATTACATGGTTGTTCCGAAAAATAGTCAGCAGTTTTCAGGACAATAATATCAACTGTTTCTACATCCTTGATAACTAAATGACTTTATACATAGGCGTGTTAAATAAATGGAGGTAAGGATTTCTTTTGAAGCTGCATATCACGTAATTCGCGTTTGTGATGAATTCATCGTGTAGTTAATTTTGTTTTTGATTTAAAATAATTATCATTATTTGAGCGATGTCAGTATTATAAACTAAAGGAGAACTATCCGATAATCGTAATAACTTCTATACACTTTATTTAATGACAAGACCTGGCACGTCGCGCATCTTTAAATAGTTTCGTTTTAGTAGCTATTCAAACAAACCACGTTTATTGTCTTTATTTAAACGAACCGCTGCACACTTCACATTTCTATACATTATAACACAGGCATTGCTTCATACATAGGATCTTGAATGCGCTCATTCTTTTAGTCTTCTTAACACTCATTTATTTGTACATTGTCCCGGTAAATTTATGAATAAATGCCCTTTTTACATTTTGTACACATATGTCGAGGCTTAAATAGATAGATAGTTAAGTGGTTTCCACAATATCTCATTTTACATAGCGTGTAACAACATATTGAAAAAAAGATTATATTATACATGTACATATTACTGGTACACACTATTCAGAACGATATCGTCCATTAAGTTGAACTTAAGAGATATAGTGGCGGAGCCTATGGAAAACCAGAGCTTGTTGTGAATAGGCTCATTAAACTTAAAATGACATAATTAACTAAAGTAAAGTTTATAAAATACAAATACATGCTAAAACAGGGAAAGGGAGGTTACAGGGATACATGAACCAATACTCACAATTAACTACACAAGACAAGGAAAAGGGAAGAGAATATATATCTGCAGCTTATTAAAACAATATTACAATATAGTTTGTTCTCGATATGAGTATATTATAAACATAGTTGGCATGGTCATACCGTTATTTTCTCATTGTAATGAACAAAAGTATACAGTTTGGAGACAAGAATAGTCAGGAAACAGGAAAGACAATATGTATTTAAATGATAACTTTTCAATTTTCTTCTTAATACATGTACACTTACAGACGTTTTAATCACAGAATCGAGAAAATTCCGGAACTTAGGACCTGTATATATTAAGGTATTTTGAGCAAAGCGAGTTCTCGTTCTAGGAAGGTGATACGAAAACGCCTGCTTATACGAGATACACATTTTCTCGGCAATATGGATGCAGGAGATTATATTTCTGCACTGCCTCATTCTATTGCCGCTTGCTCTTTTATTTGTTTCAAACAATGAAGTTTAGGGAGAAATTCCGGTCGTGTAACATCAGATACTTGGTCGTTAGCCAAATCGAAAATTACTTCTCGTTACCTCCAAAACAAAATGAAACACAAACATTACCCTTCTCTGTCTAAAAGTAATTGCTGTAAGTATACGCCCAGTTTTGCATTATCAGTACAAACAATTATTGCATTACGAGTACAACTTTAAAAAGTCCCTATTTTCGCTAAATTATTAATTATGTTACTCCATGCGCATGTTCCTCCTGGCAACGTTGTACATGACCCTCGTTTATTATATTTCAATTCGTTTTAGACCAACTATCTGGACTCGCAACATGTACTAGAGCAGATTGAAACGTAAATTGTGCTCATCTGAAAAATGCACTTACGTAGTGACTATAATGTAGCAAAGTCTTGGAGAGAAATAAAATGTTGGTACAGGTAGATCCTGACATCTGAGTAAGGTCTAAAGTTGTAGGCAGACTTTAGAGTAGTACAATTAAGCTTATAGACTGTAATATGAATCTTGTAGGAGATGAATTCCATATAATTATGAAATGTGACAAGTATAAAGATTTACGAGTAGATTTTATAGAAACAATTAGTAATCTGGAAGAAAATGTTTGTAATTTGGATAGTCAAGAAAAAATCATATTTATAATGAGATTAGATAATGAAGTTGTAATAGATAGTTTTTCTTTGTTCACCAAATACATAATTGCAATGAGGGGTAATTTTTAGATACTATATGTTATAACAAAGTAGTCGTGTACAATCTTATGCTTTTGTTTTAGTTCTCATTTACATATTTCGTATTGCATGACTTATTGTTTATTTAGAAAAGTGTTGTAAATGTTTTATATTATATTTTATATATCGATTGTTGCATTACATTGTAAAGTGATTATAACTATGTCTATAAACAGAATATTGATGTACATCAATGATGTTTAATAAATACAATACAATACAATACATGTAAGCCGAAAGTTAGACCTTGTTTAAAACATTAATTTCTGTAAACTTAATTTACATTACGAAATATAAATTCAAGTGCAACACTTTGTTGCCGAGTTCTGCTCAACGTCCATGTATATATGCCAACATATCAAACCCAACATTATTTATTTTTGACTAACTATCAGGTCATTTACTGTTATTCAACCCTGTATTTTTTTCCTGGTCAACTTACAATTATATATTGGCAACCTACGAGCTGTGAGGGTCGCCATCCCGGTTTTGATTTTGAATGATGACGTGAGCTGAGCGCACGCGCAGAGATGGCTCGCATTGCGCAAGATCGAATGACGTACATATTTGCCTACGGGGGTCTCATTCAAAAATAAATACCGTCAGCATGCGTGAACAAGAGAACGCGCATAAAAGGGTGTTTGTTATAGATTGGACGCGGTCCGCGCGGTGCCGCATTAAGGGGGTATAAAACGTCAATGTTGAGCCATTTTCAAGAAAACGGAAACTTTTTCAAATTATTTAAAAGTGTGGTGCACCGGTATACGTGTTGAGGGGGGAAAGGGGTATTAAATGTTGGCCTATAGCTGATCCCTTATATTTTGTGTTGCATAGTAGAATAGTAACTGTTCTTTGTAAATTGTGTACTTATTGTAAACACTTTAATGTAGGCTACTTTATATAAAATAGGTCAAATTTGAAATGTAATTATTTTTTTCAAAGAAAGGACTTATGATGGCTATGCGTTAAACCCTTTTGGAATTGTACAGGCCGATGTTATTGCTTCTCTGTTGAAATAAATGTATATATTGTGGATTTTACATTAGAAGCGCAACCTGATTTATCCCTATCACGCTTCAAATTTTTAAAGGGGTTGGTTACAATATAATAATACTAGTTTAGGAGTACACTTCTCTAAAATACCCGTTTAGGGCGTGAATTGAATTTGAATTTGAATTTATTAACAACAACACATCACAATAATGACAGTACATATGAACAATCATACAATGCAAAAAAAAAAAAAAAAAAAAAATACTGATACATGTATACATAACATAAGAGTAATGTCGATTGAACAGTAATGGTTTTAAAACGATATTTTTTTAGACATACATCTGCATACTATTAAATGTACAAAAGATATATACTTAAATATGCATATTACTATGTTTAGGTAAAGTTGTTAATGGGAACTAGAAGTTAGCACAAGTGCTAGTCGAGCCTAGTTCCATTCTTTGGCAAGTTTTTTTTCTGTTAATTTGTTTTTACATATGAATGTAAAACTTGTTTGTTTTGTATTTACATATATACCTTAAAATAATACAATATCATGTAACTTTTTTTCTTTACTAAAATGAAAAAATAAAAATAAAAAAGCTTAAGCGTAAAGCACTATAATTAAAGAAAACAAATCTTTGAAGAAATAAAATCATCAATGTGTTCATAAAAATGAAAAGGATGTATTAATAAAAATAATCATACACATGTACGTACATGCACAAATCCTGTAAAAGCTTAAGGCCGCTATAAGTGTATACATATATAAAAGGAAGACAAGTAATATAAAAGGAAAAAACGAAGGGGGTGGGATTGAGCCCATGTCATTTACATAGAAGGTAGGTGGAAAGATGTCTCCGAAAAGATAACCTTGATGTTTTTAATCTAATTTCATCTGGCAGATCATTCCACAGCTTTGTTCCTACAAACGAAATGCAAAATTGCCCTTGCGTTGTCTTACATTTTGGTTGATAAAGTAAGCCACTTTCTTTTCTCCTAGTTGCATATCTATGCTGTATCATCTGACAATAATCCACTAAAGAGTGTGGTAAAAAACCTTTTACCAAATGGTACATAAATGTTGATACAAGAAGTTCATGAAGTTGAAAAATATTTAAAATGTTTAGACTTTGGAAAAGAGCTTTGGAGTCTGTTCTAAGTGGACTGAATGTAATTGCTCTCATTCGGAAAAAAACCACGCCCCAGAAGATATCCTCGTTTAGGGCGTGTCTGGGAAACATGTGGTAACGCATGCTAACAGTATTTCTACATGACTGAGACCCCCGGGTGTTTGATTCAGGATATTTTTCAAAGTAGAAATATGTGAAACTGAACAAAGGCGTGAATCTATTAATGAAAGACAATTTCCTGAGCAAGAGGCTACTTTTACTACATTTTGAATTATACTTCAAATTAAATTTCAGGATAAATTTTACTGGCACCTTTGGTAAGTCAACGTTACTTCATAATACGGCAAGTATATACTCCATGATTGGTCAATTATTAGAGAAAACCTGTGTGTCTTGAATTATGCGTATCGAGAAACCGTACACATGACTTCACCTGTATATGGTCCTGCTGTATATTTTTGGTTTGGTGAGTCTTTAACTGTTAATTTGCGAACAGAAACATATACGTTATGGAGATATATAGTACCACCGTATTACACAGTCTGCGGTTCATCTATACATTGATGTGTGTACAAGATATCAATCACAACATTAATTTTTTTTTTTGGACTTGCATGAGAAGGTATTTCATTTAAAAACAAATCTGTTCAAAGCTTACACATTGAGACTTGACAGGATTTGATAACTTAACATGATTTGCCTCGCATGCAGTATATCTCTAACATATGCCGTCAGCTTGTAAAAAGGAAGCTCAACTAATCAATAATGTATACCTGAATATAACGTACATAACAATATGAATGACGTGTACGATTCCAGAGTCGGAGATGTGCATCATGAAAACATTTGATTTTATTTATAATCAAATAAATTCTAACTATTCGTGGGATGCCATAAACTAGGTAAGACATGTTCCTACTATATAAACTATACATGAACTGGAAACGGAAATAAATGGAGTATAAATGCATTGTCACGTTTTATTTTTCCTCTTTTATGCAATGAAAGAGTGAAACGTAGTAGAATATTCTTTTGGGTATTGACAGTACCAACCCTTAATAAGAATTAAAGTCATATCTAAGAAAGTGCTTTGCGCCTAAGGCGAGTATGTGTCTGTATTCATTTTGATATAAATTGCACGCTTTGATATTGCGGCAAACACTCAGCTTTTGTCATTCGGAATCGGAGTTTTCATTAACCTGTTTTGCCAACTTTTTTGAGGTAACATACCAACAATTTTGTTTTCTTCTAATATAGAACCGTGAGTTATAATGACATATGGCAGTTACAAATGATCTGTTTCTTAATTATCATGATACTAATGGATATTATTACTTGACTCGTCGACAGTATGTATCGAACATATGTCGTCAGCTTTGACTTGGAAAAAAATACTATTGAACTATATTCAATTCATACAGTATGACGATCGTGTATGATTGCACTTTATGGCCCGTATTCTGAAGTCAGGTTTAGTTAAACCAAGGTTTAAGTCTAAAACCCAGGTTTAAAGTTAAACCAAGGTTTAACTACCATGGAGATGTATTTTGCTTCTACTGCACATGCTCAGTACAGATTATCCATCTTCAAAGGTAGCTGATATAGGCTTTTTTATAGCTGGATTTTGTGCTGCAAATTTAATAATTTCAATCAAAAATATCTGACATAAACAAATCTCTTTCGTAGCAACTGTTGAACGTTATGGCGTGATTCTTTGTTTTGTTTTACCCTTTGATTTATTGTAAAACTGCTGAAAAAGTCTGAATCGAGGTGGAATTGATCTTTACAAATGAATAAATAATCAATACAAAAAATCGGTAATTCTACGATTTCTGCATGCCCAGATTAGCCAAAACTTCTAGAACATCATAAAAATGCTCTAAATAAGATTTAGATGCCTAAGAGAGAAACTAAAAATGATCAAAAATACCTTCTTGATGCAGAATAACTAGTCCAAAGTCAACATTGCTGAAGCTTATTTGTTTGATTTTAAGTCGTTTTTTTTTTAGGACAATGCAATCCTTTTTCGAACCGACGTGTAGGGTATCAAGACCCCCTTCTCGGTCACCGTGCGCGCATATCATTCGATCGTGCGCGCATTCATTCGTACACACGGTCGAGAAAACTTATTGCATTGTCCTACAAGAAGAATGCTTAAAATTCGACCATATGAGCTTCAATATTGACTATGGACTAGAACTAGCTATTCTGCATCAAGAAGGTATTTGTGATCATTTCTCTTTTAGTCATTTTAATCTTATTTCGGTCTAGATCTAGACCTCTAGAAAATCTAGTGCATCTTTAGGATGTTCTGGAGGTTTTGACATCATAATATTAGGCCTAATAATAGACTAGATCTAGACCTCATAGGCCTAGGGTCTAGACTAGATGGCAGATCTAGGGTAGAAATTGTAGAATTAGACTAGATCTAGATTCTACCAAAAACTCTACTAGACCTCTAGGTCTAGAGTTCTGACTTAGAGGTCTAATACGCTCGTTGGTTCTTAATTAGACTAATCCATGATTGTCTTATAAATAGCTCTATATTCTAGGCTACATTAATTTACTCTTAACTCTACCAACCTTACAATTCTATTTTAACTCGCAATTGTTTAGCCAACTTTAGGCCTACATCGTTGGGACGCAATTCGAAATTGTGTATTGCACTCACAATTTCAAAACTACGTGAGCAAAACGTCAAACTAAAGGTATGGGGCTACTACATTTGTTTTCCTCTGCAACAAAGTGATACCTGTTGATTTACTTTGGCAACTTTTTAGTTTCAAGGATTGTCGTACTATACAAATCACATAATCTTATATAAAATATAAAATCGTGAGACTTAGAAAATATTAGGCATAAAGATTCAATAAGCAAATTAAGTATCCAAATTAATGTTCAAACTTGCCAAAGACATACAATCGCAAGGCCCACTTTTATCCGCAAGCGATGTGTGTGTCTCTCTATAGTGTTGGAGTCAGCTAGCTAGGAGGAAGTGCAAATCGCTGTTTGTTTGATATTTTAAAACGACAGCAATGTAAACAAATCATCGTCGCCATGATTGTGAAAGGTTGTTTTTTTTTACCACAAGATGTCTCTCCGGTCTCATTATTTGCAATAATTCGTCGTAATATGCCTTTTAATGGTGTCTTCCTTTTCTCTGAATATCCAACAAATAGTTAGACCTGACTTAAGCCAGACTTAAACTAGGTGTACCTCAGGTTTAAATATGTGTACAATTTCCACAGCGTTAGACCAGGCTTTAACCTAGGTTTAAGTTAAACCTGACTTCAGAAACGCAATGTTAAACCTAGGTTTAAATCTGAGAGTTAGGTGAGACTTAGGCTAGACTTAAACTTAGGTTTAAAGTTAAACCTGACTTCAAAATACGGGCCTATGAGTCTAATTCAATCACGACAACCGGAGATCAACTCTACTCCACATTTGACCAAACACCAATAATTTGTTTAAATATATGTTATATATATATATATATATTCTCCACAGGGCTGTGCTTAAATTAACTATATATTTAATGTGCAAAATTAAGTGACATATTTTAGAGTAATTTAATTCCGTTAAGATATATTTGATTCATCAAACGTTGTGCATGATATTAAACATAAAACACAGACGGAAGCTGTAATTTCCATTTTTATATTTAAATTCGCATAAGTGACATTTTCAAATGCATCGTGTCTCATAAATAAAAACCTAAATTCATTTAGCAGAACATAGAGATCTGCTAAACATGATTCTGCGTAAATTGTTTTGAAATGTTCATAACATTATGTTGGTATTTTAAAATATTTACAAACCATACAGGAGAATCCCAGGAATTTGCAAAAGTCTAAGAATTGCACTTTTCGGATACGGTTCGGATACCAGTATCTACCTCTGCAAATTACGGAATCATTCTGACAAATAGTCAAAAGGGACTAATGCAATATTCATAGACACAAACCCCAGTCGTGCAACGTCATGTTTAACGCTTGCTCGTTGACGGAGTAAGAAATTACTTACCATTAATTTTAAGAACCTTGGCAAGACATTGATTTACATTTGCCGCCCTCAACCCAGATGAGGAAATGGGTACCTGGACGGATTATTCCTTGAATGCACTCTGCGCTAATAACGGCTGCCGGAGCTAAGGCTAGGGTAATAATTTCCAAAGGCCTTTGGAAGCGCAAGGAGACTTAATATCATAATGTGTTATGCGCTGTACAAGAACGGACTATAACTATTTTCAATTAAAAATAAATAAATCCATCTTTGCCTAAAACCAGGTACTGTAAGTATAACCCTTTTATAGCACTACGAGTACAAAATAATGACAAAAGTCCCCTATTTCGCGAAGTGTGACTTTGCTAATCCAGTCGCATTTCCGTCCTCAAAATTTCATGCATCCCCCTAAAAAAAAAACCACCAATGTTTTCATTTTCAAAAATATCCGCGAAAATTCACCACATTTTAGCGAAAATTGTAATTATCATGCGAACACAAAATCATCATGAACTGTGTATATTGAATTATGGCAGCTTAGATTTTCGTAAGAAAATACTGATAAATTACATCCACCTTATCGGCCCAGGATCTTAACCCAGAACAAACTTCTAAGAAACATGAAAACAATATAACCTATTTTAAATTTCTTCCACCACCTTACGAACCCTCCATTTCATTCCACCCTACGAATGGTATTAAATTATGCAATAATATTGTAACCTCTTCATCAAATACAGACAGAGCTCTTGATATTTAAACGGACCTCAGGCCTTTGATACTCTTGATCATATTTTTTAAACAATAAACTACAAAGCTCTCAACTATTTTCAAAATTACTTAAAGGGACACTGCAACATTGTTCAGATGACGGAAACAAATTGGTGCTAAGGTTGTGACTTTAGTGCTAGATGAACATTTAAAGATAACCTGAAAGTTAGAGTAAAAACAGACCAATATTAACGATAACAATTGGGGCAAATTGATCCGTCGTTCTCTTATCCATCAACTTTATTATCATTATAATATGATTAAAATCTAGGTGAATGTAAATCGTCACAAAGCAACGAATTGGCTCTATATTTCGATTTAAGGTGAGAACGCAAAATCTGCCATTATGGTTTCTACTTGTACGTATCTCCCGTCGAGTCTGTGTTATACATGTGTTTCCGTCATGGATAGTCATTTATAAATGATATGAAATGGTAGTATATGTGAATACCCATTTCACATCTAAAATACCGATTTAGGGCGTGAAATCGGAAAAAACACGCCCCAGAAGAAATCCTCGTTTAGGGCGTGTCTAGGTAACCTGTGGTAACGCATGCTTACAGTATTTGTACATGACTGAGACCCCCGGGTGTTTGATTCAGGATATTTTTCAAAGTAGAAATATGTGAAACTGAACAAAGGCGTGAATCTATTAATGAAAGACAATTTCCTGAGCAAGAGGCTACTTTTACTACATTTTGAATTATACTTCAAATTAAATTTCAGGATAAATTTTACTGGCACCTTTGGTAAGTCAACGTTACTTCATAATACGGCAAGTATATACTCCATGATTGGTCAATTATTAGAGAAAACCTGTGTGTCTTGAATTATGCGTATCCAGAAACCGTACACATGACTTTACCTGTATATGGTCAGATGTGTAAAGTCTCTCGCTGAATATGTTTGTGTTGGTAAGTTTATAACTGTTCATTTGCGAACAGAAACATGTACGTTATAGATATATATAGTACCACTGTATTACACACTCTGCGGTTCATCTATACATTGCTGTGTGTACAAGATATCAATCACAATATTAACAAAATAATTATTTGGACTTTCATGAGAAGGTATTTCTTTTAAAAACATATCTGTTCAAAGCTTACACATTGAGACTTGAAAGGATTTGATAACTTAATATGATTTGCCTCGCATGCAGTATATCTCGAACATATATCGTCAGCTTGTAAAAGGAAGCTCAACTAATCAATTATGTATACGTAAATATAACGTATATAACAATATGATTGAAGTGTACGATTCCAGAGTCGGAGGTGTGCATCATGAAAACAATTTATTTTATTTATTTACAAATAAATTATAATTATTCATGGGATGCCATAAACTAGGTAAAACATGCTCCTACTATATAAAGTATACACGAACTGGAAATGAAAATAGATTGAGTATAAATGCATTGTCACGTTTTATTTTTCCTCTTTTATGCAATGAAAGAGTGAAACGTACTCATTTTGTTATTTAGTAGAATATTTTTGGGGGTTGTGACAGTACCACCCTTTTATAAGAATTAGAGTCATATCTATTAAAGAAATTACTTTGCGCCTAAGGCGAGTATGTGTCGGTATTAATTTTGATATAAATTGCACGCTTTAATATTGCGGCAAACACTGAACTTTTGTCATTCCGAATCGGAGTTTTCATTAACCTGTTTGGCCTACTTTTCTGACGTAACACACCAACAAAATATTTTTTTTTCTTCTTATAGAGCCGTGAGTTATACTGACATATGGCAGTTACAAATGATCTGTTTCTTAATTATTATGACAATGGATATTACTTGACTCGTCGTCAGTATGTATCGAACATATGTCGTCAGATTTGATTGGGAAAAATTTATTATTGAACTATATTCAATTCATACAGTATGACGAGCGTGTATGATAGCACTTAATGAGTTACATTCAATCACGACAAACTGAGATCAACATCTACTCTACATTTTACCAAACCCCAATAATTTGTATAAATATATGCTATATAAATATTCTCCATAGGGCTGTGTTTTTTAAATGAACTACGTATTTAATGTGCGAAATTAAATGACATATTTTAGAGTAATTTAATTCCGTTAAGATATATTTGATTCATCAAATGTTATGCATCATATTACACATAAAACACAGACGGAAGCTGTAATTTCCATTTTATCTTTAAATTCGCATAAGTGAAATTTTAAAATACACCGTGTATCATAAATAAAATCCTATATTCATTTAGCAGAACATAGAGATCTGCTAAACATGATTATGCGTAAATTGATTTAAAATGTTCATGACATTATGTTGGTATTTTACAACATTTAAAAACCATACAGGAGAAGCCAAGGAATTTGCAAAAAGTCTAAGAATTACACTTTTACGGTTCGGATACCAGTATCAACCTCAGAAAATTACGGAATCATTCTGAAAAATAGTCAAAAGGGGACTAATGCAATGTTCATAGACATAGAGACCAGATTATTGAAATAAAATAAACAAACACAATACAACACAACGAAATAAAACAAAACAGAGAGATCCTTTTCTTTTAAATGTTATTCATGTTTGTTGATGCTTTACAAGGCCTATACAAGTTAAACACGTCTTGTAAGTATGGAGGCAGGAGATTATTTGTTTCTGCCCCTTCTGTTTATTGCCGTTTGCTCTTTTATTTGTTTCAAACAATGTAGTATACTGGCAAACCCCAATCGTGCAACGTCAGGTTTAACGCTTGATCGTTGACGGGGTCGGAAATTACTTACCATTACTTTTAAGAACCTTTGCAAGACATTGATTTACATTTGCCGCCCTCAACCCAGATGAGGTAAATGGGTACCTGGACGGATTTTTCCTTGAATCGCACTGTGCGCTTATAACGGCTCCCAGAGCTAAGGCTAGGGTAATAATTTCAAAAGCCCTTTGGAAGCGCAAGGAGACTTTATATCATAATGTGTTATGCGCTGTACAAGAACGGATTATTATTATTATCAATTAAAAAAAAAAAAAGATCCATGTTTGCCTAAAACCCGGTACTGTAAGTATTACCCATCTATTGCACTACGAGTACAAATGACTAAAAATCCCCCTTTTCGCGAAGTGTGACTTTGTCGCAGTTCCGTCCTCAAAATTTCATGCATCCCCTAAAAAAAAACACACCAATGTTTTCATTATCAAAAATATCCGCGAAAATTCACCACATTTTAGCGAAAATTGTAATCATCATGCGAACACAAAATCAACATGAACTGTGTATATTGAATTATGGCAGCTTAGATTTTCGTAAGAAAATACTGATAAATTACATCCACCTTATCGGCCCAGGATCTTAACCCAGAACAAACTTCTAAGTAACATGAAAACAATATAACTTATTTTAAATTTCTTCCACCGCCTTACGAACCCTCCATTTCATTCCACCCTACGAATTATGCAATAATATTGTAACCTCTTCATAAAAAACAGACAGAGCTCTTGATATATAAACGGACCTCAGGCCTTTGATACTCTTGATCATATTTTTCTGACAATAAACTACAAAGCTCTCAACTATTTTCAAAATTACTTAAAGGGACACTGCAACATTGTTCAGATGACGGAAACAAATTGGTGCTAAGGTAGTGACTTCAGTGCTAGATGAACATTTAAAGATAACCTGAAAGTTTGAGTAAAAACAGACCAATATTAACGATAACAATTGGGACAAATTGATCCGATCGATTCTCTTACCCATCAATTATATTATTATAATATAATTAAAATCTAGGTGAATGTTAATCGTCACAAAGCAATGAATGGGCTCTATATTTCGATTTAAGGTAAGAACGCAAAATCTGCCATTATGGTTTCTACTTGTACTATCTCCCGTTGAGTCTGTGTTATACATGTGTTTCCCCAGATCAGCAGATGAATGATTGATGACTTAAGTACAAATTTGATAACTTTGAATGTATTATAATATCTTGTACATATTTATCTATGATTCTAGAAAAGATGATTTAGCTAAGTAATATTAGTTATTTAAAGCCCCATTCCTCTAGTTTGGCCAGGAGGGACTAAACATCCCTGAATGGTCACTGACAGGTGGTTATCTCATCAAATCAGCTCTCAATAAATATAAGAAAAAGGGGATCATGGGGGACCAATGGTCACCAATTAGGCATTGGTTGATATAAAGAGGGCGCAAGGAGCTATAAGTAGAGCAGTGAGGCTTTTAGAAAAATGAAATATGAGAGGTCTGACTTGTAGAAAAATTGAGGTTTATACCTATCCAGCTGTTACCAAGTTTTAGTGAGATTTTCTCTTTCACAGATATGACAGAAACGAGTTTCTCTTTAGCTTATGCACTGAAACAAGAGCACAGAGAGCACTTTTTCATCATGGAAATGAAACTTTTTTCCATTGCCGTTGTACTCCAGATAGGGAGTTATTTTGGAGTGAAAGGAAACCTAGAGAAAGGGTTTAATGCTTTCATTATTATTCCTGTTACGTTATTGCAACAGTTATGAAAATTCATGTATTCATGTATGTCAGTCCTAATTGAGATTTTAATGTATAGGTGCTGTGGTCTTGTGGATTAGTCTCCAGACTGCAGATCGCAAGGTACGGGTTTCGAGTTCCGCCGCAGCACTAATGCACTTTGGCAAGACGTTAATCTACGTTTGCCACTCTTCACCCAGGTGTTAAGTGGGTACCCAGTAGGGTGCGAAAGTTAATGTGGTTGGATGAGTGAGTGGCACTTGTAAAATGACGACTGGCCCGAATGCTCCCCAGGGAATGGAGATGTGCATACATTGTGTGCGGGTGAGCCTGATTCCGATGACCTGGGTAATAATATGTACTGCGCCTAGAAACTCAGTATTAGGCGCATTGTAAATGTGAGCTATTATTATTATTATTGTCAATAAAAGTAAAAAAATTAACATCTAATTCCACATAATTCAAACAACCACTTTATGTATCCAATTTTCATTGTGGTTATTGAAGATTTTTCTTAAACGTAAAGACCGGTAGTGGTAAAATTGCGCCTCAAGGGTTTTGGGTGCGAAATATCCATTTAATATTATTTAAATATTGCCTTCAGAGAGTAAGATGACATCAACTTCAACCTAAATTTGGAAGAAAAAAAAAATCAGAAATATATGCCCAAATGTTCAATGTAAAGCGCATTCTCGAAATCTATCCAGGCCGGATCGACATGATAATTTACCTAAAATATCAATTAGCAGGCGGTTTCCCGGCAAAATTTGTATTATCGAGTATTAGTCAATTCTTTCCCATGATTGATAAAAAAGGCTTCCATTTTTTGAGAGGGGGGGGGGCGGTTCCATAACTTGTTTAATACCTTTAAATCTCATTGAGTTTATACGTGTTTTATGTCTCGATCAAAGCGGCAGATCACCTAATTCATCTCCGTGACAAATTCAATGTCTAGTTATGGTAATTATTACTTGACCAGTCGTCAGTTTGTATCGAACATATGTCGTTAGCTTTGATTAAAAAACAAATTACAATTTCACAAAATTCATGGAATGCAATAAGCTATGCAAGACATGATTCCTATCATCCCTTTGATACGAACTAAGATCGCAAAAAAAAATACAAGTATGAATACACGGTTACATTTTTAGGTGCCCTCTATTTGTTTATAAGTTGTTGATCCAGTTAGACGGCCTAATTTTAACAATGGCGATAGCGCTACAATATTACTAAAATTAATTAGAAAAAAGGGCAAAAAAGTATACATTTCGTTATATTGACAGTGACATCCCTTGGAAAGAATCGAAAACATAGCATGCCAAGATAACATTTGCCCCGGGCGCTGTACGATGATAAATTGGTCTTCGATTTTACGTGCGATTTTCCGAGCATCGTAGGAGGCTACGTGCTACGATGTTTGTGCCTACATTATCCACGAACAACGCGCCATTCCTTGTATTTGCCCTCGGGGGCAGGCCAGGCAAATCCGTACAGAGGCTGCTCTGAGATTGTTCGGAAATCGTACAGTTTCAGTGCATTAGCCGTGCAGTCTCCGCATCCCCCGCAGGTAAATCGTACGGAGCCCGTGCAGTATGGTGCATCGGTTGCGCGGAGAAGGCGCCATGACCGTGCAGGCGGCGTGTTGTTTTTAAACGTTTGTTGGCCTCCATGTTCATCACAAATTGTGAATTTGCTGTACTATCAGCGCGAGGCCTTCGCGTGATGCCTGTGCGGGGCTTATGATTTTTCAAATTTGTATAACTTCCCGCGAAACAAAATCGTATGTATATCTCACGACCGCGTCCTGCCTCCGCACGTAAGCCGCACAGAAATGGGGATAACGAACAAGATACAGGCTCTGTAGACTAATCGTAGGCCAAATGTAATCTAGGCAGAAGGAAGTACTTTGCGGCGCCTAAGGCGAGTAGGTCTTGGTATTGTGTCAACCATGTCAATGCGAACCGCGATTTCAACTTACCTGTTTCCCCCAACTTGTTTAACCAAGTAAAAAGAAGGTTTCTTTTCTTTCTTATATAACTGTGATTTATAATAATGACATATGGCAGTTACATATAATCTGTATCTGTATGATGATTATATTTATGGTTACTTGCCTCGTATGCAGTAATTGTCGAATATAATGTCGTCAGCTTTGATTCGGAAAAAAACTTTACTAGTGAATTACTTTGAATTCATACAGTATGATTGAAGTGTACGATTGCAAAATCGGAGATGTGCACTGTGAAAGATATTTTTTATATGTATTTACAATTAGTCCTAACTTTCTATGGGATGCCATAAACTAGGCAAGACATGACTCCTACCATATACATTATATTCAAACTATAATTGACAACAAAAAAAAAGTACGAATACATTTTTATTTTTTCAGGTGTCCTCTCTTTTTTTAAAATCCTTCTTAATCCAGTTACACGGCCTGATTATTACAATGGCGATAGCGCTACAATATAACTAAACTAAATAAGAAAGAATGGCAAACAAGTATTCATTTCGTGATTAAGTGAAACTTTATTGGGGATATTGACAGTGATACCCCGTGAAAAGAATCGAACAAATAGCTAAGGAAGTTCATTGTAGCGCCTTAGGCGAGTAGGTCTTGGTATTGTGTCAACCATGACAGTACGAATCGCGATATCAATATACCTATTTTTCCAAATCTTTTAGGGTAATATACCAACCAAATAAAAAGAATGTTTCTTTTTTTCTTCATGTACTGTGATTTATAATAATGGCATATGGCAGTTACATACAATCTGTATCTGTATTAAGATTTCAATTATGTTTACCTGCCTCGTATGCAGTATGTGTCGAACATATGTCGTCAGCTTTGATTCGGAACAACTTTACTAGTGAATCACTTTGAGTTCATACAGTATGATTGACGTGTACAACTGATGACTCGGAGATGTGCATCTTGAAAGCTACTTATTTTTATTTATATACAGATAAATTATAATTATCAATGGAATGCCATACAATAGGCAAGACATGACTCTTACCATATACATTATGTACGAACTAAAATGTAAAACAAAAATATAAGTATGAATACACTGTTACATTTTTAGGTGCCCTCTATTTGTTTAAAATCTCTTGATCGAGTTACACTGCCTGATTTCACAATGGCGATAGCGCTACAATATAACTAAAATGAATTAGAAAGAAGAGCAAAAAAGTATACATTTCGTGATTAAGTGAAATTTATTGGGGATATTGACAGTAATAACGCTATAGAAGTATCGAATACATAGGCACATAGAAGTTGTTTACGGCGCCTAAGGCGAGTGGGTCTTGTTATTTTGTCAACCATGCCAGTACACGGAATCGCGATTTCAATATACCGGTTTGTCCAACCTTTTTATGGTAATATACCAAAGAAATGAAAAGAAGGTTTCTTTTCTTTCTTATGTAACTGTGATTTATAATAATGACATATGGCAGTTACATATAATCTGTATCTGTATGATGATTATATTTATGGTTACTTGCCTCGTATGCAGTATGTGTCGAACATTATGTCGTCAGCTTTGATTCGGAAAAACTTTACCAATGAATAACTATGAGTTTATACATTATGTTTGACGTGTTCGATTGCAGAGTCGGAGATGTGCACTGTGAAAGATAATTATATGCATTTACAATGAGTACTAACTGTTCATGGGATGCCATAAAGTAGGTAAGACATGACTTCTACCATATACATTATATTCGAACTTCAATTGAGCAAAATTTAAGCACGAAGACATGATTCCTACCATACATTTGATACGAACTAAGATTTAAAAAAACAAGTATGAATACACTGTTACATTTTTAGGTGTCCTCTATTTGTTTAAAAGTTCTTGATCCAGTTACACGGCCTGATAATCACAATTGCGATAGCGCTACAATATTACTAAAATAAATTAGAAAGAAGACAAAAATTATAGATTTTGTGATTAAGTGGAACTTTATTGGGGATATTGACAGTGATACCCCTTGAAAAGAATCGAAAACATAGGCACATAGCTAAGGAAATTGGCAATGCGAACCGCGATTTCAATATACCTGTTTGCCCAACCTTTTTAGGGTAATATACCAAACAAATGAAAAGAAGGTTTCTTTTCTTTCTTATAGAATTGTGATGAATAATAATAATATATGGCAGTTACATATAATATGTATCTGTATGGTTATTATAGTTATAATTACCTGCCTCGTCAGCAGTATGTGTCGAACATATGTCGTCAGCTTTGATTCGGAAAAACTTGACTAATGAATTACTTTGAGTTCATACATTATGATTGATGTGTACAACTGCTTACTCACAGATGTGTATCTTGAAAGCTACTTATTTTATTTATATACAGATAGATACTAATTATTCATTGAATGCAATAAGCTATGGAAGACATGATTCCTATCATACATTTGATACGAACTAAAATTGAAAAAAAAAATAGAAGTATGAATACACTGTTACATTTTTAGGTGTCTTCTATTTGTTTAAAAGTTCTTGATCCAGGTACACGGCCTGATTATAACAATTGAGATAGCGCTACAAAATAACTAAAATAAATTTAAAAGAACTGCACAAAATCATACATTTCGTGATACTTAATTTATTGGGGATACTGAAAGTGACACCCCTTGAAAAGAATCGAAAACATAGCATGCCTAGATTACATTTGCCCCGGACACCGTACAAAAAATTGGTCTACGATTTTACATGTGATTTCTGAGCATCGTAGGAGGCTACGGGCTACGATGCTCGTGTTTACATTATCCACGTGCATCGTGCCATTTCTTATATTTGCCCTCGGGGTCATGCCGGTGCAAATCCGTACAGAGGCTGCTCGGAGATTGTTCGGAAATCGTGCAGTTCCAGTGCAGTAGCAGTGCAGTCTCCGCATCCCCGCAGGTAAATCATGCAAAGCCTGTGCAGTATTGTGCATAGGTTGCGCGGAGATGGCGCGGTGATCGTGCAGGCGGCGTGTTGTTTTTTAAGCGTCTTTTGCCTCCATGTTCACCAAAAATTGTGAGTTTGCTATACGATCAGCTCGAGGCCTTCGGGGATGCCCGTGCGGGGAAAGTGCAGTGCCACCTACGACACGTCTACGGGCTACGGGCTTATGATTTTTCACATTTGTATAACCTCTCACGAAACAAAATCGTAGAGGCCGCGAAGCCCGTGAATCCGTATGTGTATCTCACGACCGCCTCCTGTTCCGCACGAAGGCCGCACGGAAAAGGGGATAATGGACAGGATACGGGCTCTGTAGACTAATCGCAGGCCAAATGTAATCTAGGCATAAGGAAGTACTTTGCGGCGCCTAAGGCGAGTAGGTCTTGGTATTGTGTCAACCATGTCAATGCGAACCGCGATTTCAACTTACCTGTTTCCCAAACTTTTTTATTCAAATAAAAAGAAGGTTTCTTTCTTTCTTATATAACTGTGATTTATAATAATGACATACGGCAGTTACATATAATCTGTATCTCAATTATGGTTATTATAATGGTGTATACCTGTCTCGTCAGCAGTATGTGTCGAACATATGTCGTCAGCTATGCTTCGGAACAACTTTACTAATGAATTACTTTGAGTTCATACATTATGATTGACAACTGCTGACTCAGAGATGTGCATCTTGAAAGCTACTTATTTTTTATTAATGTACAGATAAATACTTATTATTCATGGAATGCAATAAGCTATGCAAGACATGATTCCTACCATACATTTGATACGAACTACAATTGAAAAATATATAAGTATGAATACACTGTTACATTTTAGGTGTCCCCTATTTGTTTAAAAGTTCTTGTTCCAGTTAGACGGCCTGATAATCACAATGGCGATAGCGCTACAATATTACTAAAATGAATTAGAGAGAAGGGCAAACAAGTATACTTTTCGTGATTAAGTGAATCTTTATTGGGGATATTGACAGTGATACCCCTTGAAAAGAATCGAATACATAGGCACATAGCTAAGGAAATTGTTTGCGGCGCCTAAGGCGAGTAGGTCTTGGTATTGTGTCAAACATGCCAGTCCGAATCGCGATTTCAATATACCGGTTTGCCAAACATTTTTAGGGTAATATACCAAACAAATAAAAAGAAGGTTTCTTTTTTTCTTAAGTTACTGTGATTTATAATAATGACACATTGCAGTTACTTTAAATCTGTATCTATATTATGGTAACTTGCCTTGTTAGCAGTATGTGTCGAACATATGTCGTCAGCTTTGATTCAGAACAACTTTACTAGTGAATTACTTTGAGTTCATACATTTATATGATTAACGTGTACAACTGATGACTCGGAGATGTGCATCTTGAAAGCTACTTTTTTTTTATTTATATACAGATAAATACTAATCATTCATGGAATGCAATAAGCTATGCAAGACATGATTATTACCATACATTTGATACGAACTAAAATTGAAAAAATATATAAGTATGAACCCTCTGTTATTTTTTAAGTGTCCTCTGTCTGTTTAAAAGTTTTAAATCCAGTTAGACGGCCTGATTATCACAATGGCGATAGCGCTATAACTAAACTGAATTAGAAAGAAGGGCAAACAAGTATACATTTCGTGATTAAGTGGAACTTTATTAGGGATATTGACAGTGATACCCCTTGAAAAGAATCGAAAACATAGCTATGGAAGTTGTTTGCGGGGCCTAAGGCGAGTAGGTCTTGGTATTGTCTCAACCATGCCAGTCCGAATCGCGATTTCAATATACCGGTTTGTCCAACCCTTTAGGGTAACATACCAACCAAATGAAAATAATGTTTCTATTCTTTCTTATGTAACTGTGATTTATAATAATGCCATATGGCAGTTACATATAATCTGTATATGTATGGTGATTACCGGTATAATTATGGTTACTTGCTGCCTCGTCAGCAGTATGTGTCGAACATATGTCGTCAGCTTTGATTCGGAAAAAAACTTTACTAGTGAATTACTTTGAGTTCATACAGTATGATTGACGTGTACGATTGAAAAGTCGGAGATGTGCACTGTGAAAGATATTTATTATATGTATTTACAATTAGTACTCACTTTACATGGAATGCCATAAAGTAGGTAAGACATGACTCCTACCATATACATTATATACGAACTAAAATTGAAAAAAAAATATATAAGATGAATACACTGTTACATATTTAGGTACCCTCTATTTGTTTAAAAGTTCTTGATCCAGTTACATGGCGTGATAATCACAATGGAAAAAGCGCTACAATATTACTAAAATGAATTAAAAAGAACGGCAAAAAAACCCCGTACATTTCGTGATACTGAATCTTCAATGAGGATATTGACAGTGACATCCCTTGAAAATATTCGAAAACATAGCATGCCTAAATTACATTTGCCCTGGGCGCCGTACGAAAAATTGGTCTACGATTTTACATGCGATTTCTGAGCATCGTAGGAGGCTACGGGCTACGATGCTCGTGTTTAAATTATCCACGAGCATCGTGCCATTTCTTGTATTTTCCCTCGGGGGCATGCCGGTGCAAATCCGTACATTGGCTGGTCGGAGATTGTTCGGAAATCGTGCAGTTCCAGTGCAGTAGCCGTGCAGTCTCCGCATCCCCAATAGGTAAATCGTACAAAGCCCGTGCAGTATTGTGCATAGATTGCGCGGAGAAGGCGCGGTGATCGTGCAGGCGGCTTGTTGTTTTTTAAGTGTTCTTTGCCTCCATGTTCACCAAAAATTGTGAGTTTGCTATACGATCAGCGCGAGGCCTTCGGGGATGCCCGTGCGGGAAAAGTGCAGTGCCACCTACAAAAAGTCTACGGGCTACGGATTATGATTTTTCGAATTCTTTACGACTTCTCGCGAAACAAAATCGTAGAGGCCGCGAAGCCCGTGAATCCTTATGTATATCTCACGACCGCCTCCTTTTTCCGCACGAAGGCCGCACGGAAAAGGGGATAATGGACAGGATACGGGCTCCGTAGACTAATCGCAGGCCAAATGTAATCTAGGCATAAGGAAGTACTTTGCGGCGCCTAAGGCGAGTAGGTCTTGGTATTGTGTCAACCATGTCAATGCGAACCGCGATTTCAACTTACCTGTTTTCCCAACTTGTTTAATCAAATAAAAAGAAGGTTTCTTTTCTTTCTTATATAACTGTGATTTATAATAATGACATATGGCAGTTACATATAATCTGTATCTGTATCATGATTATAATTCTCGTATGTTCCCTCGTCAGTAGTATGTGTCGAACATATGTCGTCAGCTTTGATACGGAAAACACTTTAGTCGGAGATGTGCACTGTGAAAGATATTTTGTATATGTATTTACAATTAGTACCAACTTTCCGTGGGATGCCATAAACTAGGCAAGACATGATTCTTACCATCTACATTATATTCCAACTTTTATTGAAACAACTCCGAATAAATTTTCATTTTTTCAGGTAACCTATTTTTTTTTTTAAAGTTTTAAATCCAGTTACACGGCCTTATTATTACAATGGCGATAAGGCTACACTATAACTAAAATAAATTAGAAGGAAGGTCAAACAAGTATACTTTTTCTGATTAAGTGAAACTTTATTGGGGATATTGACATTGAAACCCCGTGAGAAGAATCGAACAAATAGCTAAGGAAGTTTATTGTGGCACTTTATGCCTAGGTCATAATAAACCGGGCCCCGTACGATTTTCCCTAACCGGCGGCTTGCCGTGGGTTAAGAGACCGTACATGAACCGTCCGATTTTCATTTTTACGGCATGTGTGGTCACATATTTTGCGGCGCCCGGGAGGTGCCCGGAGAAAATTGGTCGAGTGAAATGCAAGGCGCCCGTATGGGTGCCGGCAGGATGCCGGCCGAGTGCCGACCGGTACCCTTACGGGCTCCGTCCGATGAGCAGGTGTACCGATGGCTCCCGGAAGGTGCCCTGCCGGGGCCCGGCCATGGTCTTTAATGCGGCCGGCCAGATGCCGAGCGGTGCACTGAACTAAAGAGTGAGTAAGAAAAAGTGTCCCACTTTTTCAAAGTTGTATTGTTTGAAGTATGAATATTTAATCCTGGGTTTCATGACATATCTTGATAGAGTTATCCTCCCAGTACATTTAGGTACCATTTTCATTTGAATCTCTGCATGCATCACTGAATATATCAGACAATCTTTACGAGACTGCCAGATCTCACTTGCGCCAAGTTACTGGGTGAGAAATAAAACAGTGCATTGAACAAAGACAGTCAGACACGCACACATGCACATGCACCCACACACACACAACACACACGGTGACAATTGTTTCATAATTACCCCTTTTCTGATTGAGCATTGATTTTTATCAAGACCGCTGAATGTTTAAGTGGCATAACCTTAAAAATCTTTCCCTTTTGTACACATTCACTACCACCATCATGTCATCATCATCATCATTTTTATCATCTTAATCTTCATCACCATCATAATCATTATCATCATCATCATCATCATCATAAAGCATAACATCCGCCAATACGCACCAAGAGGACAGCGGCCAATCAACTTTTCGTAAGATAAGAAGAATTCCCGACAAAAAGTAACAGTTTGGGTGGGCCTTGTCGGGAATGGAATGCTCATTTGTGTGCGTGTGCCTGTGCATGTGCGTGTGTGTGTGTGTGGGTGTGTGTGCATGTGTGTGGGACATTTTTTCTGACTCACTGTGTATGTGTCCTCTGGTATCCGCACCTCCTGTATTTAAAACTACGTTGTTCATTTCGAGATGCCGCCATGAGGGACCCGCACGGGCAATATTCATTTGAAATGGCCCCCGGACGGCAGGCGCCTGTTGTTGTGCATATCACCCGGAAACTCTTGAGGAGCCCGTGAGGGCGCCGTAGGGTACACGTTGGGAACCCTTGAGCACCGCAAGGCGCCCGTAAAGGTTTATCATGAGAATTGACACCAAAAATCATGGAGAGCCCGTCCGGGCACCGTCCGGAGCCCGCATGGGACCCGTAAGGTGCCCTACGGGCTCTTTACGGGCCTTCTACGGCCTAACGGTCAGAGAAAAACGCCGGGAGAATTGTGAGCAGCCAACTCAGCGCCGCGGCGCCCGTACGGCTTAAAAAACTGTCCCGGCGCCCGTAGGAACTTTACGGCAACCGGCCGGACACCGGCCGAAAATTCCCAAAATGTATGTTTTTACTCGCCATACGGGCCCCGGAGTGTATATGTGAAAGCCCCATTAGGCGAGTAGGTTTTGGTATTGTGTCAACCATGCCACTACGAATCGCCATATCAATATACCTATTTTTCCAAACATCTTAGGGTAATATACCAACCAAATGAAAAGAATGTGATTTATAATAATAACATATGGCAGTTACATATAATCTGTATCTGGATTATGATTATAATTATGTTGACCTGCCTCGTATGCAGTATGCAGTATGCAGTATGTGTCGAACATATGTCGTCAGTTTTGATTCGGAATATATCTACTCCGTAGATCAAGATTACATTAATCTTGATCTAAGGAGAAACGAACGAACGATTCGGAAAAACTTTACCAATAAATAACTATGAGTTCATACATTATGATTGACGTGTACGATTGCAGAGTCAGAGATTTGCACCGTGAAATATACTTATTATATTCATTTAGAATGAGTATTAACTGTTCATGGGATGCTATAAAGTAGGCAAGACATGACTCCTATCATATACATTATATACGATCTACACTTGACAAAAATATAAGTATGAATACATTTTTTTTTTTTTTAGATCTCCTCTCTTTGTTTCAAATTTCTTAATCCAGTTAGACGGCTTGATTATCACAATGGCGATAGCGCTACATTATAGTAGGAGACCAGCCTGTAGGTCCCGTGACCAATCTCTTGGAACAAAGGTTTGAAAGTGTTTGAAAACATATTATTTGAACCTTAAAATCATTAGAATCGGACAATGCTAACTGTGTTGGTGAATTTCTAAAGTGCGTTGACCTTTTTTACCATAGCGCCCTCTTTTAAGGTCGGAGGTATAACAAACAATACATTTCTGGAATCCTTATGACCAGACGAGTAATTTGATATGCAATTTGGGTTCCATGACACATGCTCCGCCGACAATTGCTCCGCCGACAAATGCTCCGCAAAAAGCGACAATTGCTCCGCGACATTTGCTCCGACGTCAAATGCTCCGCCGACAGTTGCTCCGCCGACAATTGCTCCGCCGACATTTGCTCCGCCGACAATTGCTCCGCCGACATTTGCTCCGCCGACATTTGCTCCGCCGATAATTGCTCCGCCGACATTTGCTCCGCCCCAAAGTACCCCGTTGAAGACAAATGCTCCCTTTTGCAGGGAAAAAATGATAGGAAGAAAGGAAAAGAAAAGAAAAGGACAAGAAAACATGGAAAAGGAAAGGTCAAGAAAAGAGACAAGAAAAGGCTGAAGACAAGGGAAAAGGGACACAAAATAGAATATAGGAAGATTAATGACGGTAAATCTTGCCGGCGCTGCGTTGGGATACGTCGGAGAAAAACTAGAAATAAAATGGAGTATAAAATATACTACATGCTCGTGAAATAATCATTAGTGATTAAGGCAGATGGTTTTCAGTTATTATATGAAAAGGATGAACATTCGCTTGCTCGCTGCGCTTTATATGTTCGTAATACATTGTGTACATCAGTGATTAACAAGCGATGCTGGTCACGCAGATTCTTTTTAATATGAAATGACAAGCCAAAGAATTTCGACCATTCGTTAACTAGCTCGCTCGCCAACAAGGAATAAACAATAAATCCTGGAATAATACTTGCCCATTTGATTCAAATTAAGGGGCGTAATGTAGAAAAATTATATTCAAGATTATAACCTATGATTTTTACCTTTCTTATTCGCCAAATTAACAAAAACAAAAAAACGAAAAAAAAACATCCCCTTAAAGATACTATTTCCCTTTTGCAGCCAACATCAAATTATGTAGAAATTTGCAGGAATTATAAATATGTCATGTATGTCCTATCTGTGAAAGTTAAACGTTAGCAGTGTCATAATATTCAAATTATGAAGGAAACCTGTTTATTTGCTAGGCTTCACTGATTAGACACTATTGAGCGACAAACTGGCTTTTTTTCTTCTTTGGTAATAACATACATAAAATGAGCTGTAAAGGGTACATGAGCATTTGTCTACATCAATAACCCACTTCTTGTAAGGGCCAAAATTAAACTGATTGAATCTTTGCGCAGCATAAAACATACGACCATTCGGTACAATGGTCTGAAAATCAGACTATTACTTACTGGCTCTGTAGCCCTTAAGTCGATTCGACAACTAATAGTCGTTATTTTCCCACTTAAAGACATTTCAAGCCCCCCCCCCTTTTTTAGGGAAGTTCTAAATTAGTATTTACTCTTAAATGCCGTTGGAATTTAACCTTTTCATTTTGTGGGGTCTGCAAATAGGACATAGTACCTTTAAATGTGTTTGTGCCCTCTCTTTCAAGGGAAAAGACGACACAGTTACTTATGTAAACAAATATGCCTATAATTATTATCAAAAGAGAAGTGCAAAAAAACTCGCTCACATGATACGCTAACTCGCGGTTATAATTTTTAACATATTCATTTGACGAATGTGCAGCTTCTAAACGTCAGACGAAGAATGGCGGAAGGCAGGTAGATGCTATTCATTATAAAATAAGCTTAAAACCGCCCGCTCGCTAAAAATAAAATTGACATCGCCTTAACTATGAATGTGCCCGACCCGTCCTGCAGCAAGAAAACTCTGTTGGATACTCATTACTGTTGACAATAATTCATGAGTTGAACGTTCGCTGTTTAGTTTATGGTATAAACGTGCCCATTTAATCAAGGAGGGAAATGAAGCAGGAAGATGCTATTCAAAATTATTGATAAGTCTACATTTTTAGCTCTCTCTCTCTCGCTATATACCATCGTT
Organism: Strongylocentrotus purpuratus; assembly: GCF_000002235.5. Classification (NCBI taxonomy): domain Eukaryota; kingdom Metazoa; phylum Echinodermata; class Echinoidea; order Camarodonta; family Strongylocentrotidae; genus Strongylocentrotus; species Strongylocentrotus purpuratus. The sequence continues at coordinate 24,388,555 of NW_022145602.1, forward strand.
TACCAAAAGGGAATAAATATAACCTTAAATGATATAGTGCTCAAGTAAAAAACACTATTTGTTGAAAGAAGGTCTACTAAAAGTTGAACACAGTTTATCTGTTACTTAAAAGTTTCTGCACCTGCTCCCCACCCCCCCCCCCCCCCCCCCCTCAAAAGGGATTGCCTCTTTCGCAAAGGTTTATCACTTTTTTCCCATCGGTGTCATCTGATCGGGGAATTAAAACGCATCCCCCATCTCAGAACGCTGGCTGCGGCACTGAATAACAGCAACAAAACAAATCACTCAAAACAAAAAAAATAACCCATGAAAGAAATGTCGGCGGAGCAATTGTCGGCGGAGCAATTGTCGGCGGAGCAAATGTCGGCGGAGTAAATGTCGGCGGAGCAATTGTCGGCGGAGCAATTGTCGGCGGAGCAAATGTCGGCGGAGCAATTGACGTCGGAGCATATGTCGCGGAGCAAATGTCGCGGAGCAATTGTCGCTTTTTGCGGAGCATTTGTCACCGGAGTAATCGTCGCAGGAGCATGTGTCGGGTTACCGCAATTTGATAAGGTTCACTGTGTTGGTGAATTTGACCACCAGTCAAAATTGACTGGTGGTCAAATTCACCAACACAGTGAACCTTATTAAATTGCATGTCAAATTACTCGTCTGGTCATAAGGATTCCAGAAATGTATAGTTCGCTATACCTCCGACCTTAAATAAGGGCGCTATGGTCAAAAACTTTGAAAGGTCAACACACGTGTGTTGACCTGACCTTTCAACGTTTTTGACCATAGCGCCCTTATATAAGGTCGGAGGTATAGCGAACTATACATTTCTGGAATCCTCATGACCAGACGAGTAATTTGATATGCATATTGACACGATTGAAACTATTTGAATTTCTATCCCTGTGTGACCTTTGTTGACCCCTCACGAAAATGCCTGGGACTTTCAAGGGGGCAGCCCAAGTCAAAATTGTTCGGTATTTATCAGGGAACACAAAAACACTTTCAAACCTTTGTTCCCCGAGTTTGGTCACGGGACCTACAGGCTGGTCTCCTACTATTATAACTAAAATGAATTAATAAGAAGGGCAAACAAAAATACATTTCGTTATTAAGTGAAACTTTAATGGGGATATTGACAGTGATACCCCTTGAAAAGAATCGAAAACATAGCTTAGGAAGTTCTTTGCGGCGCCTAAGGCGAGTAGATATTGGAATTGTGTCAACCATGCCAGTCCGTATAGTGATTTCAATATACCTGTTTGCCCATACTTTTTAGAGTAATATATAAATTACTGTGATTTGTAATAATGACATATGGCAGTTAAATATAGTCTGTATCTGTATGATTATTATAATAATCACTTGCCTCGTATGCAGTATGTGTCGAACATATGTCGTCAGCTTTGATTCGGAATAACTTTACTAATGAATTACTTTGAGTTTATACATTATGATTGACGTGTACAAGTGCTGACTCAGAGATTCAATTCAATTCAATTCAATTCAATTCAAAAGACTTTATTTCCGTTAAAAAACATACAAATAATATACATGTGATAAAGTACAGACAGTTTAAAATATACAAATCATGAGCATTGTGTTAAATTAATTAAAAAAACTGTAAAAATGAGTAGAAGAAAAAGGGAGCACCTGTAGGAAACTTATGTTAGCTTGTTGATTCAGGCGTCCAAATGAATAAAATAATTACACAGATATAATAACATAATAATGAGTATTGCGCATGTATTTGTTCTACCCCTCCTCCCTCCCACCCACCCGCCCCCACCACCTCCCACCTCCCCCCTTTTCTCTCTAATGGTAGTTTACAAATTATATTTTATTTTAAAATAGGTATTAAACTAAAACAAATTATAGGGATAATAGATATATTTTAAGATTTTTCTTGAATGAGTTTAGGTAAACATATGGAGTGAGAGAGGATGGAAGATAATTCAATACTGTGGGCCCTGTATACTTTACCGATTGTTGCATGTACTGTTTATCAATATTCCAAATGTGTAACTTTAGACTATTTCGAGTATTATATTTATGAATTTTATAGTTAGTTTGGAACATAGTGGCAAAAGATTATGGTGCATTACCATCTTAGGCTACTTATTTAATTGATATACTGATAAATACTAATTATTTATGGAATGCAATGAGCTATGCAAGAGATAATTCCTACCATACATTTGATCCGAACTCAAATTTAAAAATACATATGTATGAATACACTGTTACATTTTTAGGTGTCCTCTATTTGTTTAAAATTTATTTATCCAGTTACACAGCCTGATAATTACAATGGTGATAGCGCTACAATATTACTAAAATGAATTAAAACGTACGGCAAAAAAAGTATACATTTCGTCATACTGAATCTATAATGGGTATATTGACAGTGACACCCCTTGAAAAGAATCGAAAACATAGTGTGCCAAGATTTTATTTGCCCCAGGCGCCGTACGCTTAATTGGTCTACGATTTTCCGTGCGATTTTCGGAGCATCATAGGAGGCTACAGGCTACGATGTTTGTGTTTACATTATCTACGAGCATCGTGCCATTTCTTGTATTTGCCCTCTGGAGCAGGCCGGGGCTGTTAGGCTGCTCGGAGTATGTTCGGAAATCGTGCAATTTCAGTGCAGTAGCCGTGCAGTCTCCGCAACCCCCGCAGGTAAATCTTACGGAGCCCGTGCTGTATTGGGCATAGGTTGCGCGGAGAAGGCGCGGTGACCGTGCAGGCGGCGTGTTTTTTTTTATAGCGTTTTGGGGGTCCTCCATGCTCACCGAAAATTGTAAATTTGCTGTACGATAAGCGCGAGACCTCCGCGCGATGGCCGTGCGGGGATTGTGCAATGCCACCTACGACACGTCTACGGGCTACGGGCTTACGTTTTTTTTTCAAATTTGTATAACTCCCGCGAAAGAAAATGGGAGAGGCCGCGGAGCCCATGAATCTGTACGTATATCTTACGACCGCCTCCTTCCTCCGCACATACATGGGGAGAAAGGACAGGATACGGGCTCCGTAGACTAATCGAAGCCCAAATGTAATCTAAGCATAAGGAAGTAATTTGCGGCGCCTGAGGCGTATTGTGTCAACCATGTCAATCCGAACCGCTGTTTCAACTTACCTGTTTCCCCATCTTTTTTATTCAAATAAAAAGAAGGTTTCTTTTCTTTCTTAAATAACTGCAATTCATAATAATGACATATGGCAGTAACGTGAAGTCTATATGGTTATTATAATGAATATTACTTGCCTCATCAGCAGTATGTGTCAAACATTTGTCGTCAGCTTTGATTCTGAACAACTTTACTAATACATTACTTTAAGTTCATACAGTATGATTGACGTGTACGATTGCAGAGTCGGAGATTTGCATCGTAAAATATGTTTATTATATGTATTTACAATTAATAATAACATTTCATGGGATGCCATAAACTAGGCAAGACATGACTCCTACCATATACATTATACACAAACTAAAATTGAAAAAAAATGTATGAATATGTTTTCACATATTTAGGTGCCCTCTGTTTGTTTCAAAATTCTTAATCAAGTTACACGGCCTGATTATCACAATGGCGATAGCGCTATAACTAAACTGAATTAGAAAGAAGGGCAAACAAGTATACATTTCGTGATTAAGTGGAACTTTATTGGGGATAGTGACAGTGACAACCCTCGAAATAAAATATATCTTAGAAAGTAATTGGCGCCTAATGCTATGGTCACAACGGTTCGTACGAACGATAATTTCGTACGAATCTCCCTGTTTTCCATTGTCTTCCCGAATTTCCATTGTCTGAAAATCGATCGTACGGCGTTCGTAGCAGTTCGTAATGGCATTTGTGACCGAGGCTTTAGGCGAGAAGATATTGGTATTATGTCAACCATGTCACATCCAATCGCAATTTCATGTGCCGGTTTGACCATTTTTTTTCTGTGGTTATATACCAACTAATGAAAAGTAGGGATTTATTTTTCTCTTCATTAACTATGAGATATATTGACATTATTATAGCAGTTAGACATTATAACGATGGTGATCATTATGGTGATCATTATTATTTGACTCATCGTCAGCTTTGATTCGAAAAAAAATACTTTCCTAATGGACTAATTGGAGTTCATAAAGTATTGCGGCTGTTTATGATTGCGCTTACTGAGTTACATTCAATCACACTATTCAGATTTTCACATTTACTCCACATTTAAACAAATATAAATCTGATGTCGAAAAGCAGGATATACATATCTTTATATATAGAAATAATACATATTGGCGATAGGCCCCGTGGTTTATTTTATTCGAATTCAATATATTTGCGAAATTAGATGATATTTTATTCATCCAATGTTGTTTATAATTTTTCGTCGGCTGCCGCACACCAAGACGTTTTAACAGCTATGTCAAATAATGTAAGTCAATTGGTGGTGCTATAAACAAGCCTAGGGTGGATGTTAGATCTAGATCGAGAGAACTTGACTAGGCTACCTAACCAATATTTTTAGTGTTACTCGGTCAAGCCCAACAAAATTGTATGTCACACTCTCCTATACGTTTATGCAAAACTGTTGTGCTGTGTGATTTTGTTATTTCAACATATATATTTCAAAGGCAAATTGGGCTGCAGTTGACTCGAAAATTGGACTTCCAAAAATGATGTCATCGGAGCTAGGAATTTTGTCTTGTGTTGTCTGAGCTCAGAAAAAGAAATTATCCTATTGAATAATACATTTGGAAACATTTACATACTAGTTATTTTCGTGCTTTGTAACAAATCACGGTGAAATTTCCGATTCAGCTTATATGGAGTGCCCATACGTCCAATGATTACAACATATATATGATTAAGTGTAATATAAACACACGTATATTATGACTCACGTGTATAGATGCGCTTACTGAGTTGCACACCACCTAAGCTGCATGTTTGATACAGGAGGTAGCAGAATATACCAAGCATTCGTCGGATGCCACAAACCAGGTGAGACATTATATAAAACGAGGGACTTCTGCTTACATCTGTTTCAACACCACACGGGCAATAGCTATCAGGGTGCGGGTGTTCTAAGGATCAATTCGAATTCACCATTTCTGCAGAAAATGTTTTTTTTCTTCTATTGTTGTCATATCATTAATGTCACATTGGAAAATCATGGTAATACTGCTCTTCCATGAAGACATGTAATACAAAGTGATTATACTGCATATACCCCCCCCCCCCAAAAAAGACAAAAAAATACAACTTAGAAACAACAACAGCAGCAAAAACATCACAACAAACTCAATCAACTGTACACCAAAACATGTACATGAGACGAAGAGGAAAAAAAAACTGATACTTTTTGTTTTGCACCAGGAAACTTACTGGAAAAAGGAACCTGGGGAAATAAAGTTAAAGTGATAAGTCATTCATATTTGGATGTGTTCTTAAATAGAAATGAAAGTTGTCTTTACAATATTGGATATATACAGAGCATACAAATCGATGTCATTTTTTCTTTGATTAACCTTTGTTATTCTTTATTAAGTGTTAAAGTGTGCAATTTTCAGCCACCACAAACGTTTGATTCTGGAAAGCTTACGAAAAGTCAAGTGACAGCATGTCGGGGATGTAACGTCATCGTCATGAGTGATGACCGGTGATCACTGGCTAGTCGAAATTTCCCGCGAATTAGAGTACAAACAACACGATAACATTGAAAACTGATATAATTAAAAACTTGTTTCTGTTGAAATTCGGCAAAATACCGACAAATTGCACCGTTAACCCTAAAAAGGCCGGGCTATTTAAGGTCTTAGTATGGCCGGGGGGGGGGGGGGGCGGGCATTATGCCCCCCCATAAGATCTCGTCCGTGAAGCGGCCGATCTCCGAGAAAATTTGCACGCTTGTCAAGTGTATAGCATACTATGATAATTTCAATTCTTTGAAAAAAATTAACTCTTTTGCATATTTATGGTAATTTATGCAAGTAAATAATCATATTTTACCCATAAATCATATATTATTCATAGTTAAGCATTCTTTTTCACTACAAAATATTTATTAGACCATTCTGAATAATAATACGACAATTTGTTTGGAAGTGCCAGCTTATTCCTTATGCTATCTCTTGTTTTTATAATTTTTTAATGTATTTTATTGTCTTTGTTGTTTTATTTCATTTCTAACTACAATTCAACTATTTTTACTCCCAAAACAACCACCTAAACTTTAAACAAGACCCAATAACCCATGTTTGATCTATTTTTAGGAAAAATGACATTTCTATATGTTTTATACACAAATCACGAAAATGAGCGATTTTCGGGCTGACATGCTAAGTCAAAAGGTCACGTGGCCTTGTAACCGTAGGTCCAATTTTCAAAACAAATATTGTAAAAGTTGCGCAAGACTCGAAAAAAAAAAGCAGGGAGCGGCAGGGCGCCATCCATATGCGTTTCCGAACAACCAGAAAAATCATGGAAGGGGAGGGGGGGGGGGGCGTAGTGGCCATTGGCCTTATTAGGGTTAAGGGATGTATATCTGAAGACAAGACAGCAGGTTTTTACGGCCTTCCTAGTTTAAACAAGGATCCAAGCCGACAAAACAGATGCCTGAAATTTGTGAGAAGTCTTTGCAAGAATTTACGGGTCCCGTTTTCTATCACATCAACAGTATTTGACCGCTGAGAAATGCCATCAGCAGATCGTAAATCTATTGCGCAAAATAGAAGATTTATCGAATAGAAAGAAACAAAAATAGTTTCCATTACAATTATCCAATAACTTTAAGTTTTTACGGTTTTGCAACTATCGAGCCGCCTTGTATGCGCCCGGTCACTATAGCTAGCTGTTGGAAAGCGATTAGACAGATCTCATCGCATTCTCTTTGCAAATTTCGGAATACGTGTAAAACACCAACTTTTGCAATTTGGCGCCCTCGATCACTTCCGATACGCTTTTAATATGCTACGTTTACACTATGATCCCGACGGCCACGGCAGCCCCGTTTGCCCGAAACGTAGTGCGCCGTGGGATTTTGGCAATATTTTTCTCTGTGTTCAAGTTTTGTTAGGTCTTGTGAAGTATTCTCACGGTCTTTCACGGTATCCATGACGGGTCTTGCAGTGAAAGGGGCTGCTGAGTCCCGGAGGCTCCAAGGCGCACTACGGTTCGGCCCCGGTATACTACGGATGCCAGTACATTCCCTCCCGGCCCGTCACGTTGTGATGCGGTCCCTCATATTTCTCACGTTCTGATCAAGGTCTGACACGTTTTTCACGTTCTGTCAAGGCTTTCTACGGATGAAACGTGGAAGGTGGGCAGTTTTTAGGGCGGTATAAAGAGAAGGCCTCCCAAGCAATAAAGTACAGCGTAGAATGCTACTGGAGGAAGTCAATGATGAGTTCCTTCTCATCCTCCGTAAAGGTGTTGACGACCCTGGGGGCTGTCCTCCTCCTAGCTGGTGCGTCTTTATCAGCCTCCCCAGCCTCCCCAGGCTCCCCAGCCTCCCCAGCCTCCCCAGCCTCAGGTTCAGGTTCCAGTTCAGGGACCGGGTCAGCAGCATGCTCCTCTTCATTTGGCAGGGGTGAACGGCGAGGATCTTCAGGCTGTTCCTGCTCCTCTACTACTGGTGGTGGTGGTGGTGGTGGTGGTGGTGGTGGTGGTGCAGGACGGAGGGCCTCCGAACGTCTTGGCTTTTTCGGTGGCATAGATTGGGCTTCTTTCTTCGTATTGTAGATGCATTAATGTGTCGTCGATTGCTCAGACTCGAATGAAGCTCCTGCCGCGCCCGTCTTTTACATACTACCTCCCGTTCGTGTGAGTCGTGTCAGAACGCAACGCGCCGCGCCTGTAAACCGTCAGACGCCGGGATGCGCCATGATTAAACGCGACAAAATGGCTATTATACACCCTGGCCTGCCGTGAGAACCGGGCAAACCTTGGCAAAACGTGGCAAAACGGGACAGAATGCGCAGCAACCGTGTAGCAACCTTGACAAAACGTGGCAAAACGTAACCAAATTTCAAAAGACCGTAAGATGCCGGGGAATGTGCGGGTTTGCCGTCCCACTACGGACCACCTCCAATTTTTGTTGCGGCCTATTGAGAACTGTCACGTTGTGTTGGGTTCACCCCGTTCTACTACGGCCTACTACTTTCTCATCCGCACCGTGCCTGCCGTGGCAAAATGTTTGACAGTTTATAAATCTGACACGGTATCAACGGCAATCACGGCCTGTCACGTTTGCCCGTCCGATCCCCCGCGTTGTGTCACGTCAATCCCGTTTCGTCCACGGTGGCCCGAAACGGGGTTGCCGTGGCCGCCGGGAACATAGTGTAAATGAAGCCTAAGGCCAAATCTCCCATTGAGTTTATACATGTTTTATGTATCGATCAAAGCGGCAGATTACCCAATTAGTCTCCGTGACAAATTAAATGCCAAGTTTATATTACTTGACCAGTCGTCAGTAAGTATCGAACATATGTTGTTAGCTTCGATTAAGAAACAAATTACTAATTACTTTGAGTTCATACTTTATGATTGACGTGTACAACTGATGACTCGGAGATGTGCATCTTGAAAGCTATTTATTTTAATTATATACAGATAAATACAAATTATTCGTAAATATAAGTATGAATACATTTTGTACAGTAATAGATGCCCTCTTTTTGTTTAAAAGTTTTTAATTCAGTAAGACGGCCTGATTATCATAATGGCGATAGCGCTACAATATAACTAGAATAAATTAGAAAGAAGGGCAGAAAGGTATTCTTTTCGTGATTAAGTAAAACTTTATTTGGGATATTGAAAGTGACACCCCTTGAGAAGAATCGAAGACATAACTAAGAAAGTTCTTTGCGGCGCCTAAGGCGAGTAGGTCTTCGTATTGTGTCAACCATTTCAGTCCGAATCACGATTTCTATTTACCTGTTTGCCCAACTTTTTTAGGGTAATATACCAACCAAATAAAAAGAAGGTTTCTTTTCTTTCTTATATTATTATTATATACCTGTGATTTATAATAATGACATATGGCAGTTCATATAATCTGTTTCTGTATGATCATTATAATTATGATAACCTGCCTCGTCAGCAGTATGTGTCAAACATATGTCGTCAGCTTTGATTCGGAACAACTTTACTAATGAATTAATTTGAGTTTATACGGTAATATTGCAGGGTCGGATATTTGCATCGTAAAAGATGTTTCTTTTATTTATATACAATTAATACTAACATTTCAACGATGCCATAAATTAGGCAAGTCATGACTCCTAGCATATATACATTATATACGAACTACAATTGAAACAAATATAAGTATATATAAGTTGTCACGTTTTTAGGTGCCCCTCTGTTTGTTTCAAAATTCTTAATCCAGTTAGACGATCTGATTATCACTATGGTGATAGTGCTGCAATCTAACTAAAATGAATTAGAAATAAGGGCAAAAACGTAAATATTTTTTGATTAATGACATATGGCAGTTACATATAATATGTATGTCTATTATGGTAATTATGTGCCTCGTCAGCAGTATGTGTCGAACATATGTCGTCAGTTTTGATTCGGAACAACTTTACTAAAGAATTACTTTGAGTTCATACATTATGATTGACGTGTACGATTGCAGAGTCGGAGATTTTGCATCGTAAAAGATGTTTATTATATTTATATACAATGAATACTAACATTTCATGGGATGCCATAAACTAGGCAAGACATGACTCCAACCATATACATTATATACTAACTAAAATTGAAAAAAAAATATATAAGTATGAATAAGTTTTCACATTTTTAGGTGCCCTCTGTTTGTTTCAAAGTTGTTTTAATCCAGTTAGACGGCCTGATTATCACAATGGCAATAGCGCTACAATTTAACTCAAATGAAATAGAAATAAGGGCAAAAACGTTTACATTTCATGATTAAGTGAAACTTTCATTGAGGATATTGACAGTGAAACCCCTCGAAAAGAATCAGAAGCATACCTTAGAAAGTAATTAGCGCCTAAGGCGAGTATATATTGGTATTGTGTCAACCACGTCACTCCGAATCGCAATTTCAATGTACCGGTTTGGCCATTTTTTCTGTGGTAATATACCAACTAATGAAAAGTAGGGATTTATTTTTTTCTCGTCATTAACTATGAGGTATATTGACATATGGCAGTTAGAGATTATAACGACTATGGTGATTATTATTACTTGACTCATCGTCAGCTTTAATCCGAAAAAAACATACACTTTACTAATGGATTAATTGGAGTTTATCAAGTATTACGACCGTTTATGATTGCGCTTACTGAGTTAAATTCAATCACGATATTCAGATTTTCAGATTCAGAATATAAGTCTGACGTCAAAAAGCAATATATATATATATCTTTATATATGAAGAGCTTAATTCCAAAAGGCGCTAAATCCATTTTTTTTTTATCAAAATGGAGTTATTAGTATGAGTACATACTAGTTGCACATGTGCATTTAAATCACCATTCCTTTTCTCAAAATAATTTTCAGAAATATGAAAAAAATTGACACAACAAATTTGTTTAGATCCAAAAGGCGCTAAATCCAAAAGTGTTTAATTCCAAAAGGCGCTATATCCACCTTGTGTGTTTTGATCAATCAGAGCGCAGTATTGTTCCAGTCACCCGGATTGACAACAGCTTTTAGCTTTTTGCTTGCATCGAGATCGATCATATTTCTGCATTGTTTTGACAGTCTTTAGCTCACTTATCAGCATGGATGAGGGAGGGGTGCTAGTTGAGAGAACCAACAATCCAAGAAAAAGGAAGCGAAATGAAAAATAATGGGCCAAAACCAGAACAAGGAAGATCATAACAGTGCTCCTGGTAAGTTCAGTCCCACTTACTCATTTTTGTGTTAGTGTGTAATTAAGTGCAGATGCATTTGCATTATATTGCATTGAATGAATTGTAATACTAATAAGTAATAGTCTAACTAAGACTATTGCAATTCTGTTTGCATGTAGTATGAGCTCAAGGCTTAACCAAAACGAATTACTAGATACAATTTTGTAATTAAACCGAGGCCTAGGGTAAATTACGTGTTTACTGCCGCGCCACGGCTTCGCCTTCGCCGGCTTCAGTCACTGGTCACTGGCTTTGGTCACTATCTGCCCTGATGCAGTAGTTTATGGATATTTTACAAGCCTTTGTTACATCATGAAATAGCCTTAGTGGAATGATAATGTGCCATCTATTAAGAAAATATCTGCTGTAAGTCTGTAACAAATATTTTGTATTTGAGTGCAGTCATAATCAGTGTTTTGTTAAATTTGAAGAATTTGTTTTCGTGGAATACCTGATGTTTACCATGATGACTTTCGTTTTATCAATAGGGAAGCAGCCAGCCATTGGATGCCAGCACATACCTCACAGCTTTTGTAAGGCGTCTTTGCTGACAGAAGGAGACATCACATATACTTTCCAGGACTGCTACAGAGACTTGAACAAGCCGCGGCAAGATTCATTCATCATGTGCCACTTCCAACTCAATCCAGTCATGCGCCATCAAGGAAATGTTCCCCAATCAAGGAGAGAGCAGAACTATGCCCCAACATTTCAAGTAATTTTTAATCGAGTCATTTAAAAAAAATATCATTTGCTTGCAAATCAAATTGTTGAATACAGATCATACACAAATGCCAGAATTGATACTTATCTCATTGCAATAATTTTCTGTTAATTTTAATTGAGTTGTTTAGTCGCTGGGGGGGGGGGGGAGGGGGCATACATGTCTTGTCATGTGTAATATGCTACAATGCATCTATGTTACACATGTCAAACTAGGTCGTATTGTTGTTTTTATTTTATACCTGTAGCGTCGGTTGAACCATAAACAACTGGGTCAAAGTGAATTCATGAATTCCCCTCGCGCAATCAACATACACTGCATGTTACACTGTGCAAAAAAATATGCACTCACGCAAATGCAATTCTGCAAATCAAAGGCTGTGTTATTGTTCCTGTCACCACAAGCTAAAGTACAAGGGATGCTATCCAAGTGTAAGCTCCAATTGATGTGGCTTTCATTTTACACAGTTAATGGATCAGTTTGATATTAATATTTTAAACTATTTAATTCAAGAACAGAGAAGGCTTCTTAAATGTGCATTCATTGAGCAGTGCAGTTGGAATCAAATCATGTTTTATTACCCATGTATGCATTTTGTTGTAAATAGCGCTGGTAATCGTTAATGCAAATTTACTAAACCCGAATGCATGCACACAGATAATTAATATTTGGCGCTTTGCTACCTTCACTGTATAATAACAACTAATTGATTGTGGCTAATCCCACAACTTTACAGTAGATTGTACTGATATTGTATGGGTAGAATTTTATTGTTCGTACTTCCATTAGGATTTTAACAAACAATTATTCAAATAATATGTATGCAGAATCAGCACTCAAGTATGTCTTTTATCTGCTGTTTATGTGGAGTCGGTTACATTAGTGAACTATGAATAATTTCCATCGTAAGGTGTCTTCTCGTTGACATTGTTAAAGAAACTGTACATTAATGACTGTATGTTAATTATTTAAGTACTTGCCAATTCTTGTATGTCTTAATTAACTCGCCGTTATGACATGAGATGATGAGTAAAGCAAATTTGCAAGATTTTCAAATTTCACACAATACAAGTCTTTACTGCCTGTTTATTTTGTCAATTTAGAATTGTGCTGAGTCACCTGAGTGTTTTTTTTTTAAAGTTGAATAGAGAGAATGTGTAAAATTTTGATTGAAATTAGTGTCGAGCGAAAACGTCTAGAATGATGAGATGTGAGAAGTATGTTCAAAATAATGTAGGCTTTCAATGTGTTAAATGGATAGATATGTGTGTGTTAGACGCTAAATTATAATTAAAAAAGTATGTTATTACATCCGAACATCATTCTTAAAAAAAAAAAAAAAAAAAAATGAAATGCGGAATGTCACATCAAAATTTTAATTCCAAAAGGCGCTAAATCCTTGTTTAATTCCAAAAGGCGCTAAATCCGAACAAATTGAAAAAATAAAAAAATATTAAAAAATAATTACTATAGCAGGATTTCTTTAAGCTATATTTTAATGATATTTGGGGGTAGATCTTTGAACTGTATGAAAATTTGGCGGTTTCGTTGAAACAAAAGTGGTCTAACAAAAAACCTTGATTTACTTGAAAACACCAAAAGTGGATTTAGCGCCTTTTGGAATTAAACTCTTCATATATATATATATAGAGAGAGATAATACATATTCGCGATAGGCCCCGTGATTTATTTTATTCGAATTCAATCAACGTGCGAAATTAAATCATATCAATCCAATGTTGTACAATAATTTTTCTGAGCCAACACACCGGTTTTAACAGCTATTTCAAATAATGTAAGTCAATTGGTGGTGCTATAAACAAGTCTACGGTGTATGCTAGATCTCGACCGAGAGGACTTGACAAGGCTACCTGACCGATATTTATAGTGTTACTCGGTCAAGCCTAGAACTATTTTATGAGCGTCATTCCTGTCACACTCTCCTATACGTTTATGTAAAACTGTTGTGCGGTGCGATTATTTAATTTATTTTAACACATAAATTGCAAGGCCAAACTGAGCGGCATGCAGTTGAGCCGCTCGACTCGAAAAATTGGACATTCCAACATGACGTCATGGGAGCTAATAATCAGGTGGGCTGTATCTAATACAGACCACCTCATAATTTTGTTAAAATCGCCTTTATTTATTTATTATTTATTATCAGGTGGGCTGTATAACGTACAGACCACCTTATAATTTCGTTAGAATTGCCTTTATTTATTTATCAGGTGGGCTGTATAACGTATAGACCACCTTATAATTTCGTTAGAATTGCCTTTATTTATTTATTTATTTATTTATTTATTATCAGGTGGGCTGTATAACGTACATACCACCTTTTTAATTTCGTTAGAATTGCCTTTATTTATTTATTTATTTATTATCAGGTGGGCTGTATAACGTACAGACTACCTTATAATTTCGTTAGAATTGCCTTTATTTATTTATTTATTTATTATCCGGTGGGCTGTATAACGTACAGACCACCTTATAATTTCGTTAGAATTGCCTTTATTTATTTATTTATTTATTTATTATCAGGTGGGCTGTATAACGTACATACCACCTTTTAATTTCGTTAGAATTGCCTTTATTTATTTATTTATTTATTTATTATCAGGTGGGCTGTATAACGTACAGACCACCTTATAATTTCGTTAGAATTGCCTTTATTATGTATTTATTTATTCTTTATTTTTCTTATTTCTAACCACTTTTTTGTGGACAAGATAACTTAACAATGGCTGGATCAAATGCCCTAAAATTTGGCACACATACGTATAGGCATATGTACAAAGCACGGAAATTTTGTCAACCTTGACCTTGACTGATGACGTCATCTAGGCGCCATTTTTTAAAATTTTACGAAAATAAACTCATGATCATATCTTCATAACCAAAGGGTATTTCTCATTCATATTTATCATGATCAAGGTCAATATCCGTCCGGTCAATGGCAGGTCAAATAACGCGCGCATGCGCGCGTAAAATTTTGAAATGCTCAAAATCGTTTTAAAATCATTTTGCATACGTTTTAGGCCATTCTAAGCATTTTATAACAAATCGCGCACACGCACATGCGTGCGCGTTTTCGTGCGTAAAACTATTGCACAACATAGAATTGCCATTTTTTTTCTTTCATAATATTCCACATATTTTTACAAAAAAATTGATAGCATGTTTATCTCTTTATGACTATTAATGACGGAATGATCGACCGTTAAACATACATTTCTGTGCGCGCGAGCTCTTGTAATACAAAGCATATATGGGCAAAAACATGCCTATGCAAAATCCATTGTAGCTCTTTAGGATGCAAGGTGACCCCAATTTTTTTTCATATTTTGATTGAGTATGAATCGGAGATATGATATCATGTCTCATTTGACCCTCAATTAACTCATGACGTCATCATAATGGCCTCCGAACTCAAAATTTCAATTTGCATATTATGACGTCCGCATATTTTTGGAAAATTGATTGTATCTTTGTAAAAATTGATCGATTGTCATCAAAATTTTGATATGTTCTAGCTGAGACAATTCTCTACAAATCCAGTCATCACGATTTTTCATTTTGACAAAGGCTATTTTTGCGATTAAAGGAGGCATGTCAATTTTTCACATTTTGCGTGTATTCTCTATGGGACATGACTTTTTCTCAAAACTTGATTCTACATTCCAGTCTTTCGCGAGCAATATCTACGTTGTTTTAGCTTCATTTACGCTGAACTTCGAGTATGTTGTAGCTGAGACAAAAAGCTATCTCAAATGTACCCTTCATTTTGTCTCAAGTTTTTGTTGGATCAGCCCACCTATACTTGTTCCAAACAAGTATTACAAATCTAGTTTATTTTTCTTATTTCTAACCACTTTTTTGTGAGCAAGATAACTTTAAAATGGATCAATCAAATGTCTTGAAATTTGGCACACATATGTATAGGCATATGTACAAAGCACAATAACGTTTTCAACTTTGACCTTGACTGATGACGTCATCTAGGCGCCATTTTTTAAAATTTTCTGAAATCAACTCATGATCATATCTTCATAACTATAAGCCATATCTCATTCATATTTATCATGATCAAGGTAAATATCAGTCCGGTCAATTTCAGGTCAAAAAACGCTAGCGTACGCGCACGTCCGCGCGCAAAATTTAAAAATTCTCGAAATTGTCTCAAAATCATTTTACATACGTTTTAGGCCATTTTAAGCATTTCATAAAAAATCGCGCACACGCGCATGCGCGCGCGTTTTCGCGCGTAACACCATTACACAACATAGAATGGCCATTTTTTTCCTTACATGATATTTCCCATATTTTTTCAAACAATTTGATACAATTTTTATTTCTTTATGACAATTAATAACAAGATGAGAATCCATTCCAGATAAATGTCCGTGCGCGCGAGCTCTTATAATACATACCATATATGGGCAAAAACATGCCTATACTAATTCAATAATTGCTCTTTAGGATGCAACTGAACCCCTTTTTTTTGTTCATATTTAGATAGAATATGGGTCGGAGATATGAAATCATGTCTCATTTGGTCATTAAAAATATCATGACGTCATCATAATGGCCTTGGAACTCAAAATACGACTTTGCATATTATGACGTCAGCATATTTATGGGAAATTGATTGTATCTCTGTAAATATTGATCGATCTTCTTCCTAATTTTGATATGTTCTAGCTGAGACAATTTTCTAAAAGTAAATATCTACTTTTTTCATTTTGACAAAGGCATCATGGCATATTTTTGCGATTAAAGGAGGCATGTTAATTTTTCACATTTTGCGTGTATTCTCTATGGGACATGACTTTTTCTCAAAACTTGATTCTACATTCCCGTCTTTCGCGAGCAATATCTACGTCGTTTTAACTTCATTTACGCTGAACTTCGAGTATGTTGTAGCTGAGACAAAAAGCTATCTTAAATGTATCCTTCATATTGTCTCAATTTTGTGTTGGATCAGCCAACCTATACTTGTTCCAAACAAGTATTACAAATCTAGTTTATTATTTATTTTTCTTAATTATACCCACTTTTTGAAAATGGCTCGATCAAATGCCTTAAAATTTGGCACACATATGTATAGGCATATGAACAAAACAAAGTAATGTTTTCAACCTTGACCTTGACTGATGACCTCATCTAGGCGCCATTTTGTGAAAATTAACTTATGATCAAATCTTCATAACCAAAAGTTATTTCTCATTCATATTTATCATGATCAAGGTCAATATCAGTCCGGTCAATTTAAGGTAAAAAACGCGCGCGTACGCGTACGTCCGCGCGTCATAGCGCGCGCAAAATTTTAATATGCTCAAAATCGTTTCAAATTAATTTTGCATACGTTTTAGGCCATTTAAGCATTTTATTAAAACAATCGCTCACGCGCATGCGCGCGCGTTTTTGTGCGCATCACTATTACACAACATAGAATTGCCATTTTTTTCCCATTATATTTCCCATATCTTTTCGAACAATATGATACCATGTTTATCGCTTTATGACCATTAATAACAAGATGAGCGTCCATTCAAGATAAATGTCCGTGCGCGCGAGCTCTTGTAATACATAGCATATATGGGCAAAAACATGCCTATACAAATTCCATTATAGCTCTTTAGGATGGTAATGGACCCCCAATATTTTTTCATATTTTGATAGAGAATGATGTAGCTTAGATAATTTTCTACAAGCTCTATTATCATCAAATTTCATATTTTGCGTGTTATGACGATAGAAAGTGAATTTCGTTCACGTAATGAATCTATGTGATATTTTTTAAAAAACAATTTTTAAGCAGTATCTCGCTTATTTTCGCTCTATTTTGTCTCAAATTTTAGTTGACCAGTCCACCTATACTTTTTCCAAACAAGTATTACATGTTTAGTTTTGTCTTGTGTCGTCCGAGCTCAGAAAAAAGAAATTATCCTATTTACTAATTTATTCGGAAATTTTGACATACTAGTCATTTTCATTTTTTGTAACAAATCACAGTGACAATTTCCGATTCAGCTAATGTGAAGTGCCCATAAGTCCAATGAAGACAACACTAAATTCTAACTTGCTTACTTATTGTTTGATTTTGTTCGAATTTCACTAATTTGCAGCTGCATTTTTCCGATTTCTGTTGTAATAGTTGTCTATTAAGTTTGGATTTTCCTTTAAGCTATGGTCACAATTTCTCTGCGTCTTTTCAACTAAGGATTTCACCGAAAATCCATGTGTCAGACGCGCGGGACTGCACTGTTTTTTTTCTCAGGCATACAGGGGCACGCGAGACACGTGTAGTTTACATATGCCCCAGGTGCCGTACGATAAATTGGTCTAAGATCTTTCGTGCGATTTTGCGGGCATCGTAGGAGGCTACGGGCTACGATTGTTTTACATTGTCTACGAGCATCGTGCCATTTTTTGAATCGGCCCTCAGGGGTAAGTCGGTCAAATCCATACAGAGGCTACTCGGAGATTTCGGTGCAGTAGCCGTGCAGTCTCCGCAGCTTCCGCTCAGAAACATGTTTGACCCGTCTCAAGGCGGCTGCACGGCCATAGTGCGGGAGCTGTGGGGTTGCCGCGAAACGACTGCTCATTATCACGGGAACTGCATAGACAGCGAACAACAAACTTTCCTTGGCCGTGCGAATGTCCCACGAGTTTACGATCTCTGTACGTTTTTTCTTGGCCGCCATGTTCACTGATATATTGTGCGTTTGTTGCACGATCAGCGCGAGGCCTCCACGCGTTGCTCATGTGGGGATTGTGCAATTCCACCTTTGACATGTCTACGGGCTACGGGCTTACAATTCGTTTCAAACTTGTATAACTTCCCGCGGAGCCCGTAAACCTGTACACAACGGCAGCCTCCTGCCTCTGCATAGCCGCACGAAAACGGGGAATCGGGCTGAATACGGGCTCTGTAGATTCATCATAGACAAAATGCAAACTAGGCATAATAGGCTGTTATACAGAGTCGTCATAATTATATTACAGGAAAGTTGCACGGCATCAGCATTGATTGTACTTTAAAGTCAAGGTTAAAGGTAATACAGAGTTTTGGTATGGGGTCATGAATTTGGTTCAAATGAACATATTGGAAGCATATACGATCCTACAATATTCAGTGATTGTTGTCGCGGTCGAAATCGACTCTAAAATTATGAAATTGTAAATAATAAACACTTTATGTTGAATAGCTCCCTCTCAAGGTCAAGATATTAGTAGAGCTATACAAAAATGTTTATTGACTAAAATCGACCGATTAGCTATTTTCGTTCGGAAATTATATACCACAACTACATACTCTGAGATTTTCATGGTCGAAACTACCATTGTACGGCCGTAGGAGCTATTTAAAATTCATCAAAATTTACCGGGAGCACCGGTAAATCTATATATTTAACTTTTCTCGAAAGCAGAAGTGTTTTGGGGGCTTAAATTTCTGGTGTTTTTTAATACATCCACAGGGGCATCCAAATATAATAATATTGTAAAGAATCACTAACCACCCACTCTTCAAATTTCCCAAAACTTTGTAATACCTTTAAGGGTTAGACTGCATATATGGAAGAGGTATTTTTGTGAGCAGGGTGCAAGTGGCCTTACGTCAATATCATCATGTCATATGACAAACCATCAACGCTACCCTAAAATTACCTTAAAGCACTGTAGTCCACCAAAGTAATAAACCTTCTCTGGTTGAAAACAATAATTGTTTGACATTTTGCAAATAACATAAACATGTATTTGGTTCTTATTTATTCTAAAAATTCATATGTATTATATACAACACGTTTACCATGTTGACGCTTGTGCCTACCATTCGACTAAAATGGCGTTCAAGTGCCCATTGTTTACATTTTGTCTACACTTAAACAAATTATCAGTAAAATCAGATTGCGTGTCAATTGCAAGATTTTCAATAAAGAATAAACTTTTAATTCATAACATTTCAGTCCAGTCGGTGAGACCTTACTAAGTTTTAAGAGTTCATGTCTCTCTGCTTCACATCAAATTGGAAACGAAGTCTCTCTAAAGTCCCCTTCTATACATTAATATGAAAGTGCTTTTGTGTTAAAACTCTCTTCTTAGTGTGAGCATAAAGAAACAATGAAACGATACTGTCGTCTCAAAATAGCAATAGGGGTATTTAGATTTGCCTGGACTGAAACGTGTGACGTCCATTCAAGGCAGTGCATTAAAAGGACGCTACCGTAGCAATCCACATTTTCTTCGTGCGAATCTAAAAGTCCCTAATGATGTCTGACGAGAAGACGTGTGGGAAAGTTTCTGCGAAAGATTCTATGGTGTCTACAATCAAGAAATAATGGTCGCTCCTCGACAAAAGAAGCCAGAAGCTTAGAATGAAAAACTATTGCTGGTGGGCGGGGGGGGGGGGGGGTGCAGAGAGTTGTTGCAGTCAATATACACACATCCTCCATGTTAACGGTCTTTAAAGAAGGTCTTGCGTTTGTTTACTAACACTATGTACCGTCAGCTGAATCATTCTTGGTCTCGCTATTTTATTGTTTAGAATTTACAACCAGCTTCATGTTGGGTTGATTGATTATTGTTTTAAATTTCAATATAAACACACGTATATTATGACCCAAGTGTATAGATGCGCTTACTATTAAAGTTGCACACCACCTAAGCTGCATGTTTCATACAGCAGGCGGAAGAAAATACCAAGCATTCGTCGGATGCCACAAACCAGGTGAGGCATTTTCTAAAACGAAGAACGTCTACTGACACCTGTTTAAACATCACACGGGCAATAGCTATCAGGGTGCAGGTGTTCTAAGGAGCAAATCTTATTCTCCATTTCAGCAGAAAATTGTTTTTTCTATTGCTGTCATATCATTAATGTTGCATTGTAAAATCATGGTAATGGATTATAACTGCTCTTTCATGAATACCTGTAATACAAACTGTTTATACTGTATATACCAAAAAAAAAAAAAAAAAAACTTAAAAAAACAACAGCAGCAAAAACATCAAAACAAACTAAAAAGGAGAAAGACTGATACTTTTTGTTTTGCACCAAGAAACTTACTGAAAAAAGGAACCTGGGGAAATAAAGTTAAAGTGTTAAGTCATTCATATTTGGATCTGTTCTAAAATAGAAACGAATGTTGTTTTTACAATATTTGATATTTACTGAGCAAATAAATCGATGTAATTTTTTTCTTTGATTTACCTTTTTCATTCTTTATTAAAGTGTTAACATGTGCAATTGTCAGCCACCACATACGTTTGATTCTGAATAGATTACGCTGGAAGAGCAGTTTTATAACTGAAGTGGCTACCCTGGGTAAATACAACGTTATTAATATTATTATATACATCGAACGAGTACTCACAGCGTCATCAATGTTTTACCCTTCTTTAATGTTAAAAGTTACTATTGGATAAGGTTTGATATTCACAACGTAATAGTATACGTTTCACCATATCCGTCACATAGCATTCGCAACAACATGAATGAATGATTAACAATGTCTTAAAAAAATATGCCATTTCAAAACATTGTTTGAGTAAATTTGTATATTCCTTATTATTATAATTTGCGTCAATATGGGTATGTCCCGAACATCTATCAGCAGCTTTGATACGGATAGCTCAACTAGTAGGATAAAATTGTTTATACCAGGTCGATCAGTATGACTAAGGTAAAATACTGCAATTACGAAGTTAAGCTAGCGAACCTGTGGCACGTTTTCTACATATACAACCAAATACCAAGCATATGTCTGATGCCACAAACCAGGTGAGGAATGTTAATCAAAATGTTATATTTAGTGGAATCACTCTTCATCGCCCCCTTTGCTTAACTGCCACAGCTATATCACTGTTTATGTAATTACGGTGGCAACGTATGAATCTATACTATTTTCAATACGTTGGCAATGTGAGTTGTTGAAAAAAAAATGAAACAAAAGGAACCAATACATTTACTTTGTGGTTCCTTGTGGCTGACAAGAACAAATACAAAAAATAAAAAGTCACGATTGATTACCGTACATATACGATGAAACACATTAAACATAGACAGACAATACGACGAAAAAGGAAAAGCTACTCTGAAAAGAATTACACATTTCTTTATGTTAGAATGATGTGGGACAAGTACGTTTCCGAACATTGAATTGACTTCTATCATTGAAAAAGTTAAAGAACCATTTTTGTTTACCATGTCTACTTTTACATTATTGGACAACTTGTCATTTGCAAAGTAATGGTCGACAGTAGGGCCCTGACCGCGATCTTTCAGTGCTGTTTGCAAGGAAACTACGCCAAACCGGAAAAAGATGCTAGGCCGGTGTGTGGTTTATTGAAATGTCCGTGTGATGTTTGATGATGTTTGGTAATGTAGACGGTAGAAGCTGAAAAATCGGGATGTTAGTCACGTGACTTAAATAAGTTAGAAAGCTTTCGCAAACAACTTGTGTACACTAGAACGCTACGAACGGGTATTAAAACTGTTAATTCCTTGCAACATTGCCCCGAAAATGTGTTTATTTTGGTCCGCAGCTGAATCATGAGAATTCGCGGTCACAAATTACGGCGCGTGGGTGCGCGTGACACTTGTTCTGACCAGAGCCATCTGTACACAGAGTTTGGCCATAGAGCCTATTATACAATTTTATAGTTCTACAATTATTCGATTTTCACACAACTGCGCCAGGAGTGTCATTTATAACAGAAATGGCGCATGAAAAATGTTCACCATTATTATTATTATTATTATACGAAATACAAGACTTCAAAAATGGGGGGGGGGGGGGGGGGGGGGAGGGGACACCATATTATGTCCCCCAAACTTAATTTGTTGAGGGGACGTGTCCTCCCTCCCCCCCCCCCCCGATAGATGCCCATGGTCAAATTTTGATATTTAATATCAAGTGTTTAAATTAGGGGGGGGGGGTGTCGATAAACGGTTCATATGTAAATCTGGATTGTACTTTGACATTTTCTTTTATTTAATCCATACAAATTTAGCTCATCTAATATGACCAGAGAGATACCAGCTATCTCTTTAATGTGACAATTGTTATTCTCTCCCCGATCCACATTTTTTTTTTTTAATTCGCAATGACAAAAAAAAACCTTACAAATTTATATCAAAATCAGATGTTTTTCGATAACATAAATGATATGAAATGGTCTTGAGCTAAGCTTTTCGTTGATATGATCAATTTTAGGCAATACACTACACGTGTTGTCGAGCTTATCAAGTTCTTAAGTATACTCAAAGCTATATTTGTCGTTATCTTTGTCTTTGTAGTTGTCGCATGCTCCCCTTGATTATTTCCAAAATCGAATTTCTTAAAATAGACTCGTACATAATATTCACTAAAAGGAGGAACAAAAAGTAAAAGCCAATATACCTTGGGTAAGGCGCATTCGATCAATTCGAGTGACTGTAATCACGCGTGCTTCCTGCAATGCGGCCTAGTTTGCATGAAAGCCCCAATCGTCCTAATCCCTCTATTTAAAAGACGCATGCGGGAATCCCGCAAAAAGAACGCTTCCGCTCAAAACGACCCCACCACAGAGCGCGACCTACTCATAGTGCTTTCAACTGGTACCAGTTGACCGCCCTCTATAGGCCTGGTCTGTCTTGTGTTTTTAATTGCCAAACTATGCAGTGGCCGCGGAACCGGATAGCTGGGGCTTTTTGTTTGTAGACACGTTTCATAAAAGCTCCGAAAATGGGATTTATAGATGCCTTTATTTGCTTGAACATGCGTTATACATTAGGAATATTCTGGTTTCCCTGGAAACACGACATAATTACTAATATATTCTTTCATGAAGATTGACTAGATATTACGCGCTGTAGATGCCTATAGTTGATACAAAGCGTCCTTTATGTATACATTTAACAAACTCAATACTATTTCCATAACCAAAATATTTTAAGAAACTGAAATGTTAGAGACGATTTCTGGTACATTCATATTGTAGACTCGAACTCGGTTCCAGTTAACTTTAGCTGGTTCCCAGTCGACTGCAACGGGTTCCAGTTAATTCCAACTGGTCCATGATGCCCATCAAAGGATATTTGGTGCGACTGCATTTCATTTTACTGGTACCAGTCCTTCATGACCAGTTACCTGTTGAAAACCGGTATGTTTAATAATTTTCAGTTGCACCCGTTGTTAACTCGTCTGTGACCATATTTCCAGTTTCACCAGTCGATAAATGGTCTGTTGGCATATTTCTAGTTAATGGTCCATGGCAGTGGGGTACGCATGATTTTTTCAAGGAGGGTGTTTCAAAATTTGAAAATTGCGCCGACAATTTCGCAACGACTCAGCCAACCGGTAAATAAGCGGGGAGGGGGGCGGGGTTTTGTAAGAGCACATTTTTATTATAGTTTTGTTTTTCTTTTTCATTGAATAGAACCAAAAATTGAATTTTTTTTTTTTTAAATTTTTGTATTAATTTATTTTTTAATTTATTTTTTATTTATTTATTTATTATCATTATTGTTTATTTATTTTTTTTTATCATTATTATTATTATTATTATTTTTTTTTAATTAAATTAAATTTATTTATTATTATTATTATTATTATTATTATTATTATTTTTTATTTTTTTATTTATTTATTTATTTTTTTTAAATTTTTTTTTTTAAGGCGAGGCGTCAAAAATAAATATACCAGCCAGCGGCAGCTAACTGCACTTGTGCGTCCTGGCTGCATTTTTTGAATTAGCTCAGCCGGCTACCGCTGGCGGTAGGACCCTCAATTAACTCATGATGTCATCATAATGGTCTCCGAACAAAAGCATGCGCCGGCTGCCGCCTTTCGAATGGAAACCCAGCCTCAGATCCCAGCCTGGCGCAAGCCGGCTGGGCTAATAAGTGAAAAATAATTGCCCCAGCCAGGCTTCGGCCGTAATTGCAGCCTCGATGCGCCAATACGTGAGGCGGCAGCCTGCTGGTATCGATATTTTTGACGCCTCGCCTAATTTTTTTTAATTTTTTTTTATTTTATTTTTTTTATTTATTTATATATTTTTTTTTATTTTTTTAATTTTTTTATTTTTTTTTTTTTATTTATTTTTTTTTGGGGGGGGGGGGGGTCCCGGAAATCGAAGAATTATGCTTACCGATATTTCGTTCAGTTTTGGGGTGGGGTTAAAGTCAGTTTTTTTTGGGGGTCAACCTTGTTTTTTCTAAAGAGTGTGGGGGGGGGGGTTCGTCCACAGACCCCCTCCCAACCCCCCCCCCCCCCTGCGTACACGCCTGGTTAATGGGCATATTTCCAGTTGAAACAGTCGATATATGATTCAAATGTAGGCCTAACATCATTTTAAAAGTCGACAAGTTTTCACTGCTGCATACGAATATATATGTAAACCCTGGAGCAATTGGAGGCAAGAAAATCCCGTAGTCTTAACCGTTGCTTCTAATAAACAGTATATAATGTTAATACTATTGTGATTTGGCGAATCAGATGATTAGTATTCCATTACGTGCGATGAACATACTTTTACATTAATATTTACATCAAATAGATATATTGTTGTGTCTGATTGTGAAATGAAATTAAGTTAAACTTGAGGCTTTTTATGATTTGTCCAACCGTCAGTATATTTCAAATATATGTTGTTAGCTTTGTCTCGAGGAAATTAACTGTTAAGATTGGTTTGAACATATCAGCTCGATCAGTATGACGTTCGTGTACAGCTGTAGTTACTGTGTTGCGCACCACTGAAGCTTCTCGTTTTCTGCGGATAGTTCCGTGAAATATTAAGCATTCGTTGGATGCCACAAACAAGGTTAGGGAAAAAAATTACTAGTTTTAAAGGACAACTACATGTTGTTAACAAATCTTAATCTATTTAAACAAAAATTGTCGTTCGTCGTTTTATGTATTCAGGTATTAATGGAATATCTTACTTTTAATAATATTGATATTAACATTCAATAAGAAAGTGAACATGTATCTGATTCAACTCTTCTGGTTAACTCATTTACATCCGTTTCAGATAAGTATATACATGTATTAGCCTTCATGTTCATGATGAAAAGGAATGTGTGAATAAGAGGAATATATGGGTATGTAGTCCTCGTAAATATAATATAACTAGTAGTTTACAGCAATACAATTATTCTTCCGGGTGTCGCAAAACAGGTATTAAGCGTGATAGTTTAATGAACTTTAATTTCCATTAATGATTGATACATTGATGCAACATACGGACTTCCGATGACAACTAATGAAAGATAAACTTCTTTTCTATGGGATGCACTAATAAGTGGTTTGGACAAACAAAAGTAAAGTTATTTCCTTCCATGTTCTGTCCCTGTGATATGACATAAAATACACGTGTACGAAATAATGTACTATCATGGCTGTGGTTTATTTAAATCAAGCGCAACCGTGTGCTTAAAAGTAAGAGCTGCCATTATGACGAAAGTTTACACACCCCCCTCAACCAAAATGCCATGTTATTTTACCTTTATTGTCGACACAGCTGTTTGGTCTTATTTACTCCATACAAATTGCATGAATTACATTGGAAAACATACACAAAACCTTTTAAAAACATGTCTCTTTACTCTGGTATCGGATGTAGAAGGGGATCAATCCTCATAATAATATTTTTATCAACCACCACTCACCCGCCATTTCAGCAAGGTAAATGTAGAGATGAATACAAGAACCAGCACCCCCTACACAAAATATTCCCCTAAAAACGGGCCTACTTTATATGTGTTTATTTTGGTCCGCGGCTGAATCATGAAGGATTCGCGGTCACAAATTACGGCGCGTGGGGTCGCGTGACACTTATTGTGACCAGAGCCATCTGTACACAGAGTTTGGTAATATAGCCTATTATACAATTATACAATTTTATAATTCTACAATTATTCGATTTTCGCACAACTGCGCAAGGAGTGTCATTTATGACAGAAATGGCGCATGAAAAATGTTCACCATTATAATTATTATTATACGAAATACAAGACTTCCAAAATGGGGGGGGGGGGGGGAGATGGGATACCATATTGTGTCCCTCAACCTTAATTTGTAGAGGGGACGTGTCCTCCCTCCCCCTGATTGATGCCAATGGTCTCAATTTTATATTTAATATCATGTGAAATTAGAGGGTCGATAAATGGTTCATATGTAAATTTGGATTGTACTTTGACATTTTCTTTTATTTAGTCCATGCAAATTTAGCTCATTTGATATGACCATAGAGATACCAGCTATCTCTTTGATGCGACAATTGTTATTCTCTCCCCGATCCACATATTTTTTTAAAATTCACAATGACAAAAATCTTACAAATTTATACCAGAATCAGATGGTTTTCGATAACAAACATGATATAAAATGGTCTTGAGCTAAGCTTTTCGTTGATATGATCAGTTTTAGGCAATAAACTACACGTGTTGTCGAGCTTATCAAGTTCTTAAGTATACTCAAAGCTATATTTGTCGTTGTCTTTGTCTTTGTAGTTATCGCATGCTCCCCTTGATTATTTCCAAAGTAAGAAATAGTTTACAGTCATCCCCGAACCCCATTACTTATCAAATTTCTTAAAAAAGACTCGTACATAATATTCACTAAAAGGAGGAACAAAAAGTAAAGGAAATATACCTCGGGTAAGGCGCCTTTAACTCTTTATGCGCCACTTAAAAAACCCCCCTGTGCCACATTCTTTTAGGGTCACACATTTCGAGGGAATCTTTATTGACTCTGCTGAATCAAGAGGCTATAACTCTTCACTGGATGATCATGATGAAAAATATTGTGCAGCAAAGTTGTAGACCGGAAAACGTGCTTTTCGATGAACCGTCATTTGTTATATTTTGAATTATCATTTTTATAATAATCATAATTATATAATGTTTAATTTTTCTTATTTACGGCAGTTTTTTATCCCTCTAGAATTTCTTATTTAGCAATGATAAGACATCTTCAAATCGAATCTATTAGAAAGGTGGACTTCTTACCTTTCTTTACATACCTTGCTCAAGTATTCTAACAATTCAGAAGGTTAGTATTTAGGTTGTTGAAGAAAAGAAGTTCAATAGGGAGAGACTTGAAAGTACCCCGCTCAGCCACCCTTGACAATGGGCTAATCTGCCCATTGAAATCCCTATTACCCCAGGTTATTGTCAATGTCCGGTTTAGCGGGGCATGAAAAGGGACGTCGTGGGGATGTTTTTCTTTGTTGTGCCATGATAAGTCAATAAGAAATAAGAGAATGTTATTGATTTTGCCCACTGGTATGAGCATGTAAAAATGGTATAGGCATAATATATTATATGTGATATACATGACATAATCAGCATCTTATTGAAATGTCTCATTATGAATGTTCACCGCATCTGTTCTCTCACCTTCTTTACCCCTCAATAAAATTGATTTCAAGTACATTTATCACAGCCATAGATATACAAAGAAAGAATGAATCAATCTTAAAATATAAACTATATTGCATTGTTTTCCATTTACTTTATTGTGAGAGAGCTTATTATCAGAAATGATTGACGAGTGGAGTATGCAATGAATAAAATATGGAGAACGGACGTGAGAGACATTATGAGAGAGAGATAGTGATATGAAATGAAAGGACTTTACTGTGAATAAAGATTATAAGAGAAAGAGATAAAGATGACGGCAAGACAGGATACATATTGATACGAAAATAACAATAATAATGAGATAGAGATGACGGAAAGAAAGAGAGTAAACACTGATAGCATAAGAATGAATAAAGATAATAAGAGAAAGATATAGAGATGACGGCAAGACATAGGGTACATATAGATAGGAAAATGATAATAATAATAAGATAGAGATGACGGAAAGAAAGAGAGTAAACACTGATAGCATAAGAATGAATAAAGATAATAAGAGAAAGATATAGAGATGACGGCAAGACATAGGGTACATATAGATAGGAAAATGATAATAATAAAAAGATAGAGATGACGGAAAGAAAGAGAGTAAACACTGATAGCAC
Source organism: Strongylocentrotus purpuratus (assembly GCF_000002235.5). NCBI lineage: Eukaryota > Metazoa > Echinodermata > Echinoidea > Camarodonta > Strongylocentrotidae > Strongylocentrotus > Strongylocentrotus purpuratus. Next base: position 24,417,180 of record NW_022145602.1, read on the forward strand.
AAGAATGAATAAAGATAATAAGAGAAATATATAGAGATGACGGCAAGACATAGGATACATATTGATAGGAAAATAATAATAATAATAAGATAGAGATGACGGCAAGAAAGAGAGTAAACACTGATAGCATAAGAATGAATAAAGATAATAAGAGAAAGATATACAGATGACGGCAAGACATAGGGTACATATAGATAGGAAAATGATAATAATAATAAGATAGAGATGACGGCAAGAAAGAGAGTAAACACTGATAGCATAAGAATGAATAAAGATAATAAGAGAAAGATATAGAGATGACGGCAAGACATAGGGTACATAATTATAGATAGGAAAATGATAATAATAATAAGATAGAGATGACGGAAAGAAAGAGAGTAAACACTGATAGCATAAGAATGAATAAAGATAATAAGAGAAAGATATAGAGATGACGGCAAGACATAGGGTACATATAGATAGGAAAATGATAATAATAATGAGATAGAGATGACGGCAAGAAAGAGAGTATTACACTCATAGCATAATAATGAATAAAGATAATAAGAAAAAGATATACAGATGACGGCAAGACATAGGGTACATATAGATAGGAAAATGATAATAATAATAAGATAGAGATGACGGAAAGAAAGAGAGTAAACACTGATAGCATAAGAATGAATAAAGATAATAAAAGAAAGATATAAAGATGACGGCAAGACAGGATACATCTTTCTTTCATTAGTTTTATTCATTCTTATTCTATCACTGTCTACTCTCTTTCTTGCTGTCATCTCTAGCTCTTTCATTAATTTTTATTCATTCTTATTCTATCAGTCTACTCTCTTTCTTGCTGTCATCTCTATCTCTTTCTTTCATTATTTTTATTCATTCTTATTCTATCACTGTCTACTCTCTTTCTTGCTGTCATCTCTATCTCCTTCTTTCATTTTTTTTATTCATTCTTATTCTATCAGTCTACTCTCTTTCTTGCTGTCATCTCTAGCTCTTTCATTAATTTTTATTCATTCTTATTCTATCAGTCTACTCTCAGGGAACACTTTTATCACTAGAGTCTTCGTCACTGCTCGATTCGTCGGAATCAGAGTCCATGCTCCATGCTTCCATAGTAACAAGATCTCGAGCCTCCTCTACACTAAACACACGTTGACGTTTTCCAGCAGGTGCCATCGTAACATCAGTAAAAAAAATCCAAAGAAAACCGCTAAATACACGGTAATTTCGAATGTAACACTATGAAGAAAAACAGTTTACCGGAAAGTGTGCGATGTATACAATGTAAACAATAGTAAACGCAACGCGTGGCTACACACTGCGAGCGGTATTATGAATGTCTAATTGACTCGTATACATCTGTGCAAAAATGCGAAGTTGGCACGCCTACGTCCGTGCAAATCGGCGAACAAAGCAAACAAAGAGTTAATCAATTGGGGTGGCTGTAATCACGCGTGCTTCCTGCAACGCGGCCTTGTTTGCGTGAAAGCCGCAATCGTCCTTATCCCTTTAAGCAAAAGACGCATGCGGGAATCCTGCAAAAAAAAAACGCTTCCGCTCCAAACGACCCCACCACAGAGCGCGACCTACTCATAGTGCTTACAACTGATACCAGTTGACCGCCCTCTATAGGCCTGGTCTGCCCTGTGTTTTTAACTGTCAAAATATGCAGGGGCCGCGGAACCAGGTGGTTGGGGCTTTTTTTTTTGTAGACACGTTTAATAAAAGCTCCGAAAAGGGGATTTATAGATGCCTTTTTTTCTCGAACATGCGTTATACATTAGGAATATTCTTGTTTTCCTGGAAACACACCATAATTACCAATTTACTCTTTCATGAAGATTGAATAGATATGAAACAGTCGATATCTGATTCAAATCTAGGCCTAACATCATTTTAAAAGTCGACATGTTTGCACTGCTGTATACGAATATATATGTAAACCCTGGAGCAATTAGAGGCAAGAAAGTCCAGTAGTCTTAACCGTTGCATCTAATAAAAAGTATATAATGTTAATATTATTGGTGCGATTTGGCGAATCAGATGATAAGTATCCCAGTACGTGTGATGAACATACTTTTACATTGATATTTACATCAAATAGATATATTATTGCGTCTAATTGTGAATTGAATTTAAGGTAAACTTGAGGCTTATTATGATTTGTCCAACCGTCAGTATATTTCAAATATATTTTGTTAGCTTTGTCTCGAGGAAATTAACGGTAAAGATTGGTTTGAACATAGCAGCTCGATCAGTATGACGTTCGTGTACAGTTGTAGTTACGGTGTTGCGCACCACTGAAGCTGCTCGTTTTCTACATATAGTTCCTGGAAATATTAAGCATTCGTTAGATGCCACAAACAAGGTAAGGAAAAAACAACTACATGTTGTTAAAAAATCTTAATCTGTTTAAAGAAAAATTGTCTTTCGTCGTTTTATATATTCAGGTATTAATGTAATATATTACTTTGAACAATATCGAGATTAGCAATCAATAAGAAAGTGAACATGTATCTGATTCAAAATATTTACACCCGTTTCAGATAATTATACAAATGTATCAGCCTTCATTGTTCATGATCAAATGAAATGGGGGAATAAAAGGAATATGTGGGTATATACCCGTCATATATATAATGTAAGTAGTCATTGAGAGCAAGAAAAAGTATTTTTCAACTAAGCAAAGGTAAACGTCTTTTCTATGGGATGCACTAATAAGTGGAATGGATATAAACAAGTTAAGTTATTTCCTTCCATGTTCTGGTCCTTTGATATGACATAAAATACACATGTGTGAAATAATTTACTATCATAGCTGTGTTAAAAAAAAAAAAATCACAGCCGTGTGCTTAAAAGGTAAGAGCTGCCATTATGACGAATGTTTACACATCCCCCTCCCCCCCCCCCCCAGATGCCACGTTATTTTACTTATGTTGTCCACACAGCTGTTGGGTCTTATTTACTCCATACAAATTGCATGAATTACGTTGGAAAACATAAAACAAAACCTTTTAAAAACATGTCTCTTTACTTTGGTATCGGTTCTAGAAGGGGATCAATCCTCAAAAAAATATTTGAACCAACTACCACCCATCCGTCATTTTGTCAAGGTAACTGTAGAAATGAATACAAGAACCACCACCCCCAACACAAAATGTTCTCCTAGAATCGGGCTTATTTTATATGTATTTTTTTAAGGGGCCGTCACAAAACGGAGCCCGCCCGACCTCTCTGCGCGCTCTGCAGCGTGTTTTAGGGATCGGCCGACTTCCGAAGGGTACCGAAACCTGGCTCCAGCGATTTTCCAATGGCGAATCTAGAGGTTGTAGAGCTCGTAAACAGGTCGCAAGTTGATCGCTCGGGCATCGGCAAACATTCGCTCGATATTTGGGCGGCGATCTGATGAAATTGGGATGGAGATCTGCAGAGCAGCGCGGCCGCCGCACGACATTTTCAAAGTCGGACATGCTTCGAGCGTGCTCCGTGCTGGTGTCGGACCGACGTCGGGCGGCTTCTTAAGGCCCCGGCCATGCTTTTTATGTCAACTCAAGATTTTAGCCATCGGGGTATTTATATATATATCCCGTGCTTTCTGAGATCCTTTTAATTATTCCTCGATGCTGAAGAAGCCGGCTTGTCCGGGCTACGTCATCGCTGTCTTGTACATAGTATGCAGCATCTACGTACTGTCACATTAGCTTTCTTTGTCGGCATCTCAGTCCGATTTGCTGTACATTCCCAATTTCTGCGAATTCTTCAACTACTTCTGTGCTCATTCTTTCAAGACCTTACAAGTACAACGATGCTATATTGAGCTTCTCATCCATCATAAAAACTTTGTTTTATTTGGTATTTGTGAAAAGAAAAACCTTGAATTTGGAAAGAACAGACCATTACAAAAGCGGAAAAGATGACTTAAATTTAAGTCTAGAGATTTAACTTCTATGGCAAGACCGTTTAGTTGAAGCATTCAAGGCCGCTTTCGATAGAAAAAATCAGAAATTCCATTTTAAATTCATTCACCTGAAAATTGCTACCAACGAATTTCTCTTTCGTATCAGTATAAAGAGCTCGCCAAAATGTGATAATCAAAATTGTATGCATATGTGTTTCTCTTGGCTAATTGCAAATAATTTTTGGACCGATGTTTACAAATGGTTATATGAGCTAAATTAGACGTTAAGTCAAGCAATCTTGTAAACACAGTTATATTTATAGTAAATACTTTATTTACAAAAACAAATATTTTGATAAAATGTTGGTTTTTAGTCAGTTTCAGGCAGATATGCCACACCTTGAACGATGCGTTAAGCTAAAACTTTCATTCTATATCAACCTTGTCTGATCTCAGTTTGTTGCGCCGGTCAACAAACGCATCATCTCGTACAAGTCTGTTGACCTTTGGATGTGGTCTATTTGCAATGGCGAATGTCGTTTATTGCTTTGTTTTTGTTCACATTCTGCCCCTATCGTCATTGCTTTGTTTTCGTTTACATTCTGTCCCATTGATATTCTTCTCCGTGTTTTCCTTGTTTTTCGTGCTTTCGTCAGGAAATCGCTTTCGTTTTGCACGTAGTGCTTGTTATCACTTGTTATGCCCTTAACTCATTTCCGTTTCCTTTCAATTGTCATAGGCATAATCTCTAGCATCTCATCAAGGCCACTACAATATTCGATTTTCGAAATCACTCATGCATACCGTTCAGGCGCCAGTTTGTCCGTTTGTGAATTGTTCGTTTTAAGGCCTTTCTTTCTTCCTTCCTATATCCACTATCATTATTATAGATCCTACAGAGTTCTAACAAATTATTCTAAATATTCCAAGATATGTTATTTCATCTGCGATGGATAGCCTGACCTTCAAAATGCTATATTCGCTCTACAAATTCAAATCCGAAACTGACTCCGTGAATCAATAAACAAAAATTAAAATGGACCCCTAAAAATATTAAATTGCCATACCATTCTTATACCATTTCCGCTTCGTCTTAATTTTTTTGCAGTATCTTAATCCCATAATTGCACAAAACAATGCTGGATTTCACGCTTCAATGAATATGCAACAAATAAATAGCGCCCTCTAAATTTCTTGGAATTGGCTTTCTTTCTGTGGCCGTATCCATATTTTTTCTGGCCAAATCCGTACTTTTGTTTTATTGAGAAACTTGAAGATGAGTCCTTTCCAGCAAACTACAAAATGAACTACCCTAAAGCTGACTAAATTTGAGAAACATGCCCTCCAGTAATGCAGTTTTCAGGAAAATTGCGAAATAACTTCAACTTGCTCTAAAATGACGATCCTTATCCCTACATCAATGAAACGTAGCATACACATGTATTTAAGCACGTGACAACTTTCTGCAAAGTTGAGTAAAATTCGAATATGTCAGCGCAAAGTTATCGCTAAAAATGATGATTTTACTATGCATTGCGTATAAGCCAGTTTAATGATTTGCCCCTTCGCATGATACCAAATTCGGTGTATAATCACACAGAAAACTTTGAGTAAATCGAATTTGAAAAAGGGTCACTATACGAACACTGCTGAGATTCCGCCCAATCATAACACGAATCATTATACTCTGCATGATTGTGTTAATAACTAGTATGGACGGGCGTTTGTGCCACATCACGCGTCATCACGCTAGCTATTATGTACACAAACAGACGCAGGCTGGAATGTGTCGATGAGAGAAGGGTTTGTGATCAGGGAAGCGATCTGGACCGGAGCGTATACTGTAGACAGTGTAGATGACCATTGTGTTTAGAGATGCGTGTTGTTGCGTGTCAATCGGGCCTTTTCGTTTTTGTGGACGAGGACGCCGTTTCCGTCCTCTAACGATGCCAGTTGGCTGCATTCAATCCGCCCTGTTCATTAGTTTATAACCATTTTCGTTTGTAGTCGAAGCCCGTCCAGGCGCTATTTTGTCCGTTTCGTGCCGTTTTGGTAGCCTTTCTTTTGCTCTTCCTATCTCCACTATCACAGAAGCTACATACTTTTTACAAATTGCTAGAAACACGTGTGTCATTGTACGCATATCGTTGTGACACGATTGCATGTCTAGTTCTTCTTTTAATGGTCCCATATCACATTTAATATATTTTTTTATTGGATTTCAAACTAGCTCCATGCTCCTTTCAAGACTAAACATATTTTAACTGTTTTATTGATGCCATTGATGGAGACAGGAAATTATTGTAATTTCAACAGGTGACTCTCATGTCAGTATATGTTAAAATTAGTGACGCAGCTTAATTATTCAGATGTCTAGTATCCCCGTACGAACAATAAACACACTTTTATAAAAAATATTTTTTGCATCACACAAAGTTATTTATAATCGTCTCTTTCTGTAATTGAAGTTGAAGTAAACTGGGTCTTTATAATATTTTGATTTGGAAGACTATCAATATGTTTTAAATATTTTTTTTTGTCGTCAGCTTGGTCTTGAAGATATTAACTTTTATGATTGGCTTGAATATAGCAGCTGTGATGGACGTAATATGACGTGGGTGTACAGTTGTAATAATGGTGTTGCGCACCACAAACGCTTCACTTTTTCTACAGGGACAGGATACAAATAAAAAACGTTCGTTGGATGCTAAAAAAACAGGTTATGAAAACATAATTAAGTAGATCTAAAAGACGTGTTTATTTTGTGATTTAAAAAATAATAATTAATATCATTTATCTACATTACATATATTCATGGATACATAAAGTAAATCTTACCTTGAACAATATCGAGATTGATTAATCCACACAAATGTTTTCGTATACTGAATCTGATTCGACTCTTCTGGTATACATTTAGTAACTGATATACAAATGTATTGCCCACTACAGGATATTTATTAATCATTCTCAAATGACACTTGTGAATATAAGAAGATATGAGCAAATATACTTTTCGTAAAAGTAAAAGTTTAGTTATTTCTTGCGGTAAGACAAGTCGTCTTTGAATGTAAAAATAAACAGCCAAATAATGTGTGATAGGTTGTTGAATTTTACTCTTAACCCCAAATTGATAAATCTACGTAATACTTACGAAAGGGCCGCCTTCGCCTGCCTTTCGTGCGCTTTGTGTGAGCGATATAAGGTGTTGAAAGGACGTACTTGAGAGTTGACACAATGGTGGATTGGAAAAACAAAACAAAGGAAGTTTGTGAACGTGATAATAAGCATAATTTTAACACATGTGCGCATAACACATGTGCAATAATTGGTGTGTAAGAGTTTGAGGTTAAAGTGTATTTTAAGAGGTTGTTTGTCATATAGCTAAATCCATTCTTATTTTTTAAAGCGGTTTGCTGCCATCTCTACTAAAACTAGCACTATCTGGTGTTTGTTTTGCATTTTCGTGTTCTTTTAGATCGAAATTTTCCTAAAAGAAACAAGATTTAAATGAGCCAATCCGTTTGGAGGTGGTAATACCCTTTATTTACACATACATGTAAACAGAACAATAAAAAATAACTAACCCACTCAAGAACTGTTCATAATTTTAAAACCCTTAAATTTATCACAATGTCATCTTCCCATAATATTGGTACAGTTGTTACGTACATTTTGTGTGAAAATCAGAGATATTCATCACATATTCATATGATTACATATTAAAGACAAATTTGCCCGATTCAAAAGTCACAATACATAATGCGCGTGCCTGTACATTGTTCTGAAACAGCAAATGACCATAATTTGCACTTATTATGGTTTATGAACCAATGCTGTTTGATATTCGGTCCATTTTTACTTTTGAATAACCTATGTGTTTTAATGCATTATATGCAATTGTAAAACACTACATTTTGAAATTTGTCCATACTCAGTAAACTGCAATGATAATATTATTTGTGTGAGTTTTGTAATATGAACAGTTTCTGTTTTTTACAAAGCTTCAGGTCATATTTCGATGCCGACTAATTTTTTGTTTTTGTATTTCGTTCTTTCTTTTTTTCAAGTTCTTTCTTTCCCCATTTGTCAAATTTTCAAAAAAACACATCACCTATCAAATTTTCACCACTGATTCCTCTTGGTCAGGAATAAAAACATTTCCTTGTCAGTGTGATCGCCCAACCGTGACGTTTTCTAGGAGCCATTTTACGTAAGAGGATTATCAATAATATGTACCTAACTAGTCAATATTTAGGTATATTATTCTACGCAAGAGAATTATGACACTCACTTCAAATATATTAATTTAGAGTACATTTTAAGCCATTTTCGCATTCGAATATTTGGCACGCGTTCGTTACTGCGCGCAGCTCGTTTTTGGAATGTAGAAATGCCTATTTATTACATTGATCCGATTTTTCACACCTCCACTTATTTCCATAATTTGTTTAACTAAATATATATTTAATCCAAATATTGGCAATGAACAAAGCTTTGATCGAAATCTTCCCTTCCATCTCAAGCCTGTCTGCTCTCCTTTTCTTGCGCTGGCTTACACGCATTCATAGCTCAACATCTACTACTCCGTTGACCTTTGAGTACTTTGTATTCCAAACTAGCTATAGGATCATTTCAACGACCAACTCGATTTCACTGCTAAATTCGAATGTATGTTAAAATAATTATGGAGCCATCGGCGCGACGAAAGACCCATTGTTTCAACCCCCGCCTCCAATGTCAGTATGCTAATGGTTCAACTTGTTTGTTCAGATGACTATTATCCCGCTACATACAACGAACAAACTTTCATATTTGCATAATATAGATACAAAATGGTGTCTTATCATAAGTTTCAATTGAGGTAAACTAACCTATTATTATTCTGGTTTGTCCAACAAGCAGTATATTTCAAATGTTTGTCGTCAGATTGGTCTCGGGGATTTTAACTGTTAGGATGTGTATGAATATAGCAGCTCGATCAGTATGACGTACGTATACAGCTGCAGTTACGATGTTGCGCACCACCGAAGCTGCTCGTTTTCTACGTATTCTTCTTTAAAATACCAAGCATTCGTTGGATGCCACAAACCAGGTTAGGGAAAATATTTAATACATTTAAAAGCCAACTACAATTTGTTTAATAATGTTAATCTTTACAATTAATATCATCTTTCTTCATTCCATATATTCAGGTATAAACGAAGTATCTTACTTTGAATAATATCGAGAGTAGCAATTAATACAAAAGTGAATTGTATCTGATCAACTCTTCTGATAAATATATTTACACCTGTTTCATTCCATTATACAAATGTGTTAGCCGCCATTGGAAATTATTTATTGTTCATGATCAAATGAAACTGTGGGTATTAACCCCTCATAAATATAATATAAGTTGTCTTTTAGAGCAAGAAAAGTATTATTCCGGGTGTCACAAACTAGGAAAGATAAAGCGTGTTAATTTAATTAATTTTAATTTCCATAAATGATTTATAAATTGATACAATATACGGACTTCCGATGACAACTTAGCAGAGGTAAACGTCTTTTCTATGGGATGGAGTCCCCGGATTGCGGACGTCGGAGAGTTTCGAATCTATGAGTGGGGTGTGCTGTCGGCGAGACGCTGTGTTTGTGCATTGTAGCTGTGAGGCTGGCGGCTGCTTTGAGGGTTTGGCGGGTGGCGGTGGTTGATGTACGGGTGACTGCGGGGCGATGAAGGCGGTGGTGGAGGTGGTGGTGGAGGAGGAGTGACCGGGGACTTGTTGATTAGGGGTTTCCAGATGTCGTTGATGTATGATCCTGAGTCTTGTGGCAGGGTGTTGTGGCGGTGAATTTCGATGGCTTCTCGGATTCGGCGTGTATGCCAGCGTTTCAAATATGGAGATGAGATGACTGTTATCCCTTTCGATGGTGTGTTCGTGTTTCTAGGCGTGTTGAAGCATTCAAGGCCGCTTTAGATTGCTACCAACGAATTTCTCTTACATAATGGTATAAAGACCTCGCCAAAATGTAAATTTTGCCAGAAGGATAACCAAAAATGTATGCATATTTTTGTATTAGCTTATTGTAAATACATTTTGAACCGATGTTTACAAGTGGTTATTTGATTTAAACTAGATGTTGAGTCAAACAGTTTTCTAAACACAGTTATATTCATGGTAAATACTTTATTCACACAAACTAAGATGTTGATAAACTGCTGGTTTTCAGTCACTTTCAGGCAGATATGCTACACCTTGAGCAAATCAAACGAATTATTGCTTTACGTAAAGGGAAACTCCATGTTCATCTTGAAAAAAAAGGAAACCCATATAGTGTAGTTTAAAATGCCGTACGCATTTTCCTTCATTACAATGACGAATACCGTCATTGCCTTTTTTTGGTTCACATTCTGCCCGTTTAATATTCTGCTCCGTGTTTACCGTGTTGTTTTCGTCAGGAAATCGCATTAGTTTTGCACGTAGTGCTTGTTACCACTAGTTATGCCCTTTTCTCATGTCCGTTTTCTTTCAAATTTCATTAGCATAGTCTTTATCATCAAGGTCACTATTCTCTTCGATTGTCAAAAACACTCATCCATAACTGTAGAGGCGACATTTTGTCCTTTTCTGGTCCGTTAACTCTTAAGCTGCCACCCTTAATGCAACCAGTGCCACAGTGCTAATTCCTATTGTGCCACAGTGCTAATCTCCTGCGTGCCAAGTTAATTTTAAGGTTGGTTCAAGTGCGTGTTATTTAAATCTTTACAAAAAACAAATCGCTGAATTACTCGAGAAAATCCAATCTGACTGTTGTATACAAAGACGCGTAATCCAAAGCCGATAATCTGATGCACGCGATGGTACTTTCAATAGCGCTGCAAAAGCACTCAGCACGGTGCAATGGGCATGAACAATAACTGTTATTACATCTGCACGCTAGCGCGCACAAAGCACCGTAGCGGTGGCTCGCTAGCATGAACGTGGCTTTCAATCGATAGCACGCTCGCGTGCACATGGCACTATAACAATAGCGCGCTAGCAGTCTCATGGCAGGATAAGAGTTAAGGTCTTTCTTTCTTCCTTTCTATCTCCCCTATCCTAGATCCTACAGAGTTCTAACAAATTTCTCTAAATAGTCTACGATATGTTCTTTCATCTGCGACGAATAACCTGACCTTTTAAATGCCATCTTTGCGCTGCAGATTCAAATCCGAAACCGACTCCTTTTAAAATCTCTAACATTTTAGAAAAATGGACCCCTCAAATCTTAAATTGCAATGACTTTTTAAAACTATTTCTGTTTCGTCTCAATTTCTTGCAGTATCTTTATCTCAAAATTGCACAAAGCCACGCTGAATTTAACGCTCCAATGAATATGCATAAAATTAATAGCGCCCCCTAAAATTATGGGAATAGCCTTTCTTTCTGACGTCAGGTTTTAGACCGCTTTTCGCCCCCTTCCCGTCCCTTTTTTCTTGAAATTTTGCAGTAACATTCCGAGTTGGTGCATTTCAAAGCCGGATTTTTGAAAATCGTTAAGGGGGCCAATTAAGACGGCATGTGAACTACACGTGTTGTCGAGTTTATCAAGTTCTTAAGAATACTTAAAGCTATATTTGTCGTTGTCTTTGTCTTTGTAGTTGTCGCATGTTCCCCTTGATTATTTCCAAAATAAGAAATAGTTTACAGTCATCCCCGACCCCCATTATCAAATTTCTTAAAATAGACTCGTACATAATATTCACTAAAAGGAGGAACAAAAAGTAAAAGCAAATATACCTTGGGTAAGGCGCCTTCGATCAATTCGAGTGGCTGTAATCACGCGTGCTTCCTGCAACGCGGCCTAGTTTGCGTGAAAGCCGCAATCGTTCTAATTCCCTTATATAAAAGACGCATGCGGGAATCCCGCAAAAAGAACGCTTCTGCTCCAAATGACCCCACCTCAGAGCGCGACCTACTCATAGTGCTTTCAACTGATACCAGTTGACCGCCCTCTATAGGCCTGGTCTGCCCTGTGTTTTTAACTGTCAAAATATGCAGGGGCCGCGGAACCGGGTGGCTGGGCCTTTTTTTTTTGTAGACACGTTTCATAAAAGCTCCGAAAAGGGGATTTATAGATGCCTTTTTTGCTTGAACATGCGTTATACATTGGTAATATTCTGGTTTTCCTGGAAACACGACATAATTACCAATTTAATCTTTCATGAAGATTGACTAGATATGAAACAGTCGATATCTGATTCAAATCTAGGCCAACATCATTTTAAAAGTCGACATGTTTGCAGTGCTGTATACGAATATATATGTAAACCCTGGAGCAATTGGAGGCAAGAAAGTCCCGTAGTCTTAACCGTTGCATCTAATAAAAAGTATATAATGTTAATATTATTGTTGCGATTTGGCGAATCAGATGATAAGTATCCCAATACGTGCGATAAACATACTTTTACATTGATTTTTTACATCAAATAGATATATAATTGTGTCTAATTGTGAATTGAATTTAGGGTAAACTTGAGGCTTATTATGATTTGTCCAACCGTCAGTATATTTCAAATATATTTTGTTAGCTTTGTCTCGAGGAAATTAACGGTTAAGATGGGTTTGAACATAGCAGCTCGATCAGTATGACATTCGTGTACAGCTGTAGTTACGGTGTTGCGCACCACTGAAGCTGCTCGTTTTCTACATATAGTTCCTGGAAATATTAAGCATTCGTTAGATGCCACAAACAAGGTAAGGAAAAAACAACTACATGTTGTTAAAAAAATCTTAATCTGTTTAAAGAAAAATTGTCTTTCGTCGTTTTATGTATTCAGGTATTAATGTAATATCTTACTTTGAACAATATCGAGATTAGCAATCAATAAGAAAGTGAACATGTATCTGATTCAACTCTTCTGGTTAACATATTTACACCCGTTTCAGATAATTATACAAATGTATTAGCCTTCATTGTTCATTATCAAATGAAATGGGGGAATAAAAGGAATATGTGGGTATATACCCGTCATATATATAATGTAAGTAGTCATTGAGAGCAAGAAAAAGTATTCTTCCTGGTGTCGCAAACATGGTAAGATACAGCGTGATAGTTTAATTAATCTTAATTTCCATAAATGATTGATACATTGATGCAATATACGGACTTCTGATGACAACTAAGCAAAGGTAAACGTCTTTTCTATGGGATGCACTAATAAGTGGAATGTATATAAACAGGTAAAGTTATTTCCTTCCATGTTCTAGTCCTTTGATATGACATAAAATACACATGCGTGAAATAATTTACTATTATGGCTATGTTTTATAAAAAATCAATCACAACCGTGAGCTTAAAAAGTAAGAGCTTCCATTATGACGAAAGTTTACACATCCCCCTCCCCCCCCAGATGCCATGTTTTTTTTTTTACTTATACTGTCCACACAGCTGTTGGGTTTTAATTACTCCATACAAATTGCATGAATTACGTTGGAAAACATAAAACAAAACCATTTAAAAACATGTCTCTTTACTTTGGTATCGGTTCTAGAAGGGGATCAATCCTCAAAATAATATTTGAACCAACCACCACCCATCCGTCATTTCATCAAGGTAACTGTAGAAATGAATACAAGAACCACCACCCCCAACACAAAATATTCTCCTAGAACCGGGCCTATTTTATATGTTTTATTTTAAGGGGCCGTCACTAAACGCAGCCCGCCCGACCTCTCTGCGCGCTCTGCAGCGTTTTTTAGGGACCGGCCGACTTCCGCAGGGCACCGAAACCTGGCTCCAGCGATTTTCCAATGGCGAATCTAGAGGTTGTAGAGCTCGTAATCAGGTCGCAAGTTCATCGCTCGGGCATCGGCAAACATTAGCTCGATATTTAGGTGGCGATCTGATGAAATTTGGATGGAGATATGCAGAGCATGCAGGGTTGTGCTCCGTGCTGGTGTCGGACCGACGTCGGGCGGCTTCTTAAGGCCCCGGCCATGCTCTTTATGTCAACTCAAGATTTTAGCCATCGGGGTATTTATATATATATATATATATATATATATCCCGTGCATTCTGAGATACTTTTAATTATTCCTCGGTGCTGAAGAGGCCGGTTTGTCCGAGCTACGTCATCGCTGTCTTGTACATAGTATGCAGCATCTACGTACTGTCACATTAGCTTTCTTTGTCGGCATCTCAGTCCGATTTGCTGTACAATCCCAATTTCTGCGAATTCTTCAACTACTTCTGTGCTCATTCTCTCAAGACCTTAAAAGTACAACGATGCTATATTATGCTTCTCATCCATCATAAATAGGATGTGTACAACTTTGTGTTATTTGGAATTTGTGAAAAGAAAACCTTGAATTTGGAAAAGACAGACCATTACAAAAGCGGAAAAGATGATTTGAATTTAAGTCTAGATAATTAACTTCTATGGCATGACCATTTAGTTGAAGCATTCATAGCCGCTTTAGATAGAAAAATTCAGAAATTCCATTTTAAATTAATTCACCTAAGAATTGCTACCAACGAATTTCTCTTTCGTAATGGTATAAAGAGCTTGCCAAAATGTAATAATCAAAATTGTATGCATATGTTTTTCTCTTGGCTAATTGTAAATAATTTTTGGACCGATGTTTACAAATGGTTATATGAGCTAAACTAGACGTTAAGTCAAGTAATCTTGTAAACACAGTTATATTTATAGTAAATACTTTATTTACAAAAACAAATATTTTGATAAAATGTTGGTTTTCAGTCAGTTTCAGGCAGATATGCCACACCTTGAACGATGCGTTGAGCTAAAACTTTTATTCTATATGAACCTTGTCTGCTCTCAGTTTGTTGCGCCGGTCAGCAAACGCATCATCTCGTACAAGTCTGTTGACCTTTGGATGTGGTCTAATTGCAATGACGAATATCGTCATTGCTTTGTTTTTGTTCACATTCTGCCCTTATCGTCATTGCTTTGTTTTCGTTCACATTCAAAATTTCATAACCCTTAAATTTATCACAATGTCATCTTCTCACAATATTGGTACAGTTGTTACGTACATTTTGTGTGAAAATCAGAGATATTCATCACATATTCATATGATTACATATTAAAGACAAATTTGCCCGATTCAAAAGTCACAATACATATTGTGCGTGCCGGTACATTGTTCTGAAACAGCACGTGACCGTAATTTGCATTTATTATGGTTTATGAACCAATGCTGTTGGATATTCGGTCCATTTTTACTTTTGAATAGCCCATGTGTTTTAATGCATTATTTGCAATTGTAAAACAGTACATTTTGAAAGTTGTCCATACTCAGTAAACTGCAATGATAATATTATATAATATTATTTGTGTGAGTTTTGTGATATGTAATATGAACAGTTTCTGTTTTTCATAGACTAACTTAGTAAATAAGTCTACGCTAGCCAAGGCACCGGGGCCCTTGTACATTTTTTTTTTATTACCATAACTTCACTAGTCAATGAAAGGCATTGTTTACAAAACTGCAGGTCATATTTCGATGCCGACATATTTTTTGTTTTTGTATTTCGTTCTTTCTTTTTTTTTTTCTTTCTCTCCCCATTTGTCAAATTTTCAAATAAACGCACCACCGATCAAATTTTCACCACTAATTCCTCTTGGTCAGGAATAAAAACATCTCCTTGTCAGTGTGATCGACCAACCGTGACGTTTTCCAGGAGTCATTTTACGTAAGAGGATTAACAATAATATGTACCTAACTAGTCAATATTTAGGTATATTATTTTACGCGAGAGAATTATGACACTCGCTTCAAATATATTAATTTAGAGTACATTTTAAGCCATTTTCGCATTCGAATATTTGGCGCGCGTTCGTTACTGAGCGCAGCCCGTTTTTGGAAAGTAGAAATGCTTATTTATTGCATTGATCCGATTTTTCACACCTCCACTTATTTCCATAATTTGTTTAACTAAATATATATTTAATCCAAATATTGGCAATGAACAAAGCTTTGATCGAAATCTTCCCTTCCATCTCAAGTCTGTCTGCTCTCCTTTTCTTGCGCTGGCTTACACGCAGTCATAGCTCAACATCTACTACTCCGTTGACCTTTGAGTAGTTTGGATTCCAAACTAGCTATAAGATCATTTCAACGCCCAACTCGATTTCACTGCTAAATTCGAATGTATATTAAAATAATTATGGAGCCATCGGCGCGACAAAAGACCCATTGTTTCAACCCCCGCCTCCAATGTCAGTATGCTAATGGTTCAACTTGTTTGTTCAGATGACTATTATCCCGCTACATACAACGAACAAACTTTCATATTTGCATAATATAGATACAAAATGGTGTCTTATCATAAGTTTCAATTGAGGTAAACTAACCTATTATTATTCTAGTTTGTCCTACAAGCAGTATATTTCAAATGTTTGTCGTCAGATTGGTCTCGGTGATTTTAACTGTTAGGATGTGTATGAATATAGCAGCTCGATCAGTATGACGTACGTGTACAGCTGCAGTTACGGTGTTGCGCACCACCGAAGCTGCTCGTTTTTTACGTATTCTTCCGAGAAATACCAAGCATTCGTTGGATGCCACAAACCAGGTTAGGGAAAATATTTAAAACATTTAAAAGGCAACTACAATTTGTTTAATAAGTTTAATCTATACAATTAATATCATCTTTCTTCATTCCATATATTCAGGTATAAACGAAGTATCTTACTTTGAATAATATCGAGATTAGCAATCAATACAAAAGTGAATTTTATCTGATCAACTCTTCTGATAAATATATTTACACCTGTTTCATTCAATTATACAAATGTGTTAGCCGCCATCGGAAATCATTTATTGTTCATGATCAAATGAAACTGTGGGTATTAACCCCTCATAAATATAAGTTGTCTTTTAGAGCAAGAAAAGTATTATTCCGGGCGTCGCAAACTAGGTAAGATAAAGCGTGTTAATTTAATTAACTTTAATTTCCATCAATGATTTATACATTGATGCAATATACGGACTTCCGATGACAACTAAGCAGAGGTAAACGTCTTTTCTATGGGATGTACTAATAAGTGTTATGGATAAACAAAAGTAAAGTTATTTTCTTCCATGTTCTGGTCCTTTGATATAACATAAAATACACCTGTGTGAAACAATGTATTATCATGGCTGTGGTTTATTTAAATCAATCGCAACCTTGTGCTTAAAAAGTAAGAGCTGCCATTATGACGAAAGTTTACAACTCCCCCTCCCCCAGATGCCATGGTATTTTAACTTTATTGTCGACACAGCTGTTGGGTCTTATTTACATACAGATTGCATGAATTACATTGGAAAACGTACACAAAACCTTTTAAAAATCGTGTCTGTTTAACCTGGTATTGGTGGTAGAAGGGGATCAATCCTCATAATAATATTTTTAACCAACCACCACTCACCCGTCATTTCATCAAAGTAAATGTAGAAAATGAATACAAGAACCCGCACCCCCGACGCAAAATGTTCTCCTAGAACTGGGCCTACTATATATGTTTTTAAGGGGCCGTCACATATACAAACCGGAGCCCGCCCGACTTCTCTGCGATCAAGGGATCGGCCGACTTCCGCAGGGCACCGAAACCTGCCTTCAAAACAGCGATTTTCCAATGGCGAATCTAGAGGTTGTAGAGCTCGTAAACAGGTCGCAAGTTGATCAATCGGGCATCGACAAACATTCGCTCAATATTCGGGCGGCTTTCTGATGAAATTCAGATGGAGGTTGGCAGAGCAGCACGGCCGCCGGACTGGCTCCTTACGTTACTCAAACCATCCCCTCCCACATCCAAGCCGCGGCATGTACAAGACCGTTTTGTTGAATATACAGTAGGCTTGCGGGTGCACCATGTGAGAGAGAGAGAGAGGGGGAAGATTAAGGAGTCCTGAAAAGGGCTCTCGGTAATCTTTCTTGAGGGTTTTTTTGTAGTCCTGAAAAGGACTGTTGGTATAGTCTTGAAAGAGACTGTTGGTTATCTTTCTTAGCTTATAGTTCTTAGAAAAAAAACTGTAGCGCTTGGAAAGGATCAGTGATGGGAGTGGCTCAACGTTTCGAACAGGTTGACTATCCGTCGTCAGGAGTAGAGAGGTGGCGTGCGTGAGCTTAAGTCACCGGGGTACGGACGTCGGGGGAAAATACATGACCGTGCGGACTTGAGTCATCGGGGAGGGGACTTGGATGGTTCGCTGGTCCGTCTGGCTGTCCGTCTGGGCTCGAGTCCCCGGATTGCGGACGTCGGAGAGTTTCGAATCCATGAGTGGGGTGTGCTGTCGGCGAGACGCTGTGTTTGTGCATTGTAGCTGTGAGGCTGGCGGCTGCTTTGAGGGTTCGGCGGGTGGCGGTGGTTGATGTACGGTTGACTGCGGCGTGGTGAAGGCGGTGGTGGAGGTGGTGGTTGAGGAGGAGTGACCGGGGACTTGTTGATTAGGGGTTTCCAGATGTCGTTGATGTATGATCCTGAGTCTTGTGGCAGGGTGTTGTGGCGGTGAATTTCGATGGCTTCTCGGATTCGGCGTGTATGCCAGTGTTTCATTAGGAAGATGAGATGACTGTTATCCCATTCGATGGTGTGTTCGTGTTGCTAGGCGTGTTGAAGCATTCAAGGCCGCTATAGAGTGCTACCAACGAATTTCTCTTACATAATGGTATAAAGACCTCGCCAAAATGTAATTTTTGCCAGAAGGATAACCAAAAATGTATGCATATTTTTGTGTTAGCTTATTGTAAATACATTTTGAACCGATGTTTACAAGTGGTTATTTGATTTAAACTAGATGTTGAGTCAAACAGTTTTCTAAACACAGTTATATTCATGGTAAATACTTTATTCACAACAACTAAGATGTTGATAAACTGCTGGTTTTCAGTCACTTTCAGGCAGATATGCTACACCTTAAGCAAATCAAACGAATTATTGCTTTACGTAAAGGAAACTTCATGTAGTGTAGTTTAAAATGCCGTACGCATTTTCCTTCATTACAATGACAAATATCGTCATTGCCTTTTTTGGTTCACATTCTGCCCATTTAATATTCTGATCCGTGTTTTCCGTGTTGTTTTCGTCAGGAAATTGCATTAGTTTTGCACGTAGTGCTTGTTACCACTAGTTATGCCCTTTTCTCATGTCTGTTTTCTTTCAAATTTCATTAGCATAGTCTTTATCATCAAGGTCACTATTCTCTTCGATTGTCAAAATCACTCATCCATAACTGTAGAGGTGCCATTTTGTCCTTTTCTTGTCCGTTAAGGTCTTTCTTTCTTTCTTCCTATCTCCCCTATCCTAGATCCTACAGAGTTCTAACAAATTTCTCTAAATAGTCTACGATATGTTCTTTCATCTGTGACGCATAACCTGACCTTTAAAACGCCATCTTTGCGCTGCAAATTCAGATCCGAAACCGACTCCTTTTAAAATCTCTAACATTTAAGAAAAATGGACACCTCAAAATCCTAAATTGCAATGACTTTTTAAAACTATTTCTGTTTCGTCTCAATTTCATGCAGTATCTTTATCTCATAATTACACAAAGCCACGCTGAATTTAACGCTCCAATGAAGATGCATTAAATTAATAGCGCCCCCTAAAATTATGGGAATAGCCTTTCTTTCTGACGTCATGTTTTAGACCGCTTTTTGACCCCTTCCCGTCCCTTTTTTTTCTTGAAATTTTGCAGTAACATTCCGAGTTGCAATACGCAGTGCACTTCAAAACCGGATTTTTGAAAATCGTCAAGGAGGCCAATTAAGACGCCATGTTATACTCTGCATGATTGTGTTAGTATGGGCGGCTGTTTTCCACGCTGAATTCAACGTTCCAATGAATATGCATGAAATAAATAGCGCCCCCTAAAGTTATGGGAATTGACTTTCTTTCTGACGTCATGTTTCATAATGCTTTTTGCCCCCTTCTCGTTCCCTTTTTCGTGAAATTTTGCAGTAACATTCTGAGTTGCAATACGCAGTGCACTTCAAAGCCGGATTTTTAAAAATCGTCAAGGGGGCCAATTAAGACGCCATGTTATACTCTGCATTAATGTGTTAGTATGGGCGGCTGTCACCCCGATCCCCATATTTTTTTAAAATCCACAATGACAAAAATCTTACAAATTTATATCAGAATCAGATGGTTTTCGATAACATAAATGATATAAAATCGTCTTGAGCTAAGCTTTTCGTTGATATGATCAATTTTAGGCAATGAACTACACGTGTTGTCGAGCTTATCAAGTTCTTACGTATACTCAAAACTATATTTGTCGTTGTCTTTGTCTTTGTAGTTGTCGCATGCTCCCCTTGATTATTTCCAAAATAAGAAATAATTTACAGTCATCCCCGACCCCTATTACTTATCAATTTTTTTAAAATAGACTCGTACATAATATTCACTAAAAAGAGGAACAAAAAGTAAAAGCAAATATACCTTGGGTAAGGCGCCTACGATCAATTCGAGTGGCTGTAATCACGCGTGCTTCCTGCAACGCGGCCTAGTTTGCGTGAAAGCCGCAATCGTCCTAATTCCCTTATTTAAAAGACGCATGCGGGAATCCCGCAAAAAGAACGCTTCCGCTCCAAACGACCCCACCACAGAGCGCGACCTACTCATAGTGCTTTCAACTGATACCAGTTGACCGCCCTCTATAGGCCTGGTCTGCCCTGTGTTTTTAACTGTCAAAATATGCAGGGGCCGCGGAACCGGGTGGCTGGGCCTTTTTTTTGTAGACACGTTTCATAAAAGCTCCGAAAAGGGGATTTATAGAAGCCTTTTTCGCTTAACATGCGTTATACATTAGTAATATTCTTGTTTTCCTGGAAACACGACATAATTACCAATTTACTCTTTCATGAAGATTGAATGGATATGAAACAATCGATATCTGATTCAAATCTAGGCCTAACATCATTTTAAAAGTCGATATGTTTGTACTGCTGTATACGAGTATATATGTAAACCCTGGAGCAATTGGAGGCAAGAAAGTCCCGTAGTCTTAACCGTTGCATCTAATAAAAAGTATATAATGTTACTATTATTGTTAATAATAATAATTACAGTGCTTATATAGCGCCTAACACTTACTTTGTCAGAAGTCTCTAAGCGCTCTACAATAATGCAGCATAATTACCCTGGCTTTAGCAGTGCAGTTGTTACGCGCATATTGTTGCGATATGGCGAATCAGATGATAAGTATCCCAATACGTGCGATGAACATACTTTTACATTGATTTTTACATCAAATAGATATATTATTGTGTCTAATTGTGAATTGAATTTAAGGTAAACTTGAGGCTTATTATGATTTGTCGAACCGTCAGTATGTTTCGAATATATTTTGTTAGCTTTGTCTCGAGGAAATTAACGGTTAAGATGGGTTTGAACATAGCAGCTCGATCAGTATGACGTTCGTGTACAGCTGTAGTTACGGTGTTGCGCACCACTGAAGCTGCTCGTTTTCTACATATAGTTCCTGGAAATATTAAGCATTCGTTAGATGCCACAAACAAGGTAAGGAAAAGACAACTACATGTTGTTAAAAAAAATCTTAATCTATTTAAAGAAAAATTGTCTTTCGTCGTTTTATGTGTTCAGGTATTAATGTAATATCTTACTTTGAACAATATCGAGATTAGCAATCAATAAGAAAGTGAACATGTATCTGGTTCAACACTTCTGGTTAACATATTTACACCCGTTTCAGATAATTATACAAATGTATTAGCCTTCATTGTTCATGATCAAATGAAATGGGGGAATAAAAGGAATATGTGGGTATATACCCGTCATATATATAATGTAAGTAGTCATTGAGAGCAAGAAAAAGTATTCTTCCGGGTGTCGCAAACCTGGTAAGATACAGCGTGATAGTTTAATTAATCTTAATTTCCATAAATAAAAGATACGTTGATGCAATATACGGACTCCTGATGACAACTTAGCAAATGTAAACGTCTTTTCTATGGGATGCACTAATAAGTGAAATGTATATAAACAGGTAAAGGTATTTCCTTCCATGCTCCGGTCCTTTGATATGACATAAAATACACATGTGTGAAATAATTTACTATTATGGCTATGTTTTATAAAAAATCAATCATAATCGTGAGCTTAAAAAGTAAGAGCTGCCATTATGACAAAATTTTACACATCCCCCTCCCCCAGATGCGATGTTATTTTACTTATATTGTCCACACAGCTGTTGGGTCTTATTTACTCCATACAAATTGCATGAATTACGTTGGAAAACATAAAACAAAACCTTTTAAAAACATGTCTCTTTACTTTGGTATCGGTTCTAGAAGGGGATCAATCCTCAAAATAATATTTGAACCAACCACCACCCATCCGTCATTCCATCAAGGTAACTGTAGAAATGAATACACGAACCACCACCCCCAACACAAAATATTCTCCTAGAACCGGGCCTATTTGATATGTTTTATTTTAATGGGCCGTCGCAAAATGGAGCCCGCCCGACCTCTCTGCTAGCTCTGCAGCGTGTTTTAGGGATCGGCCGACTTCCGCAGGGCACCGAAACCTGGCTCCAGCGATTTTCCAATGGCGAATCTAGAGGTTGTAGAGCTCGTAATCAGGTCGCAAGTTGATTGCTCGGCTATCGGCAAACATTCGCTCGATATTTAGGTGGCGATCTGATGAAATTGGGATGGAGATATGCAGAACATGCAGAGTGTGCTCCGTGCTGGTGTCGGACCGACGTCGGCCGGCCATGCTCTTCATGTCAACTCATGATTTTATCCATCGGGGTATTTATATATATATATATATATCCCGTGCATTCTGAGATACTTTTATTTATTCCTCGGTGCTGAAGAGGCCGGCTTGTCCGAGCTACGTCATCGCTGTCTTGTACATAGTATGCAGCATCTACGTACTGTCACATTAGCTTTCTTTGTCGGCATCTCAGTCCGATTTGCTGTACATTCCCAATTTCTGCGAATTCTTCAACTACTTCTGTGCTCATTCTCTCAAGACCTTAAAAGTACAACGATGCTATATTATGCTTCTCATCCATCATAAATAGGATGTGTACAACTTTGTGTTATTGGGAATTTGTGAAAAGAAAACCTTAAATTTGGAAAAGACAGACCATTACAAAAGCGGAAAAGATGATTTGAATTTAAGTCTAGAGATTTAACTTCTATGGCAAGACCATTTAGTTGAAGCATTCAAGGCCGCTTTAGATAGAAAAATTCAGAAATTCCATTTTAAATTCATTTACCTGAGAATTGCTACCAACGAATTTCTCTTTCGTAATGGTATAAAGAGCTCGCCAAAATGCGATAATTACAATTGTATGCATATGTGTTACTCTTGGCTAATTGTAAATAATTTTTGAACCGATGTTTACAAATGGTTATATAAGCTAAACTAGACGTTAAGCCAAGCAATTTTGTAAACACAGTTATATTTATATTAAATACTTTATTTACAAAAACAAATATTTTGATAAAATGTTGGTTTTCAGTCAGTTTCAGGCAGATATGCCACACCTTGAAAGATGCGTTGAGCTTAAACTTTAATTCTGTATCAACCTTGTCTGCTCTCAGTTTGTTGCGCCGGTCAACAAACGCATCATCTCGTACAAGTATGTTGACCTTTGGATGTGGTCTATTTGCAATGACGAATATCGTCATTGCTTTGCTTTTGTTCACATTCTGCCCCTATCGTCATTGCTTTGTTTTCGTTCACATTCTGTCCCATTAACATTCTTCTCCGTGTTTTCCTTGTTTTTCGTGCTTTCGTCAGGAAAACGCTTTCGTTTTGCACGTAGTGCTTGATACCACTTCTTATGCCCTTAACTCATTTCCGTTTCCTTTCAAATGTCATAGGCATAATCTCTAGCATCTCATCAAGGCCACTATATTATTCAATTTTCGAAATCACTCATGCATACCGTCCAGGCGCCATTTTGTCCGTTTGTAAATTGTTCGTTTTAAGGCCTTTCTTCCTTCCTTCCTATCTCCACTATCGTTATTATAAATCCTACAGAGTTCTAAAAAATTATTTTAAATATTCCAAGATATGTTCTTTCATCTGCGATGGATAACCTGACCTTCAAAATGCCATATTCGCACTGCAATTTCAAATCCGAAACTGACTCCGTGAATCTCTAAACAAAAATTAAAATGGACCCCTAAAAATATTAAATTGCCATACCATTCTTATACCATTTCCGCTTCGTCTTAATTTCCTGCAGTATCTTTATCCCATAATTGCACTAAACAATGCTGGATTTCACGCTTTAATGAATATGCAACAAATAAATAGCGCCCTCTAAATTTCTTGGAATTGGCTTTCTTTCTGTGGCCGTATCCATATTTTTTCTGGCCAAATCCGTACCTTTTTTTTGATAGAGAAACTTGAAGATGAGCCCTTTCCAGCAAACTACAAAATGATCTACCCTAAAGCTGACTAAATTTGAAAAACATGCCCTCCAGAAATGTAGTTTTCAGGAAATTTGCGAAATAACTTCAACTTGCTCTAAAATGACGATCCTTATCCCTACACATCAATAAAACGTAGCATGCACATGTATTTAAGCACGTGACAACTTTCTGCAAAGTTGAGTAAAATTCGAATATGTCAGCGCAAAGTTATCGCCTAAAATGATGATTTTATTATGCATTGCGTATAAGCCAGTTTAATGATTTGCCCCTTCGCATAATACCAAATACGGTATATATTCACACAGAAAACTTTGAGTAAATCGAGTTGAAAGAGGGTCACTATACGAACTGCTGAGATTCCGCCCAATCATAACACAAATCATTATACTCTGCATGATTGTGTTAATAACTAGTATGGACGGGCGTTTGTGCCACAGCACGCGTCATCACGCTAGCTATTATGTACACATACAGACGCAGGCTGGAATGTGTCGATGAGAGAAGGGTTTGTGATCAGGGAAGCGATCTGGACCGGAGCGTATACTGTAGACAGTGTAAATGACCAATGTGTTTGGAGATGAGTGTTGTCGCGTGTCAATAGGGGCTTTTCGTTTTTGTGGACGGGGACGCCGTTTCCGTTCTCCAACGATGCGAGTTGGCTGCATTCAATCCGCCCTGTTCATTAGTTTATAACCATTTTCGTTTGTAGTCGAAGCCCGTCTAGGCGCTATTTTGTCCGTTTCGTGCCGTTTTGGTGGCCTTTTATTTTCAAACTAGCTCCATACTCCTTTCAAGACTAAACATATTTTAACTGTTTTATTGATGCCATTGATGGAGGCAGGAAATTATCGTAATTTCAACAGGTGACTCTCATGTCAGTATATGTTAAAATTAGTGACGCAGCTTACTTATTCAGACGTCTAGTATTCCCGTACGAACAATAAACACACTTTTATAAAAAATATTGTTTGCATCACACATAGTTATAAAAAATCGTCTCTTTCTGGAGTTGAAGTTGAAGTAAACTGGGTCTTTATAATTATTTTGATTTGGAAAACTATCAGTATGTTTGAAATGTTCTTTTGTCGTCAGCTTGGTCTTGAGGATATTAACTGTTATGATTGATTTGAATATAGCAACTATGATGTATGTATGTGTACAGCTGCAATAACGGTGTTGCGCACCACAAACTCTTCACGTTTTCTACAGCGGGATACAAATACAAAGCATTCGTTTGATGCCACAAACCAGGTTAGGGGAAACATAATTAAATAGATCTAAAACACACGTCTATTTGTTTCAATATTCTAAACAAAATTAATTCATAATATCTATATGCATTTTATATAGGCCTATTCATGGATAACTGAAAAAATCTTACTTTGAACAGTATTGAGATTAATCAATCTACACAATTGTTTTCGTGACTGTTTCTGATTCGACTCTACTGGTATACAATTTGTAACTGATGTACCAAATTATTACATACTACAGGATAATTATTCATTGTTTACTCTCAAATGATATTTGTGAACATAAGAAAATCGTAATAAATATATTTTGTTGTAAAAGTAATTCAAGTCTTACTGGAGGAAAGACAAGTCGTCTTCGAATGTAAAAATAAACAGCCAAATAATGTGTGATAGGTTATTGAATTTTACTCCTAACCAAAAATTGATAAATTTACGTAATACTCGCGAAAGGGCCACCTTCGCCTGCCTTTCGTGCGCTTTGCGTGAGCAATATAAGGTGTTGAAAGGACGTACTTGAGAGTTGACACAATGGTGGATTGGAAAAACAAAACAAAGGAACTTTGTGAATGCGATAATAAGCATAATTTTAACACATGTGCACATAACACATGTGCAATAATTAGTGTGTAAGAGTTTGAGGTTAAAGTGTACTTTAAGAGGTTGTTTGTCATATAGCTAAATCTATTTTTAAAGCGGTTTGATGCCGTCTCTACTAAAACTAGCACATTTATCACACCTAACAAAAAAAGGGGAAAAACAGTGAATTTATATCAGGTGTTTGTTTTGCATTTCCGTATTCTTTTAAATCGAAATTTGCCTAAAAGAAACAAGATTTAAATGAGCCAATTCGTTTGGAGGTGGTAATACCCTTCATTTACACATACGTGTAAACAGAACACAAAAAGTAACTACCCCACTTAAGAACTGTTCATAATTTTAAAACCCTTAAATTGATCACAATGTCATCTTCCAACAATATTGGTACAGTTGTTACGTACATTTTGTGTGAAAATCAGAGATATTCATCACATATTCATATGATTACATATTAAAGTCAAATTTGCCCGATTCAAAAGACACAATACATATTGTGCGTGCCGGTACATTGTTCTGAAACAGCACATGACCGTAATTTGCATTTATTATGGTTCAGAACCAATGAAGTGGGATATTCGGTCCATTTTTACTTTTGAATAGCCCATGTGTTTTAATGCATTATTTGCAATTGTAAAACAGTACATTTTGAAATGTTTCCATACTCAGTAAACTGCAATGATAATATTATTTGTGTGAGTTTTATAATATGAACAGTTTATGTTTTTCATAGACTAACTTAGTAAATAAGTATACCCTAGCCAAGGCACCGGTGCCCATGCACAGTTTTTTTTATTACCATAACTTCACTAGTTAATGAAAGGCATTGTTTACAAAACTGCAGGTCATATTTCGATGCCGACATATTTTTTGTTTTTGTATTTCATTCTTTCTTTTTTTCTTTCTTTCTTTCCCCATTTGTCAAATTTTCAAAAAAATGCACCACCTATCAAATTTTCACCACTAATTCCTCTTGGTCAGGAATAAAAACATCTCCTTGTCAGTATGATCGCCCAACCGTGACGTTTTCCAAGAGCCACTTTACGTAATAGGATTATCAATAATATTTACCTAACTAGTCAATATTTAGGTATATTATTCTACGCGAGATAATTATGACACACGCTTCAAATAGATTAATTTAGAGTACATTTTAAGCCATTTTCGCATTCGAATATTTGGCGCGCGTTCGTTACTGCGCGCAGCTCGTTTATGGAATGTAGAAATGCCTATTTATTGCTTTGATCCGATTTTTCGCACCTCATCTTATTTCCATAATTTGTTTAACTAAATTTATATTTAATCAAAATATTGGCAATGAACAATGCTTTGATCGAAATATTCCCTTCCATCTCAAGCCTGTCTGCTCCCCTTTTCTTGCGCTGGCTTACAAGCATGCATAGCTCAACATCTACTACTCTGTTGACCTTTGAGTATTTTGGATTCCAAACTAGCTATATGATCATTTAAACGCCCAACTCGATTTCACTGCTAAATTCGAATGTATATTAAAATAATTATGGAGCCATCGGCGCGACTAAAGACCCATTGTTTCAACCCCCGCTTTCAATGTCAGTATGCTAATGGTTCAACTTGTTTGTTCAGATGACTATTATCCCGCTACATACAACGAACAAACTTTCATATTTGCATAATATAAACACAAAATGGTGTCTTATCATAAGTTTCAATTGAGGTAAACTAACCTATTATTATTCTTATTTGTCCAACAAGCAGTATATTTCAAATGTTTGTCGTCAGATTGGTCTCGGGGATTTTAACTGTTAGGATGTGTATGAATATAGCAGCTCGATCAGTATGACGTACGTGTACAGCTGCAGTTACGGTGTTGCGCACCACCGAAGCTGCTCGTTTTCTACACAGTCCTTAAAATACCAAGCATTCGTTGGATGCCACAAACCAGGTTAGGGAAAAATATTTAATATATTTAAAAGGCAACTACAATTTGTTTAATAATGTTAATCTATACAATTAATATAATCTTTCTTCATTCAATATATTCAGGTATAAATGAAGTATCTTACTTCGAATAATATCAAGATTAGCAATCATACAAAAGTGAATTGTATCTGATCAACTCTTCTGATAAATATATTTACACCTGTTTCATTCAATTATACAAATATGTTAGCCGCCATTGGAAATCATTCATTGTTCATGATCAAATGAAACTGTGGGTATAAACCCCTCGTAAATATAATATAAGTAGTCTTTTAGAGCAAGAAAAGGATTCTCGGTGTTGTAAACCAGGTAAGATAAAGCGTGTTAATTTAAATAATTTTAATTTCAATAAATGATTTATACGAACTTCCGATGACAACTAAGCAGAGGTAAACGTCTTTTCTATGGGATGTAATAATAAGTGTTATGGATAAAACAAAGTAAAGATATTTTCTTCCATGTTCTGGTCCTTTGATATTACATCAAATACACCTGTGTGAAACAATGCATTACCATGGCTGTGGTTTATTTAAATCAATCGCAACCTTGCGCTTAAAAAGTAAGAGCTGCCATTAAGACGAAAGTTTACAACTTCCCCTCCCCCCAGATGCCATGGTATTTTAACTTTATTGTCGACACAGCTGTTGGGTCTTATTAACATACAGATTGCATGAATTACATTGGAAAACATACACAAAACCTTTCAAAAACACGTCTGTTTACTTTGGTATTGGTGGTAGAAGGGGATCAATCCTCATAATAATATTTGAACCAACTACCACTCACCCGTCATTTCATCAAAGTAAATGTAGAAAATGAATACAAGAACCAGCAAGTCCAATTGCTTCTATTGGTAAATCAATAATGATAAATCAAAATCGATTTTAGCAACTGTCCACCAAAAAAAAAGTATATTCTAATCTCAATTGCAATAACTTCATCACAAAGATCATTTGAAATGTTCTCCTAGAACTGGGTCTACTTTATATGTTTTTAAGGGGCCGTCACATATACAAAACGGAGCCCGCCCGACTTCTCTGCGATCAAGGGATCGGCCGACTTCCGCAGGGCACCGAAACCTGCCTTCAAAACAGCGATTTTCCAATGGCGAATCTAGAGGTTGTAGAGCTCGTAAACAGGTCGCAAGTTGATCGATCGGGCATCGAAAAACATTCGCTCGATATTCGGGCGGCTTTCTGATGAAATTCAGATGGAGGCTGGCAGAGCAGCGCGGCCGCCGGACGGGCTCCCTACGTTACTCAAACCATCCCCTCCCACATCCAAGCCGCGGCATGTACAAGACCGTTTTGTTGAATACACAGTAGGCTTGCGGGTGCACCATGTGAGAGAGAGAGAGGGAGGATTAAGAAGGCCTAAAAAGGGCTCTCGGTAATCTTTCTTGAGGGTTTTTTGTAGTCCTGAAAAGGACTGTTGGTATAGTCTTGAAAGAGACTGTTGGTTATCTTTCTTAGCTTATAGTTCTTAGACAAAACTATAGCGCTTGGAGAGGATGAGTGACGGGAGTGGCTCGACGTTTCGAACAGGTTGACTATCCATCGTCAGGAGTAGAGAGGTGGCGTGCGTGAGCTTAAGTCACCGGGGTGCGGACGTCGGGGGAAAATACATGACCGTGCGGGCTTGAGTCATCGGGGAGAAGACATGGATGGTTTGCTGGTCCGTCTGGCTGTCCGTCTGGGCTAGAGTCTACGGATTACGGACGTCGGAGAGTTTCAAATCCATGAGTGGGGTGTGCTGTCGACGAGACGCTGTGTTTGTGTCCCTGACGTAGGCGGCGTTGTAGTCTGCTGTCGTCTGCTGTGCATTGTAGCTGTTAGGCTGGCGGCTGCTTTGAGGGTTCGGCGGGTGGCGGTGGTTGATGTACGGTTGACTGCGGGGTGGTGAAGGCGGTGGTGGAGGTGGTGGTGGAGGAGGAGTGACCGGGGACTTGTAGATTAGGGGTTTCCAGATGTCGTTGATGTATGATCCTGAGTCTTGGGGCAGGGTGTTGTGGCGGTGAATTTCGATGGCTTTTCGGATTCGGCGTGTATGCCAGTGTTTCATTATGGAGATGAGATGACTGTTATCCCATTCGATGGTGTGTTCGTGTTGCTGGGCGTGTTGAAGCATTCAAGGCCGCTTTAGATTGCTGCCAACGAATTTCTCTTACATAATGGTATAAAGACCTCACCAAAAATGTATGCATATTTTTGTATTGGCTTATTGTAAATACATTTTGAACCGATGTTTACAAGTGGTTATTTGATTTAAACTAGATGTTGAGTCAAACAATTTTTTAAACACAGTTATATTTATGGTAAATACTTTATTCACAAAAACTAAGATGTTGATAAACTGCTGGTTTTCAGTCACTTTCAGGCAGATATGCTACACCTTGAGCAAATCGAACGAATAATTGCTTTACGTAAAGGAAAACTTCATGTTCATCTTGAAAAAAAAGGAAACCCATATAGTGCAGTTTAAAAAGCATTTTCCTTCATTACAATGACGAATTTCGTCATTGCCTTTTTGGGGTTCACATTCTGCCCATTTAATATTCTGCTCCGTGTTTGTCGTTTTGTTTTCGTCAGGAAATCGCATTAGTTTTGCACGTAGTCCTTGTTACCACCAGTTATACCCTTTTCTCATGTCCGTTTTCTGTCAAATTTCATAAGCATAGTCTTTATCATCGAGGTCACTATTCTCTTCGATTGTCAAAATCACTCATCCATAACTGTAGAGGCGCCATTTTGTCTTTTTCTGGTCCGTTTTAAGGTCTTTCTTTCTTCCTTCCTATCTCCCCTATCCTAGATCATACAGAGGTCTAACAAATTTCTCTAAATAGTCCACGATATGTTCTTTCATCTGCGACGCATAACCTGACCTTTAAAAAGGCATATTCGCGCTGTATATTCAAATCCGAAACCGACTCCTTTCAAAATCTCTAACATTTTAGAAAAATGGACACCTCAAAATCTTAAATTGCCATAACTTTTTAAAACTATTTCTGTTTCGTCTCGATTTCTTGCAGTATCTTAATCTCATAATTGCACAAAGCCACGCTGAATTTAACGCTCCAATGAATATGCATACAATTAATAGCGCCTCCTAAAGTTATGGGAATAGCCTTTCTTTCTGACGTCATGTTTCAGACTGCTTTTCGCCCCCTTCCCGTCCCTTTTTTCTTGAAATTTTGCAGTAACATTCCGAGTTGCAATACGCAGTGCACCTCAAAGCCAGATTTTTGGAAATCGTCAAGGGGGCCAATTAAGACGCCATTTTATACTCTGCATGATTGTGTTAGTATGGGCGGCTGTTTTCCACGCTAAATTTAACGCTCCAATGAATATGCATAAAATAAAAAGCGCCCCCTAAAGTTCTGGGAATTGGCTTTCATTCGGACGTCATGTTTCATAATGCTTTTCGCCCCCTTCTCGTCCCCTTTTTCGTGAAATTTTGCTGTGATATTCCGAATTGCAATACGCATTGCACCTTAAAGCCGAATTTTTGAAAATCGTCAAGGGGGCCAATTAAGACGCCATGTTATACTCTGCATGAATGTGTTAGTATGGGCGGCTGTTTTCCACGCTGAATTTAACGCTCCAATGAATGTGCATAAAATAAATAGCGCCCCCTAAAGTTCTGGGAATTGGCTTTCTTTCTGACGTCATGTTTTATAATGCTTTTCGCCCCCTTCCCGTCCTTTTTTTCTTTGAAATTTTGCAGTGATATTCCGAATTGCAATACGAAGTGCATCTCCAAGCCGGATTTTTGAAAATCACCAAGGAGGCCAATTAAGACGCCATGTTATACTCTGCATGATTGTGTCAGTATATAAATATAGTTGTTTTTGTATGAGTGTCATATGCGTGATATATTCGACGTGCGGACGCGTCGGAGGACGTCGCCTGGTTGTCGGGCAGGCACAGGCAACCTACCGATCGTCGACCGAAACTCGGACGGCGCCCGATCGTAGGTCGAGCAGGCTTTGCCCGACTCCCGTTTTTCTTTTACTGACGAGTGTTCAAAAGGTACCTTTCGAGTCCTGTCCTATATGAGATAGGGTAGATTTCAAGCGAGAAGTACGCTCGACTCTCAGGGGAATTTGAAATTTCGGCGACTCACTGGTGATCTACAGATTCGGCCGGAGATCATTAAGTATATTCGTAAACAAAATGAAAAAACATAACACCCAATTGATTTGCGATAAAGGCAGGACAACAAAAAGAAAGAAGATAAACAAAACCAAAACCTAAAAAATCAGAAACCAAAAGGGGCGGGTAAAGGGAGTATGTAGCATAAGGAACAAAGGAAAACAGAAAATAAGGGAAAAGAAAGATGAAGAGCTTTAAGTATTATTTATGTGGGGGATGGTGTGACGGACACATGACTGGTTTAATTCGTCGGGGTTCAGAACCCGAGCACATTGTGAATCATGGATCCCGAGCTGTTAATGATGAAATGCATCATTACATTACGCATGTACATTGGGAAAACCTTGGGCAATTCATCACTATATTAAGGATACATTCGATTGTTTACATTTCCCTATGGTTTCTTGTATTGCAGCAAACATGTAGAGCACCTTTCGATTTGTCTGCATTTTTAAGTCACCGTTAGCCGGAGGCATTATGTTTTCGGGTTGTCCGACCGTCTGTACGTATGTCCGTCCGTACGTCCGTCTGTACTTCCCGTTCTCGTGATCACGCTATCTCAAGAACCGATTGATGGATTCCTGCCAAAATTAGGTCATTTATGTATCTTGCAGAGCTTACGAATTGATTAGACTTTGGGGTCACGAGGTCAAAGGTCACAGGGCTCATTATGTATGCATAAATTGCTCGTTATCACATCATTAGAACCGATGGACAGATTGCCATCAAACTCAAGACATGTTTGTATCTTGCAAAGCCAATGAAATGATTAGATTTTAGGGTCATGAGGTCAAAGATAAAAGTTTCATACATGTATATGAAAAAAATAAATTGTAATCACGATATTCTATGAACCTTTTAATGGATTAGAATTAAACTTGCTTCTGTTTTGGTGAGTGAAATCGCTCTAAGGTAGAGGCGTCATTTTCGGCTGCGCGCAGTCGAAGTTCCATCTAGTTATTCTTTATTTTTTATCTATCTTTATTCTCTCTTTTTTTCCCTTTTTGTCAGAATTTCTAAAAACGCACTACCCTTTTAAATTTTCACCCAAACTACCCTCGATGCCGAATCGAGAACATCTCCCTCTAAGTGTGATCATATACCGTCAAGTCTTTACATTGAGCATGCCATTTGAGAATGTAATGGGATCATCATCACTGGATTTTGGGGAAGAAAACCTTTTATAATTGTTCTAGTTTTTCTTATTTTGCTCATATTACAACGACCTGAAGATTGTCAACTTCTGGTTTTATCCGTTAATGGTGTAATAGCACTCCCTATGAGCTAAACTTCCCTTTATTCACATTGGTAGCAATTAACAATTCGTTGAGCTAAAACGTTCCTTCTATATCAACCTTGTCTGCTCTCAGTTTGTTGCGCCGGTCAACAAGCGCATCAACTCGTACAAATCTGTTGACTTTTGGATATGGTCTATTACTTCCTTTTATTGTCCCAAATGACATTTAATATTCCTTTATTGGATCTAAAACTAGCTCTTTACTCCTCTCAAGACTCAATATGTTTTCCCTGTTCTATTCGCATCTGTAGTGTAACTCTGGAGCCATTAATGGCGGCAAGAAGTTCTCGTAATTTCAACCGGTAACTCTCATGTCAGTATACGCTAATATTACTGACGCAACTTGTTCATTCAGAAGCGTAGTATCCCCCTAGGTACAATAAACACACTTTTATAAACATTACTATTTGCATCATTATACGAAATCGTCTCTTATCTTGAGTTGAAGTTGAAGTAAACTGGCTCTTTATGATTCTTATTATTTGGAAAACTATCAGTATGTTTTGATATTATTTGTCGTCAGCTTGGTCGTGAGGATATTAACTGTTATGATTGGTTTGAATATAGCAGCTATGATGTACGTATATTTATGACGTGGGTGTACAGCTTTAATAACGCTGTTGCGCACCACAAAAGCTGCACGTTTTCTACATCGGCAGGATACAAATACAAAGCATTCGTTAAATGCCACAAACCAGGTTAGGGAAAACATAATTAACTAGATCTAAAATACGTGTCTTTTTTGTTCAATAATCTAAAAAAGTTTAATTCATATTATCTTTCTACACTTCACATATTCAGGGATGAATAAAATAACTCTTACTTTGATCAATATCGAGATTAATCAATCTACAAAAATGTTTTCGTATACTGTATCTGATTCGACTCTTCTGGTATACAATGTTTAACTTATAAACAAATGTATTACCCACCACAGGAAATCTATTCATTGTTCATTCTCAAATGATATTTGTAAACATAAGCAAATCATAGAAATATACTTTTTGTAAATATAAGTATTACTTGAGGGAAAACAAGTCGTCTTCGAATGTAATAATAAACAGCCAAATAATGTGTGATAGGTTATTGAATTTTACTCCTAACCAAAAATTGAGGAATTTACGTAATACTCGCGAAAGGACCGCCTTCGCCTGCCTTTCTTGCGCTTTGTGTAAGCGACATAAGGTGTTGAAAGGACGTACCTGAGAGTTGACACAATGGTGGATTGGAAAAACATAACACATGAAGTTTGTGAATGTGATCATAAACATAATTTTAACACGTGTGCACATGACACATGTACAGTAATTAGCGCGTAAGAGTTTAAGGTTACAGTGTATTTTTAAAACGGTTGTCTGTCATATAGCTAAATCTATTTTTATTTGTAGGTGGTTTGATGCTGTCTCTACTAACATTAGCACATTTACCACTCAAAACAAAAAGGAGTAAAATAGTGAATTTATATCAGGTATTTGTTTTTCATTTTCGTGTTTTTTTAAATCGAAATTGTGCTAACTGAAAAAAGATTTAAATGAGCCAATCTGGTTGGAGGTGGTTATACTAATACCCTACATTTACACATACTTGTTAACAGAACATAAAACGTAACTACCCCACTTAAGAACTGTTCATAATTTCATAACCCTTAAATTGATCACAATGTCATCTTCCAACAATATTGGTACAGTTGTTATGTACATTTTGTGGGAAAATAAGAGATATTGATCACGGTATGGCAGAATGAGTACATATTAAAGACAAAATTGCCCGATTTAAAAGTCATAATACATATTGTGCGTGCCTATACATTGTTGTGAAACAGCACATGACCGTAATGCATCGATTTTGGTTTATAAAACATTGCTCTTTGATATTACATCCATCTTTACTTTTGAATAGCACATGTGTTTTAAAACTCAGTAAACTGCAAAAATAATGTTTTTTTGTGAGTTCTATTATTTGAACAGTTTTTCATAGACTAACTAAGTAGGCCAGTCTACCCTCGCCTAGGCACTTGGGCCTTTGCACAGTTTTTTGGGTAACTGTAAGTTCACTAGTTTAGGAAAGGCATTGTTTACAGCCACACGCGTGTGGATTTAGTATTTACCAGGCATATAGCCACACGTGGCAGAAAAAAATGCAGAGCATATAATTTACACTTCCAGACATATACAACCAAATTGTTTGTGCAGCCTGCAATGCAGTCAAGATGAAAGTAAAAGGTCAATTAACGTGACTGTCTTCATTATTATTTATATTACGAAAAGATCTCGTTAAAACTATACCCCACCACTATAACACAGGAACCAATGTTAATAAGGTGGGGTATCACTACCCAACTTTCGTTTCTCTCGTTAACTCTTATCGTGCCAAGAACACTGTTCTGTGCATGCGCTGGCGTGCCACGCTCACATAATTCTCGCTACCCTAAATAGGTACGAAAATCTCGAAATTCGCGAGACGAGGTAATTTTCACTCTCTCGGGTCGTCACTACAATTTCCGGTATAGAGTCCCATCCCGCTGGCGCTAGCGCCTGTGTTCGCTGTGCAGAGTTTTCACGCACGCTAAAATCAGGGTTGTTACGCTTGGAATCATGAGCCCAGCACTGTGCAGCCTCACAAAAGAAAACCATCGTCACTGATGTCAAAAGACGCAAAAAACAACGAATGAAATGTTCAAATAAACGTTGAAATATTTGCGGAAAAAAAACAAGACCGAGCAGACGACATATTCGGTGCATACACGTTGTGTGGCGACGGCGTTTTACGTTTGCGCTATCGCGCCTAGTAATATAGCGCCTGCACAGGAAGCTGTAATGTCGAAAAGCTATCCCATAATGCAATGCGCGTTTTCAGGATTTTCCCCGGATCTCGGCAGAATCGCTATTTGGGGTAGCGAGAATTGGGTTTCTGGTGGCTAGCCATGCACACATAAACGCTCATTCGCTCGCGTGCCACGGACACATTTTCGTGCATAAGTACACACGCTAATTGAACCTACCTTAAATTAACGTGGCACACAGAGGATTAGTGGCTGGCACAATAGGGATTAGCACTGTGGTACTGGGTGATTTGAATGGGGGCAGCTTAAGAGTTAAAACTTTGACAGAGCCATCACTATAAACACAGGCACCAATGTAAATCAGATAGGGTATCAGGACCCCACTTTTGTTTCTCTCGTTAAAACTTGGACAAAGCCTTGCAGCCCTGCGTGAGAGATGGCAGATGTACTCTTCATCAGCTTACGCTCTGCCTCAAAGGAAATGAGAAGTACGGAATATATATTTTACTTGTTTTAAATATATTTTCATGTCCAAAAGTCACTTATAATTTAGATGAAGAAATTATGAAAGTTCGAACGAATTGTCGATATAACAACAATTTGAATTGTGAAGTTTAGCACTCTTTCTCCCTTCCTCTCTCCCTCTATCATGCTTATCTCTCTTTCTCTCTCTCTCTATCACCCCTTCAAGGTCTGGACAGGGG
This sequence comes from Strongylocentrotus purpuratus, assembly GCF_000002235.5. Classification (NCBI taxonomy): domain Eukaryota; kingdom Metazoa; phylum Echinodermata; class Echinoidea; order Camarodonta; family Strongylocentrotidae; genus Strongylocentrotus; species Strongylocentrotus purpuratus. Next base: position 24,454,221 of record NW_022145602.1, read on the forward strand.
GATTGCATTGTATAGTGCTAGTGTTTACTTTAGGCTTAGCTCTAGGAGTAGTAACAGTCAAATGGGGGTTTCAATTTTAAACGACGAGTTTTCGTCATGTATACCTCACCATTTTGTTAAAAATGCCCGCTTTGGACACTGACCGACCACTGTTAGTGTTAGCACAATGGTACTGCATAATATAATTATAATGGTAATGGTGCTAAGATGGATGGGACTAGCCTACACATATACTGTATCCAACTCTAACACACATCAAAGTTCAGTCTAGACTTTGACTAATAAACTAGGAACTTACGTGTTACTCATGCATAGTCATAAACCTGTATTGTCTCATTTCTGTAGTGAAGTTGTGGCGTGCCCATGTCAGCAATAATGTCAAAGAGGCCATGAAAGACCTAAATTTGTCGATCTAGCCCTCGGCCCTCTCGCCGTCCGGTTCCTGAGCTACCACTGTCATAATTTTATTTACAATTGTGTGCGCGCGTAGCGATCGGCAGCGCATATACGCACTCTCTATATCGCGGCAGGAATGGTATGCAATATCCGTTGCCATGCCAGAGCCATCCTCTTTTTAGGAAATATTTTGAATTTTTATATTTCATTTTGATTCATTCTTCCGCCCCTATTGTACCAGGTAAAATACACGTGTATGAATAATTTATGATCAGGGTAGTGGTTTATTCAAATCAATCGCAACTTAAGGTGAGTCGCGACTGTGTTCATCAGAGATATTAATTATTTTTAATTAGACACTATGCAACAGAGACAAAAATTACCTCTTAATCTCGTAGGAATCTTTATTATTCCTTATTTATCAGGTGATCTTTAGCAAATCTGCAGGTCATCTTTCGATGCCGACAGAACTTTTATTTTTGTATTCATTCTTTTCTTTTTCTTTCTTTCTTTCCCCATTTGTCAGATTGTCTAAAAAAATATGATAATAATACGAACTAATTATATAGAACATGTGACACAAAAGTTTAAAAGCGCTGTACAGAAATCAAGATAACTCCAAGAAAAATCAATATTACTAATTATTAAATTACCAAGAAAACAAAATATTACTAGCATAACTTAACAAATTAACTTTTATTTTACTTGAATTACCAAGAAGATCAAACAATACTAACATTACAAAAGAAATTAACATAACATGTAAATTCCTTGGAAAGTTAATATATTACATGCATATCATTATATTGATATTAACAACAATTTAAAAAGACATATTTTGAGCATTTCAATACTAATTCAACCTTAGTTTATAGTAATTTGGGTTGTTTTTGGAATAGATGAGTTTTTAGATTTGTTTTGGTCAGGAATAGAAACATCCTCTTCTCAGTGTGATCACCTAACCATGACGTTCTGTAGGCGCCATTTTACATAATAATGATATCCATAATATGTACCTAACTAGTCGTTCAAATTAGGCACACATTAATTTCAGGTTAGGGGTCAATATCTAGGTATACTATTCTACCCGAGTGATGATGACACACGCTTCAAATACATTTATTTAAAGTACATTTCAGGCCTTTTGCGCATTTGAATATTTGGCGTGTGTTCCTTACTGCGCGCAGCTCGTTTATGGAACGTAGAAATGCTCATTTGTTGCATTGATAGTTCACACCTCCTCTTCTTTCCATAATTCAGTTCATTTTGACCTACATGATGTAATACAATTGCGCTAATTGGTCCAAAAAGGGGTATTTTTAATTTATAAATACCTTAAAAGAAGTGATTTAATCGAAATTTTCCCAGTAAAATAACTGAAAACAAAAAACATATTTACGTAAGGTAAGATAGAAATATGCAAACAATAAAGATGTCATCATGTCGAAATGTAAATTACAAATAAACATGTAATAACGAACTCAAAGTTTCTATTATATAGTATGTTATTATGAATTAAATTATTGTCCTAAATACGGGTGGAAAAGGTGCATGGGTGAACTATGTTTATATTCGTGTAGAGTATGAATTGGAGATACGATTTTGTATCTCATTTCACCACATTTAACGTTTTTTACGTCATTATATGGCCCTTAACAGTCAGAATTCCAGTTTTAAATCGATAACATTGGATTGCACTTTATATTTTTTTTGTTCAGTAAATAAGAAATCGAAAATCCGCCGCGTGGCAAGAAAACGCACGGCTGTACAAATTCAAGGAACATTTGTTTTATTCAAAACTCACAATAAATACATTTTTTGCCGGATGATTTTCAAAAATTTATATTTTGTGTCCGATTAAAAATATCCTACTGATAGATTATTCAAATGCCTATACCGTATTTGGTTTGTATGTTATTGTATTCTTAAATTTTGATTAGAAAGTATATTTGAAAAAAAAAGTTTATTTCAAAATTAACACAAAACGTGTAGTAATGCTTTTTGACTCCATACTTCATCTACCCGACCTTGATATAAACCAACAATTTTTACCTAATGTATTCGTCTTATTTCTCCAGATATTATGCTCATAAGTCTCTGTCTGAGTATGGGTAATATGTCATCACCGGGAAAATTCACCTACAATCCGTAGTGTAACGTATCGGGTTCAACTCACTTGTCATGTGCTATAAAAGTGCGTTTTGTTTTACCGAAATATTGAGAAAATAATTGTGTCTATACAATATATAAATTATTAGGCAAGTTATCTCTTTCAAATATGACGGTGAACAACAGCTCCTATTTATTTGAGCCATTGTCGATCGTACGTCAGACGCTAAATGGCGATTGTTTCTGTGTCAGTTCAGATCGGCTGCCTATCACTTAATTCGCCATCAGTGGTTAATTTTAGTCTAGTTTTCAAACTGCGATTAATTGACAGCAACGACAGCCATTAAAAAAAAAAACTAAATATGACCAAAACAATTTGTTTCTTCAATTTCACTTTGCTTGACCTAATAATTGGAGGAATATTAAGTAACGGCGAGAATTTACGGTTTACGTTCTTACGTGTGATTATCAACGATAATACTCGAGGTAAGAAATGTAATGTAAATGAACTTATGTTGTCCACACAGCTTTTGGAATTTAATTTAAAAACATAAATACAAATAGCGGGATCAGGGGAAATGTAGCAAAGGAAATTAAGGGAATAAGAAGTTAGCGAAAAGGTGAGAGGGAGAGCTTTATTAATTATGTCAGTTTGGGGAGTGGGTGAAAGACACAGGACCGAAATAAATTAATACTTGTCTGGTTCTATTCCTCGGGATTCAGAACCCCAACACATTGTGTATCATTGAACACGAGCTGTGTATGATGACAAGTGTATCTTGACATGTACCTTGATAATGCTACCTTCTCATTGTCAACGGAATTTGAAAAATTCATCATTAATTTACCCAATGATTGTGTGTATTGAGACTAGCACTTTCCATTTTTTGTCTATATATTGACTGCATGATTGCCAATTTGTCTCATTGCATGCATGAATTGTGAAATTCCTTCCTCTTTAAACTAAATCTATATTTAATTAAACTGTTGGCAATAAACAATGCTTTGATCAACATTTTTCCTTCAATCCCAAGCCTGTCTGCGCTCCTTTTTGTCGCGCTGGCCTACAATCGTTCATAGCTCAACATCTACAACTCAGTTGACCTTTGAATACTTTGGATTCCAAACTAGCTCTGGGATCATTTCAAGGCCCAACTTGTTTTTACTGCTAAATTCGAATGTATAATAAAAGAACTCTGGACATTGGAGGCGGTGGTTCAACTTGTTTATACATACAGCGAACAAGGTTTCATGATCATTACTATTTGCATAATATAGATACAAATTTGTGTCTTATCATACGTTTAAATTGAGATAAACTAACTTATCATTATTATGATTTGTCCAACAAGCAGTATATTTCAAATAGTTGTCGTTAGCTTGGTCTCGAGAAATTAACTTTTAGGATTTCTTTGAATATAGCAGCGCGATCACTATGACGTTGGTGTACAATTGCAGTTATGGTGTTGCGCACCACCGAAGCTGCTCGTTTTCTACACACTCAGTAAAATATCAAGCATTCGTTGGATGCCACAAACCAGGTTAGGGATAATATTTACTACATCTAAATGGCAACTACAATTTGTTTAATAATGTTAATCTATATGATTAATATTATCTTTCTTCATTTCATATATTCAGGTATAAATGAAATATCTTACTTTGAATAATACCGAGATTAGCAATCAATACAAAAGTGAATCGTATCTGATCAACTCTTCTGATAACCATATTTACACCTGTTTTTATATAATTATAAAAATGTATTAGCCACCATAGGAAATCTATTCATTGTTCATGAACAAATGAAACTCCGGGTATATATATCCTGTACAAAATAATATAACAAGTCTTTGGGGGCAAGAAAAGTATCATTTGGTGTCACAAACCTGGTAAGATAAAACTTGACAGGTGAATGGATTTTACTTTCCATTAATAATTGATACATTGATACAATATACGGATTTTTGATGAAAACTTACCAACGGTATAGGTCTTTTTCTATATGTTCTATTGATAAGGGGTATGGATAAAAACAAGTAGAGTCATTTAATTTCATTGTCCGGTCCTACGTTATTACATAAACTACACGTGTGTGATATGATCGCGACTGTATATTTAAAGGCATTTTAAAACAATGTTTCCAGTTTTACCAATCTGAGATTCATGGCGGATCATGTTATCAGTGTCTGTGATATGGTTTTATATTGAAGCCTTAAAGAAATTGCGATTCTAAATGATCATGAAGTGCTTCAAAAAAAGTAAATATTTTTGAGTGACCGGTTTTACCATGCTCATTTCCCTAATAGACTGAATTGTTATAAAATCCGTTGGAAAAATATTTTAAACATTACAAATTCCAATCATAAATATCTTTATAATCAAACATGCGAATTGCTAGTGAAAGTCGTGCGATGTACTTCTGACCTAAAGGCTTATTGATTACAGCATGAGCTAAATCTAGGATTTTGTTTTAGAATCACAGGCAAAGTTACCCAATACATCTTAAGCAGCCGGGGGTGGGGATGGGGTGGGGGAGGGGGTATCACTAGCTACGTTAAGCTGTGAATTGCAATTTTGAATTTCCCGCCAATCATCATGTGTTGCGTTCAATTGTCGCTGACGAATCCGCTAGCGACCGCAGACGGTCGAAATTATCAGTCGCGTCCGTCGGCAAATTTTCAGCATGTTAGCAATTTTGTGGCGGCCAAAAAGTTCGATGTGATTCCGTTCAGATTTCGTTGGAGACCACAATCCTTATTTCCTGGACGTTTCCATGCCATATGAGGTGAAATTGAGATAAACCGGCTTACTACTATTATGATTTTTGGCAAGAACGCGCGCGCCTGTACAAACCGTTGGCTAATTTTTAATTTTCTAAACTCATAATAAAATATATATTTCGCGCCTCATGACTTTTATTTTATTATTTTATTATTAAGTTTTCATTTCATGATATCTTCGTGAGATATTTGTCTAAAGCCAAGACAGCATGATGTTATAATTAAGTGACAGGTGATCTCATCTCATCTACTCATATACGAAAGTTCGATTGGACAAGTGCCCCGAGCGAATGCTGCTTACTCTCTTTATTTGTAATTTGAAAACAAGTAAAGAAGAACAAAAAACAAAACAAATAAAAACATAAGCATAAGGGGCGGGATCAGAAAAGAAAAGCAACGGGAATTGAGGCAATACGAAAATGAGCAAAAAATATCATTAGTAAACTCTGGTTATATTTTGTACGATTCACAACCCGAACACATCGTTGATCAACAATCACTAGCTGTTGAGGATTAAAGGTGTATCTAGACATTTAACATTTTCCTTGAACATTATATATGTGTTCATTACCCCCGGAATTCGGAAAAACAAATACTTTCAATTTTCCTCCATCATTTCTTGTTTTAATCTTTGCACTTTGTCTATTTTGCTCATATATTGACCTAGCCTTTGAACAAGGCCACCTGTCTGATAGACGGCGAGCGACTAAAAAGAGACTAATCGCGAAAGCCCGAATGAACGACAGAGCGAGAATCACAGCCAGTTAGCCTTTGGTAATCTGGTTTTGATATCTTATGTTAACCTTTGTTTTCGACTGGAATACTCTACCGAAATGGTAAAACGTTGAGGAGTATCCCAGAAGAAGAAGAAGAAGCGTCCAATCACCGAACGTATCCTCGCATTACGTCAGCATATAGTATCCATCACACACACACACACACACACACACACACGGAGTAAACTGTACGTATAGTACAAACATGGACCTACTAACTATGAACAGACGTTTATAGTTCACACACACACACACACACACACTGACGCTCGGGCTAAGACCAGTGACCTCTACATGGAACGAAAACGAGACTGGTTCATTTTATATACAGGGAAAGTTCAATTATCTCACTTATGATTGTTAGCATAAGTCATCAAATGCTTTCTATTTCATTGTAATTTTGCATTTAATATAAATTTGAATGTGATATTTTGTATCTATCAAATATATGTTCATCTCATAAGCAAAACGTATTTACGTCTTTTACCTTTCCTTACATGTTTTGATAATGAACGAATCACGAACGAAGCCAACTGGGGGATGGCCGTTCTAATTGGTCAATAAATCCAATGCTATGAATAATTCATGCGGAGCAGTAATATCTAGATTGCAAAAGGCTCTCGTGGCGGTCGCGCGTTCACCCTGTGTATCTAGAATCATCTCAGCCGCTTAGCCAGAGTCACGAGGCCTTTTGAAAAGGCTAATATTGACCTAACAAATTCCAATTTGTATGGTTTCATGTACCCTCTTTCAGCTAATTTCCCTTTCGTTATACTAATTGCAATGAACACTGCTTTGATCTGAAACCGTCCTTCTATCTTTATCTTGTCTGTTCTTAGTTTTTTCGCGCTGGATAACAAGCGCATACAGAATTACTCGTACAATTCGCTGGCATTTCGATACGGTCTATTTTTTCTTCAAATAATTGTCACACATTACGCTTTATTTCCCTTTATTGGATTTCAAACAAGCTCTTCAATAATTTCAATCCTCAAAATAATTTTACAGCTGATCCAATTCTGAAATAGAACTCTAGAGACTCTTGATGGCGACACGAAATTTCCTAAATTTTAAGCGTTGCACTCATGCCAGTATAATTATGTTAATATAAATGGTGCAACTTGTTTAATCAGATATATGGTATCCCGATATATATAATGAACAATAATATTGCATCACAAAGATAATAAATTGTCTGTAATCTGAGTTGAAATTGAGATTAACTGGATTTCTATAATACTGATTACTTGTCTTACTAACTTTATGTTTCGAATATTTTCGTCAACTTGGACTCGGGGATATTAAATGTTAGAATAGGATTGAATATAGCAGCTCGATCAGTATGACGGAAGTGTACAGCTGTAGTTACGGTGTTGCGCACCACCGAAGCTGCTCGTTTTCTACATGGTCAGTTAAACACCAAGCATTCGTTGGATGCCACAAACCAGGTTAGGAAAAACATAAATAATTCAAGTGTTCATTATTTTTGTACATTTAATACATCTAGATATTAATTAAATATCTAACATTGAATAATATCGTGTTTCAAAAGGCAAACATGAAACGCTGAAAAAATGCGTTTTTTATCGCGATTCTGCAGATTCGCGGTCGTTACGGAAATCTCGATCATGATTCTTGAACGTCATTACCATGGCCTGCTTCCGTTTTGGCCGACAGTCGACTGTTGATAAATTCAGAAAGCACGTGGCGAAGTTGATCTATACTGCGCAGTTTTATGAGCAGTGGCTGGGCTTGAAATGAGCGAGAATCAGCGTTGATGAAAAATCGGTTGTCATGAATGCTCTCCGGCAGTAACCGTGTTTTTTTAGTGGCGTTTGGATTTGTGATTCATGTTTGTGATTCTAGCTTCGAAAAATCGCTTAAGTGTGATCACTCAACCCCAACATCATAAAAGGCGTAATTTGATTAGGCATGTAAAATCAACACAAACTTGTACACATTAACGTCAGGTCAAAGGTCAATATCCAGGTACGCGCCTGCATTATGAAGAGCGCGTCACAATCATTCCCTGATCAAGTAATACTAATAGTAAATTCGAGGCCATGTTGCGCATTTCAATGCGCGCAGCTTGTTAATGGAATGTAGAAATGCAATTGTGTTGCATTGAACCATTTACTGGTACGTGATCCCTATTTTTTTCTCCAGATCAGTTCATTTTCACCTTTAATGACGTACACATGCACTTTACATTTACAAATCTGCGCGTCCCGAACTTTGCCAAAATCTAAAACAATATGGTTATGTTTAATATATCAAAGCTCTTAAACGAGTCTTTGATCCTGCAAGTTGATTGTTATATGCCGGGTGGAGTAGGATTTCGTGTCTCATTTGACCATACTTTACTCTGTAACGTCATTATAGATTTCTAAATTTCAATTGATTACATGTTATTGCACTATATGTTTTGTTTTGAACACTCGTATTTGAAGTACTGAATTACCTACTGTCTCTCAAGCAACTATGGCACGCACCAAGCAGACCGCTCGCAAATCTACAGGAGGGAAGGCTCCCCGCAAGCAGCTGGCAACCAAAGCTGCCAGAAAGAGTGCCCCCGCCACTGGAGGAGTCAAGAAGCCTCATCGTTTTTTTTTCTTTCTTTGAACCGTATTGCCGTTTTCCAACGCCGATATAAAATTGTCCTTTTTATGCTGCTAGTATCCTTCTGAAACACTCATTATTTCATTGAAATATTGAGCCCCAGATTTCATGTCCGAAATGTAAATGGAAGTTAAGTCATTCAAGTAGAGGTGAACTACATATCCTCTTTCTCTAAGCCATTGTCAAACGTACGTCAAATAACATCTAGCGATCGCTTATGCCTAGATCACATTTGCTCTACGGCTTGGATACGACGGTCGTACGCCCACGAAGTCGAGAGGTACTTGCGGCGGCCTCAGGGAAACCCTAGGGCGTATCCCTATCTTTACAGGCCGTACAGGTCGCCGTGGGATTATAACGCGGAGATATAACTGTTTTTTTTATTTCTAGGTTCGCCGTAGCGATGAGACACGCCGTAGCCTTGCCGTAGAGCGGTTCTACGGCGTACGGTAGCATCGTGTTTTATATACTCCAATGGTGAAGCGGTAGCATTAGTCTGACCGCACGGTCACCGTATGGTCCCCCTTCGTTCGCCTTGCGGGAACCCTCCGGCTACCTTGCGTCTGCCTAAGTATTTGTCAAAACGCTACGGCCGTCGCAGGTGACCGTGCGTCTTCACTTCAAAGGCCGTACGGCAGATTTTCTGTCTCCACAAATTCAAAATACGCCGTACGGCTACTCTAACATAAGGGAACGCTACCGTTTGTGACCGTGGGAATGCTGCGGCGGTCATATAATTGCTATAGCCGTAGATAACTTAGATCGCACGGCCGCCATGGCAAATGTGCCCTAGACATCACTCGTCGTTTCAGAGCTACCGCAGATAACCATTTTCGTCAGCGGTGACGAATTCCAGTCTAGTTTCAAGTAGGGATTAATATACAGCAATGGGAGCTACTATGGCGAAAGTTTGCAAACAAATAATTTTTATTTAAATGATATTTTACTTGACCTAGACAGAGCAGCCCCCCCCCCCCGGGCTGCCAAGTGAAAATATGATGCGCATGTTACTGTTATTTGATTTAAAAAAAAGTTATCATCCACTGCTTTTTATGGTCTCCATAGTATTAGTAGATGCCAGGAAAACATCACTTACGGGGGTTTAAAATAGCAAAAATGTTGCCTCGCTGCTATGCGGTTTAGCATGTAACTGTTACTTTATTTAAAAAAGACGTTATCATTCACTGATTTTAATGGTCTCCTTTGTGTTGTAGAAGCCAGGGAAACATTACTTACGTTGGGGGTTCAAAATAGCAAAAGAACAAATTGCATCGCCGCTACGAGGTTTGGCATGTAACTGTTACTTGATTTAATACAAATACATTATCATGCACAGAGACATTATTATGCACTGCTTTTTATGGCCTCCATTGTGTAAGTAGATGCCAGGAAAACATCCCTTACAGGGGTTTAAAATAGCAACAAAACAACAAAAATCGGATCTGAAGTAAAACTCTAAAGACATTGGTGGCAGGATATTATTGAAAAGTCATTCGGTGAATTTCATATAAAAATATATTAATGTTATCGGTGCAACTGGTTCTTTCAGATGCCAAGTATCCTGGTACATACAATGACCACACTTTTATAAACAGCATATATTTGCATCACATAAATAGAAAAAATGTCTCTTATCTGGAGTGTATTGAAATTGTAGTAAACTTAATTATCGTTATGATTTGTACGACATGCAGTATTTTTCAAATATTTATCGTCAGCTTGGTCTCGGGGAAATTAATTATAAGGATTTCTTTGAATATAGCAGCACGACCAGTATGACGGTCGTGTACAGCTGCAATTACAGCGTTGCGCACCACCGAGGCTGCACGTTTTCTACACAGTCCTTAAAATACCAAAAATTCGTTTGATGCCACAAACCAGGTTAGGATCAATGTTTTTTAAAAATCGTTTTACATCTCATATATTCAGGTATTAATGAAATATTTTACTTTTAATAATATTGAGATCATCATTTAACAAAAATGTAAACATGTACCTGATTCAACTCTTATGGCACACATATTACAGCTGTACTAGATATAACAATGTATTATTTACCAGATGACATCTTGTCATTATTCATGATCAAATAAAAGGTGTGAATATAAGTAAACTGTGGGAATATACCTCTTGTAAAAGTAATTTGAGTAGTATTTGAGAGCAAGACAAGTATTATTCCGGTGTCACAAACAAGGTACGATAAAGCATGATTGGTTAATACTGAATGTTACTTTCATTAATAATTGTTAGATTTATGCAATATATGAACATCTGATGACAGCTAACCAAAGTTCTAGTCCTATTTTATAGGCTTTATTAAGGAGTGGTATGGAGAGAAACAAATACAGTAATTATATTCTCAGGTATGTCGTATGATACAATATAAAATACACGTTTTGATATATTACTGGCATATAACATATATAATGACTGCTTTAATATTCAAGGAGTAGTTGTTTTATAGGCTCTCGTGGATGTTGCATCTTGCTATCACCCCTCGACATGCCTTGGGGTGATATCAGGATGTAGCGTCCCTTGAGCCTATAGAACAACCATTCCTCTCAATGCTGTCATTATATCTATACTAAACTTTCATGTTCTTTTTTTAGGAGCGGTGCTCTCTTTTATTAATCTTTTAAGCAAAACCTAACCCTTCGTGGTTAAGAAATATCCTCGTGGTTTATGTTCTAAAAATATTTAGAGCAATGAAGACTATGCACGTGTTGCGAACGGTGGATTCATGTTTGCTACCCTCGTGTCCCGGTAGAGATGTGTAATAATCTTTCTGAACATTTTTTTTGATAGGAAATGCCCGGGTTGTCTTTTGAAACAATTGCAATTTTGTATGAGCACGATGATAATGATTTGTATGGAGATGCACCCTTTACAGTGTGTCAAGCTGTAACATGTAAATTTGGTAATGAGGGAAAATTCTATGTTTGACGTGAAAAGGGACTATTATGTGTGCAATTGTATATTGTGAGTTTGTTGACGAATTTTGACAAGTTGAAGTCTTTAAATGAAACAGGGCTTGATGCTTAAAGTTATGATACTGAAGTCTCGATATCTGTTTATTCACTTATACGGAAAGATCGTAATCGAAATGGTGGGGGTGTGGCTATTTACATACTAAACGATATTGATTATAAAGTTCTAGAAGATCGCGCCCTGTTTAAATTAGAAGCAAACCTTTTACAATAAATGTAAATAACTCTCAACCAGTCCTATTTTTTAAGTGGTATAGACCAACGAGTTCCAGGTGTGGTACGTTATTTGCTAATGCTTATGCTTATTTGCTTATTAATTAAAGCAGTCATTATATTTTTTTATATACCGGTTCTGTGGAAAAAAAAGTCACATGATACATGTGTGACTTACCAATCACAGGGTCCTCACATGCAGAACTTTGCTCCAGTAGAACATGAAAAGCAGAAGCTATGAATAGTTAATCACGGGGTCCTCATATTTAAGAGCAAGGGGCAATTATTACGAAGTAGAAAGGGTACTTATCCTATATAAAAAGGGCCAATTTTTAGGGATCCTTATTTTCTTTATATTTGTTAAAGAACTTGATCTCATCTCATCTACTCGTTTACGAAGGTGCGATTGGACAAGTGTCTCGAGCGACTGCTGCTCACTCTCTTGATTTTTAATTCGAAAACAAAAAAAGAAGAACAAAACACAAACAAATAACAAAATAAGCAAAAGGGGCGGGGTCAGAAGAAAAAAGGAAAGGGAATTGAGGGAATACGACAATGAGCGGAAAATATCATTAGTAAAATCTGGTTATAGTAGGATCCTTTCCCCCTTTAAAATGATTTTACGGCTGTATTCAAATCTGTAGTGAAACACTGGAGCCGTTGATGGCGACACGAAATTCCCTAATTTTTAAGCGGTGCACTCATGCCAGTATAATTACGTTAATATAAATGGTGCAACTTGTTCAATCAGATGTATGGTATCCCGATACATATAATGAACAATATCATCGCATCACAAAGATACTAAATTGTCTGTAATCTGAGTTGAAATTGAGATCAACTGAATATCTATTATACTGATTACTTGTCTTATTAACTTTATGTTTCGAATATTTTCGTCAACTTGGACTCGGGGATATTAAATGTTAGGATAGGATTGAATATAGCAGCTCGATCAGTATGACGGACGTGTACAGCTGTAGTTACGGTGTTGCGCACCACCGAAGCTGCTCTTTTTCTACATGGTCAGTTAAATACCAAACATTCGTTGGATGCCACAAACCAGGTTAGGGAAAACATAAATAACTAGACATAACAATTTAACTTAAAACTACATTTATTTTAATTTTAAGTGTTCAGTATTTGTGTACATTTCATTTATCCAAATATTAATTAAATATCTAACATTGAATAATATCGAGATTATCTACAAAAAGGTATACATGTATCTGATTTAACTATCATGGTTAACAAATTAACACTTGTATAATATATTTCAAATGTACTAGCCACCAGAGGATATTTATTCCTTATTCATGATGTAATGGAACGTGTGAACATAAGGAAACCGTGTGGTAAATATACATCTTTAAATGTAATATAAATAATCTTTGAGAAACGAAAATTAGTGTTTGGATATAAAAAAATAACAGCAAAAAAAATTATGATAGGTTAGTCAATTTTACCTTCCATCAATACGATATGCGCACTTCTATTAACAGCTAACTACAGTTCTAGGTATATATATATATTTGTTGACCCTTTTATCCTTGTGCTGCTGGTCGTTCATTATATACCAAGAAATGAATAATAATAATAATTTATTTTGGACCTGGTGTCCCCCATTACCTGCACACATTTCTGATCAGACACCATCCATAATGTGCTGTGCAACACCTATTCACAACATACAATGGCCATAAGTTGTCTATGATGGTTGGCACACTTCATAAACTTCATTTTAAAACTAATTTTTAAGAGCCACCCCTATCTGCATACATCACAACATTCAGTGAAAATTGTGTTTTTATATCAGAGCACAATTTTACGATACAAATTGGTTACCTTAGTCAATTTTGCCAATTTTCCTGGAGAAAGAGCAAATTGTGAAATAAATTGGATATATGCGGTAGTGTTTTTAAAGGCCACAAATGCAATATTGGAGCCAACACGGACAGACAGTGATGGGTTCAAGCTTCGTGGTCTCCAATTCCCTGCGGTCTCTAATTACCTGCACCTACCCCGTGTATTTTTAGGGAAAGGTTATGACACATTGCACTTTCTTAAAATCATTAGCTTTTATCTGGCACGTAAGGTCTAATTTAATCAATGTCTACTTTAATTGATACTAGTTATTATAAATTAGTCGATCTGCAGCAGATATGCAGATTACCTCTTGATTTCGTCTGGATTTGTATTCTTTATTTCTTTTTTCTTTATATTTTGCTTTTGGGTCAGAATTTCTATCAAAAATATATCCGCACCATACACCTTAACTTGGGGCACTTTCTATCCTTCCTTGGTCAGAAATAGGAAACCTCTTCCTCTATAATGGTGCGTTCAAGCAATACCTTTTCACCCTAGAAACACGGTTTTCAAAGCGATTACTTTATTAAAAACACGGTTGTTTTCAAGCGATTTTTCGTCGGTCGTAAAATAAACATGTTCCAAAAGGAAAACATGAAACGCTGAAAAAAATGTGTTTTTATCGCGATTCTACAGAATCACGGTCGTAACGGAGATTTCGATCTTAATTCTTGAACGTCATTACCAAGGCCTGCTTCCTGTTTAGCCGACAGGCAACTGTTGATAAATTCAGAAAGCACGTGGCGAACTTGATCTATACTGCGCAGTGTGATGAGCAGTGGCTGGGCTTGAAATGAGCGAGAATCACCGTTGATGAAAAATAGGTTGTCATGAATGCTCTCCCGCAGTAACCGTGTTTTTAGTGGCGTTTGGATTTGTGAGTCATGTTTGTGACTCTAGCTTTAAAAAATCGCTTAAGTGTGATCACTGAACCTCGACACCATAAAGGTGTAATTTGATTAGGCATGTACAATCAACACAACCTTGTACACATTAACGTTAGGTCAAGGGTCAATATCAAGCGCGTCACAATCATTCCCTGATCAATTAATACTAATAGTAAATTCGAGGCCATGTTGCGCATTTCAATACGCGCAGCTTGTTAATGGAATGTAGACATGCATTTTGTTGCATGGAACCGTTTTTTGGTACGTCCTATTTTTTCCTCCAGATCAGTTCATTTTCACCTTTAATGATGTACACATGCACTTTACATTTGCAAATCTGCGCGTCCCGAACTTTGCCAAAATGTCAAACAATTGACAAAAATATACTTATGTTTAATTTTAATCAAAGCTCTTACACGAGTCTTTGATCCTGCAAGATGATTGTTATATGCCGGGTGGAGTAGGAGTTCGTGTCTCACTTGACCATACTTTATATAATTACAAATTCGGAATCTAGATTGTAATCGATTACTTTGTATTGCATTGTGTTTTTCAAAAAATCCTAATTATGTTAATATTCTTCGGCCCGTGTCGCTATTGTTCACAGCTGAATTCTTTCTCATATTTTCTATGTTGCAGCTGACGGTATATTCAATAGAGAAATTCCATTTATTTTTTAAATGAACGGCGAGAGCATAATAATTATTTTAATTTAACTTGTAAACCAAACCCCGCTGTGTATCAAAAACAAGTACGCCTGTGGAGAATTTTTTTTTAAATTCAAGTCAAATATATTTCTTGCCAGATGTTTGTTTTAATTTATATTGAGTGTCCTATTATGTAAATGCTCCTGATATAATAATCTCATGCCCAAACCATTGTTGGGTTATGAGTTATTGCATTCTAATTTTGGTGTAGAAAGCATAAGCAGAAGTTCGTTTTGAAACTGCATATAAACAGTGTGGTTAAACTGTTCAACAACATACTTTATCTAGCACACCATCGCATAACTTTTTTTTTAAATATACTATTCTTATCCCAAGGCTCCCATACTCTATCCAGAAATTATGCTCCGAAGTTTTCGTAAAATCCTAAAGATTGTATCACTTAGAAAATTGTTTAAGCCAGGGATTTTGAGCACAGAATCTATAGATTTCAATTGATAACATGTTATTGCACTATATGTTTTTTTAAAAAATAATTTGTTGGTGTTCTTTGGACCGTATTACCGTCTTCAACGCCGATTCTTTGCTGCTAATATCCTTCTGAGATATTCATTATTTTATTGAAATATTGATCCACAGATTTCATGTCCAAAGCGTAAATGGAAATTATGTTATTCAGATATAGGTAAACTACAGCTCCTCTTTCTCTGAATGATTGTCGAACGTACGTCAAATATCATTTGGCGATCGCTTATGCCTAGGTCACATTTGCTCTACGGCTTGGATACGACGGTCGTACGCCCCCGGGTCACCCTGGGGCGTATCTTTACAGGACGTACGGATCTGTGGCCATTTCTAGGTTCGCTTTAGCGATTAGACACGCCGTAGCCATGCCGTAGAATGGTTCTACGGCGACAATACGTCGGGCTAACGGTAGCATTGCGTTTTATATACTCCAGAGGGAGAGCGGTGGCATCAGTCTGACCGCACGGTCACCAAATGGTCACCCCTCGGCCGCCTTGCGGGCACCCTCCGGCTACCTAGCGTCTGCCTTAGTATTTGTAAAAACGCTACGGCCGTCGCAGGGAAACCCTTAGGTGACGGGCGTCATCATTTAAAAGGCCGTATGGCAGTCGCAGATTTTCTGTCCCACAAATTCAAAATATGCCGTGCGGCTACCCTAACACTTGTGAGCGCTACCGTATGTGACCGTGGGAATGCTGCGGCGGTCCTATAATTGCTATAGCCGTAGATAACACGGCCGCCATGACAAATGTGACCTAGACATTAATCGTCGTTTCAAATCTACTGCAGAATAACTTTTTCGTCAGCAGTGATGAATTCCAGTCTAGTTTCAAGTAGTGATAGATATACAGCGGTGGCAGCCACTATGGCGAAAGTTGGCAAACAAGTACTATTTTCTTAAATGATATTTTACTTGACCTAGACATAAAAAAAACAAGTCACGTTATGAAGTCAGGTTTTAAGTACAAGCATCAGTAGCGAATCTACAGGGGTAGGGGTTTAACCCCCCCCCCCCCCTCCCCCGGGCTTCCAAGTGAAAATATGATGTGCATGTTACTGTTACTTTATGTAAATTGACGTTATCATGCACTATTTTTCATGGTCTACACTGTGTTAGTAGATGCCAGGAAAACATCACTTACGGGGGTTCAAAATAGCAAAAAAGTCGCCTCGCCGCTATACGGCTCGGCATGTAACTGTTACTTTATGTAAAAAGACGTTATCATGCACTGCTCTTTATGGTCCCCATTGTGTTGTAGAGGACAGGGGAACATTACTTACGTCGGTTGCTCAAAATAGCAAAATACAAAAATGCATCGCCGCTACGCGGTTCGGCATGTAACTGTTACTTGATTCAATACGAAGACGTTATCGTGCACAAAGATCATGATCTGCTTTTTATTGACTCCATTGTGTTATGTATGCCAGGAAAACATCACTTACAGGGGTTGAAAATAGCAACCACAAACAAAAATCAAATCTGTATTAAAAATCTAAAGCCATTGGTGGCAGGATATTATCGAAAAGTCAATCGGTGAATCTCATATAAAAATATATTGATGTTATAGGTGCAACTGCTTCTTTCAGATGCCTAGTATCCTGGTACATACAATGACCACACTTTCACAAACAGCATATATTTGCACCACATAGATAGGAAATTGTCTCTTATCTAGAGTGTATTGAAATTGTGGTAAACTTAATTATCCTTATGATTTGTCCGACATGCAGTATTTTTCAAATATTTATCGTCAGCTTGGTCTCAGGGAAATTAACTTTAAGGATTTCTTTGAATATAGCAGCTCGACTACTATGACGTACGTGTACAGCTGCAATTATGGTGTTACGCACCACCAAAGCTGCACGTTTTGGACAGATTCCTTAAAATACCAAACATGTGTTTGATGCCACAAACCAGGTTAGGATAAATGTTTTTTTAAAATCTTTTTACATCTCATATATTCAGGTATTAATGAAATATTTTATTTTTAATAATATCGAAATAATCAATCAACACAAAGGAAATCATGTACCTGATTCAACTCTTCTGGCACACATATTTTCACCTTTAACAGATATAACATTGTATTATTCACCAGAGGATATGTTGTCATTATTCATGATCAAATAAAAGGTGTGAATATTAAAAAACTTTGGGGAATATACGTCTTGTAAAAGTAATTTGAGTAATCTTTAAGGGGAAGAGAATTATCACTCGGGTGTCACAAACAAGGTAAGATACTCCTCTCATAGCGGTCATTATATATATTATAATCTTTCGTGTTCTTTTGTTAGGAACACTGCTAATTTGTATACATCTTTTAAGCAACCCCCTTTTATGGTTACGAAATATCCTAGTGGTTTTTGTTCTAAATGTGTTAAGAGCAATGAAGACTATGCACGTGTTGCTAACGGTGGATTCATGTTAGCTGTGCCCGTGTCCCGGTAGAGGTGTTTAATAATCTTTCTGAACATTTTGTTGATAGGAAATGTCCGAGGTGCCTTTTGAAACAATTGCCATTTTACGAGCACGATGATAATGATTTGTATGGAGATGCACCCTCTACAGTGTGTCAAGCTATAGCATGTTAATTTGGTAATGAGGGAAAATTCGATGTTTGACGTGAAAAGGGACTAGTATGTGTGCAATTTAATATTGTGAGTATGTTGACACATTTTGACAGGTTGAAGTCTTTACATGAAACAGGGTTTAATGCTGTAAGTCATGATACTGAAGTCTCGAAATCTGATTATGCACTTAAACGGAAAAATCGTAATCGAAATGGTGGGGGTGTGGCCATTTATATACTAACAATATTTATTATAAAGTTCTAGAAGATCACGCCCTGTTTAAATTATATTTCAAGTTCAGTTTATTCAATTCCAATAAAATATACAAAACAGAATACAATCATGACAGAATAAGAGTATAAGTCGATCAATAATACAAAATAAGGTAAAATTATAAAACTATAAAGTGATACATCAGATAACAACATAAGATTATTGGAATTGGGTGGCCATAAAAAACCATGTGGATTTGTCGAGACGACCACCCTTGATGAAGGTAAAACACGTTTCATTGAACATTCAATATAATATTTAAAAAAATAAAAGATAATAAAGTACTATAAAGGAATAAACAATTATGAAAATATGACATAATTTATTTAAAAAATACATAACCGCACAAACCCACCACAGGACAATACAAGGCTTTAAAATTTCACACACTTGTGATTAAGTACGATTTGAGTTTTCTTTTAAAGGTATTCATTGAGTTAAGTGATTTTATTTCAAGTGGCAGATTATTCCAGATAACAGGAGCATGATGTCTAAAAGAGAATAGTGAGTAATTTTTATTAACAGTCCATAGATGATATTTATTTCTGCTTCTTGTATTATGGTCATGAACAGTTGTATTAGAAGTGAGCATTGATGATAATGATTTATGGAGCATATTCTGCTTATGTTTAAAAAGTAATATTGAACAGTAGTAAGAGTTGAGTTAAAACACAGTGAGAACATTAAATTTAACAAATAATTCTTTAGTATGGGCTTGTCTCCAAGAAAATGAACATATACGAAGAGCTCTTTTCTGTAATAAATACAATGGTTGTAATTTTGTTGGATATGTGTTCACCCCCACTACATTACAATAAGATAAATAAGGCAAGACTAAGGTATTATACAAAGTAATAAGAATACGTTGAGGGAAGAAATTGCTAAGTTTGCGGATGACACCAACATTTCTGGATACTTTGTTTGTTACATCTGTTATATGGTTATTCCATGTAAGTTTTTCATCAATCAAGACGCCTAAGAATTTTGTGTGACTTACACGCTTTATAACTTGATTATTCATTTTTATATCCAATAATTCTATGTTATTTTTTTTTAGTATTTTTAACATAAAAATATATATAATTTGATTTGTCCGTATTTAAGGATAATTTGTTATAATAAAACCATTCAGATACCTTCTGCAATTCAAAGTTGAGAATATTATTCAAAGATTGTAAAGAATCATGAGAAACTAAAATGTTGGTGTCATCCGCAAAGAGTACAAATCTCAACTTATTTGAACAGTTTGGAAGATCATTAACAAATATCAAGAATAAAAGTGGCCCAAGTATAGATCCCTGGGGCACACCGCATATAACATTTAAAGGCTCGGATAAAACATTATTGTAAGAAACATATTGCACACGGCTAGATAAGTAGTTTTTAAACCAGAGTAGAGGAAGACCCCTTATTCCATAAAATTGCAGTTTATGTAATAATATGGTATAGTCGATGCAATCAAACGCCTTACTTAAGTCTAAAAATATTCCAACAGTATGAAGTTTCTTATTCAATGCATTAATTATATAATCATGCAGGTTAATCAAAGCCATTTCGGTAGATACATTTTTTAAAAAGCCAAACTGATAATCATTTAAAAGATGATTACTAAAAAGGAAATCGTATAATCGATTATACACAATTCTTTCTAAGATCTTTGAAAAGAATGGGAGTAGTGAAATGGGGCGATAGTTAGAAACATTATGTAGGTTATCTTTTTTGTATATAGGGATCACTTTAGAAATTTTAAGCTTAGAAGGAACAATACCAGAAGACAAGGATAAGTTTAAAATATGGCATAATGGTTGCAAAATAAGTACTATTATTTTCTTAATAACTACCGGACTCAAATTGTCAATACCACAACTACTGCTACATTTGATTTTTTTAGTAACTTCAATTATTTCATTTTCAGTAACAGGTTTAAAAAACAATGATTTAGAACATTTCTGCAGCAAGAATTTGGTATAATCATTGTTATTAAGGTGATTTCCGGAATCATTTATTAATAATCCAATTTTTATAAAAAACTGATTAAAACTATTTCCTATATTCTTATTCCCGCATACAGTGTTCCCATTATCATATACAAAGTTAGGCAAATTATTCTTTTTACTACCAAGTACCTCTTTAATAATGTTCCATGTCTTTTTTAGATTACCACTAGATTCCTGAAATTTATGTTCGTAAAACCTTTTCCGAGCGTTCTTTAACGACTTGTTAACAATATTTCTTATCTGTGCATATTTCTTCTTGATATTAAGGTTTGGATTTTCACGATATTTCTTAAATAATTTATTTTTCTTCCGAATCTTTTTTAATAACGTTGAATCGATCCAAGGTTTCTTCCTTTTTTTTATTCCCTTTGATTTTGGAAACTTTTTGAAATACATTATCATATAAGTTACTGAATTTCATTAAAAATCTATTGTAAGCAACTTCAACATTTTCACAAAATAGTGTTTGATTCCAGTCAATAACAACAAGTTTTTCTTTGAAAGTAGTAATAGTATTTTCATTGATTTTACGACGTTCATATATCGAAGCATTTTTAGATAAATTGTATTTCTTTGAAACTTGGAATACAGGAAAATGGTCGGAGATGTCATTCACAAATAGGCCAGATGAAATGTCAGAATTGAAATTGTTTGTAATAATATTGTCAATTAAAGAAAACGATGACTGAGTTATCCTAGACGGTTTATCTATTAGAGGCAAGAAACTATATGCATAGATTATACTAAGAAATTGATTTACAGAATTACAATTAGAATACTTCATCAAGTCAATATTAAAGTCACCCATTATATATGCATGCTTACATTCTAAATC
Organism: Strongylocentrotus purpuratus; assembly: GCF_000002235.5. NCBI lineage: Eukaryota > Metazoa > Echinodermata > Echinoidea > Camarodonta > Strongylocentrotidae > Strongylocentrotus > Strongylocentrotus purpuratus. Next base: position 24,475,723 of record NW_022145602.1, read on the forward strand.
GATTTTCTTCAAGCAATCTTCAAAGTTACAATTAAAATCAATAATATTTGATGAGGGTTTTCTGTAAACAATATCCACAATAATATTCTTTCTTTGTGATAGCATTATTTCAATAAAAAGTGATTCATAATTTTGTGATTGTTCTAATAAATCTGTCCGAACTACATAATTCAATGAATGAGAAATCAAGAGAGCTACTCCTCCACCTTTCCCAAGATTCCGATCAGAATGAACAAATGCATAACCATTCATATCAAACAATAAAGGGGTACTGTTATTAATCCAGGTTTCTGAAAATCCATAGATAGAAATACAGCAGATGAAATGTCACTGTCATGAATCTTGACACTATCATAATCAGTGAAAAAAATAAACATATTACCGGCAAGTGAGGAGAGAGAACTACCACAGAAGTTTCGGGAGAGTGTTTAGAAAGTCAATGTTTGGGATAAGTCGTCTTACAGACTCACCATGAGTGGATGGAACATTCGCAAATACCTTCCCATCCATAGTCCAGCAGGTTGTGGCTCTATCGCTCTTCTGGGTAGCAATTAGCAAACTGTGTCTATAGCGGGTAAGGTCCTCATGAACTGAGATTTTTGATTTCTTAAGTTTCTTTTTCTCCTTCAAGATTTCTCTCTTTTTTTTGTGGGAAGTAAGCTTAACGATGATTGGACGCGCTTTCGGTCCACCTGGCTTGCCCACACGATGCGAGCGGTCGATGTCAGAAGACCGAAGCTCGACTCCTAGTTGCTTTACCATGATGTCAATCACGACATCATCGGTGATCTCACCTGCACTTTCAGGAGAACCAAAAACTCTGATGTTGTTTCTCCTAGAGTACTGCTTCAGCTCCTCAAGTTCCCCGTCCAGGCGACCGATGGTGTCTTGCTGCTTAGTCAGCTCAACATTGAGATGATCAACCTCTTTCCTTTTCTGCTCGACAGCAGAGTGCAGATCCAAAATAGTTCCTGCATTCTGCTCAATCCTTTCGAGAAGTTGCTCCTTCACTCCTGCCAGTATCTTGTCAATCACCTTGTTGACAACGCCTTGGAATATACGATAAATGTAAAGAACCCTCAACCCGTCCTATTTTGGAATCGGTATAGGCCAACGAGTTCCAGGCGTGGTACATTATTTGCTTATGCTTATTTTCATATTTGCTTATGTAATAAAAACAGTCATTATATTGTGTATATACCAGTTCTGTCCCCAAAAAGGTCACATAATACATGTGTGACTTACCAATCATAGGGTCCTTACATGCAGAACTTTGCTCCAGTAGAACAGAAAATGCAGAAGCTATGAATGGTTAATCACGGGGTCCTCATATTTAAGAATCAGCATCAAACTTTACTTCAGTAGAATAGGGAGAGTAGAATTGTGCTACAGTAGAAAAAGAATAGCAAAAGTAAATAATTCTTAACTCAAACAGTCATTTTTGTCATAAAACTCCATACAACTTCATAAAACTCCGATTCGCAACATATTTACACAGACTGGGAGAGTCTATATTACTTGTTGTAGCTGTTTACAACGCCGGTCTTGATATTGAATGTAGGGGCTTGGACCTGCTGGCTTGAAACGAGGTCTGTGTTGATAACTTGCAAGTAGTATTCGAAGATTTGTACGGAGAATGTCATGGAATTTTTGGTGTTCTTGCTATCTGCATAATTATTAAGAGTGGCTTCAGCCGTTTTTACCTTTTTTTGGACATGAAATAAAGTGTAGAAAACTAAACAAATCGGAGATAACAATCAAAATCGGCTGAGAAATGAAAAATGGCTCCTATCAGCTTTTAAAGGTATCAGAGGTGAAAAGAGGGGAGGGGGTATTCATAAGAAGGGAAAGGGCACTTACTAGGAAGGAAAAGGGCACGTGACAAAAAAAAGGGTACCCATCACAGATGAAAGTGAAAACTTATCGGAAGGGCAAGGGGTAATTATTTCGAAGTAGAAAGGGTACTTATCCTATATAAAAAGGGACAATTTTTTGGGATCCTTATTTTCTTTATATTTGTTTGAAAACTTGATCTCATCCCATCTACTCATAGACGATTGAACAAGTGTCCCGAGCGACTGCTGCTCACTCTCTTGATTTGTAATTCGAAAACAAAAAAAGAAGAACACATCACAAACAAATAACAAAATAAGCAAAAGGGGCGGGGTCAGAAGAAAAAAGGAAAGGGAATTGAGGGAATACGAAAATGAGCGAAAAATATCGTTAGTAAACTCTGGTTATAGTGGGGTCCCATCCCCCGGGGAAGGCGCACCACCGTCCCGCCATATCCGCTCCGTTCGGTGTGGCGGAGGAAACTCTGGTGGAGGTCCGCAGCGATTCTGACGTGCAAATCGATCGTCCAACTTTTGAACCCAAACACATCGTTGATCAAAAATCACTAGCTGTTGAGGATGAAAGGTGTATCTAGACATTCAACATGTTCCTTAAAAATATATATGTGATCATTTCCATGTGCTCCTTTGAGCTTTGCACTTTGTCTATGTTACCCATATATTGACCTCACAAATGCCAAATTGTTTGATTTCATGCAGTAATGATACAAATCGTCCCCTTTCAGCTAATTTCCATTTACTTTTATACTAATTGCAAAGTACACTGCCTTGATCTGAAACCGTCCTTCTATCTTTACCTTGTCTGTTCTTAGTTTGTTGAACTGGGTATCAAGCGCCTAAATAATTACTCATACAATTTCACTGGCATTTCGATACGGTCTATTTTAGGGAATTAATTGTCACATATTACTTTTTTATTCCCCTTTATTGGATTCCAAACTAGCTCTTCAATAATTTCAAGACTTTAAAATGATTTAACGGCTGTATTCAAATCTGTAGTGAAACTCTGGAGCCATTGACGGCGACACGAAATTCCCTATTTTTTAAGCGGTGCCTCTTATGCCAGTATAACTATGTTAATATCAATGATGCAAGTTGTTCAATCAGATCTGGTATCCCGATACAATTATAATGAACAATTTTATTGCATCACAAAGATACTAAATTTTCTCTAATTTGGATTTGAAATTGGGATCAACTGACTTTCTATTATTATACTGGTTATTTGTCGTACTAACTTTATGTTTCGAATATTTTTCGTCAACTTGGACTCGGGGATATAAAATGTTAGGATAGAATTTAATATAGCAGCTCGATTAGTATGACGGCAGTGTACAGCTACAATTACGATGTTGCGCATCACTGAAGTTGCTCGTTTTCTACAGAGACAGTAAAATACCAAACATTTGTTGGATGCCACAAACCAGGTTAGGGAAAACATAAATAACTAGACATACTAACTGGAGTTAAAAAGACATCTATTTTCTGTTAACGGTTCATTATTGTTGTACATTTCATATATTCAGATATCAAATAAATATCTAACTTTGAATAATATCGAGATTATTTACACAAAGGTATACACGTATTTAATTCAACTCTCATGGTTTACAAATTATACAAATGTATTAGCCACCACAGGATATTTATTCCCTGTTCATGATGAAATGGAATGTGTGAACATAAGGAAACCGTGTGGTAAATATACATCTTTAAAAGTAATATAAGCAATGTTTGAGAAACGACATTTAGACTTTGGATATAAAAAAACAGCAAAGAAAATTATGATAGGTTAGTCAATTTTACCTTCCATCAATACGATATGCGCACCTCTATAAACAGCTAACTTAAAGGATTTGTATGGTAAAATCGAAGAAGAGTCTTTTTTTCTGCTGTTCTATGATATTTCACAGAATACATGTATGTAAACCAATGTGTTATCGGGTTCGCTCTATTTATAATAATCGCAACTCAAGAGTAAGAATCAACGTTATACTATCTTAAAGCAGCGATTCTACAAACATTATAACGATATATCAATGGAAAGCTAAACGTCTTGCAAATTTGGAGAACAAAATTGCATCTTTAAAATACTTAATGAAGTAGTTAAAACAAAAAGAAAAATATACATTTGTACTCATGCATTTTACAACTCAATTAAAAGCAATAAAACGCCCGAAATAATTTAATGTAGGCGATTGTAGCATGTCCCCGAAACATAAAACAAAAGCTTGTAACCACTACATTCACATTAAGTCTATGGCTTTTGGTCGATAAGTACTGCATATTTTGATAGTTTTCGATGTATGTTCTTTGAATTGAATACAAATAAACTATAACCAAAAAAAAAGTATAATGTTACAATTGACATAAAACTGTCAAAAGAAATTATACGGATGAAAAATAAAAAAAAATATCACACTAAGTAGCAATAACACATTCAATGAAGCATCGCTCATTGCTTGTTTCGTGTATTGGTCAGTGGAGGCTTCTTGAACAAATTTTGCAACATTTCTCGTTGTAAATTTTAGTAGATGCCAGGAAACATCACTTAAGATATGGTCACAAATCAGAGCAGCGACCGACCGATCAGTAGCCTGCTCGGTCGCTGCTGGAATTAGGCATCGCCCAACGATTAGGTCGGTGCCCGGGCGGCGACCGCCCAGGCACCGAGCGTATTTTGGGCGGCGAGTGAAAAGTGAGCAGGCGCCGCCAAAATTTTTACTCTGCGCTAAAACTTCAGCGGCGACCGAGCGATGCCCTAAAGACGAGCGGTGCCTGGACGGCAGCCGCTCGGTTAAAAACTCGCCGCTCGGCCGCCGAGCAGGCTACTTTTGGGTAATGTGACCATAGCGTTACGGGGGTTCAAAATAGCAAAAAAAGTATGCGGCTCGGCATGTAACTGTAACTTTATTTAAAAAGACGTTATCATGCATTGCTTTTTGAGGTCTCCATTGTGTTGTAGATTACGTCGTAGGTTCAAAATATCAAAATAAAAAAAAGGCATCGCCGCTACGCGGTTCGGCATGTAACTGTTACTTGATTTAATACAAAAACGTTATCATGCACAAAGACATTATCATGCCCTTCCTTTTATGGCCTCCATTGTGTTAGTAAATGCCACGAAAACATCACTTACAGGGGTTGAAAAAAGCAACCACAAAAAAAAATCAAATCTGTAGTAAAAATCTAAAGCCATTGGTGGCAGGATATTATCGAAAAGTCAATCGGTGAATCTCATATAAAACAATATTGATGCTAATGGTGCAACTGGTTCTTTCAGATGCCTAGTATCCTGGTACATACAATGAACACACTTTCATAAAAAGTATTTATTTGCACCATATAGATAGGAAAATTTCTCTTATCTGGAGTCTGTTGAAATTGTGGTAAAATTACTTATTATTACAATTATGATTTGTCCGACATGCAGTATTTTTCAAACATTTATCGTCAGCTTGGTCTCGGGGAAATAAACTGTAAGGATTTCTTTGAATATAGCAGCACGACCAGTATGACGTACGTGTACAGCTGCAATTATGGTGTTGCGCACCACCGAGGCTGCACGTTTTCTACAGAGTCCTTAAAATACCAAAAATTCGTTTGATGCCACAAACCAGGTTAGGATTTAAAAAAAAAAAATTACATCTTATATATTTAGGTATTAATGAACTATTATACTTTTAATAATATCGAGATCATCAATCAACGAAAAGGTAAACATGTACCTGATTCAACACTTATGACACACATATTACACCTGAACTAGATATAGCATTGTTTTATCCACCAGAGGATATCTTATAATTATTCATGAACAAATAAAAGGTGTGAATATTAAAAAACTTTGGGAAAATAACTCTTGTGAAAGTAATTTAAGTAGTCTAAAATGTGAAGAGAAAGTAATTTAAGTAGTCTAAAATGTGAAGAGAAGTATCTTTCTAGAGTCACACTAAAAAAAAGCTTGATAGGTTAATGAATGTTACTTCATTAATAATTGTTAGATTTATGCAATATATTGTACATCTGATGACAACTAACCAAAGGTCTAGTTCTATTTTATAGCCTTTATTAAGGTGTGGTATTAAGAAAAACAAATACAGTAATTATATTCAATTCTAAGGTATTTTGCATGATACGATATAAAATACACGTGTGTGACATATTATGTTACCACGATGGCGGTATATTAAAAGCAATCGCAACTTAAAATTATCACGACTGTATAATTAAAATTTGTAGACTACCTCTTGATTTCGTCAGCATATTTATTTTATATAAAAAATCATAGTACATGACTTTTTTGGTAACGGCAGTCTAGAAGGTCCCAATTTAGAGTATCATGACCATGTTGATTAGATGTATGAAAATAAGAATTGACTTTCATTATTACAATGCCCGCCATTTTTAAAAACTTTTGTAAAAGTGAAAGGGAGGAATTAGTAGCGGACTGCCAAATCATGTCTCCATAGTCAAAATGTGGAAGAATTATAGTTTTGTAACTAAAATTCAAACCAAATTCATTTAAAAAGTGTATTAATCTACCAAGGAAGCCTATAAGTTTTCTAATTATCGTACACATGATATTCATATGAGCATCTCAATTCAATGCAATGTCTATATTAATAACAAGGTATTTTGTACTCTCAACCTTGACAATATTCATATCTCTTTTTTTAAATTAAGTACATTACACTTTAATAAATTATTACGGGTGCCAAGGAGCATGGTAACAGTTTTGGTTTAATTAATTAATAACTTTTTGCGAGACATCCATTTATCAAGAAATTGAATTTCATTATTCAAGACAGATTCAGGAACGACAAATAATTTCAACCTGTTGGCACAAGGTGTATCACTAATAGTTGAATGAAAATACTTTTCTGATGTATTTTCAACAACTCGAGATGCTTTATTAAACAAATCCATACATGCATGACTTGGGGAGATTTTATTTTTCAGTGAAAATTATTTCAGAACATTCCATGTATCGTTCCGATTTGTACATTGCAATAATTTATTACTACAGTGTTTCTTTTTTGTTTTGTTTTAATCGCAAATGTAACCTTTTTTCTTAAACGTCTATACTCAGACCATAGCTCATTTCTTTGCTTAACAATAGCTTTCGTTTTAAATTGAAATTAAAAATTGACTCATTTAACCAAAGAGAGCATTGCTTCCTCATCCGTTTAGTTCTCAAAGGCATATGCTTGTTTATCACAGATAATATCATAGCTTCCAAATTCTTAGCGGAATCTTCAATATAAAAAAAATGTGAACGTCGCTCCAATTTACAATTTTAAAATCATTTCGAAAAGCATCCGTACCAACACACTTTGACCTCCTAAAAGTTACAAGAGTATGAGCATTAATGAGTAAATGGGGCGATTTCCATATCTGGTAATTAATTTAATAATAGCCTATCCACACATCAAAAACATCAGACGCCTTCATCTTGTTTTGATCATTCGTCAACATGTGATCTATAAGCAGGGGCGGCGATTTCTTTTCATGACCGGGGGGGGGGAGGACGAAATGCTAGGGACGGGGAGCAGTGTAGCAATGAGCAAAAATGTGTTTTTCGGGGGGGGGGGGGAATCCGCATCACCCCCACTTTTACATGGTACATGCAGGCCCCGCTGAAAGTTTTTCAAAGGGGGGGGGGGAGGGGGGGGGGGGGAGCTAAAATGCTTTCGGTCAGGTAGAGAAAAGCGAGCGAAATAAATGGAGCGTTAATTGGCTTGAGGTCAAGGGGCAAAGCCCCGGCGGGGGTCAATGGGCAGGTTTTTAGGCATTTAATAACGGATAGATGAGCATCCGGGGCCCGCCTTAGGGCCTATGTTGGGGTCCAGCGGGCGGAAGCTCAAGGTCTTTAGGCATATAATTACGGTCAGATGAGCAACCAGGGGCACGCCTTAGGGCCCTTGGTGGGGCCCAAGGGGCAGAGCCCCCGGAAGTTCAGGGAAAAACCATGATATTTCAGCAACATTTGTATATCACTGGTATCGAATTAGAAATAAACTACTCTTATATTTTTTTCGGGGGGGGGGGGGGCAACTGCCCCCAAGCTCCCCCCCCCCCATCATTACACAAGTGCTAGGGAGCATAGTGAACGATAGGGTTGACAGTAACGGAAGTGACTATTCCCTCACAGGTTTTTGAAGCTTTGATGTATTAACCAATTACATTCCTTAACAAAACAATAGTATACAAACAAGCAATATACCTTTTTCACACTTCACTTTTCTGCAATATTTACTTGTACATTCTGAAGAATATTATGCAAGGGAGCGTAGCTACCGAGCGAACAGGTTTTTGCATTTTAATTTGTCTAAACGCTGCCTTCCAGGGCCTTCCAGAACCTTAAAGTTTGTTGCAGTCTTTAGTCGGTATCTGCTATACATTTTCTTTATACACTTTTTCAAATTTCTGGGGGGGGGGACGATCCCCCCTAAACAAATTGAGGAGGGGGGGGGGGGGGACGTCCCCTCTTGTACCCCCGGGATCGCCGCCCCTGAACACAACAGAGGACAAACGAAGATGGCGGATATCACGTGATCACGTACGAGCGCTGGCCACATTTTTTAAACAACTATGAGCCTTCTAGGTATATTTATAGTTCTGTGGTCACGGGCCACATTGGGTGACAGCCACATGACTGAACTGAATCAACATTAGCTTCTAATTTTATTCCTCGCGTTTTAAATCCCAAACAGACCGTAGAGCATCTTCATTGATCTTGTAGTTGTTGATAACAACAGTTGTATTTTTATATTTAGCATTTACCTATAAAATGCTATGAGCTGGTCATCAACTGATTTTGAAAGAGAAACAATTATTTAAAAAAAAAATTTTTAGTCAATAATTTCTTGAATTGAGCCTTAGATTTTGTCTATTTTGCCCATCTATTGACCTCAAGATTTGCAAAGTCAATGATTTTATGCATGCATTATAAGTTGATAGAGAGTTCTAGACCAAAGAGTTCAACGCCGTTGATCTTTGGGTATCGAAACAAAATAATTATCACATATGAATTTTATGTACTTTTATTGGATTCAACTAGGGCTATCATCTTTTCAAGACTCAACACACTTCCACTGCTTCATTCGAATCTGTATTAAAGGCATCGTTTAACAATGTTAAATATGAGATGCATGGCCCTACGTGTTTTCAGTGTCTGTGATATGGTGTAATATTGAGGCCCTAAAAAAAAACGCTCTTCAAAATGACCAAGAAGTGCCTCAAAAGAGTAAAATTCTTAGAGTGACCGGTATTACCATACACGTTTTCCCTTATATACTGTAGTGTTATGAAAACCGTTTGCCAAACGGTTTTTAAATCATCCAATCATAAATATCTGAATAATCAGACAGGCGATCGGCTTGTTTAGGTCATAGGATTCTTGGCTGACCTAAAGGTTTATAATTATAACTGAAGCCTGAGCTAAATTCAGAATTTTATTTTTAGATTCTGAGACAAAGTTACCGGATCCCTTTAAAGCTCTGTAGCTAATAAAATGCCCGTAATTCCAACAATGCTTCGTTTGAGTACGTTAATACTAAATGTGCAACTCGCTCAATTCAATGCAAAGTATCCCGGTACATACAATGAGCACAAGTTCATAAAGAGTATTATGTGAACAATATAAATAGGAAATTGTCTCTTATATCTGGGGTTTAAATTGAGGCAAAAATACTTATCATTATTATTATCCTTATTATGTTTTGTCCGACAAGCAGTATGTTTAAAATATCTGTCGTTAGCTTGGTCTCGGGGATATTTACTGTTAATAGAATATTTTTGAATATAGCAGCTCGATCAGTATGACGAAAGTGTACAGCTGTAATTACAATGTGGCTCACCACTAAAGCTGCACGTTTTCTACAGGGTCCTTAAAATACCAAACATTCGTTGGATGCCACAAACCAGGTTAGAAAAAGCATGATTAACTAGAGTGAAAAGAACTCGATATTATTTTCTATAATCTAGAGTGTTTTTTAAAAGTACTATCATTTGTCTTTGAGGACAGGACAGGTTTTATTCGGGCGTCACAACCCAGAGAAGATAAAGCGTGACAGGTGAATGAATTGTACTTCTATCAATAACTTCTGATGGCAGCTAACCAAAGGTCTAGTTCAATTAAATTGGCTGACATAGGGAGCGGTATGGATGCATTACAGGTACGATAATTTTAATTCTGTGACCGGTCTCAGGATATTATAAAAAAATGCACGTTTTTTTTTTACATGATTTATATTCAAGTTTGCAATATTCAAATCAATTGCAAATAAAGACTCATCGTGGCTGTGTACTTGAGAGCTATGAGGTGTGATAACGTTGACGCTCTACAGCAGTTCTGCAGATCACAATTTGGTGTCGTGAAAATCTTTAGTTATGAGGTGATCTGCAGAAGATCTATAGATTACATCTCGCTTTCGTCTCAAATTTTGTTCTTTATTTTCTCCTTTACGTATTCTTTCTTTCTTTCCCTTTATGTCAGCATTTCTAAAAACGCACTTTCCAATTTAAGTTTTCCCGTTAAATCCCATCGACCAGGAAAATAAAATCTCTCCTTCTATTGGGAACACTGAATCGTAACGTCACAAATGCGTCATTTTGCAAAATCGTATTTATTGTCAAATGTAAAAAATGTTCAAAGTCACTTCCTATTCAATTTAAAGTACATTTAGGTCATTTTGCCCAGTTAAGTGTTTTACGCGCGGACTCGGGACTCGCATCTAGACCCTCACAGTCCGCCATGCACACAGAGAAAAAAGAGGTTCCATTTTTATGAAAAATGGGTTCAAATTTACATCCGTGGGGTTGAATGTTATACCCTATATGATCGATTCCACACCCTGTGGGAAGTCAATCTATACCCTTCTAATGCACAGCATCAACCAATTGATCATCCCTTGAGCAATCAATCATCCATACTTCGTAATCACGTAACAGTCACTGATTCTCACCATTTTGTCTGCGTTTCACTACTCTAAAGAAATCAGACCAGAATCTCGAGTTATATGTCGAAAAGCTTTAATGCTTACCTAAACAACAGTTAGTGTGAAACACAAGTGCTGACTGCAAGAACCAACTCAAAGTTAGCCTCGGTTAAACCAACTTAAAGTTAGCCTTGGTTAGCCTGGATGGACGTATCGGATCAAATGTAGTGGAAATACCTCAATAAACAATTCTGCCATTCCGAATATCTTCCCTTAAGTTGCACGTATAAGAAGGTAATTGTACTAGTTATTAAAAACAACACTTCTTCTAATTTCATTAAATTATCAAATATAACCTTCGGCAGTACCCCTTATTTTTGATCAGATAACTTTCACACAAATAATATGCCCAAATGAAAGCCGATAATTTTCCCAACATGACTAAAATATGTAAATTATGCTAATTTTCCTTCGTTTGGCAGTACCTATATCGACACGATACGCCATTGCTGTAGCGCATGCGCATATGCACTCACAAAATAAAAATGCTTAACCTCCTAATACCAAATCCCTGATTTTTCACAATATATTGACCAATCAGAGCTCGTCTGACTAAAATAGGGTGTACAATTACACCCCTCAAATAACTATTATGTGCACTCTTGCATATTTCCGTGTATTACTCCCTAAAAGGTGTAATAGGGGCGCCCTTATCTTCCAATTTCATTTTACTCCCCAAGAACACGTTTTATTTATGTGTGTGTGTGTGTACTAAGAAGTTTAAACATGATTTGAACGATCCTGAAGCCTCGTGAATTATTTATTCTCTCCTCGATGCTCCTACATTCGTAAATGCTCTTCATGCGACAGCAGCAAAAAACGCGGATCAGCTTCGATAATGCGCATTTGGAGAGGTCATCTCTGCCTTATGTATTCTTGAATTGCAATGTATTCATCGTGGTTAATAACGGCACAGCGGTATTGGTGAACCAGTTTCCCTTAAGTACCTATATAATAATAATGACCCAATTTCATTCTCACCGATCGGAGGATTTAGTAGCGGACTGCCAAATCATGTCTTCATAGTCAAAATGTAGAAGAATATAGTTTTGTAACTAAAATTCAAACCAAATTCATTTAAAAAGTGTCTCAATCTACCAAGGAAGCCTATAAGTTTTCTAATTTTCGTACACATTATATTCATATGAGCATCTCAATTCAATGCAATGTCTATATTAATAACAAGGTATTTTGTACTCTCAACCTTGACAATATTTGTATCTCTTTTTTTAAAATTAAGTACATTACACTTTAATAAAATATTACGGGTGCCAAGGAGCATGGTAACAGTTTTGGTTTAATTAATTAATAACTTTTTGCGAGATATCCATTTATCAAGAAATTGCATTTCATCATTCAAGACAGATTCAGGAACGACAAATAATTTCAACCTGTTGGCACAAGGTGTATCACTGATAGTTGAATGAAAATACTTTTCTGATGTATTTTCAACAACTCGAGATGCTTTATTAAACAAATCCAAACATGCATGACTTGGGGAGAAAAAAAATTCAGTAAAAATTATTTCAGAACATTCCATGTATTGTTCCGATTTGTACATTGCAATAATTTATTCATACATTGTTCCTTTTTTGTTTTGTTTTAAATGTAACTTTTTTTCTTAAACGTCTATACTCAGACCATAGCTCATTTCTTTGCTTAACAATAGCTTTCTTTTTACATTGAAATTAAAAATTGACTCATTTAACCAAAGAGAGCATTGCTTCCTCATCCGTTTAGTTCTCAAAGGCATATGCTTGTTTATCACAGATAATATCATAGCTTCCAAATTCTTAGCGGAATCTTCAATATAAAAAGAATGTGAACGTCGCTCCAATTTACAATTTTAAAATCATTTCGAAAAGCATCCGTACCAACACACTTTGACCTCCTAAAAGTTACAAGAGTAAATGGGGCGATTTCCATATCTGGTAATTAATTTAATAATAGCCTATCCACACATCAAAAACATCAGACGCCTTTATCTTGTTTTGATCATTCGTCAACATGTTACAAGATTATGAGCATTAATGAGTAAATGGGGCGATTTCCATATCTGGTAATTAATTTAATAATAGCCTATTCACACATCAAAAACATCAGACGCCTTTATCTTGTTTTGATCATTCGTCAACATGTGATCTATAAGCAGGGGCGGTGATTTCTTTTCATGACCGGGGGGGGGGACGAAATGCTAGGGACGGGGAGCAGTGTAGCAATGAGCAAAACATGTGTTTTTCGGGGGGGGGGGGGGGAGAAAAAAAAATCCGCATTACCCCCACTTTTACATGGTACATGCAGGCCCCGCTGAAAGTTTTTCAAAGAGGGGGGGGGGGGACTAAAATGCTTTCGGTCAGGTAGAGCAAAGCGAGCGAAATAAATGGAGCGTTAATTGGCTTGAGGTCAAGGGGCAAAGCCCCGGCGGGGGTCAATGGGCAGGGTTTTAGGCATTTAATAACGGATAGATGAGCATCCGGGGCCCGCCTTAGGGCCTATGTTGGGGTCCAGCGGGCGGAAGCTCAAGGTCTTTAGGCATATAATTACGGTCAGATGAGCAACCAGGGGCACGCCTTAGGGCCCTTGGTGGGGCCCAAGGGGCAGAGCCCCCGGAAGTTCAGGGAAAAACCATGATATTTCAGCAACATTTGTAAATCACTGGTATCGAATTTGAAATAAACCACTCTTATATTTTTTTTCGGGGGGGGGGGCAACTGCCCCCAAGCTCCCCCCCCCCCCCATCATTACACAAGTGCTAGGGAGCATAGTGAACGATAGGGTTGATGGTGACGAAAGTGACTATTCCCTCACAGGTTTTTGAAGCTTTGATGTATTAACCAATTACATTCCTTAACAAAACAATAGTTTAAAACCAAGCAATATACCTTTTTCACACTTCACTTTTCTGCAATATTTACTTGTACATTCTGCTGAAGAATATTATTCGAGGGAGCGTAGCTGCCGAGCGAAAAGATTTTTGCATTTTAATTTGTCTAAACGCTGCCTTCCAGGGCCTTCCAGAACCTTAAGGTTTGTTGCAGTCTTTAGTCGGTATTTGCTATATATTTTCTTTATGCACTTTTTCAAATTTCTGGGGGGGGGGGGAAGATCCCCCTTACAAAAATTGAGGAGGGGGGGGGGGACGGACGTTCCCCCCTCGTCCACCCGGGATCGCCGCCCCTGAACACAACAAAGGACAAACGAAGATGGCGGATATCACGTGATCACGTACGAGCGCTGGCCACATTTTTTAAACAACTATGAGCCTTCTAGGTATATTTATAGTTCTGTGGTCACGGGCCACATTGGGCGACAGCCACATGACTGAACTGAATCAACATTAGCATCTAATTTTATTCCTCGCGTTTTAAAACCCAAACAGATCGTAGAGCATCTTCATTGATCTTGTAGTTGTTGATAATAACAGTTGTATTTTTATATTTAGCATTTACCTATAAAATGCTATGATCTGGTCATCACCCGATTTTGAAAGAGAAACAATTTTTTTTTAAATTTATTTTTGCCAATAATTTCTTGAATTGAGCCTTAGATTTTTGTCTATTTTGCCCATCTATTGACCTTAAGATTTGCAAAGTTAATGATTGTATGCATGCATTATAAGTTGATAGATAGTTCTAGACCAAAGAGTTCAACGCCGTTGATCTTTGGGTATCGAAACAAAATAATTATCACATATGAATTTTATGTACTTTTATTGGATTCAACTAGGGCTATCATCTTTTCAAGACTCAACAAACTTCCACTGCTTCATTCGAATCTGTATTAAAGGCATCGTTTAACAATGTTAAATATGAGATGCATGGCCCTACGTGTTTTCAGTGTCTGTGATATGGTGTAATATTGAGGCCCTAAAAAAAAAAACGCTCTTCAAAATGACCAAGAAGTGCCTCAAAGGAGTAAAATTCTTAGAGTGACCGGTGTTACCATACACGTTTTCCTCTATATACTGTAGTGTTATGAAAACCGTTTGCCAAACGGTTTTTTAAATCATCCAATCATAAATATCTGAATAATCAGACAGGCGATCGGCTTGTTTAGGTCATAGGATTCTTGGCTGACCTAAAGGTTTATAATTATCATTGCAGCCTGAGCTAAATTCAGGATTTTGTTTTAGATTCTGAGACAAAGTTACCGGATCCCTTTAAAGCTCTGTAGCTAATAAAATTCCCGTAATTCCAACAATGCTTCGTTTGAGTACGTTAATACTAATTGTGCAACTCGCTCAATTCAATGCAAAGTATCCCGGTACATACAATGAGCACAAGTTCATAAAGAGTATTATGTGAACAATATAAATAGGAAATTGTCTGTTATATCTGGGGTTTAAATTGGGGCAAAAATACTTATCATTATTATTATCCTAATTATGATTTGTCCGACAAGCAGTATGTTTAAAATATCTGTCGTTAGCTTGGTCTCGGGGATATTTACTGTTAATAGGATATTTTTTTAATATAGCAGCTCGATCAGTATGACGGAAGTGTACAGCTGTAATTACAGTGTGGTTTACCGCTAAAGCTGCGGGTTTTCTACAGGGTCCTTAAAATACCAAACATTCGTTGGATGCCACAAACCAGGTTAGGGAAAACATAATTAACTAGAATAACAAGAAATCGATATTATTTTCTATAATCTAGAGTGTTTTTTAAAAGTACTATCATTTGTCTTTGAGGACAGGACAGGTTTTATTCGGGCGTCACAACCCAGAGAAGATAAAGCGTGACAGGTGAATGAATATCTTCCCTTAAGTTGCACGTATAAGAAGGTAATTGTACTAGTTATTAAAAACAACACTTCTTCTAATTTCATTAAATTATCAAATATAACCTTCGGCACTACCCCTTATTTTTGATCAGATAACTTTCACACAAATAATATGCCCAAATGAAACCCGAAAATTTTCCCAACATGACTAAAATATGTAAATTATGCTAATTTTCCTTCGTTTGGCAGTACCTATATCGACACGATACGCCATTGCTGTAGCGCATGCGCATATGCACTCACAACATAAAAATGCTTAACCTTCCAATACCAAATCCCTGATTTTTCACAATATATTGACCAATCAGAGCTCGTCTGACTAAAATAGGGTGTACAATTACACCCCTCAAATTACTTTTATGTGCACTCTTGCATATTTCCGTGTATTACTCCCTAAAAGGTGTAATAGGGGCGCCCTTATTTTCCAATTTCATTTTACTCCCCAAGAACACGTTTTATTTATGTGTGTGTGTGTGTGTGTGTACTAAGAAGTTTTAACATGATTTGAACGCGCCTGAAGCCTCGTGAATTATTTATTCTCTCCTCGATGCTCCTACATTCGTTAATGCTCTTCATGCGACAGCAGCAAAAAACGCGGATCAGCTTCGACAATGCGCATTGGGAGAGGTCATCTCTGCCTTATGTATTCTTGAATTGCAATGTATTCATCGTGGTTAATAACGGCACAGCGGTATTGGTGAACCAGTTTCCCTTAAGTACCTATATAATAATAATTACCCAATTTCATTCTCACCCATCTTGAATATTGTTGGAATAACAAAAAAGATTCTTAGGCCTACCTGAAATTTTTTTAAAAAAATTTGTGAACGGACGAAAAACACCCATATAGATCCACAAAGCAATATGGTCTATTCCAATATAAATATGAATACAATTCTCATGAATGCTGATTATTTGGAGAGTGGGGATAGTTGGTGTCGAACAGATATTGGTGTTAGTGGTGTTTACTACATAATTATGTATTATTTTTGTTCTAACAAAATAGGAATCACAGAGGGGACTGGAACATTTACAGGTAGTAATCTTTAAACGGATTGATATAATCTGATGTTATCTTTATGGTGTCCCAAGCTTAAAATAAAAATAATAACAAATAAAAAGTAAAATAAGGGGATGGGGGATATTCGTAGCAGAGCCAGGGGGGGGGGGGGCAAAAGCGCAGTTATGTATTATGTAGGACATTTAGAAGGTGAGTTAGGGTTGTACACTTTACTTTCAACTTGTTTTGCCCCCCCCCCGAACACACACATTCTTTGATAACTCAAAACAAGTGTCGCTTTATAAGCCCTTCGAAACCATTTCAGTTTCCCTATCTCCATCTCTCTCTCTCACTCACTCTCGCTCTCTCACTATCTCACATTATTGCAAATTTCTCATTTTCATGAAAACATCTCTCACCATTAAACAGTTCTCTCTCATTTCTTCCCCTTTCTCTGTTGCTCTCTCTCTCTCTCTCTCTGTGATGTCTCAATGTTTTATTTCAAGACCTTTTCCACCTATGATTCAACTAAAATTTCAAACATATGAAGGGAATAATGTACATAAAAAATACAGATTGTGTTCGAGTTATTTCTTAATCTTAAAACACACCATTTGTTATTCAACATGTTTACGCTATATAAATGCAATTATTAAGGTCAAATATAGCCTCATAATCTGCTACTTGAAATGGTTACATGTGGAATGTTATGCATTTGTTATATTATGTTTTCCCATCTTCTTTTTAAAGTAAGCACTGGCTATTTCCGAGCCTTTTCTTTTCTGTCCGGGGTATGTATTATATCATGACTTGCACCATTATGATGTGATAAAATATGATATGATACAAATCATAATAACATTTGTTTTTATCAAAACAAAAAGGTTTACCATGTCTCAATATCTCAATTTGTTAAACAATGACGATATGATGCAGAACAAAAAGGACACCCTTAACACTAATAAGGGAACGCATATGGATGGCTTCCCGCCGCTCGCTGACTTTTTTCTTTCGAGTCTTGCGCATCATTAAAAAAAGAATAAATATTAAAAATCGGACCTACAGTTACGAGGTCACGTGACCTTTTGTTTCTGCATGTCAGCCCGAAAATCGCTCATTTTTTTGTGATTTGTGTACAAAACATATAAGGAAATGTCATTTTTCCTCAAAATAGATCAAACATTGGTTATTGGGTCTTGTTTAAAGTTTAGGTGGATGTTTTGGATACAGTCTATTTGATTAAAATATAAAAATATCCACACATCATATTTTTATTTCATTAAACAAAAATTAAAGTAGATCTAGTATTATTTTAAGACTTAACACATTTTCGCTGCTTTATTTGAATCTGTAGTGAATCTTTAAAGCCATATCCGAAAGTTCAACCACTAACTCTCATGTCAAATTATGTTAATATCAATTGTGCAACTTGTTCATTTGGATGCATAGTAATTATTTACGTGCAATGCATGCACTGTCATAAACAATGTCATTTGTATCACAAAGATACGTAATTTTCTCTTTTCACAAGTTGAAATTAAGGTTAAGTGACTTATTATGACCTTGATTTTTCCGACGAGCAGTATGTTCCGAATATTTGTCGTCAGTATGGTCTCGGGGATTTTAACTGTTAGGATGTGTTTGAATATACCAGCTCAATCAGTATGACGCATGTGTACAGCTGTAGTTACGGTGTTGCGCACCACCGAAGCTGCTCGTTTTCTATATATTCAGACAAATATCAAACATTCGTTAGATGCCACAAATCAGGTGAGGGGAAACATGAATAACTAGCGTTTAAAGTACGTCTATATTTTGTGCAATTATTTAAATCCGTCGCATGTAAAGTAAAGGTTATGTAGAAATGCTTGGGTGTGACAGGTAGTACCTAGATATGGTGCTGGCCATAATCAGACCTTATACCATGTGTAGTTGCTTAGTTCTTGCGAATACGACTAGGAACTGTGAACCTCAAGGTACACGGTTAGACTCCCTATCTCAGGAATAATGTCCATTGCCAAGGTACTAATTTGCCATACCCCACCCAGGTCAAGCAAATAGCTATCTGGCAGGAATTAATTTCTCCAAATGCTCGGGCGCTGTAATGGCAGTCGTGTAAATAGCCAGGTTAATAACAACGGAGCGCCAGGAGTGGCAATGTGTACAAAATAAACGCTATACAACACTCCACTAGCAATATTATTATCATTATTAGACGGATAAAAGTAGACATTAAAGCATGTAGATTGCAATTGAATTAAACTGAATCTACGTCGTACTTCGAATTTGAGTGACCCTTAAAATTCCAATGTTCTTAACAATTATGTTGGCAGCTTGGATACAGCAAGCTAAATTTGAAGTATGTGATGAAAACATCAATACGTACATGATGACGGAGTTGACGAGTTGCGAATATGGATTTGATTAATAAGCGGATAAGGAAGCTTCTATCTACTATGCATTTGATAACACAAACCAGGTATTTGATAAGCACCACATCGTCATTTTTCCAAGGGAAACAGAGAAAATGGCCACTGAAGACAAAGGGTTTTCATAAAGAGGTTCTACAACAAATATTTCTTTCTCGAGAGAACCGAAATACATGACCACTATAGATCAGTGGCTTTTTTGAGAGGTGGCTTTTAAATACGCACGGGAACAAATAAACTTTGCTACTCATACCACATATTTAGTATAAACAACACATTAATTTGATTGTGAGGATTGAAATATTTCTGATCTCAATTTAATGCTATATATATATACATTCACATAGTGTACTATCATGTAAATTGTTCATAATCATGTTAATGCTATCGGTGGAAAATTAATGGGACTTTCCATAACTTCTTTTTACACCTTTAGAAATATCATACGTATCGAAAGATTACATTACAAAGGGAGGACTTTTGGTTAGCACAGTGTATTACTCGGGTAAACACTAAGAGGACATACATATTGTTTAACGTTTTTTTTTAGAGATATTCCTTGGTCGACTTAAAGAGAAAACGTATTCATATAAAATTTCCACTCTGACGCGTCTTGCATCCATACTGTGATATTTTTAAAATTGAAATTCGATAACAATGACTACACCATTATTTATTTCAGTGATGAGTATTATGATCATTTCATTAGACGATGACATTGTAGTAGAATGTAAGTTTTCACATGGCAGTTAGATTTAACTGAATCTGCATCATTTGAGTTTAGGACACGCAATAGCTTAGTTGGCAAAGGAGTGGTCTCGTAATTCGGCGACTAGGGTTCGAAACCAAGTCGACTCTCTAATGCCCTTTAGTAAGGCCTTAGTCATCATTACCAAGTCCCTGCTTAATAACAAGCATTTATCCTTTCTTAGCAGTCAGGTAGAATAACCACCACTAATCAGTTTAACTTTGACCATTACAAGTAGTGGGTTATTGATGTTACAAATGATCATGTATCTGTTACAGCTCATTCTATGACAAAGACAAAATATGTAAGTCAACGACTCCGTCACTTAATAGCGTCTGACAGTGAAGTCTAGAAGGAAAAACGGGCTTCCTTGCATAATTATAATACTAGGACAGTGCTGATGGTTATATCTCACAAATATGACATACTTGACACATTTACAATGCCTGCTAAGTTATACATCATTTGATGTTGGCTTCGAAAGGGACAAAATATCATTACAAGATTGCGCTCCGATTTTTGCCACGAGTGTTTCTCGGATTGTTAATTTCAGTATCAATCAAGCCACTGTACCCTCAGTCTTAAAACAGCTCGTATTTGTCCCTTGTTGAAAAAATCCTCTTTGAACCATGAATTCCTGAAAAATTACCGTCCTGTTTTGTAATTTGTGTTAAATTTCTGGAGAGAGTCGTGTTCTCTAGACTCTCGGATTATTTGCTGAAACACAATTTATTTGAGCCTTTACAGTCCGCTTACCAGCTTCAAGTGTCGAGACCCTTCCAATCAATGTTTCAAGCTCTATCGTACGAAAACTAGACACCGGATTTGTCAGCCGCCTGGTCTTTTTTGATTTTCCCACGGCCTTCGACACTGTAGACCACACCATACTTGTTAATACTCTCGCAAGTCTAGGTATCCACGACCAGGCTCTCGAATGGTTTGAATCTTATCTTTCATGCCATTTACAGTCTGTCTTTTGAATGGTTTTACATCCTACCTCAAGCGACTTGACTGTAGAGCACCAGAATGCTCTGTGGGCAGGTACACCTTATTTTCAATTTATCTAACTTGTCTAAGTAATGTTTTCAAACGTCACTCTGTTCATTATATTTTATATGCAGATGACATACAAATTCGTCTTTCTTTTCCGCTGCATCAGATTCAAGCTTCCCAAACTTTGCGCAATTTAGAGAACTTCATCGCTGATATTGACACCTGGATGAAGTCACATTTATTGCTATTAAACCACAGTAGATGCGAGTTCATTCTCTTCGGCTCAAAATATCAGTCGGAAAAATTAATTATAGACTCTGTTTTAAATGATACTGGAATGAAAGAAAATCACTGCAGAAAATTGGATCGGTACAAGATTATAGAGTTGATTCGATAGAATTAAGATCCCGCTGTAGGCGATGGGAACAGCTGATCGCGGCGAACGTGAAAATCTACTTTCGTATTAGAAATATGTCCCAGCATGCTTTGCGATTAAACAACCGTGAAGGCACGGTTATTCAAGTCGCAATATTGCCCAGACCCCCACTCCGGGAACGGAGGGACCGCATGTGTGTCCCTAAAATCTCCGGCTCGTAACAAAGACAAAGATCGTCCGTATTGTGCTGAAAAGGCTCGTATAACAAAGAAAAAAGATCTACCCGTATTGACTTTACACACCGACTCATGCAAAAAAAAAAAAAAAAAAAAAAAAGGGGGGGGGGGTTGCTGGGAACACGCGTACCCTAAATAACACTGAGTAGGGGGGGGGGGCAATATTGGCGTCACGCTTGATTCTCAAATGTTTTGATCTAAACAAATCACCAGCACTTCCAGATCAGCACGATATTAATGGCACAATATTGGCTTCACACGGTAATATCTGACTCTTGCCGCAACAGCAAGCTTGTACTTTGGATTTTGGCAACAGTTTGCTCTATAGTCAGAAGCGCCCCCCCCCCACTTTTTCAAGCACCCAAAACGTACCCCTTTTTACATAGAAAAAGTGCCCCTTTAATTGTGTTAAAAGTGCCCCCTTTTACATAGGAATAGTGCCTCTTTTACTTTGACAAGTGCTCCTATTTATTTGTAAAAGTGCCTCTTCCCCTTTTCAACTCTGATAAGAGCCCCTTTTATTTGGACACGCGCCTCTTTTCCTTTGCAATAAGTGTCAATTTTCAATTCTCATTAGTACCCCTTTTAATCTCTTTTTAGTGCCCCTGTTCAGGTACGAGAAGTGCCTCTTTTCATTTGTGATTAGTGCCCCCTTCACCTCTGATAATTGCTCTATTCAAATGTAAGAGGTGCCCCTTTTCCTTTATAATGAATGCCCCTTTTCCTAATGATAAGTGCCCAATTAAAAAAAGAGCTCCTTCCCCTTCTCATAAGTGCCCCTTCTCTGGTAAATGACCCTTTTCAGGTACGAGAAGTTACTCCTTAACCTCCGATAAATGCCCCTTTAAAATCTGATCGGTGACCGTTTTCTTTCAACTAAATTTTATGTCTTTTTTCCTTTTTTTTTAAGTGCCCATTTTTCATTCACATAAATGCCCCTTTTCAGGTGCGATAAGTTCCTATTTTCACCCCTTCGAATTTCCTTTTTAACTCTTATCGTGCCAAGAACACTGTTCTGTGCATGCGCTGGCGTGCCACGCACACATAACCGGGTTTCTGTTGACATGCCATGCACACATAAACTCTCATCCGCTCGCGTGCCACGGACACATTTTCGTGCATAAATACACAAGCTAATTGTTTATGCCTATTGTGCGATGCGCATTGCGTGCACGCATGAATGCTTACTGTATTTGTGGAGGGGGTTTATTGTTGTTTTGATTTTGTGTGCTTCACATATACCGTTACATTGGATTTTCCTGAGAAAATTGCGATATTTTATCATCAAATTTGTCAGTTTTGATCATGGCCCCTCAGATTGTGTGCGGGAAATGAGACAACGGATTGGTTTGACAACTCACTGATAGTGCTTATTTACTTTACCAAAATTACAGATTCATGAAATGATATTGGTATCAACAGAAAGAGGGTTAAATTTCCTACAACTTTAACGTACAATTCTTTTTTATACAATATACAGATGAGATGTTATAGTGGATCAAACATAGTAACAATTTAAACTACACGCACTTGAACCAACCCTAAATTAACTTGGCACACAAGAGATTAGTAGCGGGCACAATAGGGATTAGCACTGTGGCACTGGGTGCATTGTATGGGTGGCAGCTTAAGAGTTAAACTATGGTACGTGCCTATTTTCCTATCTCTTAAGGTACCTATCCCCTTTTCATAAGTTCCCCTTTCACCTCTTGTAAATGCCCCTATCAAAATCTGATTGGGGCACCGTTTTCCGTCGACAAATGTCAATTTCCTATTCTCATGACTGATTTTTTTTTCTTCATCCCTGGTGAGTGCCTCCATAAGAAGGTGAAAGAAGTGCCCCATTTTCACCTCTGATAATTACTCTTTGTACTCTGACACATGCTCCTTTTCCTTTTCTAATAAGTTTCCCCTTTTCCTCTCATCATTAAACGCGGCCCACATTTAAAGACACTAAGAGCAATTTCTCCCAAAGCTCGCTCGTTACGCTCGCACGCATCTATGGATGATATGGTTATGTTACTTATTAAAGGTCTTTTTAGTCTTCCGTTATGATAATGCGCTTATAATCCCATCAGGATTGGGTGTTTCCTCTTTATAAGATAACAATTTTCGCACTACGATCTCACAAATATATAAACATTTTCCTTGCTCGCTTTGCTCGCTCGCTAATAATTTTTCAAACTATCAGACCCAACTGCAAAGCATGATGCTTAAGCAATATATTTTATGGTGTATAAAGTGAAACAATATTGAAATCATCTCTGAAAATGTAATCACAATGTAAGGGTATTTACCAACTTATATAACATTGTATGTTTTCGCTTTGAGATTTACCTTTGTAGGTGCCCTTTTTTCTTGGTGGCCTCCCACTTTGAAAGTCTCTCGGCCACCCCTGTCTATAATTTAACTAATTCACCGATTGTCGGTTACAAAAATTTAAACACAGCTGGACAGCATCATTTTACAAAATCTCCTTTAGTTGCCCGTACTAAATAAATGCATAATCTTCAAAATCCTTTTAAGATCATATATTATAAACAGAACACCTCCTGAATACAACCTGTCTTCAGTTTACCACTAACAGCTCACACGTAACATCCGATCCATCCACTTCGGACGTCTACATATTATACCGCTTTCAAACATATCTTGGGGGAACAAGTTTTTGCTCATGCCGGACCAGCCCTGCGGGGGGGGGGGGGTTCCCAAAAACATACACATAAAACAACTCAAGGGACCCCCCCCCCCTCCCCCCCTGCGTACGCGCCTGCCACTTCTATTACTTGACGTTTGCCGCAACTAAAACTATTTGGAATCTCAAACATTGATTGAATAATACTCGTCATGGATCAGGCTTTCAGATACCTCATGGAAATCAACTTTGTATTATTATAGTTCTTCTTTGACTCGGCGTGGGTATGTGTCGAACATTTGTCAGCAGCTTTGATATGGGAAACTTAATGTTTAGGATAACATTATTTATGACAGCTCGCAGAGTATAACTTTGGTGTTAGATTGCGATTACGTAATTTTAACTATCGAAGCTGTTGTACGTTTTCTTCATATACAACCAAATACAAAGCATTTGTCGGATGCCACAAACCAGGTGAGGCGTTTGAATGGAATAGAATGAAGTGTTATTAATCAGACAATGTATGATATTCACTCACAGTAGTATTAATCTTGCACTCACTGATAGAACAAAATGAATTAATATCACACTTTGTAAAAGACGCTTATTGTTAGAGTCCCTCTTTTACGCGCTCTGGATTAAATACCATGGACGATCTGTCGCGGTGGAATAACTTAAGCACGCACAAGGAAAGGCTTTACTCACTAATCCCGGATGCGGGATTTTCCAACCAGGAGCCGCATCGTGTTTGTCTGAAAGACAGTAACATCTTTTTCCTGCTGGAATCCTCCATTAGAAAATTCGCCTTACATATTTTGTTCCCTCTACGGCTAAATTATAAAGGTTGTTTTAACGGAGCTTGAGTTCGTGTCGAATTAGCATTTTATCCTTTAGGGAATGGATAATACACAATAAAAACACCGTTTAAAAGGGATGTTTAAAAAATAATACAACCTGGAAAAAATTGCAATCAGTTGTTTACAATAATATCTAAACAACTTGCTGTGTAGTTCATGCTGTAATGACCTGTTGGCATTTTAAACAACGTTTTCTCTGTGTTTAACGGAATTTATAAAATGGGCTTTTTAACGGGTAGGTAACTGGGAAATGTCAGTCGGGGACACACGGGTTATGGGAGTCCCAAACGAACATAATTCTCCAGCAATGAGAATACCTTAGACTCTGGAGAGGTAGGCAGGAATTCCAAATGATTGATATTAATTCATTGAGCAAGTTTGCCTCTTGTGTTTTTAGTTTAGTCTTTAGTTTACTCTTAGTTTACTCTTCCCTTCAGTTTACTCTTTGCAGATCGTTTGTAGTTATTTTATCAGATTTTCTATCATTCTGGAATCCTTCTATTTCA
The DNA here is from genome assembly GCF_000002235.5 of Strongylocentrotus purpuratus. Taxonomy (NCBI): domain Eukaryota; kingdom Metazoa; phylum Echinodermata; class Echinoidea; order Camarodonta; family Strongylocentrotidae; genus Strongylocentrotus; species Strongylocentrotus purpuratus. Next base: position 24,501,140 of record NW_022145602.1, read on the forward strand.
TTTTTTCTCAATGCTTTACATGTTGTTATATTATATCTAAAATTTATCTTTTTATAAAAAGGCTTTTATGATAATACTAGCTATATCTGTGTATTCGTTCAAAATTTGTGTCACAGCATAGGCTGAATTGTACAAATATAAAAGTAAAATAAATAATATAAAGACTTAACGTAGAATGAAAATACTAGAAAACAATATACTCATGAGGAATAAATGATCAATAATATTCATATTCATATTCAAATTTATTGTCCAATGATTGGAAATTTGTTTCATTTGCATGTCAGTACAAGATTACAAATTATAAACATCAATAAGATACAGATGGGTACAAAGTAGAACATTTAACTTGAACATAGGTAACAACAAATGCGATAGTTCAACATGCAGACTAAAATTCGATTAATAATTCAGACTAAGTAGTTAAATTCAATTAATAGTTCGGATTAAATTCAATTCGCAATTCAGATTAAATACAATTAAAGATTCAGACCAATTCAATTCGTAATTCAGATAAAATCCATTTTAAATCCCGATCACATTCAATTAGTAATTCAGATTAAAATAAAAATAACAAAATCAAATCACATTCAATTCATAATTCAGACCAAGTAATTAGATTAAATTCATGAATCGGGTTAAATTAAGTTCACAATTCAGATTCAATACAATTTATGATTCAGACAAATTCAATTCATATTTCAGAAAGTAATTCGATTCAGATCTCGATCACGTACAATTCATAAGATTCGTTCAATAACTATCGAGGTATGGAATGGGGTAAGGTTAAAGTGCACCATGTAAAACCTCGTAAAATAATTGACGGTTGCATTTTGAGAGGCGGGTGACCAGTCATTACTTTGATTATTATGATCATCATTACATCATTATTCGATAACAAATATTTAGTGTAATCCCAAAGTATACGGGTATATACCAATGTATAAAAGATCGTATGTTTTCGCATTGAGATTTCCCTGTGTAGGTGCTCTTTTTAAATTTTTTTTTACAGAAAGTGTCCTTTTTTCTTGGTGCCCTCCCACTTTGAAAGTCTCTCGGCTGCCACTGTCGAAACTTAACCTAATTCACCTATTGTCGGTTACAAAAATTTAAAACGCAGCTGAACACGCATCATTTTACAAAATCTCCGTTGGCTGCCCATATTAAAGAAATGCATAATCTTCACAATCCTTCTTTAAGATCATTACATTATAAACAGCACAGCTCCTGAATACAACCTGTCTTCAGTTAACCACTAACAACCGCCACGTAAACTCCGATCCTCTAACTCTGGACGTCAACATAATATACCACTTTCAAAAAAATCTTGGGGAACGCTTTTGCTCATACCGGACCAGCCCTCCAGTATTCGCCTCCACAAGAGCTGAACTGCTGAAGAACTCCGATTCTTCAACGTCTTTGATTTGCAACCTTATATCCTGTCTGTTCAATTTTGCGTTTTGAAGAAATACATTAATCTTTATTTTTTGTATTTGTGTTTCTTATGTAAATGAACACGATTCTTTTATCATGATACAATCTGTTCCCCCTATATTTTAAAGCGCCTTGAGCATTAAATTAGAAAATTGAATTGGCCCTATAAAAATTGCATGTTTTACTGTTATAATTATTACAATTTATGTTGACAGTCGGTTGTGTCTGTATCCTGAACTGTATATGCACGCTATCTCTAATGATGATTCCACTTCTATAATACTTGACGTTTGCCACAACTAAAAATAATCGGAATCTCAAACGTTGATTGAATGTTGCTCGTCATGGAAAACAACTTTGTATTATTATGATTCTAATTTGCCTCGGCGTGGGTATGTGTCGAACATCTGTCAGCAGCTTTGGTATGGGAAACTTAATGTTTGGGATCAAATTATTTATGACAACTCGCAGAGTATGACTTCGGTGTACGATTGCGATTACGTAATTTTAACTATCGAAGTTGTGGTACGTTTTCTACATATACAACCAAATACCAAGCATTTGTCGGATGCCACAAACCAGGTGAGGCGTTTGAATAGAATAGAATGAAGTGTTACTAATCAGACAAAGTACAATTATATAAGCAAAATAAATAATATAAAAACTTAATGTAGAATGAAAATAAAACAAAACAATTTACTCATGAGGAATATATAATCAATAATACAACTTTGCACTTTAAATGATTCGCTTAAATGAAATTTAATAAACAGTTGGTTAAGCGTCAGTCTGATGGAATAAAAAATGAAACAGGTACAGGGCAAAATACAAAAAGGGAGAGTAAAAGAAGCTCTCATAAAAAGAAAAGAGCATCATTTGATCAAGGCAGAATAACAAAGTACTTGATTGAAAAAAAAAGAAGACAAATACAAATTATAATGAGGGACTGAAAGTAAAAAGTTGTTATTCGGAAAAATTCGAGAAATTAATGTGAATATTTAAGTATTATTCGTTTCAATAATTCATAAAGACTGATAAATGGAGACAAAGAGAGATAGAGAGAGAGAGAGAGAGAGAGAGAGAGGGGGTAGGGGGGAGGTAAAAAGATAGCATAATAAACTTAAATGTATAGCCGTGTTCTAAGATTCGTTCATTTCTATCAAGGTATGTAATGTGGTTTAGTTAAGTTGTACCATGTACAACCTTTCTACTCCACAGCCCTTTTTACTCCCACTTTACCCTGTGTCTTCATTTCCTAAATGTATCTATTTATTGTCAAAATTATTGTTTTTAATCAGCAGTTTAAAGATAAACTTTAGTACTGGTAATGCGATTGCATGAAAAGGTGTGGAAAGGATCAGAAACAGTTGATCATGTAGCATGTAAGTATTGGTGTGCACTGCAAGGTTCTGGAGTCATCAAAGTCATAATAAATTTGACCAAGTCTTTGTAAAGTAACAAGCACTGTGCACAGAAAGCTACATATGGGACAACACACATGGTGTCGGGGCTAGTACTACTTTGAGTTGATTTCCTTGTCTTTCTATGCTCATTACTCAGCCAGTATACATTTTCTTCCAAAATTATTTGGCACATGTCATTTATTTGTAATATTGAACATTCAGTGTAAGTTTCGTTGGATTCTGTGAGAATCATTATTTTTTTTTTACCAGAACTAGAGTTTATCTTTAAGTGAATGGCGTAGTCTAAAACCAGACTGCTCCGTCGTGAATACTTGTTTTCTTTGCAGAAAATTATGAACTTTACTACTCATTGTAGATTCAACGGGAATTACTCATATGGATTCATTGTTTCCGATATATTCTCAGTTTTTTACTCGTGGCTTTGTCCGATTAGTTGTAATTCTTCATACACAAATGTCTAGTGACATATTGAAGCTAAAGCTTTTTAAAATATTTTTCTAAAATTAGTTTTCTGGTTTTCATTGGCTAAAACAAACTCGTCCTTATCATTAAACTTAGCTGCAATTACCAATTGATTGACTGAACTCATCTGCAAAATAAATAAGTATTCCGTTGCATAGGTATGGTCCTAGTCTTATTATACGTCTTTTTTCTCATGAGAATTTCCATTAACTTAAGTTATATCCTTTAAATGATATTGCCTTTTAACATATTTATCCATAATCTTTACAGATTAATCGGTGGCTCATCGTTTATCATTTGTCGATCGCTAAAATCGCCATTTAATATCCATTCAGGATTTTTTTTTCTTTTTTTACAGTCATAATGTCTATATTACAAGAAGAAATACACATTACAATATACCGAATGTATGTACATCGTCACAAACTGAATACTATTCTAGAAATCATTCTTGCATTAGCTACGGAATCACATATACATTGATTTCAATTCAATCTTAAACTGCATATATATTTCCGTTTGTTTTAAGTGAAATTAAAGATCTATACTGCGGGTTTATTTGAAAAATTGAATAGTTTAGTATTATAAGCCATCATAAATTAAAACCAGCATTTAATTTTAAGTTACAGACCTCCAAAATATACTGCATAGTAAAAAGTGGCCGCGGAACCGAAGGGGAGGGGGGGGGGTGGCTTGGTGCTGCAGCTCCCCTTTCATAAGCGTTTCATAGAATCTCCGAAAAAAGAGGTTGATAGAAAATGATGCTCCGCTACACCCCACTTTGAAAAAAAAACACTCGGCGGCCTCTGCATAACCTATCTTTATTTAGATGAGACTCTTTTCCTTGATACATATTATCACAGAGTGGCAAATCTATCCCTCATAATCACGCTGAAATGGGTACCTAGGTTGATTGATGTTTTTGTTTCTGGTCATGTTTTGTTGCATTAGCAAAGCCGCACACTATGTTGCACGGCAGAACAATCTGGATTAGGGGCTTGTAGGAAAGGACAATTAGTGTTTTGTCTACCCTTATCATTTTGAAGGTCCTTACAAAATACAGCATCTGATTTGCCTTATTTATGAATTAGTTGAGCATTCCTCGACCAGTTTTTTTGAATTGCTTATGGTCTGATCCAGTTACCTATATTTACGTACTTGCTCTACATCTCCCCCATTTCGTCGGAAATCTGTTTTCAGCTCCTTTGATTTGGATATATTTATTTTAGGAAGTCATCGTCACACTGTTTTACAAAGTTATCTATCGTCGTAGTATATACTCAATACCATCACATGCAAGGTAACGGGTTATGACTGTGTCATCTTCGTATTTGATGACGCTTTACTCCCTTGAGGAACATCGACAATCGCTGGTGTACAACGAGAAAAGTAGAGGAGAAAGGTCGCATCCTTGAGGTGCTCATATTTTCAGAATGTTCACATCATATTGAACATTAACTATTATCACTTTCTGTGGACGATAACGATGGCGCGGTGGCGTTTCAGTTTCGGTTTATAGGCAGTACGGCAGTAATTTGACGTACCGATGATCTGATTTCCTCAGCTGACGGCATGGCTTCGATGTGTATGCCGTCTGAATGTTTCTATAGCATAAATTCGAGTCTGCTGTCGTTCCTTGTTATTAGTAAATAGATTGTTCAGGCGACATTGGTTGAAGTCGCCTATGATGAAAAGTGGGGGATCCGGAGACGAAGATGCGAGTTGATGTGTTTTTCTACCTACATTTATGTCTATAGTACTAGGGATGAATATTAATATATAGGTTTTGAATTATTATAGATCAGGCTTTCAGATAACAACTGCATAGAATAGACATTGTGTTATTAATGTTATTATGATTTGCGTCGGTTTGGGTATTTGCCGAACATTTGTCAGCAGCTTTAATATGATAAACTCAACTTCTGAAATAGCATTTATTATGGCAGCTCGTTGAGTATGACTAGGGTGTTGGACTGCACTTACGTAGTTTTACTATCGAAGCTGTGGCACGTTTTCTTCATATTCAACCAAATACCAAGCATTTGTTGGATACCACAAACCAGGTGAGCGTTTGATTTGAATACAATGAAGTCTTATTAATCTAATTAAAGCATACCAAGTATTTTTAATACTCATACTGGTGAAATAAGAAATGAATACATAAATAAATAAAAGTCATGATAATAAAAAAAAAAAAAAAAACGTGTAATACAAATAAACAAACAAAGTGTGCGTAGTCCGTGAATTTACGGTAAAATTAATCCAGGATTATATAAGTCACCACATGTTTTGATAAACACTACACGTTTTTTCCTACTTTAGCAAGGCTAGTTCTGATGAAAATGTACACACAGGCTTTAAGGGACCAGTCTCGACAAACAACACTATTCTGTTAATTACAGAAATGATATAATACTTAAATTTTACCCATTAGCTCGATTTGTAAACCACTCCGTCATAATATATTGAATTTTCAACAACAAATAATGTCAATAGTTCTTGTACAAGGACTTACATTTTGATGACGTCATTGATTCACCTCTCAAGTGTCTTATCAATACCTTGCTGTTCAATTGTACAGTATTACGTATTAAAAATAATATAGTATTGAATAAATATAAAAAAGAAAACTCATATTTTGTTCATAAGTTAAAATTTTGTTCAAAAATTAAAGCAAAGCTCATACGCGTTCATCATTAATTATAATAATATTGGATATTTATATATCGCACATATCCACCATGCAAGGTCATCAAAGACAACTTGATCCATGACGTCACCGAGAATAGCGTCGAAACCAACTATGCATACGGACGGTGGAAAAATCGTGTTTTTCTTTAGACTTATACACACTAAGAAAAAGGGGTACATTTGGGGTGCAGATCGCTGCTACAATAGCAGCCACCTATAGGGTGCAAGTCTGCAATACGTGGCTGCTATTGTAGAAGCGGTCTGCACCACTAAGGGTGCTCGTTTGCACCCCTAAGGGTGCAAGTCTGCAATATTGCACCCTATAGGTGGCTGGTATTGTAGCAGCGGTCTGCACCCTATAGGGTGCAAATTTGTACCATAATATTTTAGGGTGTACTCTTTCAAATAGGACTGAAATGAAATTCGTTTTCCACCACTAAGGTCTGAATAGATTATTCCCACTCTGAGACAAATGAAGAAGTCAACAATTTTGTATTTGTATGTGCGATTGACCATGGTCTTTATTGAGAGCTGATTATCATAAAATAACTCGTTATCAATAAAACAGGTCAGCAAAGTAAATATAATTAAAACAAAACAAACAACAATGAATGTAACTCATTACTTCGAACAAATTATGTCAAGAGCGATCTGTAAGGAACCAATAGGGGGCCCGGCCGGGCGACAAAGTAATATCAATTGACTAGCCGTAACAATTCTTCCATTCGCCTGGCCATGCGAACGGGCTTCCCCCATCTTTTGCGGCTTTGTGCACAGACAAGAGGCATGGGTGAGCAAAGATGACTTCCCGCCGGAAACCCTGAGCGTTACACACGGCATAAGCCAGGCAATCTCAGCTTCAACGGACATGGTACAGTTCACTAAAATGTAATATATAACAGCCTTTTTACAACAAAAACGTGAGGACCGGTCCCTTTTAGGGATTTGCGGGGTAGGGACACATTCACTCGTAAACATGGATAATCAGGGCAAAATTCAAGGTGGATATTAGGCAAGAATAGAGAGTGAGAGCATTCTTGCCCTTCTCAATAAAGGGCTAGGAGCGTGTTTTAAGGTATAGACCAGTTCTGTTCATGCGATTTCCCTGTGAAAAAAAAACGTTGTGGAATCGATCAGAAAAGTTTGATCATCTAGCATATAAGTATTGGTGTATACTGCAAGGTTCTGGAATCATCAAAATCATAAGAAATATTGCCCAGTCTTGGTAAAGTTACAAGCACTGTACACAGACAGATGTATATGGGACTACGCTATCTATCCAGGCCGGATAGATATGATCATTTATCAGATATATTAATTAGTATGTGGTTTCCCGGCAAAATGGGTATCATCATGTATTAGTCAAAACATTATCTTTCACATGATTGGTAATAAGAACTTATATTTCATTCTTTTAAAGGGGGGGGGGGGGCGTTTCCAAAACTGGTATGTACCTTGAGAGTACAGCTTATTGACCCCAATCTGAAAATTTAGGCGTTTTCAATAATGTATAGAGAACCCCTAAAACATTTTGTATCCGCCCCTCCCCGTTATAATGGATGACAGTGAATGATATTCATCATGGTGCATTTCACCACTACATATTCTCTACATAGTTTCACTTTATTTGCAAACCAGTTTCTGAGGGATAAATTTGATAAAGGTAGATATATATTTTTTTTTGATTGCCTTTTCCATTTCACTTTTTGCGGAAGTCTTCATTACTCTATCAAACAGCTCTATGTTTTTAAACTTTTTTAAAAATCAGCAAATAGATACAAAAAAAAAAAGGTACAGCATCCATCTTGGGTGCATGGCTCTGGCAGGAAGCCAGACCCCACTTCTGCATTAGGACTCTGCATCGTCCGTAGCCAGTTATTAGGCGGTTGAGACAATGCGGTGGTCACAACCCGCCGTACTTGCAAGTGCGTGTTGTCTACCTGCAGAAGCGTGGGTAAAATGTGGGTATCCGAACGTGGTGAGTACCGCCTCCGGCTGGAGGTGGTTAGACCACAAAGCCATCATTTGGTTATGGGGTCTGGTATTAAGGGGCTCTACATAGTGCAGAAAGCTGTGTCTGGATTTGAGCCGCTTGCCCACTGGCTGTTGTTCAAAGATTGGGTGGAGTGGATTGATTTTCTTGTTTGTCCTTTTCTTTCTGGGACAAGACCAACCTTCTGACATGTGGTGGGGCAATACCGAAGAGCAGGTAGAGGCCTTCTACTTTAGTTGGCTTAATGCAACCAGTGATCGTTCTGCAAGATGATTTTTAGAGTTGGGTCGATCTTGGGTGCGTGGGCCGACCTACTCCATACTGGTGATGCATACTCCGCAGCAGAGAAGCAAAGCACCAGGGCTGTCGTCCGGATCGTTCTGGTATCAGTCCCCCAGTTGGTGTTGGCCAGCTTCTCGAGGATGATATTGCGGGCTCCGACTTTTGCCTTTGTGTTGGCAATGTGGTTCTTGTAATTGCGTTTTCTGTATGATACATATACACAGCTAAGACACCTACTGGAACGCTTTGTCACTTACCATTTGCACCTAGCTTGCATTCAGTTTTTGAACATGCAAAATAAAAGACCTGCAGGGATTGTCAACATTTGTAAATATACGTTCTTCAAATTATAATCCTTATTTTCAATCAGAAATTTGCTTCGGTGCCATGTTCTTCATTGATCTGCTTCTTAAAATAATATCAGTAACATAGATCAGAGCAGTTTACATTGAATGATGTAGTTTACAACCAAACTGATTTAGGTAGGTCTTGAGTAGATCTTCCACCGGATCAAAATCATTGTCTATCCCCGATGTATCTTGTTTCTGACAATGAGCCTACATGCCTTTAAGCTTGATAAATAAATAATAGTTAAACAAATATAAAGGAGAGAAACAAATATGCCCTCAGCCCACCCCCCCCCCCACACACACACACACCACAGAACATGACTACAGACGCATAAGGAAAATTTGAAATGGAAATAAGCTGCATATTTATTATCCGTATTGGTATTTTCAGTATATTGTGAACAAATTATTGTCAGCTTGGTTTTAAGGAGCTTATGTTGTGGGATGTCATTACATTTACCAGCTCGTACAGTACAAATGCCCTTACAAAGTTGCGCACCACCAAAGATGCACGTTTTCTACAGGGTCAACCAAATACCAAGCATTCGTCAGTAACATAGATCAGAGCAGTTTGAAAAAAATGATGTAGTCTACAACCAGCCTGCTTCCATTAGATCTTGAATTAGATCTTCCACCGGTCCATAATCATTGTTTATCCCCTAGTCTAAATGTCTTAAAGGAAAGACAAAAATATGCCCTCACATCCTCCCCCCCCCCCCCGACAGCGAAGAACAAACGCGTAAAGAAAATTGGAAATTTAAATAAGCTGCATATTTATTATCCTTATTGGTATTTTCAGTATATTGTGAATATATGTCGTCAGCTTGGTTTTAGGGAGGTAATGTGGTGGGATGTCATTACATTTAGCAGCTCGTACAGTATGACGTGGGTGTACACCTGCCCTTACGAAGTTACGCACCACCAAAGCTGCACGTTTACTACAGAGTCAACCAAATACCAAGCATTCGTCGTATATCACAAACCAGGTGAGGCGTTTGATTATTGCCTCTTTTAAATTAAATCATTTGTTGTTGTTGATATTTCATAATAATTATACGACAGTAATTAAATTGATTTTCCGAGTTGGAATACGCAAGAAAAAGGACAAAATCTGGATATGTGTACAATAATCGACAGTTGCATTTTAGGAGGCGGGTGCCCAGTCATGAACTTTGATTATTATGATCATCATTACATCAATCATTACCATCACACCCAACTGCAAAGCATGATGCTTAAGGAATATATTGTATGGTGTATAAAGTGAAACAAATATTGAAATCATCTCTGATAATGTAATCACAATGTACGGGTGTAAACCAATGTATAAAAGATTGTATGTTTTCGCTTTGAGATTCCCCTGTGTAGGTGCTCTTTTTAAAGAAAGGGCCCTTTTTTCTTGGTGCCCTCCCACTTTGAAAGTCGCTCGGCCGTCACTGTCTTAACTTAACCTAATTTACAATTGTCCGTTACAAATATTAAAAACGCAGCTGCACACGCATCATTTTACCAAATCTCCATTGGTAGCCCGTCTTAAAGAAATGCATAATCTTCACAATCCTTCTTTAAGATCATTGCATTATAAACAGAACAGCTCCTGAATACAACCTGTCTTCAGTTAACCACTAACAACCCACACGTAACATCCGACCCACCAACTCCGGACGTCTACATATATATTATACCGCTTTCAAAGAAATCTTTGGGGAACGAGTTTTTGCTCATGTCGGACCAGCCCTGCGGTTTTCGCTTCCACAGGAGCTGAAGAATCCCGATTTTTCAACGTCTTTTGAAATGCAACCTTATATTCCATCGGTTACATTTTGCTTTTTTGAAGAAAAACACTCATCTTTAATTTTTGGATTTGTCTTTCTTATGTAAATGAACACGATTCTTTTGTCATGATACAATCTGTTCCTTCGTATTTTAAAGCGCCTTGAGCATTAGATTAGAAAATGGATAATGGAGCTTTACAATTCGCATTTTGTACTGTTATAATTATTACAATTTCTGTTGACAGTCGATGTTGTCTGTATCCTGAACTGCCTATGCACGCTGTTTCTTATGATGATTCCCCTTATATAATACTTGACGTTTGCCGCAACTAAAATTAATCGAAATCTTAAACATTGATTGAATTTTACTCGTCATGGATCAGGCTTTCAGATACCTCATGGAAAACAAATTTGTGTGATTATGGTTCTATTTTGCCTTGGCGTGGGTATGTGTCGAACATTTGTCAGCAGCTTTGGTATGGGATCAAATTATATATGAAAGCTCGTTGAGTATGACTTCAGTGTGGGACTGCACTTACATAGTTTAACTATTGAAGCTGTGGTACGTTTTCTACATATACAACCAAATACCAAGCATTTATCGGATGCCACAAAACAGGTGAGGCTTTTGAATAGAATAGAATGAAGTGTTACTAATCAGACAAAATATTATATTCACTCATATTAGTATTAATCTTACACTCATTGATATAAAAAAATGAATTAATATCACACTATGTAAGAGAAGCTTTTTTGTATAGCCCTCTTCTTAGAGGCCTTGGATTAAATACCATGGACGATCCTTAGGAATAACTTAAGCACGCAAAAGGAAAGGCTTTACTCACTTATCTCGGATGCGGGATTTTCCAATCAGGGATCGCATTGTGTTTGTTTGAAAGACAATAACATCTGTTTCCTTTCGGAATTCTACAATATATTAAACCTACCTAATGGAAAAGGCATATTCTACCTAGCTCTTAAATTGTTACCTAGTTCTTAAATTGTTACCTAGTTCTTATATTGTTACCTTACCTTGTTATCTTATGTTTCATAATTTCACTTTCATTCATTTGTTTCCTTGTCATTACTCTGTTAAGTTTTAATTGTATCAATATTGTAAAGCGCTTTGATATAAATGTTTTATGAAAAGCGCTATATAAGTAAAAGTTATTATTATTATTATTATTATCTTTCTCCCATTTAAAAGATTCGCCATAGCTATTTAGCTCCCTCTGCGGCTAAATGTTAAAGGTTGTTTAGCGTAGCTTGAGTTCGTGTCAAATTAGCATTGAATCATTTAGGGAATTAATCATACATAATAAAGACACCGTTTAAATGGGTTGTTTAAACAATGATACGACCTGGCTAAAAATGCAATCAGTTGTTTTTAATAATATCTAAACAACTCTCATCATAGGCTGAATTGTACAAATATAAAAGCAAAATAAAACATTTCAAAACTTAATGTAGAATAGAAGTACTACAAAACAATGTACAGACTCATGAGGAATAAATGATCAATAATACAAATTTTCACTTTAAGTAATTCGTATGTATGAAATTTAAAAAACAGTTGGTTAAGCTTCAGTTTGATGGAATAAAAATAAAAGAGGTAGAGGGGAAAAGACAGAAAGGGAGAGTAAAAGAAGAAATTGGAAAAAAGGAGAGCATCATTTGATCAAGGCAGAATTACAAAGTACTTGATAAAAAACAGAAAAGGCAAATAAAAAGTAGAATGAGGGACTGAAAGTAAAAAGTTGTTATTAGGAAATATTCGACAAATTAATGTGAATATGTAAGTATTATTTGTTTCAATAATTCATAAATAATGATAAAGGGAGAGAAAGAGAGAGAGAGAGAGAGAGAGAGTGGGGGGGGGGGGTGGGAGAGGGAAAGGATAAACATAGAGCATATGAAAGTTAAATGCATAGCCGTGATCTAAGATTCTTTCAATAACTATCAATGTATGGAATGGTCAAATTGTTCAATGTACAACCTTTTTATTTTCACAGCCCTTCTATTCCTACATTACCATGTTGCTTAATTTTCTAAATGTTTATAATTGTTTTCAAAATTATCGTTTTTACTCAGCATCGCCACATATAGCTCCATTTAGTCTCATTTGACAACGCCCCCTATATGCAGAGTCCAGCATCCTAACATGTACGTTAGCCTATGGACTTTACCCCCCCCCCCCCCCAAAAAAAAAAAAAAAAAAAAAATCGTTTAAATCATTTTTTGTTTAAACGAAAAGTACATCCACCCGACGTACGTTATCACTAGCTTTTCCTTGGAACCCTCATGTCCTATTGAATTTTGAAAGTTCACCCACCGTAATTTGATCAAAATAGGTCGCAAGCTCACCATTCCCTATATAACACATGTACAACAAGTCGAACTTTGGACTCAATTTACAACGCGATTGTAAGACTATAAGTCAAGCACACGAAGAATAAGAAGCATGCATTATCATAGATCAGTTCTGATTTGTTCATTATGTCCATTTTATCCAACCCCCAACCGTAATTTTTCCATTTAGTATAGGCAAGCATTTTGCCGAGGTAAGCAAAAACATGAATATTCATGAACACCATGGACTATTCGATCATTAACAGAGGGGTGCAATTGTGCACAACATCAAACTCCCCTACTTTCAGTCAAGTATTTCATTGTATTAAGTAGTTTGGTAGGTTTATTTTTATCAATGATAGTTTAAAGATATGGAAAAGATTCTTGTATTTTATATTTAGTAAAGCAATCTCACATACAAAATCACTATCAAGTGTCGTCTGATCCGCCGATTGCCGTCTGCTATATACGCGAACTAGCTACGTTTGTGCTGGCGAAAATGAGACAACCGGAGCAATATGTGCTGTGTTTAAAGTTTAGTAACCATCCTGGCTAAAACTTGATTGTGGATTTAGAAGTGAGAATTCCAGCGGACTCTATTTAATGTTTTAAAGGCACACTGTCCTACTTGGAGCTACTTGCTCCCTCTATACAAAAAACCTCCCCAATCGGTGCCTGTTGGTCCCCCATGATCCTCTTTTTCTTATGTTAAATGAGAGCTGAGTTAATGAGATAGCCACCTGTAACAGTGACCTCGCTGGCTCACTGGGTGGTCTTATCCCTTCTAGCTGAAGTAGTAAAGCCTGCCTTTAAGTTGGAAACCTGGCAAGCGGTGTCTTGTCATTCTTTTTCATTGCAAATTTATAAATGGTTAACTTTTGATCGTGTTTTATCAGTAACATTTGTTTTAATGTCAAGATATCTTCTACTATTATATTGTGTAAACACGAACCTAATGTTATATTTTTTATTTGTTGTATTGTTGAAATGCAATTTGAATTGTTGTGGAGGAGAAAATGAATTGAGTTGAATTCAATTCAATTCAATTAACGAATAATAGTGATGACAATACGAATTTACCACCAACGCTAGCATGGCCACTTCTGATAAAAACGGAGGCCTAAGAACTTTGGTTTAGGGACACATTTAGACACATTTTGATCCCAAAGAAACTCATTCAAGCATTTATAGAATGCCAAGGGTTTTAGAAAAATTTAAGGTTAATATTCCTTAACCAAATAACAATTATACAACTAAGTCGGCTCCAATACTTTCAAGAGAACCTCAGAACAGCATATATCCACCCCACCCTGAAGAGTGGAAGAATGTGAATGGCATCCATCATTGTGCATTTGACCATTACACATTATGTAAATAATAGTTTCTGTGAGAGGAATTCGGTGAGGGACATATTTATTTTCCACCCCTTCCATTCTCCTTTTGCTCTAATCTGCATTACTCTTTTAGAAAGCTTGATATTCTAAACACTTTCTTAAAAATATGCGGGAAGGGAAAATAATACAGCATTCATTAGTTTAGAAAAATGGAACATTAAAAGGCCATAGAACTATCACTTGAAACGGATCTTTCAAATTACATTTAATATATTTATGTTGTGCGATGTTAATTACACGTATGAAAGTATTTAATTTATTTAGTAAATAATTGCATTGCGCTTTCTCAATAATCCATTTACCTACCCATTACACCTACTCACACGCTTGATCACTTACCAGAGATATATGTAATAACAAAGATCAGAGCAGTTTGAGTGAATGGCGAAGTCTAAAACCAGACTGCTCCGTCGTGAATACTTGTGTTCTTTGCAGGAAATTATGAACTTTATTATTTATTGCAGATTCAACGAAATCACTGATATGGATTCATATTTTCCGATATCTTCTCGTTTTTTTTTACAAACTGGATAAACACTTGCAACTTTCTATTTAGCAGGAAATATTTTAGTTTTCAAAGAAATATCAATAGGATATATTAGTTATAAGTCTGCATGTACATGCAGACCTAAAAAGATATCTCACCATTTCTCGTGGCTATGTCCGATTTTATTAGTTGTAATTCTCTATACAAAAATGTCATAGTGACAGATTGAAGCTAAAGCTGTTTTAATAATTTTCTGGCTTGTCATCGACTATAAAAAAAACTCGTCCATATTATTAAACTTAGCTGCGAGCTCGGTCCTTCTTCATATTACCAATTGATGCACTGAACTCATCTGCCAAACACAAAGAATTCCGTTTCATAGGTATGGTCCTGTCCATACTACCTGGACTTTTTCTCATCAAGATTACCATTCATAAAAGTTCTATTCTTTAAATAATATTGCCTTTTGACATTGTTAGGCATAATCTTTACAGATTAATCGGAGGCTCATCGTTTATCAATTGTCGATCGCTTGAAGTGCCTTTTATTATCATTTAGGAATTTTTTAATAATTTGTTTTACAGCCGTTGTACATGTAAATAATACAATGAGAAATGCACAATACAATTAAAGCAAATGTCACAAACGTAATAACATTTAATAATAATTATTGCATAGATACGAAATCACATCTACATTGAGTGCAATACATTTATATAACCGTTTTAATGTGAAATTTAAGTTTTATACTGTGAGTTCATTAAACAAATAGAATAGGTTTAGTATTAGAAGCAATAATAAATTGAAAGCAGAATTTACGATTAAGTTACAGACCTCCAAACATATCGCCTGTAACTGGTTTCCTGTGATCCCGGTGCGCACAGAGTGTACCTGAACGGTTAGATTTAAAGCATCGTTGAGGTGTGTGGGTGGAATCCTTCATAACAGTGGCCGCGGAACCGGGGGGGGGTGGGGGCGGATGGGGGCTACAGCTTTCATAAGCGTTTCATAGAATCTCCGTAAAAAAGTAGTTGAATGAAAAATGATGCTCAGCCACCCCCCCCCCCACCTCGCACACACACTTTCGAAAACACTCCGCGGCCTCTGCATAACCTATATTTATTTAGATGAGACTCTCTCCCTTGATACAGATTAACAATGAGTGGCACATCTATTCCTACTATACGCTGAACTATCTACCTAGGTTGATTGATTTTTATTTCTGATCAAGTTTTGTTGCATTAGCAAAGTTGTACACTATGATGCACGTCAGAAAATTCTGAATTAGGGGCTTGTAGAAAAGAATATTTAGTGTTTTGTCTACCCTTAGCATTTTGAAGGTCTGTACATAATAAAGCATCTGATTTGCATTCGTTTGAATTAATTGAGCATTCCTCGAACAGTCTTATGAATTGCTTATGGTCTTACCCAGATACTTATATTTATGTATTGCTCTACCTCTC
This sequence comes from Strongylocentrotus purpuratus, assembly GCF_000002235.5. Taxonomy (NCBI): domain Eukaryota; kingdom Metazoa; phylum Echinodermata; class Echinoidea; order Camarodonta; family Strongylocentrotidae; genus Strongylocentrotus; species Strongylocentrotus purpuratus. Next base: position 24,517,244 of record NW_022145602.1, read on the forward strand.
CCCCCATGGACGGAAACCGTTCTGTGGTCAGAAGCATTTCGTCGGAAATTTATTATCAGCTCCTTTGATTTAGATATATTAAGTTTAAGGAAGTGATCGTCACTCTATTTTACAAAGTTATCTATTGTCGTAGTATAAACTCAATATCATCAGATACAAGGTAACCGGTAATGACTGTGTCATCAGCGTATTTGATGATGCTTCACTCGCTTGAGGAACATCGACAATCACTGGTGTACAAAGAGAAAAGTAGAGGAGAAAGAATGCATCCTTGAAATCCTCCTATGTTAAGAATGTTTACAGTAGATTGAACATTAACCTTTACCACTTTCTGTAGACGATTACGATGACGTGGTGACGTTCCAGTTTATGTTTAAAGGACGGCAGTACTTGTACGTACAGTTGAGCTGATTTCCTCAGCTGATGGCATGACTCTGGTCACTCTGCTGTGTACGCCTTCTGAATGTTTCTTTGAATCGAGTATGCTGTCGTTCCTTTTTTTTAGCTGGTAATATATTGTTCAGGCGAAAATGGTTGAAGTCGCCTATGATGACAATTGGGGAATCAGGGGGCGAAGCTACGAGTTGATGTGCTTTCTATATGAATGAATGTGTAAACCAAATCACTACGGTTCAGGCTTTCAAATAACAACCGAAGAAAGTACACGTTTTGTGAATAACGTTATTATGATTTGCGTCGGCTTGGGTATTTGCAGAACATTTGTCAGCAGCTTTGATATGAGAAACTCAACTTGTGAAATAATATTGATTATGGCAGCTCGTTGAGTATGACTGGGGTGTGGGACTGCATTTACGTAGTTTTATTATTGAAGCTGTAGCACGTTTTCTTCATAAACAACCAAATACCAAGCATTTGTCGGATGCCACAAACCAGGTAAGCATTGATTTAAATTGAATGAAGTAGTACTAATCCAATTAAAGCATACCAAATATGTGTTACTACTCATACTGGTGTAATTTATAAGAAAATTAACATATAGATAAATAAAATTCATGATAATAATAATAATACGAAAAAAAAAAATGTCCAAGGAAAATTATTTTAAAAAAGAGCGAAGTCCGTAAATCACATAAAAAAATATGGGGTATACAATTCACCACATACAATGAATAATACACGTTTCCCCTCAAAGTTATGCCTGGTTTACATTTTGCTTGCAATAAGTCTACGGAGCCCTTATCTCCTTTTTCCGTGCGGCCTTCGTGCGGCCTTCGTGCGGCCTTCGTGACATTTCCATACGGATTCAAGGGCTCCGAGGCCTCTACGATTTTGTTTCGCCGGAAGTTATACAAATTTGAAAAAAAAATCGTAAGCCCTTTGCCCGTAGACATGTCGTATGTGTCACGATCCCCGCACGTCCATCACTTGTAAGCCTTGTGCTGATCATGCATCACTGCGGCTGCACGGTCACCGTGTTTTCTCAGCGCAGCCTCTGCACGGTTACTGCACTGAAATTCACGATTACCGTACAGCCTCTGTACTAATCAGCCCCGACCTGCCCCGACTTGCCCCGAAGGGCCAATACAAGAAATGTCACGATGCTCGTATATAATGTAAAGGCAAACATCTTAGCTCATAGCCTCCTACGATGCCCTCTAAAATCGCACGAAAAATCGTAGACCAATTTATCGTACGGCGCCTGGGGCAAATGTAAACTAAGCGTAAAACCTAGGTCACATTTGCCGCGGCGGCCGTGCGGTCTTAAATATCTACGGCCAATAACAATTATAGGACCGCCACAGTATTCACACGATCATATACGGTAGCGGTCACATATTATGTTAGGGTAGCCGCACGGCGTATTTTGAATTTGTGGAGACAGAAAATCTGCGATTTCCGTGTGGCCTTTGAAGTGATGACTAGTATATTGTGAAAATATTATCGTCAGCTTGGTTTATGGAGCTAATGTGGTGAGATGTCATTGAACTTAGCACCACGTACAGTATGACGGGGGTGTACAACTGCCCTTACCAACTTGCGCACCACCAAAGATGCACGTTTTCTACAGGGTCAGGCAAATACCAAGCATTCGTCGTATGTCACAAACCAGGTGAGGCGTTGGATTATTGCCTCTTTGAAATTAAAACCTCTGTTGTTGTTGTTGTTGATATTTCATTATAATTAAACGACAGTAATTAAATTTATTTTCCAAACTGTAATTGGCAGAAAAAAGTCAATACTAGACATATGATTGTGTGTATGATAATCGACGGTTGCATTTTGAGAGGCGGGTGCCCAGTCATTACTTTGATTATTATGATCATCATTACATCATTACTCGATCACAAATATTTTTTTTAAACCATCACACCTTACTTTAAAGCATGATGCTTAAGCAATATTTTGTATGGTGTATAAAATGAAACAATTATTGAAATCATCTCTGATAGTGTAATTACAATAAACACGGGTATAAACCAATGTATAAAATATTGTATGTTTTCGCTTTGAGATTTCCCTTTGTAGGTGCTCTTTTTTACAGAAAGTGCCCCTTGTTCTTTGTGCCCTCCCACTTTGAAAGTCTCTCGGCCGACACTGTCTAAACTTAACCTAATTCACCAATTGTCGGTTACAAAAATTAAAAACGCAGCTGAACACGCATCATTTTACAAAATCTCCATTAGTTGCCCGTATTAAAGAAATGCATAATCTTCACAATCCTTCTTTAAGATCCTTACATTATAAACAGCACAGCTCCTGAGTACAACCTGTCTTCATTTAACCACTAACAACCAACACGTAACCTCCGATCATCCAACTATGGACGTCCACATAATATACCGCTTTCAAAAAAATCTTGGGGGAACGAGTTTTTGCTCATGCCGGACCAGCCCTCCAGTATTCGCCTCCACAGGAGCTGAAGAACTCTGATTCTTCAACGTCTTTGAAGTGCAACCTTATATCCTGTCTGTTCAATTTTGCGTTTTGAAGAAAGACATTCATCTTTAATTTTTGTATTTGTGTTTCTTATGTAAATGAACACGATTATTTTGTCATGATACAATATGTTCCCTTATATTTTAAAGCGCCTTGAGCATTAAATTAGAAAATTGAATTGGCGCTATAAAAATTGCATGTTTTACTATTATAATTATTACACTTTCTGTTGACAGTCGGTTTTGTCTGTATCCTGAACTGTATATGCACGCTGTCTCTAATGATGATTCCACTTCTTTAATACTTGACGTTTGCCGCAACTAAAAATAATTGGAATCTCAAACATTGATTGAATTTTACTCGTCATGGATCAAGCCTTCAGATACCTCATGGAAAATAACTTTGTATTATTATACTTCTACTTTGCCTTCGCGTGGGTATGTGTCGAACATATGTCAGCAGCTTTGATATGGGCAACTTAATGTTTGGGATCAAATTATATATGACAGCTCGTTGAGTATGACTTTAGTGAGGGACTGCACTTACGTAGTTTAACTATCGAAGCTGTGGTACGTTTTCTTCATATACAACCAAATACCAAGCATTTGTCGGATGCCACAAACCAGGTGAGGCGTTTGAATAGAATAGAATGAAGTGTTACTAATCAGACACAATATTATATTCACTCATAGTAGTATTAATCTTACACTCATTGATATAAAAAAAAATGAATTAATATTACACTATGTAAGAGAAGCTTTTTTGTATAGCCCTCTTCTTAGAGGCCTTGGATTAAATACCATGGACGATCCGCCGCGGCGGAATAACATAATCACGCAAAAGAAAAGGCTTTATTTATTTATTTCGGATGCGGGATTTTTCAACCAGGGGTCGCATTGTGTTTGTTCGAAAGACAATGACATCTTTTTCCTGTTTGAATCTTACAATATATCTTTCTCCCATTTATAAGATTCGCCATAGCTATTTAGCTTCCTATGCGGCTAAATGTTAAAGTTTGTTTAGCGTAGCTTGGGTTCGTGTCGAATTAGCATTGTATCGTTTAGGGAATTAATCATACATAATAAAAACACCGTTTAAATGGGTTCTTTAAACAATAATACGACCTGGTTAAAAATGCAATCAGTTGTTTATGATAATATCTAAACAACTCTCAGCATAGGCTGAATTGTACAAATATAAAAGCAAAATAAAACATATTAAAACTTAATGTAGAATGAAAGTACTACAAAACAATATACTCATAAGGAATAAATGATCAATAATACAACTTTGCACTTTGAATAATTCGCATGAATGAAATTCAATAAACTGTTGGTTAAGCTTCAGTTTGATCGACTAAAAATGAAAGAGGTAGAGGGGAAAAGACAGAAAGGGAGAGTAAAAGAAGAAATTGGAAAAAGAAAGAGGATTATTTGATCAAGGCAGAGTTACAAAGTACTTGATAAAAAAAGAAAAGGCGAATAAAAAGTAGATTGATGGACTGAAAGTAAAAAGTTGTTATAAGGAAATATTCGAGAAATTAATGTGAATATGTAAGTATTATTTGTTTCAATAATTCATAAAGACTGATAAAGGGAGAGAAAGAGAAAGAGAGTGTGGGGGAGGGGATAAAGAGAGAGCATATGAAAGTTAAATGCATAGCCGTGATCTAAGATTCTTTCAATAACTATCAATGTATGGAATGGGGTTAGGTCAAATTGTTCCATGTACAACCTTTCTATTTCCACAGCCCTTCTATTCCTACATTACCATGTTGCTTCATTTTCTAAATGTTTATAATTGTTGTCAACATTATTGTTTTTTTACTCAGGCATCGCCACATATAGCTACGTTTAGTCTCATTTGAAAACGCCCCCTATATGCAGAGTACAGCAGCCTAACATGTACGTTAACCTATGGACTTTTACCCCCCCCCCCCCCCGAAAAAAAAATCGTTAAAAACATTTTTTGTTTAAACGAAAATCACATCCACCCCAACGTACGTTATCACTAGCTCTTTCCTTGGAACCCTCATGTCCCATTGACTTTTGAAAGTTCACCCACCGTAATTTGATCAAAATAGGTCGCAAGCTCACCATTCCCTATATAACACATGTACAATAAGTCGAACTTTTGACTCAATTTACCACGCGATTGTAAGACTGTAAGTCAAGCACACGAAGGATATGAAGCATGAAATATCATAGATCAGTTCTGATTTGTTCATTATGTCCATTTCATCCAACCCCCACCGTTCATCCAACCCCCACCGTAATTTTTTCCATTTAGTATAGGCAAGCATTTTGCCGAGGTAAGCAAAAACATGAATATTCATGAACACCATGGACAAACAAGCTAGTTCGCGTATATATCCTGGCTAAAACTTGATTGTGGATTTAGAAGTGAGAATTCCAGCGGACTCTATTTAATGTTTTAAGTTGGAAGCCTGACAAGTGGTGTCTTGTCATTCTTTTTCATTGCAAATTTATTAATGGTTAACTTTTGATCGTGTTCTATAAGTAACATTTGTTTTAATGTCAAGATATCTACTACTTTTATATTGTGTATACACGAACCTAATGTTATATTTTGTATTTGTTGTATTGTTGAAATGCAATTTGAATCGTTGTGGAGGAGAAAATGAATTGAATTGAATTCAATTCAATTCAATTATCAAATAATAGTGATGACAATACGAATTTACCACCAACGCTAGCATGACCACTTCTGAAGAAAACGTAGGCCTAAGAACTTTTGATTTAGGGACACATTTAGACACATTTTGATCCTAAAGAAACTCATTATAGCCTTTATAGAATGCCAAGGGTTATAGGAAGGTTTAAGGTTAATATTCTTGAACCAAATAACAATTAGACAACTTAGTCGGCTCCAATAATTTAAAGAGAACCCCAGAACATCATATATCCATCCCACCCTGAAGAGTGGAAGACTGTAAACGACATTCAGCATGGTGCATTTGACCATTACATATTATTAAAATAGTTAGTATTTCAGTTTATCAGCATAATTGCACCTCATATCAGTTTCTGAGGGAGGAATTCGGTGAGGTACATATTCATTTTCCTCAATTTACCTACCCATTACACCTACTTGCACGCTGTATCACTTACCAGAGATATATTAAATAACATAGATCAGAGCAGTTTGAGTTAATGGCGAAGTCTAAAAATAGACTCGTTTTCTTTGCAGAAAATGATGAACTTTATTATTCATTGTAGATTCATCTGGAATTACTGATATGAATTCATAGTTCCCGATATCTTCTCAGTTTTTTAGAAACTCGATAAACACTTGCAAATGTCTATTTAGCTGGAAATATTTTAGTTTTCAAAGAAATATTAATAGGAAATATTAGGTATAAATGTACATGTAGACTTAAGAACATATCCAACCATTTCTCGTGGCTTTGTCCGATTTTATTAGTTGTAATTCTGTATACAATATGTGTCATAGTGTCAGATTAAAGCTAAAGCTGTTTATATAATTTTCTGGTTTTTCATCGACATTAAAAAAATCGTTCTTAATATTAAACTTAGCTGCAAGCTCCTTCTTCATATTACCAATTGATTCACTAAACTCATCTGCAAAGAAAGAGATTATTTCGTTGCATAGGTATGGTCCTAGCTGTTCGTATCACATGTCCTTTTTCTCATAAGGATTTGCATTAACACAAGTGATACCCTTGAAATGAAATTGCCTTTTAACAGATTGAGCCATAATCTTCACAGATTAATTGGCGGCTCATTGTTTATCATCTGTAGATCGCTTGAATTGCCATTTATTTCCCGTTCAGGAATTATTATTCTTTTTTTTTACAGCCATTGTACATGTACATAATACAGTAATAAACAATAATAGCAAATGTCACAAACAAAATAATATTCCAAAAATAATTATTGCATTAGATATGGAATCACATATACATTGATTGCAATACAAATTTTAACTGCACATATATAACTATTTTAAAGTGAAATTTAAGTTTTATACTGTGAGTTTATTTGAAAATTTGAATAGGTTTTGTATTTTGAGCAATAATAAATTGAAACCAGAATTTACGTTTAAGTTACATACCTCCAAACATATTGCCTGAAACGGGTTGCATGTGCTGTGCACACAGACGTATACCTGAACGGTTAAATTTAGGAGAAAGGACGCATCCTTGAGGTGCTCCTTTGTTCATAATGTTCACATCAGATTGAACATTAATCATTACCGCTTTCTGTGAACGATTACGATAGCGCGGTGGCGTTTCAGTTTCGGTTAATAGAACGGCAGTAATTATATGTACCCTTGATCTGATTTCCTAAGCTGACGGCATGGATTCGATATGTATGCCGTCTGAAAGTGTCCTAAACATATTTCGAGTTTGCTGTCGTCCCTTGTTTTTAGTTGGTAATAGATTGTTCAGGCGACAATGGTTAAAGTCGCCTATGATGACAAGAGGGGGATCAGGGGACGAAGATACAACTTGATGTGCTTTCTCTACCTACATTTGTATCTACTTGTGGATGAATGTTAAACCATTGGTTGTGAATCATTATGGATCAGGCTTTCAGAAAACAACTGCAGAAAGTACACGTTTTGTTAATAGCATTATTATGATTGGCGTCGGTTTGGGTATTTGTCGAACATTTGTCAGCAGCTTTCATATGAGAAACTCAACAAGTAAAATAATATTGATTATGGCAGCTCGTTGAGTATGAATAGGGTGAGGGACTGCAGTTACGTAGTTTTACTATCGAGGCTGTGGCACGTTTTATTCATATACAACCAAATACTAAGCATTTGTCGGATGCCACAAACCAGGTGAGCGTTGATTTGATTTAAATAAAGTATTACTAATCTAATTAAAGCGTACCAAAATAATTGTTATTACTCATACTGGTGTAATAAGAAATTAACAGGCCTACATAAATACATTAGGATCTTGTCGATGATAATACTAATAACAAACAAAATAAAATGTGTAATTAAAATAAACAAATAAAATGCACGAATACAAAGAAAATAAAAATAAAATTTTGATGGGGTCATGGATTTACCCATCAAGTGACTTTTCAATACAGTGCTTTTCAATTATACAGCATTACGTATTGACAAACAATTTAACATTGAATAAACATAAACAAAAAAAAAATCATATTTTGTCTAAGTTTAAATTTTGTTTAAAATCAAAACATAAATATACTGAGCAAAGCTCAAACGCGTACATCATAAATAATAATAATAATATTGCATATGTATATATCGCACATATCCATCATTCAAGGTCATCAAAGACAAGTTAATCCATGACGTCACCGAGAACAGCGTCGAAACCAAATATGCATACGGATGGTGGAAAAGTTGTGGTTTTCTTTACATTCAAACTCTTTCAAATTGGACGGAAATAATTTTGTTTTTCATCACTACGGTCTGATTAGAATATATAAGAGCCTTTTTACAACAAAAACGTGAGGACTGGTCCCTTTTAAGGATTTGCGGTGTAGGGACACATTCACTCATAAACAGGGATAATCGGGGATAAATTTAAGGTGAATTAGGTAAGAATAGAGAGTAGCGCGTTTTTTCCCTTCTAAATAAAGGGCTACGAGCGTGTTTAAAGTACACCTTATTGACGCCAGTCTGAACATTTAGGAGATTTCAATAATCTATAGAGAGCCCCTGAAACATTTTGTATCCACTCTTTCCGTTAATGTTTAAATGGATGACAGTGAATGACATTCATCATGATGCATTTGACTACTACGTATTCTCTAAATAGCTTGTTATCTTGAATCAATCAGTATACTTTCTTTGCAAACCAGATTCTCAGGGACATATTTGAAGAGGTAGATATGTATTTTGATTTTCTTTTCCATTTTACTTTCTGAGTTAGTCTTCATTACTTTTTCAAACAGCTCTATGTTTTTAAACTTTCTGAAAAATCAGCGAACAGATAAAAATGTTACAGCATCAAAAAGGAAAAAAGTGTAAGATAACAAACAACTCCAACTGGGGGCCACCGAAATGTCATAGAACCAGCACTTGAAATTGATCTTCCAAATTAAGGTGGATTTACAGGAATCAAATGATTTCAGTCGGTCATCTGTCACGAGTTATATACACCATTTTAATATTTATTTCATTCAATCTTAAAGGGACTTGGTAAAATTGTTCAGACGAGAAAAAGTGGTGTTAAGATGGTGACTTCTATCTTAGATGTACAATTAAAAATAATCTGAAAATTTGAGCGAAAACGGACCATAATGATACAAATTGGGAAAAACTGATGTGATCGATGCTTTAATTCTCGCAACAATGTTATTATAATTTAATCATATTTTAGGTGAATGTAAATCTTCACATAGCAATACTTTGACTCTACATACCGTTCCAGACATTTAAGTTTTGAAAGATTTTGAATAGCCTGCTTTATGTCTTTATTTTCATGGAAAAACGGTGGGGAATATTAAAAAAAAAGGTTGGGAGAATTTACTGTTAATCACTGTTAGAGGGTGTTGCACATTGACTCCTTCAAAGAAAACCATAGATATCTTCGTGGTATGATAATTTGTTCAGGATTGTTTTGCATTTCAAAGGGTTAGTACAGTGGAAGGAATATAATAAGTAACATTTTATACAAAGAATAAGCTATTTGTTTAATGAACCTTCAACAATGTTACCGAGTCACGTTAAAGCAGAAGTGGAAAGCACATGTCTATATTTCGTTTACATGCCCTCATAAAGGTATATACGTTAGAGTGGTTGTTTGTATTGTCATGTAGATTGACCTACGTTTAGGCCTACATCCTTTTCTTTCAAAACGGTAATCTTCCAGAGTAGTTACTTCTTTACATTCGTTTGTTCCTCTCAGGGTGGGGTCCGGTCCAGGCAGCTGAGATAAGCGTTTCATAAAAGAGGAGGTCCATACATGAGTGATTCGCTAAATTGGTCAAGTTGATAAAATAATTGTCAGAGTTCCGGCACTGGTAAATACAGGGGAGAAGAATTACAAATTCCTTTTATCAATGCATACTTTTATACCTACACAGTTGAGAGTAAGGTCGGTTATTTGTAGCCAAGAGAAACGCGGTGTATCGCAAATTTTATTTATATAATTCCTTTATGAATAGGCCTACTAAAGGCCTAACAATATTATTATATGAATAGCTACAGAACATCTATGGTAATGTGAAGAAAACAACGTCCTCTCATATAGCCTAGCGAAAATCATCCAATCACCGATTGAAAATCGCTATGTAATGATCTTCATCAACAAAACCAATAATCCGAAGCCTTAAATCATGAATAATAAAATGCAATAAAGCTGTCTCACAATGCCTTTTTTTCTTCGTATCATAGATCTGTCAATGTTTTAATAACTATTTTCGTGTTTCATATTCTACTTTCTAACTTTCTAACATCTAAATCAGTTATATATGTAAATGCAATGACGTAAAAGATAGATGTGGAGTCAAAACTTTTGAGACGACGGGCTTTATAGATAAAATATGGAACGGACGCGCGCGTACGCGCCTGTCTCCAGCTGTACGGGCATTTCGAGGGCCTTTTCTTTCTCGATCCGAACACTAACTTAGAGTAAAGTTGACATGATATCGTTTTTTCTCGATTTTTTTTCCACGTAACATTATTTTTGATAAATAGATGAGATGAATGGAAATATATTAATAATACTTCAAAGAAATTTAGCACATAATAGCTAATAATAAGCTGGGAAACTTTGTCAAAACATTAGGGATACATCTGGGCTTCTGTAGAAGCCCGTCGTCACAGACTTAACAACTCGCACGGCTTCTGTAGAAGCTAGACGTCTCCAATGTGTTAAAGGTATTACAAAGTTTTGGAATGGGGTCATGAATTTGGTTCAAATTAACATATTGGAAGCGTATGCGTTCCTTCAATATTCATTGATCGTTGTCGCGGTTGAAATCGAGTCTAAAATTATGAAATTGTAAATAATAAACTTCTTATGTCATATAGCTCCCTCTCAAAGTCAAGATATTAATTAAGCTATAAAACAATGTTTTTTGACTAAAATCGACCGATTAGCTATTCCCATTTGGAAATTATATGTCACAACTACATATTCTGAGATTTTCATGGTCGCAGCTACCATTATACGGCTATAGGCGCTATTTGAAATTTATCAAAATTTACCGGGAGCACAGGTAAATTTTTATATTCAATTTTTCTCGAAAACAGAAATGTTTTAGAGGCTAATTTGTTTAGTGCTTATAATACATCCACAGGGGCATCCAAATATATCAAAATTGTAAAGATTCACTATCCACCCAATTTTCAAAATTTCCCAAAACTTTGTAATACCTTTAATTGCATGTATGTAGTTGCTCTTTCTGAATAAGAAATATACCTACTCATGACACCTACTGTAACGCTTTGTCACTTACCATTTGCACCTCGCTTGCATTCAGTTTTCGACATAACAGAATAAAAGACCTGCACAGATTACTTTCCTTAATTTTTAAATATACGTTTTCCAAAGTTTATTGGTTATTTTCATTCGAATTTTCAAATTTGGTCCGGTGCCATGTTCTTCATTGATCTGCCTCTTAAAAATATGATCAGTAACATAGATCAGAGCAGTTTACATTAAATGATGTAGTTTACAACCAAACGGATTTAGGTAGGTCTTGAGTAGATCTTGCACCGGATCAAAATCATTGTCTATCCCTAATGTATCTTGTTTCTGACAATGAGCCCACATGCCTTTAAGCTTGATAAATAAATAATAGTTAAACAAATATAAAGGAAAGACAAAAATATGCCCTCAGCCCCCCCCCCCCCACACCACAAAACATGACTACAGACGCGTAAGGAAAATTTGAAATGGAAATAAGCTGCATATTTATTATCCTTATTGGTATTTTCAGTATAATGTTAACAAATTATTGTCAGCTTGATTTTAGGGAGCTTATGTGGTGGGATGTCATTACATTTACCAGCTCGTACAGTATGACTCTGGTGTACAACTGCCCTTACAAAGTTGCGCACCATCAAACATGCACGTTTTCTACAGGGTCAACCAAATACCAAGCATTCGTCGTATGTCACAAACCAGGTGAGGCGTTGGGATTATTGCCTCTTTAAAAAAAAAAACATTTGTTGTTGTTGATATTTCATTATAATTATACGCGATAATTAAATTGATTTTCCGAGCTGGAATAAGCAAGAAAAAGTAAAAACTGGACTTATGATTGTGTGTACGATAATCCACATAATCCACATATTCATTGTAGCGTGACATTTAGCATGGCTATGTGCAATTATGAGTTAACTCATAGCCTGCTATAAGGCTGCATGCACGCTATCGCTATGCTGCTTCGTACATGCGAGAGAGCTACATATTGTGTGCCATGTGCGTGCAATGGAGCATTCGTAATAGTAGGTATTGTTCATGCTCATTGGACTGTGCTGTGTGTTTTGCACTCGCCATTCACAGAACAATCGTGTTAATCAGATTATCTCCGAAACAACCTGGCACGGGGGGATTTGAGGCTTGGCACAATGGGGATTAGCCCTGTGGCATAATAAGAGTTAAAGATACTGGAAGTAATTGAGACGAAACAAATGGTATGAGAAAGTTATGGCATTTAAAAATATTTTTAGGGGACCATTTTTCAATTTTTTTTTAGAGATTTTTCGTGGAGCGGGTTTAGATTTAAATGTGCAGTGCGAAGATGGCATTTTGAAGGTCAGGTTATACATCGAAGATGAAAGAACATATCTTGGACTATTTAAAGGACTTTGTTAGAACTCTGTAGGATCTACTAGGATAGTGAAGATAGGAATGAAGAAAGAAATGCCTTAAAACGGACCATAAACGAACAAAATGGCCCCTGGACGGTTATGCATGAGTGATTTCGAAAATCGAAGAATGTAGTGACATTGATGAGATGCTAAAGGCTATGCCTATGAAATAAAAAAGCAAACAGACATGGTATCCTGCATAACAGTGGCCGCGGAACCTGGAGGGGGAGGGGGGGGTAGCTGGGGGGCTACATCCCCCCGCTTTCATTAGCGTTTCATAGAATCTCCGAAAAAAAGAGATTGATAGAAAAACGACGATGCTCAGCCATCTCCCACACTTTCGGAAACACTCTGCGACCTCTGCATAACCTATATTTTGATGATACTCTCTCCCTTGATACGGATTATCAAGGATTGGCAAATCTATCCCTAATATACGCTGAACTATCTACCTAGGTTGATTGATTTTTATTTCTGATCAAGTTTTGTTGCATTAGTAAAGCCGCACACTATGTTGCACGTCAGAACATTCTGGATTAGGGCTTGTAGAAAAGGACAATTAGTGTTTTGTCTACCCTTAGCAATTTGAAGGTCCTTACAAAATTCAGCATCTGATTTGCATTATTTTGAATTAAGTGACCATTCCTCGACCAGTGTTATGAATTGCTAATGATCTTACCCTAATATTTATATTCATGTACTTGCTCTACATCTCCTGGACGGAAACCGTTCTGTGGACATTAGCATTTTGTCGGATATCTATTATCAGCTCCTTTGATTTAGATATATTTAGTTTTAGGAAGTGATCGTCACTCTATTTTACAAAGTATTTTACAATCTATCGTCGTAATATATACTCAATATCAACAAATACAAGGTAACGGGTAATGACTGTATCATCCGCGTATTTAATGATGCTTCACTCGCTTGAGGAACATCGAAAATCCCTGGTGAACAAAGAGAAAGGTAGAGGAGAAAGCACGCATTCTTGAGGTGCTCCTATGTTCAGAATGTTCACACCAGATTGAACATTAACCTTTACCACTTTCTGTGGATGATTACGATGGCGTGGTGGTGTTTCAGTTTCTGTTTAAAGGACGGCAGTACTTGTAAGTACAGTTGAGCTGATTTCCTCAGCTGATGGCATGACTCTGCTGTGTATGCCTTCTGAATGTTTCTTTGAATCGAGTCGTTCCTTCTTTTTAGCTGGTAATAGATTGTTCAGGCGAAAATGGTTGAAGTCGCCTATGATGACAAGAGGGGGATCAGGGGATGAACATACGAGTTGATGTGCTTTCTGTACCTACATTTATATCTACTTGTGGACGAATGTTAAACCATTGGTTGTAAATCATTATGGATCAGGCTTTCAGAAAACAACTGCATGAAGTACACGTTTTGTTAATAACATTATCATGATTTGCGTCGGTTTGGGTATTTGCCGAACATTTGTCAGCAGCTTTGATATGAGAAACTCAACTTCTGAAATAAAATTGATTATGGCAGCTCGTTGAGTATGACTAGGGTGAGGGACTGCACTTACGTAGTTTTACTATCGAGGCTGTGGCACGTTTGATTCATATACAACCAAATACCAAGCATATGTCGGATGCCACAAACCAGGTGAGCGTTGATTTGATCTAAAAAAAAGTATTACTTATCCAATTAAAGCATACCGAATTAATTGTTACTACTCGTACTGGTGTAATAAGATATTAATAGGCCTACATAAATACCTTAAGATCATGACGATGTTAATACTAATAAAAAGCATAATAAAGATAATGTGCAATGAATGTAAACAAATAAAATGCACGAAGTCCGTGCATTCAGGGTGAAATTAATCCGGGCTTATAGAAATAGACCAGTCACGACAAACAACACTTTTCTCTTAAGGTCCGTCTGCATTAGTTTGGCCAGGGGATTAGACTTCCCTGCAACGTCAATGACAGGTGGTTTTGTCATCAAATCAGCTCTTAATCAACATAATAAAAAGGGGATCACGGGTGACCAACATGCACCTATTGGGAATTGTTTGTTATATTGTCCCTTTTTTTACGAAGTGACGGTAGTGAGGAAAATCGCATACAATTTGCGTGACGATTTTCCTCACTACCTACACTTCGTGAAAATAAGGACGATATAGAGAGCGTAAGCAGCTATAAATAGTGTTGTGGGGCTTTGATTACAGACATGATAAAAGACTTCGATTTTACACATTAGCCTCATTTGTAAGCCACTCCGTCTTAATAATTATATTGAATTTTGTATTAAAACAAAATCATTTCAATAGTTCTGCTACGAGGCCTTTCGTTTTGATGGGGTCATGGATTCACCCCTTAAGTGACTTTTTAATACAGTGCTTTTCAATTATACAGCATTACGTATTGAAAAATAATTTAACATTGAATAAATATAAAAAAAGATAACTCATATTAGTTTTTAGTTTAAATGTTGATTAAAAGCAAAACATAAATAAAGCAAATCTCATATGCGTACATCATAATTAATAATAATAATATTGCATAAGTATATATTGCACATATCCATCATGCAATGTCATAAAAGACAAGTTAATCCATGGCGTCACCGAGAACAGCGTCGAAACCAAATATGCATACGGACGGTGGAAAAGTTGTGTTTTTTGTTTACATTCATACTCTTTCAATTGCGGTGTAGGGACGCATTTACTCATAAACAGGGATAATCAGGGCTAAATTCAAGGTGGATAATGAAAGAATAGAGAGTAGCGCGTTTGTTCCCGTCTAAATAAAGGGCTATGAGCGTGTTAAAAGTACACTTTATTGACGCCAGTCTGAAAATTTAGGAGTTTCAATAATCTATAGAGAACCCCTGAAACATTTTGTATCCACCCCTCTCCGTTAATGTTTAAATGGATGACAGTGAATGACATTTATCATGGTGCATTTGACTACTACATAATTTATTCTCTAAATAGTTATCTTGAATCAATCAGTATACTTCCTTTGCAAACCAGATTCTCAGGGACATATTTGATGAGGTAGATATTTATTTAGATTTTCTGTTCCATTTTACTTTATGCGTTTAATAGTCTAAATACTCTTTCAAACAGCTGTATGTGTTGAAACTTTTTAAAATATCAGGCAACAGATAAAATAGTACAGCATCCATATGGTAACACAAAATGTAAGAGGACAAACATGACCTTACCAGTGGCTACCGAAAAGTTATAGAACCAGCACTTGAAACTGATTTTCGAAATTACGGCATGAGTTTTATAAACCATTTGAATATTTGTTTTCTTCCAATCTTCAAGCAGAAATGGAAAGCTTATGCATTTTACATGTGTGTAACTGCTCTTTCTGAATTAACCTACCCGTGACACCAACTGGCACGCTTTGTCACTTACATAGCTTGCATTCAGTTGTTGACCTAATAAGACTAAATAAAAGACCTGCACGGATTACTAATCTTTGTAAATAAACGTTTTCCAAAGTTTATTGCTTATTTTCAATCGGAAAATTTGCTCCGGTGCAATGTTCTTCTACCATTGATCTGCCTCTTAAAAATATGAGAAGAAACATAAATTAGAACAATTTAAATTGGACGATGTAGTTTACAACCAGACTGCTTGAAGTAGATCTTGAGAAGATCTTCCACCGGATAAAAATCATTGTCTATCCCCGATGTATCTTGTTTCCGACAATGAGCCTACATGCCTTAAAGCTTGATAAATAAATAATAGTTAAACAAATATAACGGAAAGTCAAAAATATGCCCTCACCTCCCTCCCCCCCCCCCCTCCCTCGACACCGAAGAACATGGCTACATACGCGTAAAGAAAATTGGAAATTGAAAAAAGCTGCATATTTATTATCGTTATTGGTATTATCAGTATATTGTGAACATATGTCGTCAGCTTGGTTTTGGGGAGCTTTTTTGGTGGGATGTCATTACATTTAGCAGCTCGTACAGTATGACGTACGTGTACAACTGCCCTTACAAAGTTGCGCACCACCAAAGCTGCACGTTTACTACAGTGTCAGGCAATTACCAAGCATTCGTCGTATGTCACAAACCAGGTGAGGCGTTTGATTATTGCCTCTTTTAAATTAAAAACATTTGTGGTTGTTGATATTTCATTATAATTTTGCCACAATTATTAAATTGATTTTCCGAGTTTGGAATAGGCAAGACAAAGTAAAAACTGAACCTGTGATTGTGTGTACGATAATCCACGGGTGCATTTTGAGAGGCGGGTGCCCAGTCATTACTTTGATTACTATGATCATCATTTCTATACAAAATATATATATTGAGATTCGATTTGCCCCCCCCCCCCCGACCCCTTCCCCAAAATAATAACAGTTATACAAAAATTAGAAACAGAATGAAGTCAGCACGTATATAATGCCAATGGTTATAGGAATGTTTACGGTTAACATTCTTGACAACATGTAACAATTATACAAATTAGCCGGTTCCAACAATTTAAAGAAATCCCCTAAAACATCATATATCCATTCAGAAATTACACATTTTTTTCACAGCCATTGTACATGTTCATAATACAATATTAAGTACACTCTACAACTAGGCATGCAAACGTGTCACAACGATGAACGTGCAATGACACACGTGTTTCTAGGGGACTATCCAGAGCAATTTGTAAAAAGTATGTAGCTTCTGTGATATTTGAGAAAGGCCACCAAAACGGCCCGAAACGGATATAATGGCGCCTGGACGGTCACGCATGAGGGATTCCGGTTAATAAAGAATGCAGTGACCTTGAAGGGAAGCTAGAGACTATGCATATTATTAGTTTGAAGGGAATTGGAATAGAGGAAGGGACATAGAAAGGGCTCGCAAGCACTGCGTGCAAAACTAATTTGATTTGGTGCATGATGAACATGTGGTGACGCGTACTGTGGCACAAGCAGCCGCCCATACTAACACAATCATGCATAGTATAATGGTGTCTTAATATGCCCCCTTGACGATTTTTCAAAACAAAAATCCGGCTTCGAGGTACACTGCGTATTGCAGCTCGGAATATTACTGCAACATTTAAAGGAAAAAAAATTGGACGGGAAGAGGGCGAAAAACAGTCTGAAAAAATGACTTCATAGCCGATAGGTGTTATAACTTGACGGAATCTCAGCAGAATTTGTATAATGACCCTTGTTCAAACGAAATGTACTCAAATATTTTTGTGATAACGTATAACGTATTTGGTATCATTCAAAAGTATACTTCACTGCGGTCAGTTTGACACCATTGCCACCTGCGTGCAATGTATTGCATGCATTTAACGGGATGTTACGTAATGCTTAATAAATTCATCATTTTTGGCAATAATTTTGCGCTGACGTTATCAAATTTTACCAAACTTAGCAGCAAGTTGGCACGTGCTTGGAAACATATGTATGTCAAGTTTCATTGACGTAGGTATAAGGATCTATATTTTAGAGCAAGATGAAGCTAATTCGCAATTTTCTGGAGAATAGCGAATTTAGAGGGCAATTTTCTCAAATTTAGTCAGCGTCAGGGTATATAATTTTGCATTTGGCTGAAAAGAGCATATCTTCAAATATGTAAATCCAAAAAAGGTACGGGTTTGGTCAGAAACGATGGAGATATGGCCACAGAAAGAAAGCAAATATACAGAAATTTAGAGGACGCTATTTTTTTGTTGCCTATTTATTCAAGCGTGGCATTTAGCGTGGCTATGTGCAATTACGAGTTTAAGATACTGAAAGAAATTGAGACGAAACAGAAATGGTATTAGAAAGTTATGGTGGCACATTTTTTATTTTTAGGGGTCCATTTTTCAAATTTTTTAGAGATTTTTCACGGTGTCGGTTTTGGATTTAAGTGTGAAGTGCGTAGATGGCATTTTGAGGGTCAGGTTATACGTCACAGATGAAAGAACATATCTTGGACTATTTAGAGGATTTTGTTAGAACTCTGTAAGATCTACTAGGATAGTGGAGATAGGAATGAAGAAAGAAAGGCCTTACAAGGGACCAGAAACGAACAAAATGGTTCCTGGACGGTTATGCATGAGTGATTTCCAAAATCGCAGAATGTAGTGACATTGATGAGATGCTAGAAACTATGCCTATGAAATCTAAGAGCAAACGGACATGGAATCCTGCATAACAGTGGCCGCCGAACCGGGGAGGGAGGGGGGGGGGGTGGGTGGCTGGGGGCTGCAGGCCTCCGCTTTCATTAGCGTTTCATAGAATCTCCGAAAAAAAGAGGTTGATAGAAAAATTATGCTCAGCCACCTCCCACACTTTCAGAAACACCCCGCGGCCTCTGCACAACATGTATTTTGATGAGACTCTCTCCCTTGATACAGATTACCAAAGAGTGGCAAATCTATCCATAATACGCTGAACTATCTACCTTGGTTGATTTTTTTTTTTTTTTTAATTTCTGATCAAGTTTTGTTGCATTAGCAAAGCCGCACATTAGTATGTTGCACGTCAGAACATTCTGGATTAGGGGCTTGTAGAAAAGGACAATTAGTGTTTTGCTTACCCTTAGCATTCTTAAGGTCCTCACAAAATACAGCATCTGATTTGCATTCGTTTGAATTAATTGAGCATTCCTTGACCAGTCTCATGAATTGCTAATGGTCTTACCCAGATACTTATATTTATGTAATTGCTCTACCTCTCCCCCATGGACGAAAACCGTTCAGTGGTCAGTAGCATTTCGTCGGAAATCTATTATCAGCTCCTTTGATTCAGATTTATTTAGTTTTTAGGAATTAATCGTCGCTCTTTTTTACAAAATTATCTTTCGTCGTAATGTATACTCAATATCAACAGATACGAGGTAACCGCGTATTTGATGATGCTTCACTCGCTTGAGGAATATCGACAATCACTGGTGTACACAGAGAAAAGTAGAGGAGAAAGGATGCATCCTTGAGGTGCTTCTATGATTAGAATGTTCACACCAGATTGAACATTAACCTTTACCACTTTCTGTGGACGATTACGATGGCGTGGTGGCGTTTCAGTTCTGTTTATAGGACGGCATTATTTGACGTACCCTTGATCTGATTTCATCAGCTGATGGCATGACTTCGCTGTGTATGCCTTCTGAAAGATTCCTTAACGTAAATCGAGTTTGCTGTCGTTCCTTGTTTTTAGTTGGTAATAGATTCTTTAGGTGACAATGGTTAAAGTCGCCCATGATGAAAAGAGGGGGATCAGGGGACGAAGATACGAGTTGATGTGCTTTCTCTACCTACATTTATATCTCCTTGTGGATGAATGTTAAACCATTGGTTGTTAATCATTATGGATCAGGCTTTCAGAAAACAACTGCTGAAAGTACACGTTTTGTTAATAACATTATTATAATTTACGTCGGTTTGGGTATTTGCCGAACATTTGTCAGCAGCTTTGATATGAGAAACTCAAAAAGTGGAATAATATTGATTATGGCAGCTCTTTGAATATGACTAGGGTGTTGGACTGCACTTACGTAGTTTTACTATCAAAGCTGTGGCACGTTTTCTTCATATACATCCAAATACCAAGCATTTGTCGGATACCACAAACCAGGTGAGCGTTTGATTCGAATTGAATGAAGTAGTACTAATCCAATTAAAGCATACCAAATATGTGTTACTACTCATACTGGTGTAATAAGAAAAAATTATATAGAAATAAATAAAAGTTCATGACATTAATAATAATACAAACAACTAAAATAAAGCAAACTTCCAAATGAAAATAAAGTCCGTGAATCACTTTAAACAAAATCTGGGATTATACAATTCACTACATACAATAAACAATATACGTTTTCCCCCACGTTTTTCTCCTTTTCCATTCGGCCTCCGTGCGGAGGCAGAAGGCGGCCGTGAGATTTCCGTACGGATTAAAGGAATCAGCGGCCTCTACGACTTTGTTTCGCTGGAAGTTATACAAATTTGAAAAAAAATAATCGTAAGCCCTTTGCCCGTTTACATGTCGTAGGTGCCACGATTCCTGCTCGGGCAGTGCGTGTAGGCCTTGCGCCGATCGTGTATCACTGCGGCTGTACGGTCATCGTGCTTTCTCCGCGCAGCCTCTGCACGGTTGATGGACCAGAAATTACACGATTACCGTACAGCCTCTGTACTAACTAGCCACAACCTGCCACGAAGGGCCAATACAAGAAATGTCACAATGCTCGTATATATTGTAAACGCAAACATCGTAGCCCCTAGCGTCCTACGATGCCCCGAAAATCGCACGAAAAATCGTAGACCAATTTATCGTTTGGCGTCTGGGGCAAATGTAAACTTATGCCTAGGTCACATATAAACCGGCCTTGTACGATTTTCCCTACCCGGCGGCTTGTCGAGGATTTAGAGACGTACGGGAATCTTCCGGTTTTTATTTGTACGGTTTGTGTGGTCACATATTCTGCGGCGCCCGGGAGGTGCCCGGTAAAAATTGGTCGAGTGAACCGCAAGGCGCCCGTAATGGTGCCGGCCGAGTGCCGGCCGTTAAGCTTACGGACTCCGTCCGATGAGCACGTGCACCCTTGGCTTCCGGAACGTGTGTTCTGTATTTAAAGATGCGTTAAACATATTGAGATGCCACCATGAGGGACCCGCACGGGCAATATTCATTTCAAATGGCCCCCAGACGGCAGACACCCGGTGTTGTGCATATCACGCGGGGCTCTTGAGGGGCCCGTGAGGGAGCCGTAAGGTACACACAGGGAAACCTTGAGCACCACAAGGCGCCCTTTAAGTTTTTTTCATGAGAAATGACCAACAAAAATCGGGAGGGGCCCATAAGGTCCCCTACGGACCCTTTACTGGCTATCTACGGCCTAACGGTCAGCCAAAAACGCCAGACAAATTGGGAGCCGCACGGCGTATTTTGAATTTGTGGAGACAGAAAATCTGCGATTTCCGTACGGCCTTTGAAATGATGACGTACGGTCACCTTAAGGCGACCGTAGATTTCCGACAATTACTAAGGCAGACAAAATGAAGCCGCAAGGTGCCCACAAGGCTGTCGAAGGGGGACCATACGGCGACCGTGCGGACAGACCGATGCTACCGCTTCATCACTGGAAGATATAAAACGCAAGTCTACCGTACGCCCAATGTGCGGTCGCCGTGGAACTTTTCTATGGCATGGCTACGGCTTGTCTAATCGCACAAGTGGACATCATATGTATTTTACTCTGTTTAATGTTAATAACATGTATGTAATTACATTTTTGGATGGGACATACACCCACCCGGGAAACCTACTGACACGCTTTGTCACTTACCATTTGCACCTAAATGGCATTAAGTTTCGGACCTTCCATAATAAAAGACCAAGACGGATTACTAAACTTTGTAAATAACAATTTCCAAATGTATTGTTTATTTTCAATCGGGAAATTGTTTACAGTGCCATGTTCCTCATTGCTCTGCTTTTTTAAAATAGGATCAGTAACATAGATCAGAGCAGTTTAAAATTTAATGATGTAGTTTACACTAGACTGCTTGAAGTAGATCTTGAGTAGATCTTCCACCGGTCTAAAATGATTTTCAATCCCCGATGTATCTTGTTTCTGACAATGAGCCTACATGCCTTAAAGATAAAGGCCAGTTTTGGCCATGCGATTGCATTGTGAAAAAAACGTTGTGGAATCGATCACACAAAGGTTTATCATCTAGCATATAAGTATTGGTGTGAACAGCAAGGTTCTGGAATCATCAAAATGATAAGAAAAGTTACAAGCACTGCACACATAAATATGTATATGGGACTACGCACACGTGCGATACACGTGCTTTATATATATCAGGTCCAAATAGATATAATAAATTAACTAAATATATCAATTCGTGGCGGTTAGTCTACAAAGTGTGTATGATCACGTATTAGTCAAAACATATTCTTACACATGATTGGTAAAAGAGCTTCCATTTCATTTTTTGAGAGGGGGGCGTCTCTAAATAATAGTTAAACAAATATAAAGGAAAGACAAACATATGGCCACCCCCCCCCCCCCCGACATCGAAGAACATGGCTTCATACGCGTAAAGAAAATTGGAAATTGAAATAAGCTGCATATGTATTATCATCATTGTTATTGCTAGTATATTGTGAACATATTATCGTCAGCTTGGTTTAGGAGAGCTAATGTGGTGAGATGTCTTTGAATTTAGCACTTCGTACAGTATGACTTGGGTGTACAACTGCCCTTACAAAGTTGCGCACCACTGAATCTGCACGTTTACTACAGTGTCAACCAAATACCAAGCATTCGTCGTATGTAATAAACCAGGTGAGGTGTTTGATTAATACCTCTTTAAAAAAGAAGAAGTTGTTGTTGATATTTCATTATAATTATGCGAAAATAATTAAATTGAATTGATTTTCCGAGTCGGAAAAGGCAAGAAAAAGTAGCAACTGGGCGTATGATTGTGTGTACGATAATCGACTGTTGCATTATAAGAGGCGGATGCCCAGTCAATACTACGATTATTATGATCATCAGTACTATAAATATATATATATATATATTAAGATTCGATCCCCCTTTCCACGAATATAGTAATAACAGATATAATAAGATTAGAAACAGAATGAAGTCAGATTCCATGTAATCATCACAAACGGGGGGGGGGGGGGAGCGATTTACTTAATTTGTAATCGTCCATGCGTGGAAATAATTAGGAAATGGTCGAATTTGCAATTATAAAGTACGAAACATTGGAGAAAAATGTACAAATGAAATAATATAAGTGTTAACAGTGAAACAAAAAATAATTGGAGTGCATTTGTGTTAGGTAGGTATCGCAGAAGTGGTTTTCCAGGGGTGGGTGGGGGGGGGGGGGCACTGTGCTTAAACTTAGTTTAGTGACCAACAGTGCCCATTTCCTCTGAAGAGGGCGTATTTCGATTGTAACGAGTTTCCTTTGCATCCCCGATAAGTGTTCGTATTCTTATTACTACGTGTCAATACGTTTTCCGCAAATATTACTCCATAGACATGGCGCTTATTGGATAAAGTGATAATATTCTAACCTCCTTATCGAATAACGATAATTGTCTAGATAATGAATTATTTGTGGATATGAGTAATTAATGGCCTTTAATAACTTTGATCAGAGGCTAAACATGTATGGTATCAGAGGAATCGTTCCCCGACTTGCTCCAAAGTTATACGACTAATCTACAACAATTTGTATGTTAAATATAGAATTATGTACATTATTAAATGCAATGTGAAGTCCCCTAAAGGGCATTGAAGACCCCCCTTTTCCTGTTATATATGCATTATATTTGAAAAGTATTCCTCTGCACTAACTTTTGTTTTATTTTCCTGATTATTTAAATTCAAATTCAAATTCAAATTCAAATTCAAATTCAAATCGATTTACTCAATGAAGCATTGACTAACGAATTTAGAAATGTATCCAGATGGTTTAGATGTATCAGATTATTATTTTATTTGTTTAGATTAAAACCAGTTTACGTACATTTTAGGAGCAACAATGCATTGATAGACAATTTACACTTTCATATGGATATAATTACCATAGAAAACAAAGAATGTACAAACTTGTTAGGTTTTACGATCGATCAGTCCTTAAATTCAAGGCACACATTAATAAATTACACCACTTTGAATAAGAATTTTGTAAAAAAAAAAAAAAACTGATATTCCCTTCAATACATTTCTATACTGTTCATAACGCTATATAACCATGTAACTTATATCTTAAGTTACTTCATCTGTACTCTCCACTCCCAAATCTAAAATCACACGTATTTTACTACTCCAAAAAAAGACAATCCTTGTACAAATGAAGCACAGCAAGTATGAAGCCCCCTTTCCTGATCTTTGAATTGCACTCGTACAAAATTAGCATATTCATGCAAATATTTGACTCCTCAGAACCATATCAGTGACCTTTAATGTCATTTTTTTAATATAATTCGTCCATTCATTAATACACTACCCGACTATCTACAAATGTGCATTTGCAGTATCCCAAAACAGCCCTTGCCCATGGATCTATATGACACGCTGGACCCGATACTTTGAATACATTATTCATTGCCACGTTCGAGCTGGACGAAGAGAATTTTCTTCTCAAGTATGCTGGGCGGGGTAGTTTGATACTCTTTCTTGCAATACGGACATAATAAAATATTGATTTACTTGACTGAATTTGTAGATATATTTTTTTTCTTCTTTCGATTAGAGGTATACCCTAACAATGTTGTTTGTAGGGTAAGCATTTGGTTGCAAAACTCGTTGGCGTTGTCGATCGGGTCGGACCACCCCTTTAACTAGTTTTGTTCTTATTAAAAAAACACTGGTATTTATATGTGGACATTTAGATTTACCTTCGGCTATTATTTTATAGCATGTATGCTTGTAACTTAAAATATTAACATTTCTATGAACATGTAATATATGAACATGTTTCAAGGCTCTTAATTCAAGTTTTGCCTTTGCCGACCCCTTATTTATATTTATGACCGTGCCAAACATCATACATTTGAGATGATGATGTAAATAGAAGAAAGTGAACATCGATCAACCAATCAATTACCTCTTACTTTGCCAAGTGCCCCTGCCTTTTGCCTTCGATGTTGCCTTGTTTGTTGGTTTTAAGTGCTAGTTTTCCGGCCACCTTTTGAGGATTGCCCCGGGGCCGGCCTCAGACCGTCTTTTTTGTGTGGAACAGGGGTCACCTGCTGATAAAGATCACATTTGATGTCTTATAAAAACAATAATTCAAACATCATACTTGATAAGAAAGATACCTTTACTGCACTTTACCAAAGCTGCTCGTTTATTACATATTCACGCACACACCAAGCATACGTCGGATGCCACAAACCAGGTGAGACGCTAAAAATAAGATAAAGGCAATGGCACAGATAGCAACCGTCAAAAACTACTTCATACCTTTGTCATTAGCATAATTTATTTTATCTTAGGATGGAGCGGAGATTGCTGCCTGGCTGAATCGATGCGCGCATAGAAATATCTTTTTTAAGCTACAGGATGATTTTTTTCTTCATCCGATGGCTATTACATACATGCTCTTAACATATTTTACACAAAAAGCAATATTGACTGACAGTGATAAATAACCAAAAAAGAAAACCCATTCACCATCCTGCTCAACGACATGACATTTAAAAGCGATGTACTTATTGTATTTGGTATAAGAGTGGCTGTATCTGTTTTCAAACGCTTTTTGTCACATGTCACCCTCAAGTAGGCTTAGTATTTCCTTATTCATATTACAATTACATCATGTATCTTCATTTCTCTCTGATTACCGTTTATATGTTTCTACAAATATACCTCTCCGCACACAATCACTTCTCATTAATAAATGATGACAATTCGATTGAAATAATAATACAACGAGTTTACGAATAAACCAGGACGGATGATAGCAATATTATAAATATATACAAATATTTAACATGATACATGTATTTATGCGAAAATAGGAATTCTTTCAATTGTTTTTAACGACAAGCTGTTATTATATTCCTTTGTAAATTCCATACAGTGTTAGAGGTACATATATTTTCCCGAACATATAACTTAAAAAAACACGAATTCACGAAACTTTCCCATTTGCCGTGTATAAAGTATATCATTACATTTTATTATTCTTGTAATTTACTTCTCCCTTGGGGCACTACTCAAAATATATTATGAATAGCATATTATTATAGGTCCTCTAAATAGAGTGAACCCTCCTGTGCAATGATTTTTTTGTTAAAATTTGATTAAAGTCATTTAATATGTTGGAACAGAAAGGAAAGTAGAAGAGTGTTCACGTTGAAATTCGTCACCCTTCGTAATAAAACGGGGTATCATTGAGAACGCCGGTAGATTTTGCTCTAAACCGCTCCGGATTTCAGTACCTCAGCGGTTACTCCGCTGTTACTATAGTAGCATCTTGATTAAGCACACGAACCACAGATTATCCGTCTGCGTTGAGCTTGCGAAAACTCCCTTATGAATAAATGTGTACTGATCGGTGTGTGTTAAGATTACGTAAAATTAGGGCATTTTGCAACGCTGAGAGAAGGTTAGGATGGGGTACAAGCACGGAATTCGAACGAGGTGACACTGGACATGGGTGTTGAATATAACAAGGACAATAATCGGATTTCGGGGAATAGTTCTTGGGTGACTAAGAGAAAAACCATGGTTTATACAGTAACAAACAAGTGGAACATTAACAATGCAAATGCAAAATTACAATAAAAACGACAACAAGTACCATGAAAATGGACGAAACAGTCTGCCCATTGCCTCTCAGATACCATCAATCTAAGGAAAATGTTAATATACAACGTTAAATAACGGTATCTGCACTTGAGAATTACGACTAATCCATCTGCAAATCTCTGTAAACCGACTTTTTGTGATTTCAGTCATAAACTGAAATGAAATGTGTGAAAGTGAAATATCAAGTATATATAACACGTTGATCTTATAAAAGCGTCGTAACGTTTACCAAATCCAAATAAAAAGAACGAATCGTTTGCAGAGCTTGCTTTGACATGGTGATTAGAGGTGATCATAAAAAGGAGCAACGAAATCTCTTTTACGATTTAGAAGAGAAAACAAAATCGTTTAGCTGGACTAGCTAAATATGTTTATTTATGACATACTGGAGAATAATCATGTAGTCACACGCCTAATTCTTCTAGTCCTAGTATTCATTCCAGTAAGATTTTTGTTTTCGTTCCACTGAAGGCGCACGGTGGTATTTTAAAGGAAGATCTTTGCATGCAGATAAGCCGTGTTCTTTCCTCATTTTGTACGCGGCGTTGGCGAGTAGACAACGTCGGGCCTTGAAGGCTCGGGGGAGGTCAATGCGGAATGAGATTCTGGGTTCCAGAGTCGAACCTCGTGTGTAATGTTCGCGAAGCTCACAGGTTCTGCGACCACGTTCTTCATAAGCTGCTAATATCTCATTCCGGTCGGCCATGTTTATAAACTTAGCTATGATAGGGTTTGACGCAGTGGGTCGGCTCTAGTCGGTGGTGCAACGGGGGAGACGATGCTTGTAGAATATCACCTGCCGTGTGATTATATTCTTATTGTCATTATGTAATTTTTGTATTAAGCTTGTTTTTTTTAATCCCAGCAGCTGTCCAGAATAATGACCTTTTTTGTTTTACTTCATTAACCCACCTCAGAAGTGTATACACATTTAGTCTCTCTATGGAACAACAACGGAATTTTCTTTATTTACTTTTTGTTTCTTCGATAGTTTCCTATATATTGCGTCTATCATTTTCTGCAGTATTCAATAATTGATCTTCTTAGGAATACAATTTTACTCATAATCTGTCTATTTATTGATTCATTTTTGTTTGCTGTTAACCTTAATTTTGAAAATATCATATATGAACGAAGTTACTTCTTCAAATATTCCCACAAGACATATTTACTTTCGAATTCCGTTTCCTCCTGTACTTTCAACCTAGCCCTTTCAATTGTCAATTCTCCAACGCGCTTTACATATAGGAACAAAACACTGTTACACTTGCAGTACGATCTACCTTGCTAGTTTGTTTTGTCTATACCTCTAATTTCAAATTGAATTTCTGAAGAAAAAAACATCCCCGCGGTTCGCAAAATGACTTGAAAAACAGGCAACATACCTTTGTCATTATAGAAATGAAATGCACATCTCTGTTGTTTTCGTCTCGGGGAAATATCTCCCTTTTTACATATCTTTACCCATTTGTTTTTGTCTCTATTGATTTTTGGTCTCGCGAGCTGAGGACAAAAAATCATATTTGCTTTATAAGTCTCGTTGACCTTCTTTGGGGAATTTATTCGTTCTATATTTCCTCATATATATGTTGTCATGTTGGTGATGTAGGTAATGTGTCGTTGGCGGACTGCCTTATGTGCTTTCATCCTCGTTTGTGTATTGCAGGGGGAAATCGTAATGTTTGTGTGTGTCCATGTCTGTGTGCATTTTGTTGAATTTTGGGGCTGTTGGTATACTAGGAGCAGCATTATGTTTCTCGTCAAAAATATTGTTCATATAATATAAGAATTATAAGAACTAGACTCGCAAAAAAAAAATACAATGTTTTGAAAACGGGGCATTTAATGCACTATTTGTAGTGGTATAAATGTATGTCCGAAGTGTTGCTATGAAGCAGATATTCGTCTCACCTACGGACCTAATCAATGTGAAAGCAAGATACACGTCAAGCTGATAAATGACAGTTGGAGTAGACTTTATGCTTATTATGATTAGTTTGTATATTGTCATTAATCAAACATTTGTCGTCAAATTGTGCCGATATTGGTGGGATTACTTTGACCTTGGCAGCACGTTCAGTATAACTACATTGTCTTGTTCTTCGGATATTTCTACACAAATCTGCTCGTTTAATACATTCTCAACCAAATACCAACTCTTCGTCGGATGCCACAAACCAGGTGAGGCGTTTGGGTTATTGTTACTTCTCGTGAACGTATCAAGTTAGACATAGAGATATGTCGATATACCCCACCTACCCCTTCCTGTCCACACAATGAAATAACTCTGTGAGTGTGGTATAAGTATTACCATTTACTGCATTATGTACAAACACTAATGCATTTCAACGAAAGTGCTCTTGTAGATATGCTGTGAATCCTGGATCCGCAACTTGGCCCAATCCTCAGTTATTCTATAGGGGACAACATATCGTATTTATGAGTAAGGACACGATGAAACTCGTGGTGATGTTTAGTAATTGGCTGATTTGAAAGAAGAAAGAGTGTTAAGTTCCGAACAAAATAATATACACGTTTTGTGACTTTAAAAATCTAAATGTATTGCTTTTTGTAGGCGGTCCGCAAATGTTAGTGCTACCATATGAGGAACAATGATATTGTGATTTTGTTTTGAACATGTAATATTCAGCTTTCAGTTAAAAGCATCGTCGTATAAAACTGTTATTGAACATTGTTTGGATATTTATCAGCGGCTGATGGTTAACATTTTTTTAACATAAAAATGATAAAACCTGAATTAAATCACATACAAAGTATATATTTCATTCAAAGAAAAAGGAAAGTTAATAGGAATTAAATTTCGTGCATATTTCACTTCCCCCTATATTTATCGACAGAGGCTTTTATGAAAACGGTGCGCGTATATCGTGGATATATTGCGAGAGGATGAGAAAACGTGTGTTTTTTTGTATTAAAGAGATGAGAAGACATAAGCCCCTGAACACTGGCGGATTGATTGGGAGGGGGGGGGGGAATTCGTTATTCGATACCAGTGATTTACAACTGTTGCTGAAATGACATGACTTTCCGGTATTTTTTAATTCTCAATTTGTTGGTGTAAATCGTAACTTTGTACGCCTTTGTTGGAAAATTACTAATTCCTCAATTTACAGTCCGGCGAAAAAATATGCTTATCTAAAGGTTTTCATGTCAGGGCCTGCAGGGCGTCGAGGTTCCGGGGCTCGACCCCCTCACTTTTTTGAAAAAAGTATGTTTAAGATCAAATGTAAGAAAGAGAGAGAAAGAAAAAATGAGTGCCCTGCCAATGTCACAAATGAAGTATCACATTATGTTCATCTAGCCGTAATTAAATGCCTAAAACCCTTAAGCTTCCGGGGGCTCTGCCCCCTGGACGCCATGAAGGGCCCTAAGACGGGCCCCTGGATGCTCATCTGACCGTAATTAAATACCTAAAACCTCCGAGCTTCCCGGGGCTCTGCCTTCCTGGACCCCAACAAGGGCCCTAAATAGGGCCCTTGGATGCTTATCTGACCGTAATTAAATACGTAAAACCCCTGATCTTCCGGGGGCTCTGTC
The DNA here is from genome assembly GCF_000002235.5 of Strongylocentrotus purpuratus. Lineage (NCBI taxonomy): Eukaryota > Metazoa > Echinodermata > Echinoidea > Camarodonta > Strongylocentrotidae > Strongylocentrotus > Strongylocentrotus purpuratus. The sequence goes on from NW_022145602.1 coordinate 24,547,772, forward strand.
CCCTGGACTCCCACCAATTAGTTAACTACCAGTGTCACAAATAAGGTATCTAAATGTGCTTATCTGACCGTAATTTAATACTTAAAAACCCTGAGCTTGCGTCGCCTCAAATCCTTGACCCCCGCCGGGGCAAAGCCCCCGGACCCTACGCCAAATTACACACTCTACGCTCAACCTGATCGTTAATATTCAACTTTGAAAAAACATTCCGCGGGGCCTGCATGTAATTTATGAGAGAGGTGGTGATGCATATTTTTCTTCTGCCCGCCCCCCCCCCTCAAACAAGTTTCTGCTCATTACGTCACTGCCCCTGGAAGGTGAGCCCCCTGGAATGTTTGCCCCCCCCCCCATCCCAAATTGCTTCCGGCGCGCCTGTGTGTGTGTCCATGTGTGTGTGAATTTTGTTGGATTTGGGGGCTTTTGGTACATTAGGAGCAGAATTATGTTTCTTGTCTAAAATATTTTCAATATAATATAAGTAATATAAGAACTGGACTCTAGAAAAAAAATTCAATGTTTTGAAAATGGGCCATTATATGGACTACTTGTAGTGGTACAAACTTATGTCCGATGTGTTGCTATGAAGCAGATATTCGTCTCACCTACGGACCTTATCAATATAAAAGCAAGGTACAGGTCAAGCTAATAAGTGGCAGTTGGAGTAGACTGTATGGTTATTATGATTAGTTAGTATATTATCACTAATCACACATTTGTCGTCAAATTGTGCCGATATTCATGGGATCGCTTATACATTGGTGGCACGTTCAGTATTACTACATTGTCTTGTTATTCGGATATTTCTACACCAAATCTGCTCGTTCAATACATTCTCAACCAAATACCAACTCTTCGTCGGATGCCACAAACCAGGTGAGGCATTTGGGTTATCGTTACTTCTTGTGAACGTATCAAGTTAGACATGGCACGGTGTGGTAGTCATATTACCATGTACTGGATTATGTACAAATACAAATGCATATCAACAAAAGCGCTCTTGTAGATATACTGTAAATCCTGGATCCGCGATTTTGCCCAATTTGCAGTTATTCTATAGGGGACATAAAATCGTATACATGGGTAGTGACAGAATGAAACGCGTGGTTATGTTAAGTCCAGAATCTGGCCTATTTAATTTTGATCTCCACCACATCAACGCTACCTCTCCCTACTTACTTGCTACCAGCCGATGATGGCGTGATCATTAAATTAGGACGCCCTGCAAAAAAGGGCTGGTGAGCATAATAGCCCATTTCGTAGTTAGCACATAGGTCAAATGACCCCAAATATCCACAGATCTTTCACCCATGGAGAAGTCCCACTGTGTGTGCTTTAGAATAATCAATGCCAAATTCATGTATGTGCCTTATGAATAGCTTTTGTTTGCCCTCTTGTAACATAGAATGTACCATAGGTGCACATATGAATAATGATTACATAACATGAGCACGCATCCATCTCGGTCGGTTTTACAATGCTATCACAGATGACCGTCATCGGCTCATGCGCAGATTGTATCTACGAACTGGTCTATTATGAGTTTGTTGAAAACGCCATCTTCGACGGCTTGAATCAAGTGTGTAGGGAATTATAAAGGTCCGGGCACATTCTGGACTAGGTGATGTTAAGTAATTGGCTGATTTGAAAGAACAAAGAGTGATAAGTGAGCAAACTCCAACCTTGATGTAAACCCGGTATTGTATTATGCTAATTATGTTGCTGAAAGAACATAAGATAACATGATCTAGGTATGTAAATCAAGAAACATAATAATTCATTTTCATAGTTTCGTATGTTCTTTTTGTCGCTCTTTTCTTTTAAGTGTCAGACAAACAAAATTGTTGAGACAGCAGTAAAATCAACAAATATACACGTTGTGTAAATTTTAAAATGTAAATATCTTGCTTGTTGTCGGCGGTCGGCGAAGGGTCTTGAGTGGAATTTAAGTGCTACCATATGACGTTAAATGATATTATAAGATGGGAAGAAGAATCCCTGCTATCTGATTGGTCAATTAGTGTGTAGATAATTCTACTGGATGCACGCGATATCGGAAACCGATACTACCGATTTTTTTTTTTTTTTTAATAATAGAATAATAATAATTTTTCTTTTTGCCCCATTTTATGAAACAGATGATGTACAGGTTTAAATCATATGTCAGTATAATTGTGTACTTTCAAATTTGGTTTAAAACCCCACTCGGTTGCGCCTCGTTTGATTCAAACCATTCAAAGGTACCTTGTGCACACAATTCCTACCGACGCACCCAAACCTTTGCAGCATTTGTTTACTGTGATTTTGTTGTGGACGTGCACTATTCAGCTTTTGGCTGAAAAGTATTGTCGTATACAACTGTTATTGAACATTGTTTGGATTTTAATCAGCGGCTGATTGTCTATAATTTGTCGATCAGTCGCTGACATTTTCTCTACATAATATCGCCCTATAATACTAAGCAAGCACCGGTGATTAGTCGGCGATACGTCGGCAGTTAATTTTAATAGTTTTAAGAGGGCGTACTTGGAAAGCAGTTTTGTTAAACTGAATGTACATACCCCTTTTTTAAACTAAAACTTGAATAAATAAATACATAAATAAATAATAAATAATATAAACTAAATAAAAATTATATAAACATAACTTTTCCACCACCAGTTTGGTCAGCAATATATTTTCATGGCCGCAGTGTAAAAGTCCAGCTCAATAGTCCAACTCAACATCCGACCACCAACAACCCTCATTAAGACTGCGTAGCCTTTCTGTGATCTCCGTAAAAAAACCACGGACTAATGGATGTCGGTCGTACCTCTAGTGAGACTTTTAAAAAAAGTGATATGACTAGACTCTCAGCACCTAAATACTATTAACAAAACTTTCATTTTATACTTCGCATTTGGCTTTCTATCTATAATATGTTGAACTTAATGAACTCCCTTTGCAAAAGAGCAAACATATCTTAGAAAACTATATGATAAAGCAACTGTCAGAACTGTATATCATAGTGTTGTTTAAATTCGGACGCTCAAGTGGAAGTTGGAGTAGATTGTCTTGTTATTATTATGCTTGGGGTATGTCTTTATATTATATCTCGAATATCTGTCGTCAGCTTAAATTCTGGAAGCTCAACTGGTGAGATAATTTTGAACATAGCACCGCGATCAGTATGACTTGGGTGGTCGATTGCAATTACGTAGTTTAGCCATCGAAGCTGTAACGCGTTTTATTTATACCAAATATTTGTCGGATACAACAAACCAGGTGAGATGGTCGATCAAAAAAAAACTCAACATCAATCCAAAATACCATTATGACGTATCTCTTGCTTGCAAATATGAATAGCCACCGTGTTTCATTAAATGCAGTGAGAGAATTTTGAACGAATATTTGTCACTTTTTAGGTTTAAAAGGAATATGGAATTATTTCTATTGGCATTTTCAAAAACTGTTTAAAGAAAGAATTTTTACAGGTACACACTCACACACACACAAAAAAAGAGAAGTTTAAACTGCAGATTATGTGAATTTCCCTCCTGTTGGTCTGTCTGTTGCTTAATTCTGTTTTCCTGTTTGGTTTTCCTTAGCCAGGTTCCCCCTCCCGCTTCCTCCTACCGTACAATCCACCAATGTGAATTGCACATACCCTGTTCTCTATAAGCAACACGTTATAGTATTATGCGGGAAATGAAGAGGCAGTATGATCTTATTTTCCAACTGCCTTCGTCTCCTTCTCTCTCTCTCTCTCTCTTTCTCTCTCTCTCTATATATATATTTATCTCTGTCTATATATCTATATTTTCTTTCTTCCTTTATAGCCACTCTGTCAGGCGCGTACGTAAGGGAGGGGGGTGACCTTTTTAGTTTTTGTATGTGTGTATTTTCGAGCATCCCCCCTCCCTTTTTTTAATTTTTTTTTTATTAAACAAATAATTTAAAACAAAAATTATGCCAATGGCTGACCTAAAAAAGTGACCTTACCCCCTCCCCCCCCCCCAATAGTGCAAAGTATCGAATTTTCAAATTTCGAGACCAAAAGAAAAAAGAAAAATGGGTCCTCTTACCCACCCCCCCCCCCCCCACCCCCCCCCCCCCCACCTTGCAAAGTATCAATTTTTCAAATTTCGAGACCAAAATAAAAAGAAAAATGGGTCCTCGTTGCGAAATTTCCGGCCCGATTAAAAAGTGATGACCCCCCCCCCCTTGAAAAAATTCTTGCGTACGCTACTGCACTCGGTCATTTCTTGTTTTTTGCAGTTGAATAATATTATATGAGTAATTCAAACTATGACATAGTATGCAATACTTACTATAACCATTTGGGAAAACGTACGTTGGCATTTCCTATGGTATCAATTTAAAAAGGGGCCTGTGCCAATGTCATTAAAGAGATGGTTCATTGAAATGTGGAAAATGGGCAAATTACACCTCTACAGATTGCTGAGAACATTAACAAAATGAGCAAAGTACTTTTGAAGCCCTCACTGTTGTGAGGAACAAATTAAATGCAATTTTGTTACCCTTTCCTGAACCCACTCACTAAGTGAATTGACGCCGTTATTTTACATGCGAAATGATGACGTCACAATATGAACAACCTACATCACACATTAAGGACAATGTTGGATACCCATTACAATTTTTAGATATGGGTAAACGCTGTTCATATATTTACCGCCAGTGGTGATATTTCCTTTATTTTTGGCATTTTGAATGAGATACACTGAATAAACGATACTTTCTACAAATGTTTGTTTGATTATTTTTATTTTTTTCCGTCACATTAGAGCATACAAATTAGAAAAATAATTACGGTTCGTAGTCTCGCCGTATCAGACGTTCTGCTTAAGGTTAGTCTAGCAGCAAAGAAAAAAGCTCGGCACTCCGCCTAGATTATAGGCTATACCATATCTAGTATGCTAAACAAATGAATGTGATTGTTAGGTACTTCTTAATAGCTTCATCTGCCAGCCTATTATTGTCGTGCCTTGTGCAGTTCTTTAAGGGTTAAATACCGTGCGTTGTGTGATCTTACTTTTACACTATACAGTAACGATAGCGTTTACATTACGTTTTACGTTGTAATGAATGAATATTAATCATGATAATATAGGGAAATTTGACGCACGATGTTACGGAAATTAGGTCACTCAGACATTTTTCGGTGTAAACTATAACAATACAATTTCCTCTTGAAATGGGAAAAGCAAAATATTTATTACTTTTACAGTATAAAAACCTTGTCACCTGTGAGTTTCCGTCTTGTTCCTTTTTTCATGAGCAAATGATAATAACAACATAAAGAAGAAAAAAGGAAACTGAAAACACGCTCTAATTTTTTCATTAGTCAACTAAAGTGTTGCTTGTAAACTTGTATAAGATAATTTTGACTGGGGCAGCACGATCAGTATGACATTAGTGTATGATTGCACTTACGGGGTTACTTATCACCAAATGTGCACGTTTACTTCAACGTCACAAAAATACCAAACATACGTCGGATGCCACAAACCAGGTGAGGCTTTTTTTTAACATGACCTGTACTTGCAATTGTAATATTACCTGCTGCGTATACTCATCACGACTAAAAATGAACTATCCATGCATGGGTAGAGTTTATGATGATAAAGAAGTCGAGCTTATGAAGAAGCTTTCCATGTATCACCTTGTCAAAGCCGCCTTGGAAGAATACAGGGGGCATTGAGTTGTTTCAGTTGTCAGTGCCCTGGGAAGATCTTGGATGGCACAGGTAAGTTGCGAGACACACGGTCGCTTTATACGGAATATGTATCCCATTTACGTCATTGTAATGACGAAATCGTCATTGCCTTTTTTTCGTTCACATTCATCCCCATTAATATTCTTCTTCTCTTCCTTGTTTTCGTCAGGAAATCGCATTCGTTTTGCACATAGTGCTTGTTATTCTTAGTTAGGTGCTTTTCTCGTATCCATTTCCTTTCAAATGTCATAGGCATAGTCTCTAGGAAATCTGTAATAAAAAAAACTGTTAAAAATATTTGTTGTACTCCCTCTTGGGGCTGATATTTCTCAGTTTTGAATGCTTTAAAGGTTTTTGGGTCGGTCGCAAAGGGCAATACAACATCTCTTTTAAAGGCCTAATTATACTATCGTTCACTGAGAGTGGCATATCTTTCATTGGAAACTTGTTTGGTTTTCACATCTAGAGTTGGTGAATGGTTTAATGTCGTAGTTAGGGATGTTATTTCCACGCAATTATTATCCTTCAGTATATTAAAGCTTGATTCTAGACTCTTGCCTGTAAAAATAAAATCTCCTAAGTGAACCATTTGGTTCGTTGAACCTCAACTATGGCGTCAGTCTGGATAATCTTGGAAAGGTCAAAAGGTCAATGCTTAGTTTCTTCCCCTTGGTGAGCTTTGAGTTTTGAGTTTTGTCATCGACTATTAAACGCTTTTCCTAATCTTTAAACTAAGTTACAAGCTCCTTACTTATATTAGCAAAGTAAATATTAAATTAATCTGGTTAAACAAATGAGTATGCCGATGCCTAGGTAAGGTCCTAACTTTCGCCATTAGTATAATGCATTTTATTACTCTCCATATTTATTCAATGATTGTCAGAAATGTATCTTATTTCATTTAAATAATATCATTTTGTTTCTTTACATTTTAGCCATGTTATGGCTGTAAAGCGTGCCTCCTTTTAACAACCCAGTATTGAGGGTCATCACTTTTCTGGCCCTTTATCCAAAGCAAATCAAAGGGTCTTTCCTGTTAAAACATCTCTCTAGAAAATCAAGATGCCGTTTGTGTTTATTGCTACAGCGGAAGTTTTTTTAAATGTGCATGCACATCGTTCGCTTTATTGAAGAAAAAAAGGGCTTTATTGACATTGTCGAGAAATTTAATAACATGTCATGGCATAAATTCCAGTGTATTCTTACATTTTGTTTAATAACAAAGTTGCAAGTTATAACATTTAAGACTTTCACTACTTGCCTAATCTTTGTTTGAACAATAATGTTATGTAAAACCATTGAGTGACTATACAAAGACCGAGAGGTACAACTTCAAATCTGATACTCGTTTCTGGATGACACAAAAATATAAGATCAATATATATGCTTAAATTGTATCCTTAGAGCTTTTTTCAACCAGTTGTAATAACTGATGGAAATGATTACCCTTAGGCTAGCTATAGCTCCTGCAGCCGTTATCGGCGCACAGTGCATTGCAAGGAACAATCCTACCAGGTACCCATTTACCCCATCCCCCCCCCCCCATAATTACAGAATTGAATTTAAGAATTTTAAAGCATTTACATATGCAAAATGAATAAGTAATACTTTACTGTTTTTTTTTCATATCGCGGTTGAGTTTACTTCGTTGTATGTTTTTTGATTTGCTTTCGGTCGTTCTGTCCTTTCAGTTTGAACGTTTGGAAGTAATGTACATGCAAATGAGGCGCCTTGTTCTGGTTTTGGCTATATTTCTGATCACGTCTCTTGCTATTGTAGCAGTACGAATCGGAAGTAGCCCTTCCATTCTTTTGGGTTAATATAAGGTCGCTTGAAGGCCGGTTTCGTTCTAGTTTAAGGTCCCATGATGAAACCAAATGAACCATCTGTCCTGTAAGCAGCTATACCGGCGTAGGACTTCTGAAGAGGAGATATCTGCGGCCGTTGTTTGGATCACCAGTCGTCCTCACGCGGTTGTCGCTAAGTTACTCGCTCTGCTTTGGGCGAACGCTCACCTCATATCGCCTGTATTTAAGTGGCGATAGAAATCGGCAGCTGAGAGTCGCTGAATGGACCTCTTAAGATGGCCTTCGTTGTGGACGAATATGTCGCCGCTTGCTGATGTTCCAATGGTGTATATACCCGAGTTAATATGCCAGGCAACTTTCTAAAGCAGACGGTTGACACCATCCACTCTCCTCCTCTCGTCATCATTCTCCAAAATGCAGTGGATGATGCTGGAGAAGGTGAAACCATACTATTCAGGGACGACAGATTCGCACTCGACCGTAATCTTGCGGGAGGCTTTGCCAGCACTCTCTGCTAGGTTTGTACTGCCTGCGTAGATAATGAGGCAACCTCCAGGCTTCAGCATCTATTGACGTGACGGAAGAGTAGCGGAGTACTTCACTTTGGCACTAGGGTTAGACATGCTAATAGTTCAACTGTTCTCTCCTATGAGACGTTTTCTGGCGATATGGCTTACAACAGAGTCTCGTAATAATTATCTGTCTTATTTCAACTTCATTATAACAATTATCATAAGAGCAACAATAATCTAATTAATAATATGTTTATTAACATGTGCGGTCTTGAAAAATGTGTGTCATAGTAATTTACATGGTAACATGTAGACAATTTTAGTTAAATAAATCGTCTAAAAGGTGTCTATTGAAGATTATGTTCGTATGTCCCGTGGCAGGGTACATATTACCCAGCGAAAATCATCCAATTACCGATGGAAAATCGCCATGTAATCATCTACATCATCAAGACCTATAATCGTAAGCCTTGAATCAAGGCAAGAGTATAGAACGGACGCGCGCGTATGCGTCCGTCTCCAGCTGTACGGTCATTTCGCATATGGAAACGTTGTATCATCCGCTCAATCTGACTTGCGTGCATAGAACAAATAAGCATTTTTCCATGAAAAAGTGAAGTTTTCTAAAATGTGCGTTTCTTTCCAGCATTGGGGCGCCCGGAAGTCACTCGGTTAACATTTCATAAAGTTTAATATAAAAAGACCATATGCACATTTTCTGTACTTTTGTCGGAAAAAATACATTTATCCAGCACAATGTCGTCTCTTTTTGCGTTGGAGAAGAGCAAATAGCGAGTTTCAATCACACTTTGGCCGCTCTCGCAAGCTCTCACTCGTTTCACTGTGGTCAAGAGACTTTGGGGCAAGCGGTTAATGAAAATACTAATCGTTAGCTTTATTCTGGTATCAAACTTGTTTTGATTGATTGTATAATTTTGTCGGAATAAAGGAAACAAAAAAGCTCGATCAATAACTTATCAGCGTCTGAATTGAACTTTTGACCTTAAATTCTCTGATGCAAGCGCACTAATGACATCATCTTCGCTAAATCGGTGTCTTTTATCGTAAAATGCGACACTTTCACAATGTTTATACATTTTTTTTTTAATTATTAGTAAGATATAACATATTTTTTCTGATATCACTGAAGTTTTGGGTTTTATTTAATGAGTAATTTTAAATTAAGACCCATTTTACTATTTCAATTTACTGGATCGTACCATTAAAGTCGCAGGGTAGAAAGATGCATTTTGCAACCACGCCAAATTTAATTTACGTTCCGACATTGTGTTAAATGGGTTCGTGTTGTTAAGAATCCACTGCTTTCTGCTCCAACAAACGTCCACATGCGGAGTCGTTTATCAACTAAATTATTCAAATTTATGGATGCTTCCTAGCTTCCCAGGTGTTTGTGTTGCTGTTGAAGCATTTCATTCACCTGCTATCATTCTTTGTACTCCAATTGCCAGAACGCAAATTTCATTTTGGTTTTATAGTTTCATCGGAGTCGTTTATCAACTAAATGTATTCAAATTTATGAATGCTTCCTCCCCAGGTGTTTGTGGTGTTTATGCATTTCATTCACCTGTTATTATTCTTTGTACTCCAATTGTTAGAATACAAAATGCATTTTGGTTTTATAGTTTCACTGCAATAAGTAAGTCAATAAAAGACTATGTTCTGCACAATAAAAACAATGTGTGTCCCTATTGTACAATGTAATGTGTCCCCTCATTTTGTAATAGTTAATTTACCCATTCACATAATGGAACTCCCAGCCCGATGAAGCCAGTGGCCTGTGACCCCTGAGCACTCAACACCGTGTGGGAGTCAGTTCGTGGTCAAATTCTTTTATGAGACAATAACAAGCAAACGTTTCCATATGGGGCCTTTTTCGATCCGAACACAAACTAAGGGTAAAGTTGAAATGATATCACCCTTTTCTCGACTTTTTTCCACGTAATCTCATCTATTTTGTAATGGATGAGATGAATGAATATATATATAAATAATACTTCAAAGAACCTTAGCACATAATAGCTAATCATAAGCTGGAAAATTTTGTCAAAATATTAGGGATACATCTCGGCTTCTGTAGAAGCCCGTTGTCTCCAAAGTGTTAACATAAGCGGTCTCGCACAATTGGTTTCATAGTAATTTACATGCTAACATGTAGACAATTTTAGTTAAATAAATGCGTGTAAAAGGTGTTTAGTAAAGACTATGTACGTATGTCCCGTGGCAGGGTACATATGATTTAAAAGCAATGTCATCTGTCACTTTGGATGTTCTTGGTATGTGGAAACGAGAGCTGTCTAATGCTGAACGAAGACCGGGTCGTGCTTAGCAACTTGGTAGAAGCTTTACTTTTTAACAATTTAAGTTTAGTTTATCTTATCACCTCTTCGATATGCTTCTTCGATTACTCGAAGTTCGGTAGAGTTTGGGTAATTGTGGCGGCGGTGGTTTTTGTGTTTCCGGAGGTGGTGATTAATTTGTTACTGTTAGAATCAAATTTGTTCTCCATCACTATCGAACGTTCTCCAATTCATTTAACGAGTATGTTAATTTTTGTAGTACATGTCATGTACTACAAAAAAACAAACATACTCGTTGATATTGTTTTTAAATCTTTGCGCCCAGCGGTCAAGAATCATTGTCGATCTTCTCTGCATCTTTTTCCCTGACACGATTTCCATTTTAAAGTTCTCTCAACTTTCCAAATGATGCAACAAGTTTCCCTCAAACCAATGTTATAAAGCCAACGTCTAAAAAGTTCAACTCGGAGGTCCTCGAATCTCTAAATATGTTTATATTGCACGTCACTAACTAGGTGAGGCACTCGAATGTCGAATGTATATATACAATTTCCTGTATTTATGGATACTATTTTGTTTATGTTTAGATAACTATAATTATGTTTGTGTGAAGAACCGAGTATATTTTCAAGCGTTTTAAATGAATAAGCCAATTTGTTTATAAATACTCAATGGAGATAATGGCATTATGATAGGTTTACACTCTCAAATGTTAAACAGTAGGGAGTGCAACAATATTTCATGTTATTTGGAGGTAATACCAGACATGCACCCCATTGATTGTAGCAGGAAGAGAACGTTGAAACTTTAGTTCATAGTTCATAGTTCTTTTTGTTATTGTCTTCTTTAACAAGCGTTTGTACATATATATTTCAAATAAAGTAACCGGAACAGCAGATTATCAATATAAAAACATAATTTGAAGTGCAATAGTAATGTTCAACATACAACTCTTGTTATTAACTAAAGGAATTATATAAAAATTTACTTATGTAAGATCATGTTATGTACATGAATGAACGAGGAGACCTTATAAAAGCTGGGCTTGTTTAATAGAGCAAGGTCCCCAGCAGAATATAATACCTGAATGCTTTGATTACTTTGAATAAAAAACTACCTTAACATACTAGAAACAATTACACATGAAAAAAATTCACAAAAGAGATAGATTGATATATATATGTAAAGGAGAAAATGGGAAGAATATACATGAAGATGTAGAGCGAACTTTGAAACATAATCTCTCCAGGAAAGAAATATTTGATATTATCAACATAACCCAATGAAAATCAGGGGACAATATTTATGTTTAAACACCTGAACATGTGATATGAGTATGATCGTATTTTGGTTTGTTTACCCCGACTGGTAAGAAAACGTGCGTATGCTAATTGGCCAGCTCTCTCCGAGGGATATGGTAACAAAGAGTATGCCTCACCAAAGAACACTAGATCATTTATTTGATTTCTAATCCGAGATACAGAACGGCTGCTCTGCCAAAGATCTATTGACCCATGAGTTAATGATGAAGGATAAATAAACGAATTGATATACAGGAAGAAGAGAAGATGGCAGAAATAATGTCGCTACTTACATTTAATGTCAATTGAAAGTTTGATTAAGCTGTATATTGATTATGCTGATAATTGGTATTACCGTATATTAAAAGATATGTCGTCAGCTTGGTTTCGGGGAGCTTAAGTGGTGGGATTTCGTTGAATATAGCACCTCGTACAGTATGACGTTGGTGTACAACTGTATTTACGAAGTTGCGCATCACCGAAGCTGCACGTTTTCTACAGTGTCAAACAAAAACCAAGCATTCGTCGAATGTCACAAACCAGGTGAGGCGTTTGATTATTGCCTTGTTTGTTCGTTTCATTTTCTGTATACAAAAACAAACATGCATTCGGTAAAACAATAACTAATATTAATTACGATGAAGAATAAACGGCTGGAAAGCCCATTTTCGGTATCGTTATGATGACTTTAGTTTTTACAGAAATTGTACAGTAAAACAATTCAATTTACATAAGCAAACGACAAAGAACAATGGCAAAAAATCAGTTTCCAAAGAAACGAAATATTTAAGACAGACAGTAGAGAAAAGAAACTAATTATAGAAACAGAATAGCGTGAAATAAACTACAAATAAATGCGATCTCTCGGCATTCTCTAAAGTCACTAAGATCTCAATATGTGGTTCAAATAATAGCTAAAACAAAAATATATACAATGATTAGGTTTATAAGCTTCATGGAAAATGTCTTTTAAAGGAAGACAATGTATCTCAATTGTTTAACGTCAATAGTAACACAAGAACACTGAACATTCATAGACAATAGTTTGTCCTGGGTTTAGGAAGGACAAGAATATATTCACTTTGAAGTGTATATCTAGTAGCTGTTAAAAAAACATGTTGTACTTTAAACATCGTAATGTTCATGTCTTTAGTACGCCGTATGGACAAAGTGTCCCATTCAAGGATATTATGCAATTGATGATCGAATATATATTTGATTACCGATTTATCTTCAAAACGTTTACCATCCAATGGATACTTTTTAAGTCAGACTTAGATAAATCATTATTATTCCTTTTATTTTCCCAAAGTAACATATTTGATTCATGTAATTAAGGAGATTTCCATATTAAACCACTCATGGAACGGTCGCTCAAACCATTATGAATTACACTAAATTACCATATTAATCTATCTCAAACAGTATTATTTTGTTGATTATATTTCTTAGTTGCCCCTTTTAGCAGAGTTTTCAAAGTATTCCATCGACATCACCCATAAAACAATTGGCATAAAGTATCACCGCTTTACAATTTAGAGGCATGTACCAATAAAAAAATACAATGGGACTCGCGTTTCTTCGCCGTATCAATAATGCAATTACTTCCATTCGCAAAAACGAACTGTATTTCAAACTGCATAGACCAAGGTTTATTAAAAATAATTCAGGACTCCTCCACCGTTTCTACTACTGCCCTAACTGATAACATTGTAGTCAGGTACATTTACCACAGTGTTCATTATATTTCACACTTTTACTTGAAACACAAAGACTATTTTTATCCATACGAGGCATTCTAGCTGCTAAATATAAAGTCATATTTTGCACGCTACTCCAAATATGAAACCGGAGAGGGCAATATTTGCTATATTGCCCTCTTCCGGGTTTCCCCCTTAGACCACTGTACTGAAATCAGAGGGCAACATTCTGCCATATTCAACTCTTTATTGTCACCCAATAAACAGAACACCAAAAAGTAACCTCTTTTGGGAGTGTATTTTAAGTGATTTTAAAGTATAGTGCCTTTTGAACTAGATTTAAACGTTATCGACACGTGCCTTCATTTAAACAAAAAAGGTACTTCTGTTAACGTTTTCTTCTAACCTAAAAACCACCAGTTTATCACGCGACTGGAGTAACGTGATTCCACTTACCTCTGTAAATCAAGTGTTTATGACCAAATAACCACTTGACCAAGCAACGAGTTTTTTGTCAGTTAACCGATGGTGGCGATAAATACGTAATTTTTTGGTCTTGTAAGCACCTTTATTGATTGGTTTCACAGGTTATCCAAGGTTGATGGTTATAATCACGTTACTTACACCGGCTAATCGTCTTATTGTTCTGTCCGTGAATCTCTGGTTATATTCAACTAGTAATTCTGAGGTGTCTTACACACCTCTTTAAAAGGTTTCAAAGTTACCATAAATTTCTTGGTTATGATCATGTGGCTCAAGCTGATTACTAATCTAAGCTGTGAAAACGTGATATGTAGGTGTGAAAATGAGTAATTATTAAGTGTTTTAAAACACCTTTTTAAATGGTAGTCAAATTTGCCATAAGTTCCGCGGTGATGATCTCGTGACTCAAACGGATTATTGATCTAAGCTGGTCATACGTGACTTTTAGGTGTGAAAAATTAGTCATTATTAGGTGTCTTAAAACACCTATTTAAATGGTTTCAAAGATACCATAACTTTCTTGGTGATGATCACGTAGTTAAAACTGATTACTAATCTAAGCTGTGAATCCGTGATATTTAGGTGTGAAAAATTAGTAATTATTAGGTGTCTTAAAACACCTATTTAAATGGTAGTCAAAGTTGCCAGCACTTCCGCGGTGGTGATCTCGTGACTCAAACGGAATATTAATCTAAGCAGGGCATACGTGACTTTTAGGTGTGAACAAATAGTCATTATAAGGTGTCTTAAAACACCTATTTAAATGGAAGTCAAAGTTGCCATAAGTTCCGCGGTGATGATCTCGTGACTCAAACGGATTATTAATCTAAGCTGGGCATACGTGACTTTTAGGTGTGAAAAATTAGTCATGATTAGGTGTCTTAAAACACCTATTTAAATCGTAGTCAAAGTTGCCAGCAGTTCCGCGGTGATGATCGCGTGACTCAAACGGATTATTAATATAAGCTGGGTATTCCGTGTTTTCCATGTGTGAACATGAGTTATTCTTGGGTGTCTTGATGGTTTCACAGTTACCATTTAAGTTCCGTGGTGATAATCCCGTGACTGTTGGCATATTTCTATTTTCACCAGTTGATAACTGACTGTTGGCATATTTTCATTGCACCAGTTGATAACTGGAGTGTGCATATTTCCAGTTGCACCAGTTGATGACTGAGCGTTGGCATATTTCGAGTTGACCCAGCTGACACCAATTCATTTGCATATTGAATATGGGGTGCGTGCAGATCTATGTTTTTTAAACAATTGTTTATCTGAATTTACAGCATATTTCTTAATTACTGATGATTTAGTTATATGCAATTCATTTCGAAAATACTACAAATATAAATTACCAGTTATTAGGACATTTCGCTACTTCGTAAAAATAGTTAAACATGAATAAGGGAAACATTAACTGTGAACTAAAATAATTTCAATAAAGTACAAGTATACGAAATTTTTTCGATTAATTCAATTATGTAAGTCTACTTATTACCAATGCCCTTACATTGGAAATACAGACGTACCAGTATTGAAGTATTGTTGCTGTTCAACTGGTTGGAAGTTTTACCAAATGGTTCTAATGGCTCAGCTAGACCAGTTGAATTATAACTGGCCTGGATCAACTGGATCATTTAGCCCATTTCAATTTCCAGGGTTACCAGATGGCATTAAATGGTTCATCAACTGGACCAGTTGCAACTAGCTTTCTCTTCTGGGATGGTTGCACCCGGGTTACAGTAACATACTTCCTCTTCGACGTAAATTTCACGTGAATGAAGAACATGATTCATCTCAAGTCAGCCTCGTAATATTCACGTGAATTTCACGCAGATATTTTGACTAAAACTATCACTAACGCTTCACGTGTTTCTGTGACGCGATAATTTCGTTTATGAAGATGTAATTTCATAACCAAACAAACACGGGAGTATTAGGTTTACAAACCATGGTCTCCAAGGTAGGGATAATCACGTTATTATAATGGTGATATTGCAGTGACAATTGCGTGATTTAGTGAACGTGTGTTTCAAGTTACCTAATGCAATAAACGTATTAACACATTTACGTAAATGTCCGGTGTTTGAAGAACGTAACTCTCCTCAAGTCGATACCTTGATATTGACGTGATTTTCACGTGAGTTTGTTTATTGGGCAGTGCGCTTTTAATTAGATGCATACGCGCAGTATTGTTTAAGCGTTAAAGTGTATGTCACCATTACATACCTGCCTGAATTGCCTGAAATCAGATAGATCGGGAATTAGACGTGAGTAAAAATTAAGCTTGATACAAAAGTTGTATTTCATTTGAAAAAAAAATATTTTGTATAGGTAATAATAATAATTTTGACAGGGCTTCTTTTAAAACCATATTTTAGACTCAAGTCAATCTTATCTAATAGCTTGTTCAATATTTCTGATGTACCCCTGAAGCCCAGTCAATATAATATAAATGTTTGCCATACATAAACAAATACATACTTTTATTAACCGTATCAGACATCTCAGCCGGGCAATTTTTAGATTGTGTTGCCCTCAAGCTTTGATTGATAAGCGAACAAAACTACGGGTGAAATAAAATATTGTGACCGCTCAGCGTGTGTGTAATTTGCCGGTCAAATATAATACACAATAAACAAATATTATTGCCCAATCAGAAAAGTCAATGGCAAAATGCGTGTTAAACTAGCGAGCAATAATGTAGAGCCAACATTGGGGTACTTTGTAATCTTCATTGGGCATCTATTACGCGTATGAAAACCCGCAATCTTTGCGCTCACTGTATTGTAACGTAATAATGACATACAAGACTTTTTGCAGTGTATCCAACATTTCGTCAAGTACTTGATGCACAGTGCTGGTTTGGCGATGGTTTTGCCAATGTTTATGCTAGGAAACCCTGTGCAGTGTAGGCTACTTTATTTTGCATGATTTAAGAGTATAAGATATTAAGAGTTTTTTGTTTGCTCTAGATGCCTGATGTGGTTGATAATATTAATATTGACTGCCTTATTCAGGGCAATACGACTTGTCATTTATCACCATCACCTACGTTTAAGGCGATATAGGCAGTCAATATTAATTAATTAATACATCTTATACAATATAGAATATATATATGAAATTTAAACATCATTCATCATGAAAAGAAACTGATAAAGTACCCGGTTGAAATTAATATTTAAAACTGCACGCGGAATAGAGAGTTCTGAATTTTACTCGTCGAATACAATCACAAGTTTCCTATAGCCGCATTGTGATTAAATACGTGACAGTGAGGGAAAATTATTTAACAAATAGTTCAAAGGGATAAAGTTGATTTCAAACGAAACGTATTTATATTAGAATAAGCTTGTATCAACACTGGTCCAACAATATTTGACCGCACGTAGAGCAAACTAAAACCAACTCAATTCGTGGCATGAACAGTCCAGTGCTTCCAACATAATGAAGTTCCATGAACAATAAGACACTTACAGAGATGGATTAATTGCTACTTCCGGTATGTATGTCAATAACATTCAAAGTACAATATACGGGATAATAATGTCTTCTTTTACTAACCATCGACTGATCATGCTTATGAAGACAATGTAAAGTTGCTGATGTCGGCCATCTTTGTCAAAACTATACGGCGTTCATCTTTGGTCAATACTATGATGTAGACATCTTGAGTCAAATTCGCTTTCAGTTATTTGTTATGTTTTGACTTCATCTCCCAAAACGGTCTTCTCCTTGGTCAAATTCTCTTGTTTGTAGATGGGAGTCCCTACCAAACCTCTCAGTTTCTATCTTGCCTGGAAGACCTTGTTGCGCCGTGTAGTTGGTGAATCGAACAGTGATCCTTTTGGTTGATCATTCACTTTTCGATCCTAATCTGTGCGATTTATCGATGTCTCCTCTTCATGGGTGTCGATCCCGAAGGGGATGGGGGGGGGGGGGATATATCCACCCCCAATATTTCAGGTGGGGGGGGGGGGTGGCCTGTACAATCATCCCCCCAATAATTCACCATAAAACAAGAGAAAAGTTAAGGATGAGAGCCCGATGAGAGTAGTTAATGGTTATTACTCGCAAGATGACCATCAATATACACATTTTGCTATCTCATTTTCATAATACATACATATATACAAAGTAAATAAGACAACCGTATATGAGACAAGAATAAATTGAATTCTCACTCATACGGCTTCATCGGGAATTGATGAATTTATTCAATTTGTTCAATCAACAGCATTATAGAAATGCAGTGCGCCAAATGCAAAGACGCAGCATCAAAAAGCAACGAGCTAAATGTTAAGCGCGAAGCTCAAAAGTAGCAATCTGCAATGCACATCAGACAATCATGGACAGTGTAAACATAGATGAACTCTGTGACGATTTCGTGAGGAGACCGGAGACAAGGAGAAAGATTTTCGGACATGAGTATGACTTATAAAATAGTTCTCAAGTTGTTATGTTGTTTCCGTTCACCCTTTTTAAAATTCACGTCATTGTATCTTTATTATTTTTTTTCACTCATTTTATTTCCTGATATTTCCTAAAAGATTTTTCATTTTTGGAGAAAGATTATTATGTCACAACTTATTTGTAACACAAAATATTTTCAGTGGGGAAACTGAATTCAGACAACGATTAATATAGAGAACAGTACCATGAATCGTCTTCTTTCTCTAATAATTCAGTGGAAAGGGCAAAGCTGTTAGGGGGCAACTGAATTCAGACATGGATTAAGCGTATTAATCAAATAAAACGTCAAAGAACACGATACAACGAAGCGTCTTTTTTTACGAATGAAACGTGAAAGCTTCTGCGCTAAGCGCGTAATGGGCGAAAATGAATACAGACAAGGATTAAGAGTAATAATTTAGTTAAACGTTAAAGCTTCCGCGCTTCGCGCAGTAGGGGGGAAACTGAGTTCATGAAGGACACGATACAACAAATCGTCTTCTTTCACTAATGTGAAAGCTTCCGCGCTTCGCGCAGGAATGGACGAAAGTGAATTCAGACAAGGATTAATAGTCGAGAATGGTACATAGGATCGTCTTCTTTCTTTAATCATCTAATGAAACATCAAAGCTTCCAATCTACGCGCGGGGAAGGGGAAATTTGATTCAAACAAGGATTAAGAGTCGAGAACAGTCCAACGAATCGTCTTCTTTCTCTTATAATTTAGTGAAACGTCAAAGAAACTGAATTCATGAAGGACACGATACAACAAATCGTCTTTTTTCTCTAATGTGAAAGCTTCCGCGCTTCGCGCAGGAATGGGCGAAAATGAATTCAGACAAGGATTAAGAGACGAGAATGGTACATAGGATCGTCTTTTTTCTTTAATAATCTAATGAAACGTCAGAAGGGGGAGGGGAACTTGATTCAAACATTAAGGATTAAGAGTCGAGAATGGTACATCGAATCGTCTTCTTTCTTTAATAATCTGATGAAACGTCAGAGCTTCCGCGCTACGCGCGGAGGAAGGGGAACTCGATTCAAACAAGGATTAAGAGTCGAGAACGGTCCAATGAATCGTCTTCCTTCTCTAATAATTTAGTGAAAGGTCAAAGCTTCCGCGCTTCGTGGGGGGGGGGGGGAACTCCCCCTCCCTGCACGCAACCCCCTAGGGACCGCGCTTCGCGTGCTCACTACCGCCCCCTAAAATGAAATCCTGGCTACGCGCTTGGGAGGGGTGCAACTTGCCACACGCTTCTACCTCTTGATTGCTTTGATCCATTGCCGAAAATATTTTGGCACCTATCATCCCCCCCCCCCCCCCCCCAACCACGGATACAAATCGACACCCTTGATCCTCTGTATAACTTTATGTCAAATTTTAGCTCTCAAACTTTGTTGATTATTTCATCTGCCTATCATGACTCTCTCTTGCGCTCTCTAATTCAGACTATGAGCAACAATACAATTCCTTCTTGAATTTTGCTCAGCCTCTGTATGCCCCTCCCTCAGTCTGGCAAAGTTTCTCTCAGAAAGATCCAACTCAAAAATTTTACTAATGGTTTTGTCAACCTTACAGTAATGACAGATGTTAGTTCTTCAATGGGCGTTACCTTTTCCTCGGATACCTAGTGAGTCTGGGATATCGTTGTACTCCGGTACTTTATTGACTTCTCCGCGTATATATCTTATCCTCTGTTTGAAGTTCTGCGCCTTTCGGCATCCTTATACTAATTTAACTCAGGGAATGAACCCTGTTACCCCCTCAAGACATGGTCCCGAGAACAAATATACGTCAATTTCATATGATTTCAATATTACCAAATCAACATACGAACCTCCGACATAAATTCTCGCTCAAAGTATCATTTTCAGGAACTTATTAAACGTTGGTCGTATTGGTCGACGAAAAGATGACCGCGTTCGTGCATATTGCGATCTTAATCACAGAAGAGCTGTCCCATGAAAATGCCTCTGTGTAGAAAATGAATGGGAAAAATTGGGTCATATTTTAAAGTGTGGCAGGTGGGTCAGAAAGAAGTGGTACAGCAAAGGGAAACATCATTAATAGCTGATATACAGAATGACTGCTTGGTCAATGAGCCATCGAACACAAATATTTAATGATAAATAATGAATAAATGAATCAATATAATGTATGGAGAAGATGATGTCAAAAGGAAAGTCGCTACATACATGTACAGGCGCTTGAAAGTTTGAATAAACTGGATGGTGATTATGATTATCGAGATGAGCCTTTTATTATGAACATATGTTGTCAGCTTGGTTTCGGAGAGCTTAAGTGTTTAGATGCTTTTGAATTTAGCACCTCGTACAGTATGACGTGGGTGTATAGCTGCACTTACAATGTTGCGCATCACCAAAGCTGCTCGTTTTCTACAGTGTCAGAAAAGTACCAAACATTTGTTGGATGCCACAAACCAGGTGAGGCGTTTGACTATTGCCTCTCTAAAATTTAAAAAAAAATGACACTTTTCTTATATTAATAATTCAGTTTGACTTTCCGAGTCGGAATACCCAAGGGTAATGGAAAACTGAAGATGTGATTACGTGGTCGATAATCGAATGTTAGATTTTAGTAGGTGGGGATGCAGTGTCACGCAAATTGCTCAGTATAGTTCTCCTATATATTAAGTACGATAGACATTAACCTCTTCATATTTTGGATTGCTAGATATATTTCAAGAGCCAAGCAATCAATTGAAAACAAGACAAACGAATAGGATAAGAATTCCAACTGAAGTCGTTGTTAAGAAGAAATATCAGAAAGGGGTGCTGTTTGTTTTAAATCGAGTTATTAATGCATGGAAATGGCAGGGACATGGTCAAATAAAGAGTAATATATATTCTGTATATGTTAACAAATATATGATAAGTAGGTATAATACAAAAGCGGTTCTCCATGGCGCTATAAGAAAGGTAACACAATTCTCATACTAATTTAAGTAGCCCCAAAGTACATATCTTTTGCCCTGATAAGGACGAAGAATTCAGCAAGTGCCTCCATTTCTTTTCTAATAAGTGTTTTTCCCCTTCCGATAAGCGCATTTTCATAAATGTCATAAGTGTCCGTCCTTTTAAGGTAATAGGTTGAGTTGATTTCGTAAGACTCCCATTTTCTTTCTATCAAGTGCACTTTGAAATTAAAGTGTCCCTTTTTTCTCATATTTCCCAATTTTAATCAATACAAATGTATTTGTATCGTTATCTAGAACGATATTTCTATTTCATATATTTTCTAGAATGATATAATTATCATCAAATCCTTTTCTTAAAACAAGATGATGCTCCATAGCTGATTGACACATTTCTTAAAATTCAGAAACAACTCAAAAGATTATACAAATGTAAAAAAACCGAAATAAACTGCGATCCCCCAACAAACACATCACGAATGCCAAGCCTAGTTTCTAAAGTCCTGTAATCTGAAAAAGAGCAAAGGAATTCAATGAACACACGTTACTTGTCATCTTCTCCTTCAAGTGGAACCTTATTCTCTTGTCTAGTTGTATATTACTGTTTGACATTTGTTGTAAAAGTTTTTCTGTGTTTCGATATTTGTTCTCCTCTGTTTCAAGAACTTTCTTTTCATTGAAGAAATAAGGATATTTTCGGGCCTTTCATTTGGGGTGATCTCAGTCATATAAGAACGAGAACTTGGTAACATATTCCCTTGTAAAATTCATAGTTTATGTTATTAAGAGAAACTAATGAGTTAACAGAATTGGAATGGTATTTCGGTTTGTTGTCACTCACCAGTAAAAGGGCATGTGCATGCTTATCAGTTATAATTCAGGTGGCCGGATATCTGTCCTATAACTTCACATCTTATTTCATCTGTCTTTTTTGCATGACTCCCAATACAATCACATATCACAATAAATAAATTGTATTGTTGTGGCACAGCTTGATAAAGACTACTGGAAGCCGGACGTTTATTCCGCATAAACGTTTTTTTCTAGTTCTTTTAAGCACCTGGACCGCATATTGTCTATGGTTAAAAACCAGAGGTAAAACTCAACGAGTATAACAAATCTGAAAAAAAACATAAGACCCACGTCGTACCATAACGTAAAACACCGCTCTGTCGTTTTAAATAAAAGTTGTCTTGTCCAAGGCACAAGCTAGAGTGATTCAATTACACACTAGTTGATGCCACGCCCTGGTATCCGTGGCACATTTGTACGAGCTGTCTATACAAATTATATGCAACTAGGGCAACAGCCACGGACCAAACTGTAGTGCGCATTATTTTACGACACAACCTACATTTGCCTGCTATACAATCGTACCATACACAAATGATATTAAGTCTTCTCCGACTGAGTCTACATGCTGGAGAGCGTCATAAAGAAATAAAAGTAAAACAATTATAAATGAAAGGAATGACAATAATATGACCCCTCCCTCATTCCAGAAAAATAAAACGTACATACGCGTAAAGAAAATTGGAAATTGAAATAAGCTGCATATTTATTATGCTTATTGGCACTACCAGTATTATTATGAACATCTGTCGTCAGCTTGGTTTCAGGAAACAAAGATGTTGGGATGTCGTTGAATATATCAGCTCATACAAAATGTACAGCTACACTTACGACGTTG
Organism: Strongylocentrotus purpuratus; assembly: GCF_000002235.5. NCBI lineage: Eukaryota > Metazoa > Echinodermata > Echinoidea > Camarodonta > Strongylocentrotidae > Strongylocentrotus > Strongylocentrotus purpuratus. The sequence goes on from NW_022145602.1 coordinate 24,570,691, forward strand.
CTCAAAACAAAAGCTGCAGGTTTCAAACACTGTCAAACAAATACCAAGCATTTGTCGTATGTCACAAACCAGGTGAGGCGTTTGGTTATTGCCTCTTTAGAGTTAAAATGTAAGGAAAATAAAACAGTTGATACTTCCATTATATTCGACAGTAATTAAGGTGAATTGATTTTCAGAGTTGGATTAGACAAGGAAAACTGAATATGTGATTACCGGGGCGCCATTCATGTTAAATATAATCATTCATGCATGGAAGGAATTTGTCACACATACAGTTATACAGTAAGCAAAAATTGCTCCTCCGATAAGTGTTGCTATTTAAACTACTTCATGTCAATATTGTCCTCGAAAAAATTGTCCTTGAATTGTGCTATATTGTTCTAACCTCATTTTTGAATAAAGACCAAGTTCTTTAATTATTTATGGACCTCATTAAGACATTTACACGTTTCATCATACAAAACGTTTAAATAAACTACAACTTTATTGCTTCAGAGTAATTGCTACACAAAGTTTCCAAGAAATCTAACTAATCGAGAATAATTCACTATTCTTGGAAAATAGTTTCTTAAATATCATCATACAATGTAGGATCCATCAAAGGAGCATTCTCGACCCGCTAGATCAGTTGAACTCATTTTTTAGAATCACCTTTGTATTGATGAATTACAATTGTATGTATCTATTCACGAAAAAAGGGCAAAGTTATTGGTATTACGAACGATAAGTGCTTGAATTTAACGCACATATTGAAAATGTGTTTAATTCGAAATCACTTTGAACCGGAATTTTGAAGGGAAAATGTAGACATATGTTTCATTGATTACGTTGCTTGTAACGTAAATGTGAATGTTGCTATGTAATACGCTATAATCATACAATATGTCTCTTATTGTAACCTGCTTTTTACAGTCCGCTAAAATATCTAAAATCACACGTATTTTAGTATTAGCGAAGAAAACATTTCGTGTACAAATGTATAATATCTTGAATAAATAGAACCCATATATCCTATATCTGAATATCACTCGTCCCAATTTACACCGTTCTTCCAAATTTCATTTCTCAGAACCTCCAGTGACCTTTAATGGCAAGTTTTAATGTAATTCTTTCATTCATAAATAACCTACCGGAACTAGCACAAAAGTACATTTGAACAATCCTAAAACAGCCCTGCCCTAGGAATCCACACTGGACTCGATCCTTTGCATTTACTATCCATTGACACACACGTTTGATCATAATCATTTGTTAAGGAACGCTTAAAAGACCATCTTTTCTCAAGGTCGACGTGGTAAAATACTTGTTAGGCAATTTACAAATAGTATACAAATATTATAAATTGCTGTGAATGTGAGCACAATATTTTTTACTTTCTCTCTCTCGCGCGCTCTCCCTTCAATTTACTTATTTTTTGTTGACCAACTGCATTCCAATTATGTTCTGTTTGTTGTAAGAACTTGTTTCAACTTATCACAAGGACGTCAGATTAATCTTTGCCTATGGCGACCCCTTATTTAATTGTATGATTTGATGTCATCGTGCACAACATTAATATATCCGTGATGATGTATATAGCAAAGAAATGATCATCAATCAATCACCTTTTTACTTTTGCAAGTGCATCCTTTGACTGAGACTGATAAATATTCAAGAAGACAACTTATTCAAATGGGTGAATTAAACCCCTCATTGATCTTGTGGCCCACTGACGTGATATTTAAATACGATGTTATTATTAGTATTTCATAGGAGAGGCTTCATATTTCCTTAATCATATTACTCATTCTAGAATATTTCATTATTTTTTTTTTTTCTCGAAGTGGGTGTATCTGTTTCAAACGCTTAGTACTACATGTCATCCTCAAGTAGGCTTAACATTTCCTTATTCAAATTACAAGAGTTCCCATATGTAACATGATTACGGTGTATTTGTTTAGATGAATATACTCCCCTTTTATTAATAAATGCTTAACATTCTATTGAAGTAGTAATACACCATTACCATTGCGATTAGTTGTTATCATATTCCTTTTTGTAGCCCCTTAAGTGTTAAGGGGGTACCTAGATTTCCCAAACATATATATCAATAAAGAAATAGGATTTGTATATGCTTATCAAATGAAGGATCTAATATAAATGGGTACCTGGCAGGAATTATTTCTTTGAAATGCTAGAGCGCCGCAATGGCAGCACAGCTAACGCCGGGGTAATATTCTCCAAGTATGGAACCGCTTAGTGATTGTAATAAGCGCTATATAAAAACTGAGTATTATTAATACTATAGGAGTTTTAAAAATCATATCACTATTTGCTATAAAAACCTAAAAGACCTTGCATATACTTTAAATGTATTCCAGATCCCATTGTATTTGTATTTTAACGGTAAAACACTAAACATACCTTTATGTATTCCCAAAATTGTGTACTACATTGGCTCCATTCCAGTGTTTATTCAACATTTGAATAAGCAGGGCGTGAACGTGGTTGTTTTTGTTATATCTTGCTGATCTACGGTTGCCTTATTTATACAAGACAACTAATTTGAAATATTTTATTCGGCGATTTTGGAAAAGTCTTGGTTAATGAATGCTTTTAGGATACTCTGAATCTGTGGACATTTCTGGACACGGGAATCCAATGCTTCTATATTTATTTTGTTTAATACATTACTCCTGGTCAGCATGAATTATATCACTAACTTTTCTAAAATCCCCGAGCCTAGACTTTAGAAAGTAATTTATGGTCGTTATTATTTTGTTAACTTTTTTGGTTTCCTGGGACAAGTTTAAATTGTTGTTTACATCACTAGTATTTTGGCGTGCATCCAGTAAATACAAATCGCGTGCTTAACCTTGTAATTAAAATGAAGTTTTATTATAATCTACTGCTTGCATGTCAATGATTTATTTCCAAGACCTACATTTATTAGACAAATGTGTAATAGGTCAATAATATTCGTTATGAAATTAATATTTTCCTTTCTTCTTTGTTAGTATGATTGCCCTTGTTTTTGTGACCCTTGACACATGCTTCATTTAGAGCTGCTCTAACGTCATTACATATTACAAGCCAAAATATACATTACAATTCAGTTGTACAACCATCGTTTCACAGAGCTTTATTGCACTGTGATTAAAAACAAACTAAAGATCTCGCCATTAGTTGTATGGCCTTCGCAAAGTCCTCTACTATGATCGCCTATTTGAGGCGTTGCTTTACCAAAATAGAGAAACTTCTGTTCACTGCCCTAAAAGATCTTTTGATCTTTATAAAACGATCGAAATTATATTCACCTACCGTGTGATTTTCCCACGCTGCTACTGTCATTTACTGTTGTATTCAATAACTAATCGTTTATGGCTTGTGTGTCCACTCATGATCTGTGTATATATTTGTTTTGCTTTCAGCCCTTATTTTAAAAATATGATTGTATATGGACAAATTTACTTTTTCAAATAGCCCCACCAGACGGAACAATATCGAATTCCGAATTCCCCTTTTTTTTCCCTTCAACCTAGCCCTTTCAATATCCAATCCTTTAATGCGATTCACATATAGGCTTGCCATACACTTCTAGTACGATCTTCTTTTTTGGTGTTCTATACCTGTAATTTCGAATCGAATTCCATTATATTATAGGGCTGTATATATTTCTTTAGGACCAATTTGGAAAATGGGCATTTCAAATCAATACTCTCCTCATTAGGTACTTTGACGATCGGCCACAAAGGACTTCATTCTATCTGCGTATGATTCTTGAGTATATTATCCTTCAAAAGATTATAGGACTCTTATGTCAAACCTGATATGTTTTATACATACATGAATGTATTTGTAATTAAATCATGTTCTATTTCTCCACATGCAGGCATGTAGTCCTCACTTTCTTCACTTAAAACAAATATATCGTGAAGACTAAAAATCTTTTTCATCATGTTCAAAGGAGTTTGCAAAATAGGAACTGAAAAAACAGCCACCACCGAAAAAAGGAAACACTCTCCCGCAGTTTGGAAGATGGCTAGGCTAGAACAAAACATATCTTTGTCATCAAAATGTCTTAATTATGATGATACTAATGCGTTTGTGTGTGAGAGTGTTTTCGTCGGATTTTGGTGCTGTCGATATAATAAAAGCAGTTCATGTGTTTTTATCTTGTCTAAATTAATGTTAATATAAGTTAAGGAAGGAAATTGTACAAACAAAAGACAAAACTACACAAACTAACGCATGGACTATCAGTAGTGTTAAATTCATGTCACAAAATTGCAATGAACCAGATATTCGTCTCACCTACGGACCTAATCAATATTAAAGCAAGGTGCAAATCAAGCTGGTAAATGGAAGTTGGAGTAGCATGTATTACCGTTATGATTGGTTTGAATATTTGTATTTATTACACATTTGTCGTCAAATTGTGCCGATATTGATGGGATTACTATGACGTTGGCAGCACGTTCAGTATGACTACATTGTCTTGTTCTTCGGATATTTATACACAGAATCTGCTCGTTCAATACACATTCAAACAAATACCAACTCTTCGTCGGATGCCACAAACCAGGTGAGGCGTTTGGGTTATTGCCAGATCGCGTGAAAGTATAAAGTTAGAGAAGAAAGTTTGTCAAAATATCACCCCCCCCCCCCATTGTAGTGCATTATAAATTCGCTGACTGACTGTGGTATTCATATAACACATTAACTCATAGCCTGCCATGAGGCTGCATGCACGCTATCGTTATACTGCTTTATCCATGCGAGAGAGCTATCGCTTGAGTGCCATGTGCGTGCAACGAAGCATTCTTAACCCGTTCCTTCCGGGAACCTGGTATACCAGGCTCCCGTGGAGCCTACTCACAGACGGGAACCTGGTACACCAGGTTCCCATAATAGGCAGGTAGACGACGTCTTTACAAGCCTAAAATTGCCTTTCCCTGCCATTAATTCACTAAACTAGTGGATGTGAGGGTTTATCCAAAGTATATGCTATCATTATCCATTACTCCTGTTTTGTTTACTTTAATATTACTCATTATATTTGTACTTTTTCATAAGCATGTCAAGTTTTCTCTCACATGAAATTCGTACAGCAGCGTATTGGAGCTCCGCGATGTCTGTCCCACAGATATTGACTTTCGCTGAAACCTTCCATGCACAGAATACTAATACTGCTGGTATTTCAATTGGGAGCAGCGCAAAGCCAAAGCCTATAACGGCACGCGGCACGCGGCACGCGCGGAACAATGCACTTCACTGCACATGAAAGGAAAATCCAAAGGTCAGCTCTCTATTGTCAACAACAACAAGCAGTATTATAAGTCTAAAGCAAGATCACGAGGTTGTACTCGATTTAGTCTCCGAAAACGAGTTTTGATCAGGTGTATGCTGGATTTATCATTATGACATTTTGTATCACCGACCCCCCCCCCCCCTCAAAGCTCAGATTTATTATTTAGTTTGTCTCTCTTTTTGTTTGTTTATATTTCCTGGCTAAAGTATGATGTCTGACGTATAGTAACGTCAATATAGCATAATAAACATTTTTGTATAGCAGTTTGATGTAACATAGATTTACATTCAAAAGTTTTACTTTTATAAGTATTGGACAGTAATATTCTTCTCATTTCGACTTTATCAGCCGCTCACTCTCTATAGCGTTCCCTATACTAAGGTATATGTGAGAGGAGATATAAATTATTTGAGAAAGAGGGGGAGATAGAAAGTTATCTCCGATCCCCCCCCCCCCAGCTCTGATTGTTTTTCTTTTGTGTACGTTTCTTTTTTGTTTGATTATTTCTTTTCGCTAAAGTATAATGTCTGACGTATAACATCAGGGATATGTTATAATAATTAATCTCAAGGAAAGGATGATGCCGGCATGCAAGTAAATGGCGGAATAGTAGACAACATCATGAAAGATGAAGATGGAAAACAACGTAGAAAGAGAGATAGAGAGAGAGAGAGAGAGACATCGAGAGGGAGAGAGAGAGAGAGAGAGAGGAGGGTGGGCGGGGGCAGAATAGATAGAAAGTTTGACGTAGTCTGTTCTGTATTTATTATTATGATATTTTTCTCACCGACTACCCCCCCCCCCACAAACCTCAGATTTTTTCTTTAGTTTTTCTCTTTTTTGTTTGTTTATATCTTTTGGCTAGAGCACAATGTCCGACGGATAATAGTACCGTCAATATAGCATAATAACAATTTGTTTATATCAGTTTGATGCAACAGAGATTTACATTCAAAGTTTTTTTTGTATAACTATTGTACAGTAATATTCTTCTCATTTTGACATTATCAGCCGCTCGTTTTCTTTTTCGCTCCCTATAATAAATATAAGGTATAATAATGTACATCATCAGGGATAATTTTATGTTATAATAATTAATCTCAAAGAAGGAATGGTGCCGGCATACAAGCAAATGGCGGAACAACATTGGCAGATAGACAGAGAGACAGACGGAGAGAGAGGGAGAAAGTGGAGAGTTTGAGAGAGAGAGAGAGAGATAGAGAGAGGAAAGAGAGAGAGAGAGACACATAAAGAGAGTGAAAAAGAGGGAAAAAAAAGAGATAGAAACAATCATTTCTCATCATCATCTTTTTGTCTGTTACATTTTAGCATATCATATATTCTTGTTCATTCCTTTATCTTGTATGATTGATATTATCTTTGAATGATTGCAAAAACAACAAGACCCCACTCCCCCCAAAACACACACAAAAAAACCAGGGTTATACATGTAGGATCATCAATGCTGTAAGCCAGGTCATTGTCATTCAATTATACCCTTACCTTACTTCCGCTCTTCTATTGTTGGGGTTTATAACCATGACAACAACCTTTACATCCGTCAACGTTCTTTGTTCCTCTTACGTAACTAAGTTGTGGGATCATGGGCCAAAGACAAAGATAAAGCTCTTTTCACATATTCTATATAGGTCCCAAATACTTGCAGACATTTCTGTGTCATTTGTATTTGTACGTACTTTGTCAATTCATACTTACAAACTATAATTGTCAAAATTTGCCAATATATTCATACATATTGATATTATATAGCGCCTTTACATAAAACATGATCAAAGCGCTTTACATTAGTAAATAAAACAGAATAATTATTTTGCTCTCTATGCAATACTTCCGAACTATTTCGTTTCCCCTATATCATCTTCCGCTCTAGAATCCTATCTTGTTTATATTTATTTATTGTGTATGTGTCCTTGTCTCCCTCTCCATTATTCTTCTGTTTTTGAAAGAGAAAGTTTCATTCTTTCTCTTCTTTCTCTTATAATGTTATCCACCTACTTCTAGATGACCCTTTTGTGGTAAAGTATAATGTCTGATGTATATTATTTCCGTCGATATAATGAACGTTTCATTTTATTTTGATGCAACAGAGACTTACATTCAAAATCAAAACTTTTACTTTCTATAATTTGTGTACAGTGATATTCATTTTGACATTATCAGCCGCTCGGTCTCTATTTTTTTCCCTAGTATTTAAGATGTATGTTTTCATCATCATGGATATGTTATCATAATTTATCTCAAAGAAGGAATGATGCCGGCATACAAGCAAATGGCGGAACAACATTGACAGATAGAGAGAGAGAGAGATAGAACGTTGGACGTAGTCTGTACTGTATTTATTATTATACTAGTTGTCTATCTGATCAACCCCCCCCCCCCCATTCAGAATGTTTCTTTAGTTCTTAAAAACAAATTAAAAAAAATAAACAAAATTCGCTAAAGTATAATGTCCGACCAAGGAGTTATTTCCTTCGTCCGACGTATATTAGTTCTGTCAAAAAAGATTGTGTCATATTATTTTTTGCATAAGAGATGTTTTTATATCCAAACTCTTACTTTTAACAATTCTTATTTATATGTCGAAACGTGCTTTCGGAAATCGTGGAACAGAAAACAGTATGAGAGAGATAAAGTATAATGAACGGTTTTTATAGAGTGAGAGAGAGAGAGAGAGAGAAAGTTGGGCGCATCGTTATATAGTCTGTACTGTATTTATTAGTATGCTATTTTGGCTCTCCTTTCACCTCCCCCCTCTCTCCCCCCCCCCCCGTTCTGGATTCTTCTTGAGTTTCATTTGATCATGTTTACATATTTTCGCTACATTATATTGTCAGACGTAAATTATAACAGTCAATTTTGGCTGATAAACTATTTCAATTAAATTTGATGCAACAGAAACTTACATTGAAATAGTTTACTTTTTATATACTGTGTATTTTCTCATAAAATCGAGTATCAAAATAAAAAAAGAGTATAGGAAGAAGGAAAAGAAGAAGAAGAAGGAGGAGGGATAAGAGTGACAAGGAAAAAAATAGATACGGAGGAGAAAAAAGAAGAACAAAATAAGTAGGTAGAAGAGGAAAAAAAGATAACGAAGAAAAACAACCTACAGTACGGAAGAGCTGAAAGAACTTAGAGCACGGCAGATTGCCAAATGATCTGCGCATGCGCTAAGTTCCTGCTCGTCGAATTACGACTGGCCAGGCTTTAGGTCGCTTCAACGCACACGCATTGTTCCGCGCGCTGAACAGTCGCACGGTATTGTACGGCAGCGAAGGAGTCGAGTTTTCGATTTTTAATCTCGTTTGTGGGGTGGCTATCAGGCTAAATAATTTCGGAAGGAACGGGTTAATAGCAGTTATTGTTTATGCTCATTGGACTGTGCTGTGTATTTTGCACTCGCTATTCATAGAACTGTCGTGTCAATTAGATTTTTTCCAAAACAACCTGGCACGGGGGGATTTGGGGCTTGGCACAATGGGGATTAGCTCTGTGGCATGATTATAGTTAATGCATTGTGTACAAATACAAATACATATGAATTCAAAGGGTAATTCCTTGATCTGCGACTGGGCCCGAGCCTTAGTTATTCCTCAAGGGACATGGACAATCGTATCCATAGGTAAGACCAGGATGCAACTTATTGTGATGCTAATTGAATGGTTGACTTGAATTAAAAAGAGGGTTAATGTGATCGAACTGTAAACCTTTAATAGTAGTAGATAATGCTAATGATATTGATGATATATTTTGTATAGTTTCGTGTGATTTTCGTATGTTAAGTTTCGTATTAAAAGTGCGACCAAAAGGTCGCTCTTTTCTTTTAAGTATCAAAGAAACTAAATATATATTTGTTAACAATTTCCAAAGTTGAATTTCTTCCTTCTTGTCGGTGAATGCAGTTTTTAGTCCTTCGGAGTGAGGTTAAATGATATTTATAATTCGTTGTGTACATGCACTATTCAGTCTTTATATATATGAAAATCATTGTCTTATACAATCATTGATGATCATTGTTTAGAGATCAATCGGCGGCTGATCATTTATCATTTGTCGGCATTTTCTCAAACAAGTATCGCCCTATAAAAGACGGCAAGCACCAATTATTAATCGGCGATACGTTGGCAGTCAGTTTGAAAATGTCACAAACCCTTTAAGAAAATGGACAACTTTTCCCCTACCAGTTCGGTCAGCCAAAAATGTTGATGCCGCAGCGTAAACCTCCGGCTCTTTAAGCCAATAGCTGACCGCTAACAACCCTCTTTAAAACTGCGTAACCTCTCTGCGGACTCTGACAATAAACCATCAGCTAGTGAATTTCGGTCTTTTTCGTACGGTCGTACCATTAACGTTACTTTAAAAAAGCGCTGTGACTAGACAAACACACTCGAAACCCAACACTGGGCATAAACATTGAATATATACTCCGTGTCTGACTTGTGATCAATTTATATTAACATGAACTTTGCAGAAAAGGAAACTATTTTAGGAAACACTATGACAAAAAGTAGCAATACAAATTGTATTTGATATTGTTGTCTAAATTCCGGTGCTAAAGAGGAAGTTGTTACACATGTTATGGTTATTCCTATGGCTAGGATATGTCTAAGTTTCTCGAATATATGTTATCAGTTTGGCTCCTGTCACATCACACCTTCCGAAATCTTGCAACCACTTAACGACGAATAAACTTGTTATTATCTGATCACATTCCAGTCTTGTATTTTGTAAACTCTTATAAATCTCCATTGCCTTCTAAACTGATATTATCTCGAAAGGTATCTGCTCTTGATGTGAATAGATTAAAGTTAGACATCGCTGAAGTAAGTTTTGTAAGCACACACCTGGTACCCTCACTGAACTAGCTGTGTTGTATGACGCTACGCTTAGTGATATCATGGAGAAAAGTGATCCCGTTGTTACTGAACAGATAGTTCTACGTACGTCCTCTAGTACCGTGGTCCACTGACTGTGTCAGTACAGAAAAGTAAAATGAGAAAGGCTGAAAAGCGTTGGTTGAAAACCAGAGCCGATAGTGATTGTGACAACTATTAGTCCGTTAGAAAAGCAATATTGCAACTTTTGAACAAAACTCGTTGAAAATATCACAGATATCTGATCATGACAAATAAGGATAGTCAAAAGAAGTTATTCAATGTTGTCAAGTCTCCGTTGTCAAGTCTCTCTTAACAATCGTTGCTACCTTGTATACTAATGAACATATGTTCGTGAATGAACTATGTGATTATTTGTGTGACAAAGTCGTGAAAATCTTCAAGAACATTGAAACAAGATTAACTGCAATGAATTGAACCCAGGATTTATTCTCCATTAGCCACTTACCATGATGTCGATGTTTTGAGGCAAGTTCAACTCTATTTTTGAGTACCAAACTGAACAACTTATATTTGACCTTTGTAAGGAGTCATGCTCATTAGATCCTATGCCCACGAAACTTCTTCTACAATGTATCGAAATACGAATTCCTGTGTTCACATCGTTTAATCTTTTTCTCTTGACTGGTCATTTTCCCATGCAATGGAAAAATGCCCTCATCACACCATTATTGAAAAAAACCTGGTCTTGATGCAGATTTTAACAACTTAATACCTATAGGCAATCTGAAATACATATCGAAGTTGGTTGAAAGTACTGCTACCCGGCAAATTATGGATCACCTCAATAACAACTCACTTTTGCCATGTACTCAGGCTCCATATAGCCAATTCCATAGTACTAAAACTGCACTGCTAAGAACAAAGAGTGATCTATTGATGACTATGGATTCCCAGAAAGTCACTCGACTTTTACTTTTATTATAGCTCAATATTGCATTCGACACCATATATCATTATCGGAAACTTTAATGATCTGTGTCGGCGTAGATGGTGTTGTTCTTGAATGGATAGAGTCGTACTTGTCAAATAGATATCAAAACATCAAAATAGATGATGTGGTCTCTGATGATTTCCCAGTGCCTTTTGGAGTTCCACAAAATTCCCGGCTGGGCCCTTTGTTATTTACTCTGTACACTGCTAATCTTATTTTCCCGAGATATCATGCAAATGCTATGCAGATGACACACAACTTTATGTATCATTCAGACCTAATGGCCCGAATTCACAAAGCAAGGTTTGAGCTCAGACAAAGGTTTGAGCTCAAACCTTGGTCTGAGCTCAAACCTTGTTTTGTGAATTCGGGCCAATGAGCATGCTAATAAGCGATGTGTCTCACTTCTAGAAACATGTGTCGACTATATACGTGGATGGATGTTGCAAGATAGGCTCATGCTTAATGATAGTAAAACAGAAGAAATTATCATGTACACACTTAAACAGACATCCAAAATCAACTGAAACAGTGTATCAATTGGAGAATCTGTTAGTACAAGAAATCTCGGAGTACAGTTTGATGCGCATTTGAATATGAGAGAACACATCACAAATGTTGAGAAATCAGCATACGACATGATCTATATTACGTATTCGTAAATATTTAGATAAGGACATTGTTCATGCATGTATCACCAATACGTTGGACTATTGTAATGGTCTACTGTATTGGATCTCTGACTCTCAAATAGTGAGATTGCAACGGGTTCAAAATACCTGTGCAAGGCTGATTTGTGGTTGTTCCAAATTCAAACGGAATTTTCAAAATAGAAATTCAATGTCATTGCAATCTAATAATCTAACTGCGGAGGGGTTTAGACGCAATATCAATTAAAACTAAGTTGATTACCTTGATTGGCAAGTATTAGTATTACGCGTATATTGCGAAAGAGAAAAGTAATGATCAGCGTTCTCTGTAAAGAGAGTAACTGTTAGGATTACTTTGAACGTAGCTCGACCAGTATGACGTACGTGTACAGTTGCAATTACGGTGTTGCGCACCACCGAAGCTGTTCGTTTGGTACAGGGTCATACACATACCAAGCATTCGTCGGATGTCACAAACAAGGTGAGACGTTGGACATTGTTCTTCCATACATTTGTCGCAGCGTTATATATATTCCGCTGTTGAATTAAATGAAAATATCACGAGCCCCACTTTTTTGTTTCCTTACAAGACCATTAGGTTTCCTAGATAATTTGCCAAAATTAAAACGACTGGTTTATAGTTTGGTATGTTAAACCCTTTCACTAACAATAATAATTTAATTTGTGGATAACCGGAGAGAATCATTTTCAAGGCCAGATAGTAGTGTACTTCACTATAAACATAATTATCATTACTAAATTCACTTATTGGGAAATAATAAAGAAAGAAAGGGAGAAGGGGGACAAAAGAACGACCTAGGTCTCCGTAGGTTAAATGCACTTCCATCGGTCCAGAAATGTGTGTAGATTCTTAACAAATCCCATGCTTGGCCCTACTTGACCCTGGTACAGAAGACGGTGGTTATTGCTCTGACATATCACCGTGGTATTGCATGTTTCTCGTCTGGCCTCCATGTCACTCTTTTACTATAGTAAGGTGCTTAGGTTCACAACCAAGACTTCAGAGAAGTTTGCAGGATGTCTTTGTTGGTTGCTTTATTGGTAGATTTTCTTCATCAATCAAAGGAGTAAGTCTCGACAATAGTCGGTAAAAAAGAGCGTTTATCGCGATGAACATCTCTGAACTGTATGTCATGTTCACCCAACCATTTTGGGGGTTCTTTTTTCCTTCCTGCTGACATGGTAAGTTACCGATTGGACGATGCATTTCAACTTCTGCCACTGCATCTCTGCATCCTGGATATTTTGAGACAGGTTACTAGCGAGTTGCTTATCCAATCACCCAATTTGTTCTGATACCCCTTTTCAATTCCAAATAGAATATCACCATATATGCAGAGATGTTGTCCATGAGGTGTCAATGTTTGGGACGTAGATGTCGTCAAATTGTCTAGGATATTGCCTAATATTGGAAGAGGGGGTTGGTATTGCACATTCCTTTTGTGCACAGTTCAAGAAGTAGCATTACGTTGTTAAAAGCGCATATCGGCCAATGTTCCTGGGCCAAACATCAACGACATTACTCACTCTAGCAGTAACGTTGCCCATTTTGAGAATCCTGTCTGTTTCGCGTATTCAGCCGAAAAGGAGGTTTATGTGTAGGAGATAGTTTGGATAACATTATCTGCCAATACTTTAGGGGCCTACTTCTGATCAGAAATGGTGCCTGGTCGTAACATTCCCGAGGAAGTGGAGCATGTGCACTTTCTAATGCGGGTTGTCATTTAAATACAATAACCGGTGTAATAACAATTACAATGTGACGTGCTTAGGAACGTTGTATTCAGCTCTTTAAAACATAATGCGACTTTTATAGGTCGTATTGTCACACGCAAAAGACAACTAGGATTTTCAATCTTTAACGCCACCTTTCCTCACTCGACCTGATCTTTACCTTGTTTTCCCTTTTTTGTGTTATATAACTTATGTATTGTAAATAGTTTCGTTTAGCTCATGCACTATACGTGGTATATATTTATTTCAGTATTATGCTTTCAATGGTGCTATTTTCTCCTTCCCCCGTTCTTGTTTCTCACAGCATAGGTGATATCCCTTTGGCGATGGCCAGCTAACAAGATGGTGGTGACACAAACTTCTGTCTCCATCTTTCATACAAATAAAACCACACAATAAGCAGTAAATTTAAGATTTATCCAAGAAAAATAAAATCATTAAAAATACTAAGGAATCGCATCGTTTCAGGGATTTCACAAGCCGAGATAATCCCACCTCAGTTTTTACTTTGAACACATTCCGAATTCCATTTAACTTGAATGACTGCCCAAACTTGGACGCTTGTCATGCTAGGGTTTCTGCGGTATCATCATGATACGGCCCTTTCGTAGATTGTATGCTCGACGAAGTGTGGTGTCACACATATAACATTTTGTTTCTATCAAATTAATTATTATTTTTTTTAAAGTACGATTATGAATGCTACTATGAGGAGCTCTTGGCCACTCCCGGCACAATAAATTGGGGATCGGGGATTGAAGTTATGATACCATAGACCACTTATATTTCTTGGCGTCTGACGCAACTACAAACAATCGAATTTTCAAACGTTGGTTAACTATTAATCGCCATGGCTAAGGCTTTCAGACTTTCTCTGGTAATCCAAGGAAGTTTTGGTAAATTTCTGCGAGATTTAGTTTGAAATTTTGGTATATTTATATTCAAATAGTTTGTTAATGTTTCAATACAAATTTCATTGCAATTTAAGACATCATTCCACGTTTCCGACATCAAATCAGTTATAAAATTGCCAAAATTATCTTCTGTAAATTTACGTACTTTTACCGTTTTCATTTTAGTTTTAATTTTGATACAATTGAAAAAAGCAAACAAATGGATAGGTGATCTGTAATTTCAGAGTAAATGAGACTGCTTCAGTGTTATAATCAGAAACATTGGTTAATCTATTATCAATTAGAAAATTAGTATTCATATCTATTCTTGTTGGTTTTGTAAATGTAGAAACCATAGCATAAACATTTAACAGTGTATTTAAATCACCAGTAATACGGTTGTCACAGAGCAAGTCAATGTTGAAGTCCCTCATGAAATACGTATTTTTATTTTCTCGATTTAGTTTGTGAAGGATGGTTTTAAAATCATCCAAACAGACTTTCTTGTCATTATTTGGGGGTATATAAACGATATAGATTGCGTCATTTCTTCCAGGGAGTCGGGAATTAGTTTCAATAGAGAGCAACTCCGCACTCCTATGGAAAGAGAAATCAGGGTGAAGTTTAAAAGACAAAGCACTGTTGATAAAGGCGCAATCCTTCCTCCTCTACGCTTTAATATACCAGAGCGTATCGGTGAATAATTTGGAATGTCGTACAAAGGAGGTGAATTACTATGTAACTAAGTTTCGCTGATACCTACAATAAAAAAGAATCAATCAAGTTAATCCAAGAGCAGCTGTATTTTTTCATAATTCTTAGCAAGACTGCGAGCAGTCATTTAAGCAAATAATTATGCGATTTACCTTTATTCGGAAATCCTGCCTTAAAGTCAGGAGGAAGGTAATATTCACGTCTAACATTTAGACGTGTAATGTCTGGACGTCGTCGATAAATCCACACATCTCTGAATAACACTTATTCAGATACATGTGTTGCATAAACTATTGTTACATTTCCAGTTCAATCTTCTTCGTTCAAATGGTTTTCTTTACTTCTTATTTCAAATCGAATTCCACAATATCATAGCGTTGTTTAAACAATGCTCTCTCTCTCTCTCTATTTTTCGATGAGTTGCCACGAAGGTGTTCATATATGTCTGGTAAGAATTATTGAGTTTATAATCCTTCAAGAGCACATGAATCCTATGATCTTTGAATTTACATAAATGGCAGAGGTATTTATGTTTTGTCTTTTAGTCTCAAACCTGATATCATACATGCATACGTATATTAAAAACAAAAATGTGTATGTACAAACATCATATTTCTTTCTCCATATACATGTTGGTATGACTCATTATCTTCGACTGGGTATATACCCTAAACTTCGCTTAAATCAACACCATCATGCAGACTGAAAGCCTTAATCATGTTAATGGCGAATCATTAACATGTACATAGGCCTACTCACTACTGTGGTTGAGTAACCCCTTGCAGATAATATGGATTAACACATTTTTAAAAAAAATCGCTAATTTTGCACACTTAAATCTGATTAAATCCTGAAAGCGAACTTTTGGATATACTATTAATTTTACATCAAAAACAAATTTCAAATTAAAAAACGTTTGCCTAAAAAAGTTTATATATTTACAAAAAATGACGAGAATGGAGGTCGGTTGTGACTTGTGATAAGCCAGTTATTTCACGGAGCTTCGAATAGTTCCCTCCCATAGAGATTGCAAGTAGGAGGGAAATATATTGTGCTCCATACGTACGCATATATTATCTTGTCACAATTACATCTTTCAATACGCTATGGTTAACACCATCTAAGCTGCACGTTTTACACAGCGTCTTACAAATACCAAGCATACGTCGAATGCCACAAACCAGGTGAGACGTTTTAATCATCCTGAATATTAAACCATTTCTGCATAAAGTTGTTCAACGAAGTCATAATTGTAATCGTATTTTTAAAGTATAAAATATACAACAAGAATTTTTTTTTCCTGCAGCTCGGTAGATGGCTGGATTAGCAAGCAACATACTTTTGTCAATACAACATGTCTATATCAAGATGCAATGCACATCTTCGTTTTGTTGGTCTAATTGAGTTTCTAAGGAAACATTCTCCAGTTTTTTTAAATCTCCTAATGCATTTTTGTCTCTCTTGGTTGTCGGTCTCACGGAGTCGCGGGCGGTCGGTCTAGTTGTTTTGGGATTAAAATATCTCGTGTATTAATTTGCTTAATAATAGGCTTGTCGACGTTCTGGGGAAAATGCATGCGTTGTAACATGTGTTTGCCTATCGGTGCTCTAGGAAATGTGGATTTTCTTAAACGTGGGTGTCGTTGGCTAATAGTCTTATGTGCCTCTGTCTCCTTGTTGGCGTATTTTGGGGGAAAATCGTAATGATTTTGTGTGCGTGTGAGTGTGTGTGTCTGTGTGTGTGTTTATGTTGAATCGGTCTATAGGGCTGTCGGTATACCAGGGAGAGTATTATATTAGTGTTCTTATTGTGTCTAAAATAATGTCAATATTATAATGAAGAAGGAAAGTGTACACACATAATACAAGAAATACGTTCCTTTTCTTTTATTTTTTGTTCAGTTTGAAAATTAGATAGTATATGGACAATCAATAGTTGTATCAATTTTTGGTATTTATTTCAAAAGCTTTCGCACTTTGCGCAGGAGGGGAAAATTGAATTCAGACAATTAGGGTTAAAAGTCGAGAACGGTACAACGCAATCGTCTGCTTTCTCTAATAATTTGATGAAACGTCAAATCTTATTTTAGAGGGAAAACTGCATTCAGACAAGGATTAAGAGTCGAGAACAATGAAACGAATCGTCTTTTTTCTCTAATAAATTAATGAAACGTCTAAGTGATAAGTGATTCGCTTGCTCACTACCGCCCCCTCCCCCCCCCCCTAAATTAAGATCCTAGCTACGCGCCTGCATGTAAATATATCAAAAATATCAAATATGTATGTCTACGAAGAAAATGGCCATGTGCACATCAGCAAGTACTATAGATAGTTCATAGGAAAAAATATTTTGCCTTCGGTCTCGGGTTTATAGGGTTAAATTGGTAGACATTTGGACATTTGTCGGTATTTGATGGCTAGTTTTGTCGGTAATTGGTGGCCTCTACACAGGGGCGGATCCACGTAGCGATTTTTCCGGCCCGGCCCCCCCACCCAGCCCTAAAAAACGATAAAAAATAGGATAAAAACGTAAAGTTAACCTTTTTTAAAACACAAAACACAAGCGCCCCCCCTCCCCCCCCCAAAAAAAAAAAAAAAAAAATAATAATAATAATAATTGATTCACCGACCAGGTGAGTCGGCGCTAAATTTTTCCTCCAAAACTCGATCAAAAAAGGGAATGAAGAAAGGTGCTCTCCCCCCCCCCCCCGACTTATTCGCCGGCCGGCTGAGTCGACGCTAAATTTTGTATTAAGATTTGGCTCCCCCCTTGTCGCCGGCTGGATCCCCTGCAGGTGCGTATCCACGGGGGGGGGGGGGGGGGGCTGACGGGTCAACAACAGCAAAACAGATTAATTTGTTTTTACCCACCCCCCTCCCTCCCGCTTATTTACCGGCTGGCTGAGTCGGGGTAAAATATTTCCTGAAAAATAAGACAACATAAAAGTGCCTCCTACCCCCCCCCCTTCCCCCGCTTAGTCACTGGTGGTTGAGTCGCAACTAATATTTTTCTCATATCATGGCATAGATGCAGGTGTATTATTACATTTTTCTTTCTTACAATCAATTTTTTCACTACTTGCCTAATCTTTGTATGACATTCCGTTCGATGTAAAATAATAAGACAAGGTTACAATTTTAAGTCTCTTAATCGTTTTTGAATGAGACGAAAATATAAGATCAATAGAGGTGCCATATTTTTTGCCAACCCTAATAGATTTTTTCCAACTCGTTGCAATAACTTATTTTCGTATCAGAAACACTTGATTGTATCCCTTATTTTGTAGCAAATACATTTATATTTAAAGCACCAACAATATTATATTCCTTGTCACATTTCTGAAGTTTGTTTAAGTTTAAGCTTTTAGTCAAAATAGATTGTGTTTTGTCAGGTTGGGAATATACACAACTAAGAAAGAGCAGATTTACTGGGGGTAATCCAAAGACATGAACTACATTAATCATAGACGGAGGAGAACGTTGGAAAATTGAAACATAATGTTTCCAAGGAAAAGACAAATTATCTTTAACATTTTAAAGAAAAAGCAATGGAAATTAGGAAAATATATAACCACCAACAAATACCCCTATCTATGATATGAATATCTGCAATTCTCTCCTGAAGGTAAGTTAGTTTGTTTCATCTGACTGGTAAGAGAGCATGCGTATTCTTTTCGGTCAGATTTAAGTCCTATTCCTAACTCTGAGGAAATTGGTACACGGGAATAAAGCCTCACCAAAGGACACAAGAGCATTTATTTTATTTTTAACCCGATAAACAGGACCACTGCTCTACCACTGAGCGTGACAATGAACGAGAAATAAATAATATATAAGAAGGATATAAGAAGAATATGACAAAAGGAAAGTCACTCTATATATTTGAAGTCATTTAGAAGTTGGAATAAACTAGCTATTGATGTTAATGAATTCTACATAAGGATTACCTATATATCGTAAATATCTGTCGTCAACTTGGTTTCGGTAAGCTAAATTGGTAGGATGTTGCTGTATATAGCAGCTCGATCCATATGACGTACGTGTACAGCTGCACTTACGACTTTGCGCACCATCGAAGATGCACGTTTTCTTCAACGTCAGACAAATACCAAGCATTTGTTGCATGTCACAAACCAGGTGAGGCGTTTGATCAATACCTCTTTAAATTTGACAAAAAAGAACATTGAAACTTTCATTATATTCTACATTACTTCAATCAAAACGAAATTATCGATTTTGCTAAGCCAAGGAAATGGCGAACTGGGCATGGGATAGTATGTACGATAATCGACCGTTAAATTTACACTAGATTACACTAGGAGGAAAAAAAAAAATCGTCATTGAGATCGTTATATATATATATATATGTCGAGCTCCGAGCAAAGCAAACATGAAGATAAATCCCCCCCCCCCCCAAAAAAAAGAAAAAAAAAAGGAAAAAAAAAAGGAATATATATTCATAAATAAACATATAATAATAATAATTGCAAATGTATATATAATAATAACAATATTGACAAATTTACAATTCATGCCTATCCTAGGGACGTGCTCAACAAGCAGTTATAACGTAAGCAGAGTTGCAAAACAAATGTAGTATTTCAATATTGTTTAAACATATTTGTTTGATAGGAAATAAACTGGCTATTGATGCTATTGATGTTATGCTAATGATGGAAAAAATGAGATAGATTGATAGATCTGTAATTGAAAACAAGTCAGACAAAAATCTTGGACCCAGCGGGATTTGAACCTGCCATCAACTGCTTGCCGGGCAGCGACTCAAACACTAGGCCTTCACTGGTCCATGGCACAGTCACGATACACTATAATCAAATACCTAAGCTCTCCTCATTCAATTTCAATATTGCAAGAGTTAAAAGTAAACAAAATATACATTTATATAATCTAGGGATACTGTGCTAATACTAACTTACATGTAAGTATCCCCACAATGCCCCTGTCCCCTGCGATAATAGGGACTTTTAGAGGCACTTTTAAGGCACTGTCAGTGACGTCACATTGCCTTAAAAGGGCAGTCCACGTTCTTGTCGTGCAGAATCTAAAAGTCCCTAATAATAATGTAACACGGACCACGATCTTGAATTACGTTAGGCCATTTATACGTTTGTATTATAAACAAAAATTGGAAAAAACTAACTATTTCTGTTGTGCTCGATGAAACAAAAAGTATCGAATTAATTAATGTATCCATATGGTTTAGCTGCAACAAATTAACTTTAGATTTGAGTAAAACCAGTTACATTCGTTTTCAAGGCAACAGTGTATTTTTTTAATTTACATGTATCTAGTGACGAAAAACAAAGAAAAAAGTTAGGGTTATAACGATCGATCAGCACATTCAATTAACGCACAGATTGAAAATGTAGTCATTTCTACATCGCTTTGAACTATTCTACAGGAGAAAAAATAAGCCATACTTTTCCTAAAAAATGTTGCTAACTACGTTTATCTCTATAATCTTGCCACATATATCTTATTGTTACGTCATCTGTACTTTCCCCTAACAAATTCTAAAAACAACCGTATTTAACTACTCTCTCGAGAAGAAAACCGATCATGTACATATGCAGTATATCTTGCGAATATAGAGCTCATATGTCCGATCTTTGAATTGCACTCGACCTCCCTGATACAAACATTGTATTCTTCAGAACCTTCAGTGACGTTTAATGGCACATTTCAATGAGATTTGTCCATTCATAAATATCCTACCCAAACTTCCACACATGTGCTTTTGAGCAATCCCGAAACATCCATGGCCGAATAATCCATAAAAGACAATTGACTCGATAATTCGAAATCATTATCCATTGACACAATCCTTCGAGGCGGACGAAGACTATTTTAATAGAAACGCTTGAAAGACGATCTTCTTTCATGCTGGCCGGGGTGGTTAACAATTTTTCAGGCAATATGCAAATATTACTAATTGCTTAGTAAATGAACAGACAAAACGCTGCTCAGACTTGACTAATATTGATACCATAACATTTGTTCTTCTTCATTGGAGATACACCCTACCAATGTAGTATTCAGTGTGGGTCTTTGATGATAACATTCATTGCCCTTGTTGTTGTCCGTTATGCCTGGCCAGCCCTTAACTATATAGTTTGCCTATTATTGTAAAAACTAGTTGTATTACTAACGCCTCTACCTATGACATATTGGTTCTTATCCATTGAAATTAACATGTACCTACATCTATTACTAAAAAAACATGTATGCTCTTATCTTGCAATATGAACATCTCTTTCCTACTCTCTCTCTCTCTCTCTCTCTCTCTCTCTCTCTTGTTGTTGTTGCCCAACTGCGATTCCGTTATGCATTGTTTATTGTATGAACATGTTTTAACTCATGACAGGGACGTCAGTTAAAGCTTTGCCTATGATGACCCCTCATTTCTATAAATGGTTGTATGTGATCGTGCAATCAATTCATATATGTATGATGATGTACATATAAATAAATGTACATACATCCTATTTAGCTTTTTTTCAAATGAAACCCCCCCCCCCTTTCGTGTCGCTTCGGAAACGCGAAGTGGTATGTTCGAATATGTTTATTGTTCTTATTTGTTGAGCCTCGAGCATTTCTTCGTACACAAATCAGAACGATTAATTAATCACAAGCATGGAAATGATTACAGATAATAAACAAACCGTATGTGGTGTAGGCATCAGAAGTGGTATGCTATCATAATAATACAAATGTAGGGCCATACACCAATGTCCCAAAGAAAAAGAAGGAGCAGGAGGAGGATGTTGGGAGGGGTAATTCATTGCAAGGAGTATACCCTTTTTTTGGGGGGGGGGGGGAGAGAGTGGGGGGGGGGGGTGTCACCACGTTTAAAGAAAGATTAGTAAAGCATGTTTTCGTGACCAGGTGCAAAGGGAAGACTACTTGTATACATTTATATCAAACACTGCGTTCTCATTGAAGCCTTTATAAAACGTAACTTGACATAGGCCCATGTTACACTCTGAAAAAGAATGATGTTGCTCTTTGTTTGTACTTCATGTTCTTTGTGTATTCCAGGAAATCCCCACGAGATAAATGTCTAGGTGACCCGCTGAGCCAATTTATGTTTTTCTTTACATTCTAATAAGCTACGGGATATTATTTAATCTGATACAATTTATTATGATAATTACATTTTGTTCAGACAATAAAAAAGGAACAGTATTGACAAACAATAAGACAACTGATTCAAATGGGCGATTTAAACTCCTCAATCATCGTTCGGCTCCTCGACATGATATTTTTGATAAATTTTATTTCATTTCTGCATTTGTCCAAATACAATATGAGTGAATAAAAAGAACGTATAAATGTAAGGTATAATACAACATTTACAAACAATAGCTTCTTCATGTCAAAATGTTTTTAACATAATGTATGTACATATTATAACGACGAAACTTAATATTTCCATAACATATTTTCATAAATTTAAGTATTATCCGAACTGTCTGTTGGAAAAGTGCAGGAGACCGCAATCATTACCGATGCTTGACAAGGATGGCGATCCTGGTTAATGTACTTGTCAATGTTTTTTTTGGAGAGGATCCATGTTTCCTTAGTCATATTACTGAGTCTTTAATTTTGTTATTATTGAACTATTCATTGAAGTTGGTGTTTTCAAATTCTTTGTTTTATTTTTTTTTATCAAGTAGGCTTCATATTTCCTTATTCAAATTACAAAGATTCCCAGAAGTAACTTTATTTTGCTCCGATTACGGTGTGTTTATATTTACTCATATGCCTTCCTCCCGTCCCATTAACATATATATAATGGATGCAAATATTTTTGAAAAATGATAAACCGAGTTTACAAGAAAAACTAGGATTGATGATAACCCCACCTAGACCTAGACTTACCGAACATATAAATCAAAAACTTTATATAAGGAAAGAGCATGTTTATAAAATTATACAGTATAAAGCCGTTAAATAAAGGGAGGTGTCCTAATCGTTCTAATGTCATTCGATAATTGTATGTAAACTAATTACAGAGAAAATCGTATTATTAACATTAAATCATAAACGAACTACTTGCAAATGCGGAGATTCCCCCCCCCCCCCCTTTGGTATAATAATGGAAACTTTATTCCTATTCCATTGTCTTTGTATTTTCAATGGTTACAATCACTGACAATACACATATGTATCCCGAATCCTCAATGACATTGACTTGAATTAGATTTATTATTTGTTTTCTTTTAAATTTGATTAAGGAGGTCATTCACTTGATTGTCTTACTTGTTTATGGTTGGCTCATTTATGAGGGAAGACAATTGTGGTAAGTATTTCGCTAGTACGATTTGGCGATTCTTGACAATGCTTGGTTAACAAATGCGGTTGAAATGTTGATCGCTTGAGTTAGGTGTTTGGTTCTTTACCTTTCAAACAAGCCTGTATGATTGGTTGAATCTGTGGAACGGGTCGTGTAAAGGCCTTTAAGTGTACAGACATGGATACATTTTCCTCATTTTCCTTGTCTTGCATATATCCTACATTGTTAGTATGAACTTTATCACCACAAATCTCCTTTATTCTCTGAGCGTAAACTTGAGAAGGTACCTATTAATATGCATTCTGTTCTTAAAGTTAGGCGTCTTTGGACAAGTTTATAATGTTTTTAATAATGTGTTGGCTTGCAACCAATAAATAAAAATCGCGTGCTCCATCTTGCAATTAAAAACAAGTTTTTTTTAATCGTTATCTACTGTGTGCAAGCCAAACATTTCTTTACAAAAACCTACATTTAGCAGCGACATAGGTCTATAATTGTTAATGTGACATGGATATTTACCTTTCTTATCTTACTTCTTGTTTCTATGACCCGTAACATATGCTTCATTTAATGCTATTATACATTCATTAAATAATAAAATCGCGGATAAATAGTAACGTTCAGTTGTACAAACATCGTTCCCATGAGCTTCATTACACTTTCTTTCCTTAAAGAACACAAAACATTCGTCTTTTCTTATATTTTCTTCAGAAAGTTCTCAACGGTTATATATTTAAAGGAAAAGGGACTTCTTACAACTGCCTTCTAACTGCCTTTTGTGAATAAGGACCTTTACCAAATTAAACGGCCTACGTGTAGAATATCACATATCGTGTGATTCTGTTTTTACTGTCAGTATATAACTTTTCTGTGACGCCTTTTTCTTTAGTCTATCAGCTGTAAAAAATAATAACTTTTGTTTTTACTTCTTCAACTCAGCTTGAAAATAAACAGAAATTTGGTCTTTCTACAGATTATTCATGGGATTTTCTCTACTGACTTTTTCCATTAATCGTCTCCGAAATGTTGCTATTATCGTTTACTGCAGCAGTCACTAAAATATCTCCTAAGGCTTGTATTTCCGGTCATAAGCTGTTTATTTATGTATGTACTTGTTTTGATTTTAGCCTCAATTCGGATGATATTATTGCATATAGACATAACTAGAATTTACTTTTTGTATTAGTCGCACCAACCTGATTTACTTTTGAATTCTGCTTCCTCCTGTATTTTCAGCTACCTCTTTCATTTTTCATCTCTTTAACGGGTTTTACATACTTATATACATCAATTGTTGTTGCATTTCCTGTACGATTTTTCCTTGTTCAACGTATTTAATCTTTACTTCTAATTTCAAATCAAATTCCATAATATAATAGCGTTGTATAAAACATATATTTTAATACGCTTTGGTTAACACCATCTAAGCTGCACGTTTTACACATCGTCGTATAAACACCAAGCATACGTCGAATGCTACAAACCAGGTGAGGCGTTTTAATCATCCTAAACATTCATGTAACAATAGTAATAATAATAATAATTATTATAATAACCTATTACCAAATTGTCTGAGATATATTTAGGATTCATCAGAAGGTGCATTATTCTATCATGCACAATTTGTAAAACTTAAACTATTATATGCAAGCATTGCTTCCCAATAGGTTACTCACATTCTATTTAACCTTTCGTATGAGTTGAGTATCATTGGGAAGTACTCATATTACATGTATACAATTTTTATTTTATATGGCTTTGTATTTGTTAGGTAAAATGTTGCACAAATTAACTTGAACTTGAAACGTACTCATGTTGATTTAATCACATTGTGAAGATCCTTCATATGCCATGCTATGTTTGAACAAGAATCAAATGAATAATTTAGAGTTGCTTATCGATAATTGTCAGATATAATTATTCAAAGGTGCCTGTTAGGTAGTTGTTAGGTACTTAAAAGCATGCACCTGGTATTAGGTCAATGGTTAAGAACACTGCCTGTCGACCATGGCCGACAATGTGAACATCGACAAATCCGCGTGACTTGGACAGATTTGGTGGTTAAGACCCTATTTCAAGTAGCCTGTCCTTCATGAACTGTCTTATATTCTAAATGAACATTGAAGCAAAGCACTACGCAACATATAGAGCCCAACTACTCAACCTAATGATCGTTGACAGGATGAAGTCCCGCTGATATAATAAATATGGACATACTGAACGATTTCTGCTCATTCCATTTAAACAAAAGGGGGACATAATGGTAATCGTATTTTTTAAAGTATCAACAACCAAAAAAAAAAAACCCTCTCACGCAGTCCGGACCTTTGTCAATACAAAAGGCAATGTACGTCTTTGGTATGCTGGTTTCTTAGGAAATGTCCCCCCTTTTTTATTTGAATTTCTTTATGCATTTATGTCTCTCTTGGTTGCGGTCTCGCTGGCTTTCAGACTCTCTTGCTTTTGGAGGGGGGGGGGGATATCTTACACATTAATTTGCTTTTTCAATCTCGTTGACTTTTTGTGAATTTGTTTAGTTCCATATTTTTTCATTCATATGTCCCATCGGTGATGAGTGTCGTTGACTATTGTTCGGTCTTACAAGCCTCCGTCCTAGTTGACGTTTATTTTGGGGGAAATCGTAATGATTGACTGTGCGTATTTGGTGTATGTTTTTTTTATCATTTGGAAAGTAAGGAAATTGTACGCAAAATTTTCTAGGATACGTCCATATACGTAATTTAAAAAAAATTGGACAATTTATGGACTATTAATAGTTTCTGGCATTTCTGTCAAAATGATGCAGATATTCGGCTCGTCGACGGACCTGATCAATATGAAAGCAAGGTACAGGTCAAGCTGATAAATGGCAGTTGGAGTAGACTGTATGCTTATTATGATTAGTTTGCATATTATCACTAATCACATATTTGTATTCAAATTGTGCCGATACTGATGGGATTACTACGACCTTGTCACCACGTTCAGTATGATTAGATTGTAATGTACTTCTTCGGGTATTCGTTCACATACTCTGCTCATTAAATACATACTCAACCAAATCCCAACAGTTCGTCGTATGCCACAAACCAGGTGAGGCGTTTTGTTTATTTCCCCTTCTCGTGAATATGCAAATATAAGCATCGACGTGTTTCGATATACCGCCCCCTCGCAGTGCATTAGGAATTATATCAGTGGTAACATATAACCTTCAAGTCATTATGTAATTGTAATTTTGTAGCCTGCTTATTACAATTATAATTGACTTATGCTATGGTCACATTACCCAAAAGTAGCCTGCTTGGCGGCCGAGCGGCGAGTTTTTAACCAATTCTGCCCGGCGGCTGCCCGGCCACCGATCGGCGACCGGCCAGTCACCGCTCGTTGTTAGGGCATCGCTCGGTCGCCGCTGAAGTTTTAGCGCGGAGTTAAAATTTGGGCGGCGCCTGCCCACTTTTCACTCGCCGCCCAAAATACGCTCGGTGCCTGGGCGGTCGCCGCCCGGGCACCGAACTAATCGCTGGGCGATGCCTAATTCCAGCAGCGACCGAGCAGGCTACTGATCGGTCGGTCGCTGCTCTAATTTGTGACCATAGCTTTAGATATGACTAGGATTTTGTTAAAGGTGCATTATTCTATTACGGAATATTTTTGTTGTATATACATAATTGTCGGTCATGTGAGGTATATCTTTCATTCTTCATAGGAGTCTACAACGGTTATCCTCAGAAAAATCATGGACTTATTACTAGGTACAGGTTAAAATAATGGTGTGTGTCTACCGTAGTCGACAACGAAAAGACACCGATGCATCCTCGTGACTTGAAAAACAAATTGTGGTTCAGATCCTATTTCAAGTAGGCAGTTCTTCATGACCGTACGTTGAAGTTAAACTATGAAAAGGAGAGATCGACTGGTTGACTGAATGGTCAGTGACATATTCTGATGCCATTGATATAAATGTATACGGAAATTCTGAATCATTTCTGCTCAAACCAATTAAACCAAATAGATTTAAGGCTAATTAGCTAATAAAATTGGGATCGCGTTTGCTATGCCTTAACTGGAAAAAAGGGTCCACTCTTAAACAAACAAAAAATCAAAATCCGAATGCATGTTCGTATATCGCTTAGACGTTGACTTCGCTGGATCTTTGCAGAGAATTGTATTTTTTTACACATTTGCTTTATCGGCCTCGTTGAACTTTTACCTTGTTGAAATGGATTTTTTGTATTTGTTTTTTTATTTATTTTTTTGTTCTGTTGGTGCAGTCTGTAATGTTTTTTTTTTCAATGTGAGTACCGATTTTAAACTCCGTTACGTTCATCCGTCTTCTTTGGTGTATTTTAGGGGGAAATCGTAATGTGCTTGTGTGTTACTTCATTTTCTAGGGTTATCGTCATTATACCAGGAGCAGTACAAAATTATGTCTAAATAGCATAAGGAAGGAAGCTGTACAAACGAAACAGAATAAATACGCTCATATACTCAATGTTTGGAAAATTAAAAAAATAAAATATAGGGATGGGGGGGGGGGGGGTCTCAATATAACCTCATTCCATCCCCCTCCTCCTAGTGCTCAGTCAGAGCCTAGGCTCACTCCTGAACAGTTTGAGGAATAGTGTCCCTCGTATTAACGGCTCGGACTGAGACATCCCAGGCATGGTCGATAGGGTTCATATCGGGGGGCAAGCAGGTCATAGTATCTTCCGCACTCCTCTGCATCGTGTAATTCTGACACATTAGGTGCCCTATGTGATCTAGCGTTGTCGTCTTGCAGCTTGAAATTGTTAATATAGACTCCTCTTGCGTGTGGAATGAAATGGTTCTCCAGGATGTCTCGAAACACAACGGTGTTTACGTACCTATCTTGCAACACCAATGGCATTTTCCCCCGTAAAGAATACCGGTCCATACCACCACTGGGCCGCCACCAGCTTTATTAGTTTCTTGGATGCAGTATTTGCGGTAGCCTTTTGACAAGGCCTCGTGACTCTGGCTAAGCGGCTGATATGAGTCTAGATACCCAGGGTAAACGCGCGACTGAGTGACGACCGTCACGAGGCCTTTTGCAATGTAGATATCACTGCTCCGCATGAATTATTCATAAATACATATTAGCATGCCAATACGCCAACTTTGGATCTCCCAGTTGGCTTCGTTCGTGATTCGTTCCACGTAGAGGTCAGTGGTCTTAGCACGTACGTAATAGTTCATAGTAGGTCCATGTTCGTACTACGTAGAGTTTACTCTCTGTGTGTGTGTGTGTGTGTGTGTGTGATGGATACTATATGCAGACGTCGTGCGAGGATACGTTCGCTGATTGGACACTACCATTTCGGTAGAGTATTCCAGTCGGAAACAAAGGTTAACATAAGAAATCCAACCTGGATTGATAAAGGCTACTTGGCTGTGATTCTCGCACTGGCGTTCACTCAGGTTTCCGCGATTAGTCTCTTTTTAGTCGCTAGGCGTCTATCAGACATGTGGCCTCGTTTAAAGGCTATGATTGCGGAGGTTCTCGCCACGTAATTACCAAGCATTTTGTCTGCCGTCTGTACGGTCAAGGATATAATGGTTCTCATCCGTAAGGATTACATGTTGCCATTACCAATGCGATAATCGCCTTCGTTCCCCAGCCCAGAGAAGTTGGATATGTTTATGTCAAGTAGTTAGGCGTGGGTATTTGGTAATTTGGAACCTTTTTTTAGTTCAAACTATTTAAACGAAACGGGATTATGTCAAATTAGCTAACATAATTGGAATCATGTTTGCAAAGTATCATCTTTTTTTTTAATCCTGCCGGTCGGAAGATTATTAGAATATCAAGCAACATACCTTTGTCATCAAACGAATAAAATGCACATATTGCTGTGTTGTTCTAGTTTACTTCTTAAGAGAATGTCCGGCCCCTTTTGTCATTTCTTCATGGATTTTTTCTTCCATTAGGTGTTGGTCTCGTGGCATGGGTTGACTGTCTCGTTTAAATAATTATTTTATTTGTTTTATCAGTCTCATCTACCTTCTTTGGGAAATATATTCTTTATATATTTTCGTATGTATTTTATTTGTGTTGGTTGGAACCTTTTTTAAATATGGGTGTCGTTGGCTAACGGTCTGATATGCTTTTGTAATTTGTGTTTTTGTGGGTGTGTATGTGTTCGTTTTCTTTGAGTTTCTCTAAGGCTTCTGGAATACTAGGAGCTGTATGATAAATATTGTCAATATGTTATAAGGATGGAAACGTAACAAACATAGCACAATACCACAATATTTTAAGAAGGGGACAATGTATGGACTAATGGTTGTGGTATAGATTTTTGTCAAAAGTGTTGCTATGAAGCAGATATTCGTCTCACCCACGGACCTAATCAATTTGAGAGCAAGGTGCAATTCAAGCTGATAAATGGCAGTTTGAGTAGACTGTATGCTTATTTTGATTGGTTTTTTGTACTGTCATTAATCAAACATTTGTCGTCAAATTGTGCCGATATTGTTGGGATAAGTTTGACCTACTCAGCAGAATGACTATAGTGTCTTGATCTTTGGATATTTATACACGGAATCTGCTCGTTCAATGCTTTCTCAACCAAATATCAACTGTTTGTCGGATGCCATAAACCAGGTGAGGTGTTAGTGTTATTGCCACTTCTCGTGATCGTACCCCAACACTTGACATAAGCTTTAATTGTATACCCGTCAAGTGAATTATGTTCAGTCTATAATAAAATGTACTGTATTGAACTTGCTTTGCAGAAAGGCATCGCATTATAGGACACACTATGATTAAACAAATGGTTTTTCATGACGTTGTTTTTTAATTCGGATGCTGAAGTGGATATTTAACGGTATTATCTCCCGAACATCTGTCGTCAGCTTAGATTCTGGGAGCTCAACTGGTGGGATAATTTTGTGCATAGCAGCTCGGTCAGTATGACTTATGTGAGAGATTGCCATTACGTAGTTTAACCATCGAAGCTGTGGCACATTTTCTTCATATACATCCCAATACCAAATGTTCGTTGGATGCCACAAACCAGGTGAGGCGTTTGGGTTCTTGCCACTAATCGTCAATGGCAAGGAAGGCTGTTGATACCCCCCCCCCCCAGTGAACTATGATTTCGCTCAGTTACTGTTGAATTCGTATAACCTTTACTGCATAATGTTCGATTCAAAATACTCTATGGTGAATATCATTGATCCGCGACTGAGCCTTAATTATTTGTACATGGCACATGGCACAGAAGGGTGTGCTGAGCAAAATGTAATAAATGCATGAAATGAAGAAATATCAACTTAATGGCTTGGAATAGGGTAGATGCTAAATCAACGATAGTTTGTACTCTCGCATAAAAAAAACTGCGCGGTGGTGTATGTTTCTGTTGCCGACCCTTCAAGCTTGTAGTGTCTGCAATTCTGCACGTTGCAGTTTTCATTCACCATCGAAGGAAAATTCCAGCTAGTCACCTATTCAACAAGCGCACACATGCTAATCCAACCGCATTGACGTGTGCATTCTACCGGGCAAGTATTAAGCACTTCGCCAAAAAGGGGCAATGCAGCTAAAAAGTCTTGGTTAAGGACATAAACAAATGCTGTATTGGGACTCGTACTTGTGACCATTTAACTTTCAGTCAAGTGATTAAACCACTCCACGACGACACCAAAAGTGTACCAATCCTCTTCCCTAAGTTCTCTTTTCACTCGGTTGTAAAGGTATGGAGCCATCGAGCTTTCAAGTCATTCGTGGCACCGCAACAATGACGTCATGTTCACTGAACATGACGTCACATTACGTCATTGTTGCGGTGCCATTGTTCAGTGAAGATGTGTATAGCTATAAAATATAAAAAACAGAATCAACAACATTTTACCTACACAACTTTCTATTGGTTATCAAATCCTTGTCTCGTGTTTGGATAACTCTACTGGAGACATAGCCATTTGAACCAGCGAATCGACGAAGGAAATCGTGGATAAGAGCGAATGTAAGGTTCTCATTAAATTATTAACATTTTTCCAAAATTTCAGAGTTTTTGTAATAGTTCAATGGTTTATCTCCCGAGAGAACTAAATGTAATTGTGTCATATGTTTGTGCATGTGTTGGATGAGGGTTAGAAGTGTCAATTCAACACCACTTTTCACCCCGAGCACGGGCCGGCAAAGCTTAAGCCGCCTTTCTCGCTGGGCTGGGCTGTGGATGGAAAGGGAGAACTTAGTGCTAACAGGGTGCTATGTGATCTCGGAGGGGGATGGGATAACTGTAGGGAAGAAAGGACGCGCGGTGCCACGGATGATTACTTAGGGGCCTCTTGCACGGGATTTCCATTCATTCCAACTCCCTTATTATACACTATTATTATATTTTAGAACCGCAAATGCGTCTAAAATTAACTTGGTGTCGATAACAATAAAACCCACATCGGTATTAAAGTCCGTGAGATATATGTACACCTATACAACTAAGAAATAAGGATGTAATTAGCGTGAGGATTTTCACCCAACTACGCGTATTTGGCAGAGGGTGCTGATCTACTCCTTTTAGGATGCAGTATCTAACAAGCGTTATAAATTTGCACCTTTAGGGTTATTAAGGTCTGGAGATAAATAGATAATAATGTTAAGTTGAATATGACCTAACGTTTGTGTAGATATTTCAAGCTAAATTAAACGTGTTTTTTTTTTTTAATTGATTTCAATTTTTGTTTTGATTTAGGGCCTTTTTTTTAGAAAAAGCAATCAGCTCAATATCATTTAAAACCCATTAAATTAATCTATAGATAAATAGATCTTTAAAACAGTACATCCTCTATACAGATTCTCGATAAACGAACTGCATCTTTTCTTTACGTAGACGAGCTGGATCAAGTTTATTGTAGATTAGACGTTAGGCCTTAGGGTATGGAATATAATTTAGTTAGAGATCTGTGTTAGGGTTAGAGTTGGGGTTAAAGTTGGTGTTAGGGTAGATGTTCTTCTTCTTCTTATCGAGTCACTACACGAGTCCCGTCCAGTGGTCCACACAGGCTTTGGCACGGCAATTCACGGCTTCCAGGTCATCTTGGGTGCATGGCTCTGGCAGGAGTGGGCAGACTAGCAGGTGTTCCATTGTCTGTTCCTGGCCGCATTCACATGCCGTTTGTTCTTCTCCTAGACCCCACCTTTGCATTAGGACTCTGCATCGATCGTAGCCAGTTCTTAGGCGGTTGAGGCTAATGGGGCTTTCACATATACACTCCGGGGCCCGTACGGCGAGTAAAAACAGACATTTTGGGAATTTTCGGCCGGTGTCCGGCCGGCTACCGTAAAGATCCTACGGGCGCCGGGACAGTTGTTGAAGCCGTACGGGCGCCGTGGTGCTGAGTCGGCTGCTCCCAATTCTCCCGGCGTTTTTATCCGACCGTTAGGTCGTAGAGAGCCCGTGAAGGGCCCGCAGGGCACCTTACGGGTCCCGGCGGGCTCCGGACGGTGTCCGGACGGGCCCCTCACGATTTTTGGGGGTCAATTCTCATGAAAAATCTTTACGGGAACCTTGAGGTGCGGATTTCAGAGGACACATAGTTCAGTGCACCGCACGGGACCCGGCCGGGCGCCTTAAGGACCCCGGCCGGTTCCCGGCAGGGCACCTTGAGGACCCCGGCCGGGTCCCGGCAGGGCACCTTCCGGGAGCCACGGGTGCACCTGCTCATCGGACGGAGCACGTAAGCTTACCGGCCGGCATCCTTACGGGCGCCTTGCATTTCACTCGACCAATTTTCACCGGGCACCTCCCGGGCGCCGCAGAATATGTGACCACACATGCCGTAGAAAAGAAAATCGGAAGGTTCCCGTACGGTCTCTTAATCCACGGCATGCAGCCGGGTAGGGAAAATCGTACGGGGCCCGGTTTATATGTGACCTAGGCATAAGCCAGGTAGGCCAAGTCTCACTGGAGCCGGTTGCGAGGGATTCCTTCGGGCTGAGGGAGAGTTTATGTGGAGTGGTCTGAAGGTGGTTAGACCACAAAGTCATCCTTTGGTTGTGAGGGCTAGTATTAAGAGGCTCTACAGAGTGCAGAAAGCTGTGTCTGGATTTGAGCCGCTTGCCCACTGGCTGTTGTTCGAAGAGTGGGTGGGTGGAGTGGATTGTTTTCTAGGTGGGTAGGCGTTAGGGTTAGGATTATGATTAGGATTAGGGTTAGGGTTCGGATTAAGATTAACATAATCATGCAAACCCTTCTTTCATCAACCAACCCATGGTTGGCTCAATCAGTGAGGTCTGCGTACGATAATCCTAGAGTAGTGGGTTCGTATCCCAGTAATTAATCCTTCCTATTGTTGCCTTTAAAAAAACGAGGAAAAGCAGAGAATTATCAAAGTCTAATTGGTTGTGACCTCTTTCCCAATCGCTTTGATTAGTTTATATGATGGCTTGCCTAGGTTGACGATATAGTGCACTTCTGCTCCCTATATGGGCAAGTTTGCACCCCAAATTAGGGTGTAAAATTGCACCTCGATGGGGCGCTGCTATTGTAACACATGTCCGCATACTAAGGGCGCAAATCTGCACCCCTCTTTAGGGTGCACAATTGCACCCTGTAGGGTGATGCTATTTTATCTAAGGTCTACACCACTAAGCGTGCAAATCATTACCATTATTTCTTAGAATATAAGGTACTTAAAGAAGACATCTAGATCATTATGCTTGTTTAGAGATATTTTAGGGATAAACATCATAAATGCATTATTCTAATCAATTTCTCTTTTTATTTCAAATCAAATCTACCAGAAACTCCTAACTTCAAACAATCCCTTATATTTTTTGTTGTTGCATATTACATGGGCTTTCAAACTTACGTAGCTTATATAAGAATTTAGATTTCAAAGTATCCTATTATGTGGAGCCCCTATCATCAGCCGGGTTATGCCTTGCCTATTCCAACTACTCTTTTCCGTATCAAAACTGTGATTTTGAATGCACTAAATACAGCTCAAAATTAGAAGACTCTTTTCCATTGAGTAACCGTGATATTATATCAAACGAAATATTACAGAAAAGTCTAAGCTACACTATAGTGGGGATCACACAAGCGGAAAAAGTTGCAACCGTCAATAGGTGTAGGAAAAAAGACGCCAATAGAGACCGGATGTCACTCCGACTGAAATACAATACTGGTTACCGTCTGGTCCCAATGTCCCAATGGCTTCTATTGGTAAATCAATAATGATAAATCTAAATTGATTTTAGCAACATGTCGCCAATGGATCAGATATCAGGGGAAACAAAATATTTTCCAGTCCATCAGCCTATCAGTAAACTTGGAATTACCAGTCGCCGACCCTTTCGTTTCATTTTACATTACCTACTGCCTTCTGTATGTCATCTACTCGCAGCTTTGCTATCAAATTTACAGCTTAATGCACTAGCATTTAACCTTAACCCATCTGTTTTTTCATAAGAATTGATATCATTGTTATGATCAATCCAAAATAACCCGCTTCAATGCAACCCATTTATTCGTCTTTTAAAGAACTGTCAAAAAAAAAAGAGTAAAGCACATACATAATATATATATATATATATATATATATATATATATATAAACTCACACCTCATCTGAACAAATACATTTACTAATGATGGGCGAGAATCCTAGCTTGTTTGAACTAGTGATGATACTCCTTTCCCAACTGTACATCTTGCCTGCCGTTGTTAAACATCGGCCATTGATGTCCGACCAGTTATCTATGATCTCCGATCAATTTCTGAAGAAAAAAATACCTACCATTTAACAATATATCGTACAGTGGTCGCAAATTAGTTAACGAAAACCTCTGATGATCAGACAATTTTTGTACAACTTTACCCAACCAATCGACAAATGCCTTTCCACCGATCAGTAATTGATCGCCCATAATTAATTGTTGCGATGAGTGTAGCTTTATTTGGTTGTCAGACGTCGGCAATGAGCTGAAAGTGACACGGCTTAATTCACTTGAGTGTACTTTGCAGGCACAGTGTCTAATTTGTCACTTTATTATAATTTATGGAGCCTTAAACAAAGAATATCTCCCTCTGTCTGTAGCTGTATTAGCTTAACGACAGAGCAGTATGTTATTTGCACAATTCTCATAGCTCAGATACTGCTACTCACATCGACTTAAAAGGGTTTGTGCTTGTAAACTAACTATGGTGTGCCAGAGTTTTGAGTATTCGTCTCATCCTCGGATCTGAATTATATGAAGGCGAGGTACAGGTCAAACTAGCGGATGGCAGTTGGGCTCGAATGTATGATTTCAATAATTGGTTTAAAAAATAGTATTTATCAACATACTTTCAACTCTGGTTAGATCAAATATTGGTGTGAAAGTTTTGACCGTGTCAGCGCGACTAGTATGACACAAGTGAAAAGCTGTATTTACAGATCGTTACGCAACAAAAGCTGCTCGTTTGCTTCAGTGTCAGAGAGATACCAATCATTTATCGGATGCCACAAACCAGGTGAGGCGTTTGACTCTTCATGTTGATAGAACTTACGAAACATGACGTGAACCAAATAACTATACATGTACCAACAAAACTCCATTTTAGCGTTGGGTAATGGCAACATAGACTCAAAACTATAAATTATATACCTTCGTACGGTTTCTGCCAGAAACCTGTTTGGCTGTTTACGTTTTGTGACGATGATGTTTCCCAAAGTCATGAAAGTATAGTGGGGATCTTTATTTCGGCGCACTCATATTTTATTTCAAATTGACAATGATATATTTTTTTTTATTCCTGTAGTGATCCATGTTTGCACCATCATTTTTTATCAAGTGTGTCTAAAGTTTGGTCAGATTTAAGCAAAAACAATATCACGCCAATATGAAAAGGCATCTAAGTTATTTTGACAATGCGGTACGGGACTTTTTCGGGTAAGAGGGAGGGGGCTCTTTGAGTCAGATTTATATTTTTAAAAGGTAAGAACTTTCAGAATATGGTTCTTATTTTCCGTTTCAGCTGTTTGTGTACGACTCCACTTGTTCTCTAAAATTATTTCTGACCAGCTAAATCCGAAAGATGTAGGTCAGTCCATTGTCTCTTTTACTTGCGCAATACGCAAAATGTTTGTGATTGAATGTCGCTTACGCGAAGGTTGGCCAAGAAAATACCCCTTATGCTCAATTTATAACAATCTGCTTCTGTGCAATCCATGTATTCCGCTTTTAAAGAAGTGTAAAACGGGGACCTCGGAAAAGGCGCATAGTCTCGTCATTCTACAGCCCCTTCAAGGCTTACGCCTAAGTTAACTCTAGTGTAGTTTGCAGTTCACGTTATTAAAATTCATGAAGCCTTAAAGATACTATGCAGCCAATATGGAATTCTGTAGAATTTTGCAGGAATTATGAATGTTTAATGTATTTCCTATTTGTGAAATTTAAACGTAAGCAGTCTCCTAATATTCAAATTATGCAAGGAAACCCGTTTACTTGCTAGATTTCACTGTCTGACACTATTGAGAGACTGATTGACTTTTTTTCTACTTTGGTAATAACATACATGAAATGAGTCGTAAAGAGTAGGCCTACATGAGCATTTGTCTACATCAATAACCCACTTCTTGTAATGGCCAAAATTAAACTGACGGAATCGTTGTGCAGCACAAAGCGTATGACCATTCGGTACAATGGTCTGACAATCAGACTATTACTTACTAACTTGGTAGCACTTACGTCGATTTGACAAATAATAGTCGTTATTTTTCCACTTAATTTTCAATCCCACTTTTTTTAGGGAAGTTCTAAATTAGTATTATCTTTTAAATGCCGTTGGAATTTAACCTTTTCATATTTGTTGGCCTTCAAATAGGACATAGTACATTTTAACAAAACCTAGCACCGTCTGTCTCTAACTGTGTCAGTTTAAGTACAGTGCAGTTTGCTATTTACATAGTCTCACATTGAATATTACTAATGTTACTGACAACGACTGACCATGGTTTGTGCCTCCAAACTAACTCCAATGTGACTGAATAAGGGGTATCTGTATTATCCTCAATTGATCGCCAACTATTAGTTATTGGGATGAGTGCAGCTTTGTTTGGTTGTCAGAAGTCGGCAATTAGCTTAATTCACTTGAGTGAAGTTTGCAGGAACAGTCTCTACTTTGTCACTTTATTACAATTCATGAAACCTTAAACAAAATCTATCTCTGTCTGTCGGTAGCTGTGTCAGCGAAACTACAGAGCAGTATGTAAGAGCATCATTCTCACAGTTCGGATACTGTTACTCACAGTTACTGGCCAGGGTTTGTCTTATTAAGTATTCGTCTCATCCTCTAATCTGATTTATATGAAGACGAGGTACAGGTCGAACTTGCGGATGGCAGTTGGGCTCTACTGTATGATTTGTTAATTGATCTATCCTATAGTAATGATCGACATATCTTCAACTTTGGTGATATCAAATATTGGTGGGATGTATATGACTATGGCAGCACGACTAGTATGACACAACGGACAAGCTGTATTTACAGATTGTTACGCAACAACAGCTGCTCGTCTTATTCAGTGTCAGAGAGATACCAAGCATGTATCGGATGCCACAAACCAGGTGAGGCGTTTGACTCTTCAATGTGATAGGTCTTAGGAAACATGACGTGAAACAAATAACTATACAAACGTTAGGTTAAAGGTAGACTCATTCTTGTCGACGTTAGAACATGTTTATAAACAACAAAATGTGTTTCTTTTGCGAACCAAAGGTCTGTTTTTAATAAATCTTGCTATCAATATTGGGTTGCAGTAATTGGTATAAACTCCTGAAATATTGGCATTTTATTTTCTTAGAACAAAAATTCGTTATATAAATAAACCACTTGTTATCAGTAAAATAAAACGTATGAAACGTATGAAACATAATCTTTGCATGATTGTGAAGTACATGTCTACCTGTCCACTCTTCGGGGGTATCCTCGATACAGTTTAGGATAAAGCGTACGTCGATCCATTTTAAAAGGTAATTTTTTGTTGTTTTTGTTGTTTTTCTGTTTTATTTGGCGTCTGTTTTCGGATTTGTTCTCGGGCCGCATGACCCTTGTTATCAGTTGTCTCAAGAGATTCAATGGTTTTTGCCGGGTTTTTTTGACACAGTTTCAATCAAGAAACATTATTTCATTTTTGTTAAACCAATGTTGATCGTAGCCATTTATGTGTTGATGTCATCACAGAGAAGAGATAGGAATGGAACTTATGCTTGAAATTTACTTGCAATACCAGTTACGATTTAATGAAAGTAAGGATTGGTAAAACCAAAAGCGAATATTTGCTTGAAGGTTCCGCCATCTTTCGCGCCATTCGATCATTGAAGCCGTCTATTTCGGAAGAAGGTCTGCTGATTTACAAAGCTTTTGCATATTTCTCAAGATTCCATTCCCAACAAACTTTGACTAATTGCATTTTAAATGGCTTTCCCTATATCTTATTTTGTGTCACTTTTAAGTTTTATTAGTATGTGTTGCTGAAATGTCTGCTGTTGTCGCAATCTTATGCACCTTTAAGAGGGTTTGAAATAGTTTTCCTGTCTATTTGTTTAATTAAGGCTTCCTTTACAAAATAACATGATTATTATTCATTTATGTTGTTATCGTCTCATACCCACCTATTGGACTTACATCCCCCTCACCCCCCCCCCCCCCAAAAAAAAAATGAAATAAAACAATAAAATACATAAGTTAAAAAACAAGGAAATACATAAGAAATTATAAAAAACAAGAGATAACATAAAAAATAAGCTAGCTCTTTCGATTTTGTGTGTCTCTTTTTTTAAATTTTTATTTCAATTGGTCTAATAAGGATATGTAGTGAAAAAGAATGCTCAAATATGAATAATATATGATTCATGGGCAAACATGTGATTTTATGACTTTATTTGCATGAATTACCATAAATATGCAAATTAGTGATTTTCAAAAAAAATTGAAATTATCATATTATTATATACACTTCACTTGACAAGCGTGCATATTTTCGCGGAGATCGGCCGCTTCACGGCCGAGATCTTAAGGGGGGATAATGCCCCCCCCCCCCCCCCCCCGGCCGTACTAAGACCTTAACTAGCCTGGCCTTTTTAGGGGTAATGTTTTATCGGATACATTGTCTGTTAAGCTTAATGTTATTAAAATCACCCGAAATGTATGCTTCTTTACTAATACTAGTTGTTTGTGTGCCTGAAGTCTCAATCATATGTTAATATAATTTGGGTGAATTAAGGGGTCGATGAAAGGTTCATATAACAATCGAGATTGTACTTTGACATTTCATCTTAATATTTGCACATTCTCTTAGAGTGATTAAGCTCATCTGATGTGAAAACAGTTATTCCTTCCTCGACCCAAATATCTTTTTTCATAATTTTTCTATTGCGAAAACCATAGAAATCAATTTCAAAATCAGAATTATTTGTTTTCTAGATTGGTTTTGGTAACAGAAACAAATTTCAAATTGATCAAAAGGCAGGATTGCGGTCAAAATTCCAATTTAAGGTGAAGCTGGCGAAATCATCCAATATGTTTTTTTTTACTTGTACGTGTTATATGGACGGAGGCTGGAAATCTTTTTAATATAAAACAACAATCAGTACTTTTGTTTAACGAACAACATGTTATTGCGTTATTATTATATTTGCGTTGTTTCTTCGTCACTCCGTTCAATTTCATTTAATTTGTTCATTTATTTCCATCTTCATATAAAAACAATAGATCATTACAATGTTATACATTATACAAACAATTATATGCATAAAGACACGAAATTAACCAGTCGAAAATGAGAAGAGGGTAACTAAAAAAAGGCCAAAGGGCCAAAACTTCCATAACAGTGTAAATTATCATTTGGTTTTTCAACGTATTCTGTTACTGAAAGACATGTAAACAAATTAAAAACAAAGAATAAATTTTAAAAAAAAACTATGAAAAAAAAGGTATAGGAACAGCACAATCTAAGATATGGTTATGTTTCATGTCAGCATTTGGACAAATAATACATTTTCAGATATTTTGTGAATACTCTTTGGTTATTGCAAAGGGGAATATATTTTGGTAATGAATTCCAAATCAACGGGAGATAACACCGAGGAGATTTTTCTTCATACATAAAGATAATTTTTTAAACGATGAAAATTGGTTTGATTTCTTGTGTTATAATTTTGAATACTATGATTCGTAGGGAACATGTTCGAAATAGTATTTGGAAGAAGATTATGAAAATAAAGGAACCCTAGCACTGCTGTATGATACTGGTATAAATCGAATATATTCAAGGTTTTGAGCTTTATCTTTATCTGGAACTATTCCAGTACCTAAGGATTGATTAAAAATATGTGTCACTGATTTGAAATGTGCATTGATAATTCTTTTTCAAATGACAGAGCTAATAGAATTAAATCCACATGAGTTGGTGTTTTTCATTTTTTTTTTTTTTACAATTTTCAATAATTTCACTTTCATTTATAGATGTTAGATATAAAGAGACAGCACTAGGATTTGTCAGCTAATCTTTAAAATCTGAGGATACAAAACTATCATATTCGAGCAATGAAGTAATTGCTTTGGTACATGAGTTAATGAAATGATTATTCAATTCATTTGCAATTTGTTGTGGATCATTTACACATTTATCATCAGGTATAAAATACTTGGCAAGAGAACTAGTCATTAATTCAAAAGGTAACAAGGTTATACCAAACAATAATCAACACAATCATTGCTTCTGTTTCTACATTCTTGATAACTAAAAGAGCTTGTACATAGGCGGATTATATAAGTGGAGGGTGGATTTTATTTTAAAGACCAAATTTCCCATTGAGTTTTTACACGTGTTATGTCCCGATCAGAACGACAGCTTTATAGCTAATTCATCTTCATGACAAATTCAGTGTCCAGTTATTTTGTTCCCCATATTTTTGTTAAATTGAGACTTGCACTGGTTCAATGTTGCCAATATTACAGTGACTTCATGACTCCATGAATGAATGATATCATAGCATCCTCCTTTCAGTTTAATTTCTCTTTACTCATAATGTTTGCAATGAACCATAAATTAAACTGAAACTTGTTGCGCTGACTAACAAGCGCAAAAAGGAGTAGTTGTACAACTCTGTTGGCCTTTGGATATGGTCCATTAAAACAACATATAGTCACATATCACATTTCTCCCCCCCCCCTTTTTTCATTTGATTCAACTAATTCTAGAATCATTTCAAGACACTGCATCATTTCACTGCTATATGTAAATCTGCAGTGAAACTTTGCAACCCTTGACGGCACGAAAGTCTCGTAGTTCCAACCGGTGCCTCTTATATCAGTACATGTTGATACTGACAGTGCATTTGTATTCTCATTCGGATGCATTGTACCCCTGCACGCGCGGGCAAAAACAAAACACACTTTAATAAACATTTATATTTGTATAAAAAAAAATAAAGAACTATCTGTTATCATGAGTTGAAATTGAGGTAAACTAAAATCTTCATCATTATCATTATGATTACGATTGGGCGACGTTCTACACCTATTTCCCGAACATTTGTCGTCAGCTTGGTCTCGGGGATATTAACTATTGGGATTGGTTTAAACTTCGAAGCTCGACCAGTATGACTTACGTGTACAGCTGCAATTACGGTGTTGCACACCACCTAAGTTGTACGTTTTCTACAGAGTCAGTAACATATCAAGCATTCGTTGGATGCCACAAACAAGGTTAGGGGAAACATAATTACCCAGAGTTAAAAGACATCTATGTTTCGTTCTATAATCTAAACATGTAAAATGTATATTATCTGTCAACATTTCATATATTCAGGTATTCATGACAACGATTAATATCCCATCACGATCTTAATTACAGACAATTGCGAGGTATACTTTATTGGTTTTCCCTATAAAATGTTTCTGGTGTAATACCTAGCTTATCGCAAGCAGCACCAATACAAACATGTAAAGTGCTTTAAACAAAATTGATATTAATTTTTAACGTTTGAACTATGGCTGTCATATGTTACAATGTAATAAGTATTTATAAACAAATGTCAATGCTGCTTTATAACAATTAAATTCACAAGGGCAAACGGACTACTGAGATGTGTATAAAACTTGCTTGATAGTTATGTTTTACCAAAACAAGGAAATTACAGAGCGATTCGAGTCTCAAGGAAAAGAAAAACAGACTGACACTTTTAAATTAGACTTAGAAAATATAAACACAAATGGTTTGGTGTAACATTTAATTATTTAACATTTATTTTACCTCTAAACGAATTCTTCTCGTATTAAACTTTAAGGCTCTTAAAAAAAAATATAGGTAGCTTTAACAGGTCAAGATTTGTTTTATATACGACATCATGTGAGGAGGGAATGTGCAGTTCTTGTCGAATTACAGTAAGTTATTTAGTTCTCAATTAATCGTTAAAATTGTTCAAAACTTTTGATTTCGTACGCACTTATTTCGTCATTGCATTGTTCGCGAAAGTAAAGTTATCGAGTTGCAACACCATAAATGTCGATACACTGCTCAATAGTGAGTATTGAATTTCATGCCTGCAGTTTGACCAATTAACAGCCTTGAACCTTTATATTTGAGGTATGTAATGATTTACAACTCATGTAATATGAGAACACCGCGTCTACTATTCATTATTATACACACTTTAATTGTTTTAATTGGGAGGGTCTAAAATATAAGAAAGTTATTAAAATGCATCGTTTGCTAGGTGTCGGAGGGCACATTGAAAATGAAATAATGTGTCATTTGGGCTTCCAGCAACCTTAACATTTATCAGGCAAGCTTTCATCAATGTTTAATGACTTTCTCAAGCTAAATTATTCTTTAAACAGTTTCTCGTTTTCTGCTTCCTCGAGATCACTGGAACAATGCTAAGAGACAGTGGCTAGCCATAGTCTCTAAAGGATTAAACATTTTGACCCAGATGGATTATGTCACTTTTCATGTTTCAAAGTGATTATTATCCCATCCAAAGTCGTTTCCAATATGGACGTGTTCTGCTACCGATGGTTGAGATGGATTGCTTAATCTAAGGGATTTTTCTTTCTTCAATCAACCCTTCTGTGTTGTCCATGTCTCTCCAACAAAGTTATTGCCAACATCAGTGCATGTTATCTTGCAGAAAATACCTGTTCTATCTTATGTAGGTAATATATCCTTTGCATAAAATAGCCTCGGGGTGTTTGGTCTCTAAAAGGTAACGCCGATTACCTTGCTATTAGGAAAGCACGTTTAAATCGTGAAGCTTACTGTATTAAAAAAAGGGAAGCTACACGACGCTTGTATTCTTCTTTTTTTCCCGTAAAATTGATTATGAAAAGGTTTTCTGCAAATATACTGTTTATAAATTGGAAATATCATGATGTAACACCATATCGAATGTGGCACTTTCACAATTTACAAACCCAAACATGCACATTTGGTACAGTGTCAGTGAAACACCAAGCAACCATCAGTTGCCACAAACCAGGTGAGACGTTTAACCGAAGCTAGCTGCCTCTAGTGAATAGTTGACAAAGTCTCATACATGCATGTATGCATATTAAATTGCTACCACTTAATCGGTATGTTCATCATCAACACTCGGCATTTGAATGAAATTAATGTTTCGTTCCATGTCATAATTTGTTTTCATTCTATGGCTTTGACACATTCAAATTATCGTAAAAATAAAATGCATATACATATACAAAATATTTTAAGGATATTAAACTATTTGCGATAGAAGATTGTATTATATTGGTGTTCACATTGGATGTCATGAAGCTGATCGAGACTGAACAAAAAATCATTCCGTCGATTGGCGCCTAAACTAAATGTCGTCGTTCAAAAATGCATTAGTGGCAAACGGGTGATCGTGCAGAGAGGCGAAAAAAGTCACCGAAGTGTTGACCCTAAGAAATTCACACTCGTTAATATATGCAATGCAATATGTAGCAAAAAAGTCTTTAAATTAAAAAAAAATAAGTGCCAGTCACTAACACAAAACAAAATACCGAGCTTTACAGCTTTACGTTCCTACCTTGACCTAAGCCTTCCGCACCATCTGGGAGATGTGTGATGGCTTCTGCTTCATGACCTCAAGCCAGATCTTCCTATCTTGTGACGTTCTGGTCGCTTCTGTGAGGGATCCCAGACATCTATTAGCACAATCAGCCTTTAAACAATCAAGCCATTTCTTGGCTGGTCTGCCTCGGGGTCTATCATGAATATTTGAAGTTAGGAGTATATTTGGGTATCGTGATGGTCTCATCCTGTTGACGTGGCCAAAGAATCGCAGTCGTTTTGGGGGCTATCTTGTCCAGAATGGTTCATTGTAAAACAAATATTGGAAGGAATATTGAGATAATTTGATTTTGGACGGAAAAGTGTGGATATAAATGAAAATTCTACTGTTTGTATTTTGGCAAATTGAAGACTGAATGGCCTGGGAATTTGTTTGTTGTTGTAA
Organism: Strongylocentrotus purpuratus; assembly: GCF_000002235.5. NCBI lineage: Eukaryota > Metazoa > Echinodermata > Echinoidea > Camarodonta > Strongylocentrotidae > Strongylocentrotus > Strongylocentrotus purpuratus. The sequence goes on from NW_022145602.1 coordinate 24,615,633, forward strand.
GTAGAATACTATTTTTTATGTTTTACGTAGCCTTGACATTGCAATTATTTGCAGTATAATGCCGGATTTAGTGTATTAGTTGATTTAAATAATGCCCTTGTCCGCCTACCCTTTTCCACACAATGTCTTATATTTAAAAAATATAGTGGGAAAAGTGTGTTTATTATACTGTTTTTAGAATTTGATGAAATATCCATGAAGCCCGTTTACATTTTCATTTTCGCACTCTGATTATGCTCTTAGTTATTCAATAAGTAATTTACCATTAACCTACCATGACGATTCGATCCGCTTTTTGTCGTGCTTTCATCAGAAGCTTGAAGTTGTAATCATTAAGAGCGTCTATAATACATAAATCGCTTCCCTTCAATTTCGACTTCATCTTCATCAGTATGTTCTTCCAGCGATAATAAATATGATATATCTAAAAAAAAAGGGAGGCATGATTTCACGTTGTGATTGCCATAACGTTCCATTTGTACGCCATATCTCATTTGCATTTGTCCTAAAGTGATAGGCAATACACACATGTCATTTAAATATACCAGCGCGGTCAGTGTGACGAAGATGTACAGTTGCGATTATGGCATTTAACACCAACGGCACGTTCGATTCATGGCCGGTCAAACAAATACCAAGCATTCGTCTGATGCCATAAACCAGGTGAGGCGTAGAATGAATATAAATGGTGTTGTAAAGAAGGCTCTTTCAAATATCATAATACTTATAAGAACTAATGAATTATTACATCCCTTACTGAAACGATTCATGGTCATGGATTGGGAAGAGCTGTTAATTTGACCTGTGCAAATTTGCGAAGAATAGGGGACCAATTCCCTTGTCGGGGGGGAAATCAATTGGTGCCACGAAAGACCTTTCAAAGTAAGTTTTTTTCTTCTTTGTGGTCTGTTTTCTGTCCCACTGCCAGTTGTCCTCTACCATTAATTCTGATCACATAAGTACGCTTAATAAACAAAGGTGTAGGTCAGTCCATTACCACTTTTACTCGGTTGGCCTTGAAAATATCACTTAGGCCCACTTTCATATCAAAAAGACCATTTGAAGAAATCGTCGATTTTGTTTTACTCTCAATTATAACTATTTGACGTCAAAGTTTGCTCATACCGTTTTCGGGGTGAGTTGTGTGCAAGAACAACTCGCCGGTGCCCTACATGCCTTGCAGAGTCACGTGACGAAAAACGGGCATCTCACCGAAAAATTGCTTTTGCAATGCAGTGTTTAAAAAAAAAATACTCCAGAGGTGGGGTTTTCGATTTAGATTTATTGCGATTGGCAGTAGTTGCTATGTAACTTTTTGTGAAACACCGGAATTTGAGACAAACAGAAGATTTTTGGTTGCGGTGTAAACGCAGCTCGAGTTTAGTAGACGATGACTAACTTTCAGACTGTGTTCAGCTCAAGTAATAAACAATGAACAGGTAAGAAACTAATAAGGTATGGCTTGACTGTCTTGAAGGAGGTCAATCTTATACACCAATTCAACTCTGATTGAGATTAACAACAAAGCGTTAATTTGTATGTAGATTCTAAAACTAGGTGAGACCTAGATCTAGTCCTTGCACACGAGATCTAGATGTACATCCAGATGCATAGTCTGTAGGTGTAGATATGATCGAGGTTTATCTTATACATAGGCTAGTTATATTAGGCCTAGGTTTGAAGTGTTAGCCTTACCAAGGAGTCTTCTACCTTCTTAATTGTTTAGACTTACTTTCAAGTCCTAAAGATTAATAGTTTTAGTACGAGGGAGTTTTAAAACGTAGACGAACCGTGGAGTTAAATCCTAAGTCTCGTAATTTATATCCCATATATATACATATATATATATATATCATATTTAAAATTCAGGTTAAATTTTATATTTGTTCAGTCCGAAAATAGTTTTTGGCTGCGCTTGAATGCATGACATCATATACGGACAGTACGATTGGCGATAAGTTGTAAGCCCTCACAGATTTATAGCTAGACGACAAACTTGTTTGAAGTCTAAGTTTTATACTCACCTTGAGTAATCCTCAATACTCAAATTAAGGTTAAGTCTCAATAAATATTTTAAATTCAGTTCTAGAAAGAGAGTAGCATTAGGGCTAGAGATACAAGAGGCACTCTTCATTTCTGCTGGACACTCATCAGATTATATGAAAGGATATATCTACCGTATAATCGTATTGTTAATTTATCTCATGTCAAGATGTCACACCGAAAGATATTAGGTTAAATTTGTTTAGGGCTTTTTTCTAATTTATGGGGATTTGATCTTTGAGGGTGATGTTGGATAGCTTATTTACACCTGGTTTTTCCATTCGGGAAAAGGCGAGTGCATTAGACCCAAGTACACTTTATAATACACATTTGCCGAAAAGGCATGTGGCATAGTTTACATCTAGTATTACATGATAAATGATAATAGTAGAATACACGATTTGCATAAAGGAAATATGATACATATAACTCCAACCCCGACTTTTCACTGGCTTTCAATTGCACAACAAATTAAATCTAAGATCCTGCTCCTAACATTCAAAGCTTTTTAACATGTTCTAGCTCCGGCAAGCTTCACTGCTTTATTTTCTCCCGCTTTGTTCACTTCTTCCCTTAGACTAACATCCACGTCCCATGCACGCCTTGATCAGACGCCAGGACCCCGCCCATGCACTCGATATGGAGACCACGCCTTCTCTTAGAATCGCACCCAAACTCTGGAATAACCCACCTACTGACGTCTGTGATGCCTATTCCCTTAATTTATTTCACTGTACAGTGAATTAAATACTTTCTCGTCCGACTTTACCTCTCAGTGCAATGTGATATTAAAGCTCGATTATATTAATCTTATTAATGCATCCTTATTGTAAAGTAGTTTGTAGATCTTCTTTATTATGTCATTCTTTTTAAAGTATATTTTGTGTATCTTAGAACAAAATTTATTATTATAGCTATTATGAAGAATGGAATAAATACCATACCAAATTATCATTATTAGTAGTAGTTATTGTAGTAGTAGTAGTAGTAGTAGTAGTAGTAGTAGTAGTAGAAGTATGTAAAGGGCAATGCAACTCATTATGTACCGCGCTATATAATTATTGCGAAGTAATGCTCTTGTAATAAATTATACTTCCATTGAACTCGAACAGTTCGGATCATCATTTTACATTTGAAAAAATAGGACAATTAGTTAATTATTTCTGTTTGCAATCCTACATTAGCTATTTTTCCACGCTGTCCGCCAGGTTTTCGAATTCAGATAAAAAACATCTGTGATATCAAAGTGTGAAATGCAGGGTACTGCATCGACGAAAATATTATTTGTGTGTATATAATTAAATTAAAAAAAAAACACCAAACATTATGCAATGCAACTAGAGGATCTGAAATGAATATGGGTCTCCAAGACAATTTCGAGGAGCGTACCGCAGTATCAAGAATTTATGAATCGATAGCTTTAACCATTACCGAAAATTGGATGAATGACACAAATGTTGTAGATATTTGTCTTTTACAATCCGCGTAATTCTTATTAAAAAGGGACAACTTTGGCTGAATTGTTCCAGGTAAATTATAAGATACTCACTTGTAAGAAGAAAAAAATGTATTTCAGTCACATATTTGAACAGTCAAAGAGCTAAAAAAAAAAAAAAAAAAAAATCTTCTGTCCTTTTTCAATGCACAACTACTTTTAATGTTATTTTCACTCAAAGTGTTTCGTTGTGATATAAAGTCTTAAAAAGCCATCGACTGGGCAACATAGTCACTATTGCCTATTAATGTGGTGCTTAAGAACACACATTTAGGGCTTAATACATTGATTTTTTGTTTTTTTAGTTATAATTATCCACCGGTTATTTGAGTATATGGAACGTATGGAATGTATAATTTGTAACGAAGTCGATACTAACCATGCCCAAGAAATGATGGTGATTTTTGATCGTGAGCTTCGCGTAATCATTGTTCATTATACGCTTGTACAAAATACTATTGGACCATCTTCGGCGTGTTGTCTGGTTTTCGCGTGTTTGTTCTAGGAGAGTCTTCGGACGCGTGGGTTCGGCTGCCTATGCCAGATATTTGTGTTTCTTTTGTCGGGGCTTGTTCGGTGCGCAATATTTTATGTTGCTCGTTAATATGTCGGACAGACCTTGAGCGTGTTCGACCTGGCAACGGCAGACTCATGTACGCTGAATGGGCCTTGGCGGGGGTGAGCCGGGAATCTGGTGCGGGCGGGTGGGTTCGCACGTCTCTGGTCTCTCTGGGAGCGGACATGTGAAGAATTTGATGCACGTTGTTGATGGTCCATTATTTAATTTATACTGGGAATCTCGCTCAACAAGTCTAGATTTTCTGAGATTCCCTTCCCCCCCTCTCAGTTAAATCAAGCAATATAAACTATTTTGTCTAATTCTCAAACTTAAATGTATTCGGTAAACTTATTTGATTACGAACATACTTGTCAGTATTTCGTTACTTTTATAATTCATTTGTTCTATTATATTTTGTATTACTGTATAGTTTATATATGTCATTTAATTTGTGGATATTTGAGTGGAAAATAATATAAAATCAAATCAAATCAAAATATTGTAATAATTACATTATTATTATTAAAATGTAAGAAAAAGTCCGATGTAACGATGAGACATAATAAAGTTTTCCATTTTAAACTCATGATTGTGTTAAAGTCTGATGATATCTCTGTACGTTTCTATAAAAGGCCATGATTAAATTGGTAAATGTATTTTGATAATATGTGACGTCATTTCTTTTTTCTAAGGGAATGTGTTGATACCCAATACCAAAATACAACTATGCCTACCATGTTCTAAAGAACGTCTGTAAATCATCCCCACGATTGACCAATATCTCGAGCCCATTTTTCCAGATTCCTTTGAATCAAAGGAGCAAGTCGATAAGGGTAGAACGTTGGCTCGACTTGTGGTATATGTTAACTAATATCGGTTTAAAATTAAACTCAGATACATTCTGTGTCAAATCACACCCCGAAAAATATTAGTGAAAATTAACGAATTAACAGGAACGTTTTGTTTCAGAAATGAATTAAAAACTTGCAACGTTTTTGATCAAGAAAAACGAAATTAAATGTAAAGATACACACGATTCAAAATATTATATTGCAATTGACTAAGCTAACATTTCCATTTTGTATCTACAGATTTATTTTTATTCTGCCTTTCTTGCCGAATTTCTTTCTTATCTTCTTCCTACTCTAGAATTGAAGCATATGGTTGTCTTATTTTTATTTTTTTGAAGACTTGGTTTAAACAAAACGTTGATATTGCTCAGCATATTGTTATTGTCAAGTTTTCAGGAATCGTGAACAGAATAACACAAATAAAGGAGTTGATTACTTTGTTGACACGATCTTAACATGCAATATCAATTGAGAGGTTTCGATATTGGAGTATTGATCTTTTAATTTAAACTATATTTACCTTAGTTCTGATTTTTTCGAAATAAATTTCAATCTCTTGATGCGCTTTTCAAGTTTTAATTCCATGCTGATATGGATCTTCTAAAATATGAATGCAAAAACATTTTGTCAGGATATGAAAGTTCAATTATGCAATGTTTTTTATTTGTGTCATAGTGAATTTTCTTTTTGAGCAGTTCTGTCTGTTTAGCTACTCTTTACATGTCATGTTTCCCCGCTACACACTCATACTAACATGTTTGCACTCCCACAGCCTATTTCTGTTACAGCCATTCCAAGCTTTGAATGAATTATTGCTTGTCTTCTCACTCTTCGTTTTATTAATTTGTTCATAATAATTATAATAATCATCTTCATAACCACGATGTATCTTTTTAATAATAATGAACATAACCTTCTTGACTTCAATTTACTTCTTAGCAATGAACCCCTGATCTACTTATCTAAAGTAATGGCAGGGTGACCAGTTTTTAAAGAAAATGGCGTAAATTGTCAAAATCACTTTATTCTATCAATTTGTTTGTTCTTTCAGATTCAATAAAATGTGGTGCTCCCTATATGCCTCATCATGCCATGGTGGAAGATCTCCAATTGAATTACGACTTTGGCGACCTTGTGAATGTGACGTGTAATACCAGTGATGCTTTCTTCCCCCTTCAATGTCATAACAAAGGATTGTGGAGCGGACCGGTTGCGTCTTGTCCCGAACCAACGAGTAAGGTTTCCTCTTAGTTCCTGTAAAAATATGATACAAGCTGAATCTGTTTTCAAAGGAAATATTTCAGAAATGAATCATAAATCATTTAGTACCACTTTTAGAACATCAAAACCACAGCGTTTCATAACTTTTCGTCAAATCCCTTTTATTGATGAATATAAATCAGACCTGCAATATTGTTTCATATGATCATATCCGTAAGTAATGGGGAATTTAATCATTATCATTTTAATATTTTTCAATACGTTAATGTTTTGCTGTCATACACTCTAAAAGGCTCAAATTCCCCTTTCAATGTACAATCGATATTGTCAATATTTTGAGTAATACAAAATCGCTCTAGAATAGTCTTAAAATTATTCGTGAGAGAGAGTCAAATCTCCTTTTTTATACCCTGTTTTAAAATTATTATTATCATTGGTTTTTATAAAAACTAATACAATATGCATATTCTAAAAATTCCTAAAATATTCATCACCTCTTTTCATTTGTCCTCGCAGGTGCTCCTGCTCCATCAGTTGACTCCTGCACTGCCCCAGCAGTGCCAATTGATTCAACCATTCAGAATCTTCGTCTCTCATACAAAGACGGTGACAGGATGAACGTGACATGTAACGAGGGCCCTGAGTGGTTCGGCGTGACATGTGAGGATGGAATATGGACAGGCCAAAACATAGTGTGCCCCGTCCCTGCCATAGGTATGCCAGACATACATTGAAATGACCATAACGGAATAAAAGCTACCGGTCGTATATAGATTTGTTACGATAAAGATGTAAATGTTTCGTGATATAAGGCTTCATTAATTTGACTTTTAATCGAAGAGTTGAGGGATCGAATCCCATCCCGCTAATGATGTCATTTGAACACATCTATGCACATTTGTCTATCATTGAACATGTATAAATAAGTGCGTGACATTTACTCGGGCAATACAAATTAAAAGAAGAAGACTCAATTATTATTTATTTTTAACAACATTGATTAAAAATAAATCGGTATTCAAATGCTTACACTAAAATGACACGAGAATGCAAGGCAATGTGATAATTTTCTTTAACATTTCATGTAAAGAATTAAAGCGCCCTTCAAAAAGGCTCATTCTGTCGTTTCTTTGGGGGGAGGGAGGTGTAGGGTAGTTTGTAAAACCCATGACTAGGGTCTCTTCGTTTTCGATCGAAACGTAGTTTAATTCTTAATAACCAAAGATGTGCGCTTTATTGGCAACTCATAGCGCTTGCAAGATGCTTCCCTGAATATTTACTGTGCTGTAATGAATGTAAAGCCTCCGAAAAAGTTGTTGATTTTGAATATTCTCCACCTTTCTTTGTTTTTACAAGTAAACTATAATCGCGATAAATCAGTTTGTTCTCATTTAAAAATACTTCATTTGCAGAATGCAATCAACCAATCATCTCTGTCGACGCATACATTGGAAATGTTAAGCCTCGCTACAAGAATGGTGACGAAGTGAACATCACATGTAACGACGATTCTGTTTCTTTAATTTGGGAATGTCAACGAGATGGCTTGTGGCGTGGGCCTCCCTTTGAATGCTCTCGTACTAATCCATCACCTGAAGGTAATTATTCACTTAAACATATCCGATAAAACGGGATATTCTGGTACCAGACTTGGCTGCATGTTCGTTAAAACAAAAATAGCGATATCTGAAATAAAGATACAAAAAACAAATGTAAATTGAAATATGGGTACAAATATGAATGCAAATACGAAAAAACAAAATATAATTACCAGTTCGAATATGAATACGAGTACAAATGCAAATGCTAAATGTGAATACAAAGATGTATATTAATACAAAAATGAATGCGGTCTTTGCTGATAACCAAATTACTTGTTTTTCCAGGGCAACAACCTTCATCCCCGGGGCGCTTTACCAGACCGAATATTGACCATGATGGAAGGGATTACTTTATCACCGGTCTTCTGGTCACAGCTGTCATCTTATTCATCCTTGTTCTGATGTGTATGGCTGTGTTTGTTATCTTCATGAGAAAGTAAGTAAATATTTTCGTTATTGTTTTTTATTTATGCAAAATGTCTCTTTTATTGTATTAAGGCCGTAATTAAAAGCAGTTCTCAGTTGATGACAGGAATTTAACCGCGTCTAACATTAACCCTGTTCCTTTACCTAGGATTTCTTTAAACTACCACTATTTGTACCAAGCATTTCCTCACAATCAGGCTATGGATGGTTTAATGATATCATTATATCTTAGGTAACATCTTGAAGATAAACAAAATTATTTAACCACTAATGTACTCCGCTGTAAGAAAAGTCTTCACTATCTTTGTTCGGTCAGATAATTTAAGAAATAATGTTGAAATAATCAGGCAGCTTCTTTCTGTAATACGGTAAAGATAGATTTTTAAAAGTAGATAAAAGTGTTAAATTTGATAGACTTTTCAATAAATGCTTATAAACTTCGTAATGAATTAACAGAGCCTAAGATTTGGTTAGAACAAAATGGTCATGCTATGCAACACTTGCATGAATAAATCGGACGTTCAAAGTTCTAAATAAAACGATCGAATGAAAATAAAAATAGAAACTTTAATCTGATTCCAATACAATATTGTTCTAATTTCATTTTATAATCACAGTCGTGGATACGATTTGGTAACATCATCGAAAGACGCTCTTCAAGATGAGAATGGATCCAGAGGACCTCTTCCAGACGTTCCTGAAGGATATGCTAACTACGTTGCTGGTGAACAGTCACTCTATGTCGAACCATATCTCAAACAAAATGGAGATCACATTCCAGCCTATGAAGTCTACGAAAAACCAGTTTGATTACTTTATCCTCGACAATGTAAACAGCTAATCACTATCAGTGTTAGATTCAGCTTGCTTTTCCCTTTTTTGTACCAATCATGTTAATATTTGTTTTTGTTTAGTTGTAAACAATGTTCAGTTGAACATGGAACATGCGCCTTCGCCTTATAATCTTTGTATTGAATTTCAGTTGTTACAATGTTAATGTTCTTTTATCGTCAAATGTATGAAGTTCTTACACGCAGTTATTCCCTTCTACTTACTAAATTATACATATATTCAATATATGGAAATAGCAAACAATTCCTCTCCTACCCGATAATGCATTAATTCGTCGCTGTTTTCACAAAGTGACGGTAGTGAAAAAAAATTGCATTCACTTTGCGTTAAGATTTTCCTCACTACCGTCACTTCGTGAAAACAAGGACGAATTATTGTCTTAAATTCACCACTGATTTGTGTTACAATAAAATGTATGTTTATTAGCGTTCTTGTTTATTTTATTTCTACATATTTCAAGTAAGAATAGGAAAAACACAATTTTTTCTCGCGTACCAAATGATAAATATTGAGATTAATTTAAGACGAGGTTAAACCTTTATCGCTTTACATACAATAGATATCAAATTTGTACAGTATGATTCTACATGTATTTGTTCACAATGTGAATACTTTTCTGTCTTCAACTTACATGTCCAGGTTATTATCAAAGTGTACGATATTCAGCTCATTGATTAATTTAATACACATGTAATTCATTAATACCCAAAGAGATATCTGCAATGAAAATAAACAAAACAAAACAAAACTTAGGTCTAATACTTTCATTACTTTAAATCATTTTTTTTGTCGAATTCAATTTCGATTTCAATTTTCATTTAAGTCCGTTCATCTAGCTATAAATTGTTTAACTTTCACTAAGAAAAAAATGAATGTTTTTTTACCGCCATTGTAAATTTGATGCGTTCTTTGTTTTTCGTAAAACAAGAATTGTAGGCCTGGTTGAAATAACGCTTTTGTTAATTTGTGTGAAATAAAAGCTTTAATATGTCATATTCTCAAGAAAAATAAATACATACAAATAGATTGTTCACATGCTTGTTTTTTTAAGCGTCATTAGCGTATTGTTAACATCATGGAATTGTACCCCTATCAGTTATAACCTAATATTAAGAAGAATAAGTGTTGTCCCTGTATTTTTTATGTTGATTTTTATGTAAATAAATGTCAATCAAGCTTGACAAAAGATGTGCTATTATAAGGAGGTGACAAATTAAATATGACTGTATACATATCCGGAATCGATTGGAAACAATTTTGTGGACAAAACTACCTTGCATTTTTTTCTTCTGACTCGTTAAATATGAAAGCATACATACATCATATAACAATGACGATGAAGGTGGTGATAAGGATAATAATAATGATGATGATAATGAAACTAAATAATGTTAATGATGATGGTAATCATAATAAAAATAATGATAATAATTATGATAATGATACTAATACTTTTAATGACGATGGTAATTTTAATAGCAATAGTGATAATACAAATAATTAAAAAGCGTAGATCACAATGCCCTCATTTGTATAACGTTGTATATAATCAAACGCAGTTCGTTCATAAATGGTTTATTTAATATACAGGGAAAACAGGAATTCTAAAAATCATGAAAAGAATGGTGATATTAATTATAACAATAATGATAAATTATAATAATACACACTGTTACTAATTTAAATGAGCATTATAAAAACAATTATAATAATAGTAATACAAGTTATAATAATAATACAAGTAATAATATTAATAATACAAATAATGATAATACGAATAGGAAGAATTGAAGAGGATTAAGAACATTTAATAAGAAAGTGGTGTATCTAAAGATTTTCGGCTTTTTATTCGTAACACCTATATATTATAATCTATACTCAGACTTGCACTTCATATGCTACAACGGAAATGCTGTAATATAATATTGTGTTATGAATCTACAGAGTACGGTATGAAAATAAATTACTTACATTAGCATAACATTTTTGTATATGAGTTTTATTTCCTGTTAGCGATTCCGTATGCAACTACCCTAAATACGTTGAGATAATAATTGTATGCGCACTCCAATAGTTTCATCCTTCTTTGCCTTCTGTGAGGTTGAATTTAGGATACCCTATAATAAATTTGAATGAAATATATACCTAAGATATCAGAGAAACATACACTAGTGTAAGAGGAGACAGAGACAGAGAATTGAACAGTGCGTACCACATGACATTTGAAAATGTTGGATAAGAACTTCACTCTGCGACCTTGGAATTTTGTTCACGATAAACGATAACAAATATCCGATGTAAATTATATACTATGTAATACTCTTATTTCACCGAGGACTAAGCGCCAACATTTTATTAAAAACCCGTGGTCAACTTTAATAGGATTTCAACATTTTGAGGCTCATACAACGACTTCAAACTTTGGCTACCTATCAAACTACACCAAATTATTGTTGTATTCCTAGCAATCGATTTCAGAAAGGTTTTTTTTGACCCGTACGACCTTAGCTTCAGCCTAAGCTTGATACCAGAGGATTCTGACAACATTTGTTGTAAAACAATGGTGTTCATTATTCCGTTGAAGCCGTGTTATAAATTTGATAGGATTTTACATGATAAAACTTATTAAAACAAATGCAAGATTACACACGTACATTGCTTTATTTGTTCTCTTTCTTTTCTTGACAATCTACTAACATTAATTAACTTAATATCTTCAAAACACTTTTGATAAGGAAGGGTATTTATTTTATGGTAAAATATATCTTCTGTATAATGCATTTATTGTTTTAAACGTTCTTACCATAATAGCCTCGTTTTTGATATGTTGTTGCAAACAAATTTACCGTTATAACAAAACAATTTTATATACTTTTATCAAAACTACAAAACTTGGAAAATAGAGAATAAATGTATTTAAAATATACGCGTACAATTATTTGCCCAGCTTTCGATAAATGCAATTCATCAAGATTATTTAAATTGGTGATCATGTATTATTCTATAGGGGAGATAAATGAACACAATAACAATAATAGGTTTTAGGCAAAACAAAATATTTTCATTCTTAGCCAGTCATTTGTATCAAAGTAAACTGTTATCATTTATAGAAGACACAAATCGCCACTTCTCTTTTTTCTACAATGGCACTTCTACGCTGTCGACAATGATAATAGTACATTTAATAAAAAATTAAAAAAAACAAGTGAAGCGGGCATTAAGCTCGTCTACGGACCTGATCAGTATTCAGGCTGGGTCCAGGTCAAGCTTACAAATGGCAGTATAAATAATCTGATCCCATAAGTCACCGACTTCACACTTTATGATTAATATTACTCCAAATGTTTAACACTTCCGATTGTGAGATGATTGATTATGGCAATACTGTTCTTAGGCGGTTGAGGTTTAGCTAAGAAGGCCAAGTTGGAAGTGGATGCGAGGGACTCCTTTTGGCTGGGGAATAGTTTATGTAGAGTGTTTTGGAGGTGGTTAGACAACTAATTCATCCTTTGGTTGTGATGGCTGGAATCAAGAGGCTCTACATTGAACAGGAAGCCATACAAACAATATGACAGCTTGCCATTCACTAAGGTTTGCTTTGCAGCTGATAACATTCCTTCATAGCTCATGTTCTCAGAAGCTAGAAACCTATTATATGAAACTTAAATTCTGAATATTATTCAATATTGATATGGGCTAGATGGAAGAGAAGCCAGATCGTTGTTCCATTGCGCCAATCTGAAAAACGTTGAGTTGAAATGCGTTTGTTTTGTACCTTAGCTCGTAATCTCGTAAATTTTGAACATTAATATAATAAAGGGGACAAATGAATTTATTCCAATGTTTAACATAATTCAGAAGTTAACACAGACATTTAGTCCATGGGCCAGACCAGATATTGGTACCACCAGAGGTGGCAAAACCTTTGTACTTTTTTTTTGTTTGTTGGGCATATTTACGTGTAAAAAGTTGTGATAGCATTTCTGAATGGACAGCTTAGTCGTATAATCAGCAGTTTCCATGGCAACACAACAATAAAACCGGTATTATTCAAAGAAACAGTTAAAGTCATTTATAAATTATAAAAACACTTTTGAATGCGTAAAAATGTACAGTTTATAATACCTCACCATAAAGGAGAGTAATGAAATGCAATTTACATCACCATTTATAACGGTTGCCATGGTAACGACCCCAGAATGGCCTAAAATCATGGATTTTTAAGTAATTTCAGTAATATATTACATAATATACTCATTCAAGACAAGTTAAAGTCCCCTTTCCAGAATAATGACAAATCCATATGACTAATACATCATATAAACCAAGAATATGCTATAAAGTACCTTCCCATTGTTACCATGGCAACATGAATTAGAGTTAACAAGATGCCCTGTACGGTACTATATGCCATATTTTGGCTATATTTTGGCATTGGAGAGGTGTTGCAAGTTCATTTTGGTGTTTATATCCAGGTTTTCAGGCCCAGAGAATGAAAGTTTAGAATACCTCTCCATGAAGAAAAGTAATGAAATGCAAATTACATGACCATTTATAACGGTTGCCATGGTAACGACCCCAGAATAGCCTAAAAGCAAGGATTTGGGAGTAATTTTAGTGATATGTTAGACAATATGCCCATTCAAGACAAGTTTAAGTCCCCTTTCCAAATTATTGACAAACTATAATGACTAATCTATCATATAAGCCAAGAATATGTAATAGTGCCTTCCCATTGTTACCATGGCAACATGAAATAGAGTTAACAAGATGCCCTGTATGGTACTATATGCCATATTTTGGCTATATTTTGGGATAGGAGAGGTGTTGAAAGTTCATTTTGGTGTCTATACCCAGGTTTTCAGGCACAGGGAACGCAGCTAAAGCATTATTTTGGACATTAACATAGGGCATCACCGCTATTTTTCATACATTTGCATAACATCAGAGCAAAATGACCATAAAAGTATTCTGCCACTGCATATTACAAGCTGTTTCTTAGAGTTTAGAAGGATATAACATTGTGATGACTACATTAGATGCCAGAAAACTTCATTTGATTGTATGCAATGCTGGAACTAGCACAGATTCATCTCATTAATTTGTTTGGTATTGTTTGGTAAATATAAATTCCTGAAAATTTGTGCCTGTTTATCAAACGCCTTCTTTGGGCAGAAATATTACAGGCGGTGTGCACGAAGTCTTACACTGTCGCTCATAAAGGTGGAATATTTTTTTAAAATCCCAATTTATGGAATTATTTTAAAAATAATTTAAGAATTTAAAAATAATAAATCAAATCTTCTGTGTGCCCATGCTTTGAGCCATAATGCATGTCCGTCCAGAGAATTGTTGACGTTGGGGACCGGGGTAAAATGTAATAAATTATTGAAAATTTATTGCATTTTCTGTGTTTTTTTTAATTTACGGAAACTGCCCCCTACCCTAGCCCCCGCTGCGTACAGTCATGGTTCAGTGACATAACAATGGCCTCGTAACTGTGAGGCCTCAGGATCAAAACCGTGTCAATGTGCTATATTAGTGCCCTTTTGTGGGGCATTAATCCTCATTAGGCCTACTGTCATTTATTACTTGATGGCGTCGGTCCCCTAGTTAATAAACATAGAAGCATACACACGCTTTAGCAGTCCCGCAATACACACATTGGCAAATTATTATTCAATAAAATCTGAGAATGTATACTATTATCTAGATCTATTATTTTTAAATAATTTTTCAAATAATTCCATAAAATTGGGTAAAACTAAAATATTCCACCTTTATGAGCGACAGTGTAGAAACTATTTTGTCACATCCTCCCTTTCCTATTTTTGTTTAACTCTCTTTGACAAGAAAGGTGTGATAGAATTTAAGTAGTCCATTTGGACACAAATCAATTCACATTCTCAAAGCCAGAAAAAAACATGTATATGCCTTTGATACTTTACATTGATTGTTCGAAATGCTGTAACTGGTAAAATATATCTAGTACATCTTCGAGTTTAACCTACAAGTGTCCTTTCCATGTGATCTGGAATTTTAAGCCTACCCTAAGTTGTCACCATGACTTTGCTAATGGCAGCTTATTTTTCAATTAGATACTGGTGACTTGTGGTAAATAGATCACACACAATCACAGGTCACCGACTCTTCCTTTGTCTGCAACAACCTTTCTTTGTCTTCATCCTGAATTGACAAGAAGGAAGAAAGCAACATCTACTACATGTATTTTCATCCTCGCCATATTGCAGCCTGGTAGTTCGCGCAAAGAACATGCACGCGCAAAGAGCCTTTGCATGGAGGTAGCTGGCTGGATTCTACCTCTCGATCCTCGTTTTGCATAGAAGAGGTGGTAGCGGAGTTCATTGATCCGGTCTAAGATTGTGGATGTGTATGCATACATTTTGACACACAAACTCTTGTATCTTGTCAATTATGTTTGTTGAAACATCCCACTCTTCACCCAGATGCTGGAAAGTCAGGAGCTTTAGCCTCACCCAGCTGTCCACGTCCTGCAAACTTACTATAATGTGGCAGCCAGTAAAGTCAGGGGTAAGAGCCTGGCAGACATCTTCACCCAAAAAGCTTGCAAGTTTGCAAACATAAATGTACCTGATGCGGTTCTTTGTCCAGCCAGACTTCTCAGAAAGCAGGTTTCCTTAAGAGTGGCTGTCCCATGGCGCCGGCTACCGTGTGGTAAATTTTGTGTGGTCGGTGGAAAACAATGAGGGCAAACGGCGCGCCGCACCGCGGCGGGGCGTTGAGTGATCGCGGTGACCAGAGAGACCAGGCGAGACCCGGCAAAAGTTGTGGGCATGCCCAAAACTTTCGCCGTGTGGGTACAAGCGGTGGCCCATGATGAGATCCCGATATGAGGACTATAAGAGGACGGTATATAAGGACGGTGGGCTGGTACGAGCCCGTTGCGGACCCGTTCGTGGGGCAGTGAGAACTGTGACGATGTGTCATATTTTGTCAAACGGGCTGTTACTGTATACCGACCTCGTTAAGGGTTCTCGCCGGGCTCTCATCGTTGACCCACCGCCTCATACCGGCTCACCGATCATTAACGGTCAACTGCTCTCTTAACGACATAATGACGTCATCTTACCACTCAACCACGTCCTCATATTAAACTTCCCGATCAATAGGCTACCGGCCTAGCTGTTGCCATGTTTTACATTGTGCCCGTTTAGAAACCGTGCCAGACACCGTGACTCCATATTTCACTGTATAAAAAATGCTTCCTCTGTTGTTTCCTGCGGATCGAGCTTCCAAGATTTATCCCTCCCCTACTTTCCCTCATTGTAGAAGCGCCGCTCCGGTGGGGGGGGGGGGGGGGGGCTGGTGTGCACAGTGCCCCCCCCCCCCCATTTTTGAAGTACCCCAGAAGTGCCCCTTTGTACATAGGAAAATTGCCCCTTTTATTTTGACAAGTGCACCTATTACTTTAATAAAGTGCCCCCTTGTAGGTGCCCTTTTTGTTGGCCCCCCTCTAATTTGTTAGTCGCTCTGCCGCCCCTGCTTCCACATGTGTAGGCATTATGAAGAATTATGAAGATTTATGAATAATTGTCCATAACAAAGATGAACGATGAGGACGTACATCCATGAACTCGAGAACTGAAGTATGACCGGTAGCTAGGGTAAGTACAGAGCTTTTTATACCGTGTGTGACGTCTTCAAGACCAAGCGAACGTTCAGCGAATGGCCCTTTTATGGTTGAGTTCCGGGCGGTAAGCAGCAGGTACCTGGTGGGGATCTGGTGAGACCTGGCGAGGGAAAGGCTAACACGATGACGCTAGCTGGTACGAGCACGTTGTAAGCGGTAAGGAACCAGTATGGAGGCGGAATGGAAACGATGAGGGCACAGTGGAAAAAAAATTAAAAAGAAAATCTCTGCTGCCCGAGAGATTTTCACCGCTTGTCATTTGAATCAAATGTTATGGGTCCACTGGGCTTAGCCGGCGCCATGGGACACTGAGCACGATAATACAGACACAGATTATCAGCACATCTGTGTCTTCGGCTGTGATTATTATGAATATGTATCCATCCTCCGCAGCATGCCATGCATGAAGAAGCATTCGTGTGTCGATCAGCTTCCTCTTGTGTTGTCTTCAGAGTTATGATTTCTTCATAGTGCTTCTCCACCTGCCACATAAAGTGACTTATCATGAAGGTTCTCCCTCTCTGCAGGCTGCTTCCACTGATCGACCAAGAATTTGATGAGGCTTATTTTTGTTTTCAAGGTTTCTCAGGAATTTTTACTACTGCAAAATGTTGTGACAAGGTGCAATGTTCTTCCACTGCAGTTACAGCGATGGAACCTCTGTTGCATCTCTCTGCATTCTTGATGGACTTATCCTTGTAGACATCGAACACGACATCAATCTTGGCACTATCAGTGCCTTCGTGCGGAGCTAGCATCAGTGCAGCATCTGTTAGATGTGCAAATGACTTGCCATCCCTTTTGAGTCTATGGTGAAGGCTTATTCCATCAATGATACAAGCTGCTGGTGACACAATTTTCTCCAGCTCTGTTTGTCTTGCGCAGAGAGCAAAGCTGTTGCCAGTGACCATGGTATTGGTCCAAGTGGACGTGCTAGAACCTGTCTAATATATAACGCTCTGCTGTGAGAAATGATGATCATGCGCCCAAAGAGGTATCGGTCTGTCTTCACAATTACCTGATTCCCTTTAGCTTTGTAACCAGCCTGCTTTTTATTGATGTTAAGGAAGGTCTTCAGGCTCTCTTTTTTCATCTTGTCATTCAAGTTTACCGTGGCGGGTTGCTTTTTTCCAAACGATCTTCTCGGTATGCTTCTTTTCCAACTTTGTGAACTTTCAGCAGGTCATTGGCAATATCTGGTGGGGCCAGGATACAATAGACAAGTTGACCAACTCCGTTTCATCATGGCTCGAGCTCAGCTATTCTCAAATAGTTCCACAAATTAACAAACATCGGTCTCATCTTTTCTTATCCGGCTTAGTTGCAGGTCGGATGATTGAAGTGCTGTAAACTGTTTCTGCTGACCATGTCTCTCAACTCCCTCAAAATAATATGAGCCTCTGTACTCAGATGTCCTGAGGTAGTACCTACTGAGATCAGCTCCTGGTTTTAGGCTGAAGCCTTGTGTCTTCCCCCCCCCCCCCCCACCCCAGTGGTATGTATGTCCTTGTTGATGGTTTCTTCAATTTTCTGGTCAACTGGGATTCTGCCAAAGAGGTCCTACCAAGTTGAACAGAAAATCTCTGGCCCTGCATGAATTGTTCATGCACATCTAGGTGATCAATTGGCCAGCCAGGACATATGTGCATAATAACTATAGTAGGGAAGAAAGCCATAGTTCAGTTTGTCGTCGGCGAAGCACCAGGGAATCATTGCACGAATGAAAGCAAGGTGCAGCACCCAGACACCCTCTCTAAATGCCCAAACCAGACCTACAATAACCTCGACGATGTCCACATATGACATCCAGAAGGCCGAGAGGGTCCGATTCTCCTGTATCGGGTTATCAAGGTAGACATCAAACAGCTTGAAGATGGGCTCAAAGGACTGATTCTCAATCACCTCACAGCCAGCAGCTTAGGCAACATCTTCAGATAGGCTGTTCACGACTCTGAGGCTTTCATCCAGGTGAACCTGGTCGTTAGTGTGGTTAGTTTCTAGACAGGGTAGAAAGCCTTTCTATATGCATGTCGCATAAATGCCTCGTACAACAACTTGACTGCACGGTTGTACTTGCAGAATTCCATCACTCCAGCTACGGAGCTTATAGCGATGACACCTGACTCTACACATAGGTCCCTTAGTCCAACATCTTGAAACATCCCAGGTCGGAATTCCAGTTGAAACCAATAGGCAACTGGTACCAGTTAAAACCAGCTAGTAAGTCAACTGGTACCAGTTGAAACCAGTAGATTCAACTGGTTTTTAATATGGAAATTGAAACAACGCTAACTGAGACCAGTTGATTTACCAGTTGAATTACCAGTTGATTTACCAGTTGAATTACCAGTTGATTTACCAGTTGATTTACCAGTTGAATTTCCAGTTGAATTACCAGTTGATTTACCAGTTCAATTACCAGTTGATTTACCAGTTGAATTTCCAGTTGAATTACCAGTTGATTTTTCAGATGATTATCCAGTAATCAATCAACTGATAATCAATAATCATTATTAGCATCTGGCCACCAACTTGACCACATATACTAACTCTTGCAATTACCCCATCACAATGATCATTTGAAGTAGATTACAGATGTGTATTGTGTGATTTGACAAATATTGTTCGTGCATACATATATACAAATTTATACACTTTATTTCTGGTTAGTAATTACATATATATCAATATATCTCATTTTACGTCTTAAATCAGATGAAAAACATGATCAGACATGTGTAATATATTTGTCAATAATTAACTAAGAAAATGTAAATCACAAAATGTATGTGCATTGTCACATTTGCTTGAAAGATCATGATAATTATATTTTCTGTGAAAAGATGCAAATCATGAATATTCATAAGATACATTGAACTGGTTTTTCAACTGGTAAATCAACTGGTATTCGTACTGGTCTTCAACTGGTAAATCAACTGGTAATTATCTACTGGTTTTCAACTGGTAAATCAACTGGTAATCTTACTGGTTTTCAACTGGTAAATCAACTGGTAATCATCTACTGGTTTTCAACTGGTACTCATCTACTGGTTTTCAACTGGTAATCATCTACTGGTTTTCAACTGGAATCAACTGGTAATCATCTACTGGTTTTCAACTTGTAAATCAACTGGTGATCATCTACTGGTTTTCAACTTGTAAATCAACTGGTGATCATCTACTGGTTTTCAACTGGTAAATCAACTGGTAACCATACTGGTTTTCAACTGGTAAATCAACTGGTAATATCAACTGGTCTCAGATGTCAACTGGTATTTCTACTGGTTTCCAAATTGTATCAACTGGTATCAACTGGTACCAGTTAAGACCAGTTGAGACCAGTTGAGACCAGATCAAACCAGTAGATACCAGTTGGAAATCCTTACTGGTTTCAACTGGTATCAACTGGAATTTCGACCTGGGATCTTCTCAATGGGTGACCACAGTGTGCATAACATGCCAAGAGATATACATCCCAGGGTCTTCACAGTTTTGATACAATAGCAAACAAATGGTCATTAAAGGGAAAGTCCACCCCCAAAATAAGTTTGTTTCGATAGAGGCAGAATAATAAGAAAATCAGGTGAGTGAAAGTTTGAGCAAATTCTGAATGAAAATAAGAAAGTTATGAATTATTGAAGTTGTGATAAATCAAATACAAATTGGCAACTCTGTGACTTATTATACGAGCTCTCCTTCATTTGCTTTGTGCATAATATTCCATAAAATCATGTTTTCTTCGTTATTGATGACGGAATATATATTTGTTCCTTGCAGGGGGAGTATAGAAACATATTTGCAATTATTATATTTAGGGTGCATGTATGGTTGAAATTTTTCTTGAGGGAAAATGAAAATTTTAGATTTTTTTAGTACTGAGCAAATGGAAGTTGAGCTCGCATGATACGTCATAGAGTTGCCAATTTGTGTTTGATTGATCACAACTTCAAAAATCCTAACTTCCTTATTTTTAATCGGAATTTGCTCAAACTTTCACTGACTTGTTTCTCTCATTTTTCGACTCCTTTTAAAACTAACTTAATTTCAGGGTGGACTTCCCCTTTAATGAGATGAATCTGTGCTGGTTCCAGCATTGCATTCAATCAAATTAAGTTTTCTGGCATCTAATGTAGTCATCACAATGTTATATCTTTCTAAACCCTATGAAACAGCTTGTAATATGCAGTGGCAGAATACTTTTATGGTCATTTTGCTCTGATTATATGCAAATGTATAAACAATAGCGGTGATGTCCTATATTAATGTTCAAAATAATGCTTTAGCTGTGTTCCCTGTGCCTGAAAACCTGGGTATAGACACCAAAATGAACTTTCAACACCTCTCCTATCCCAAAATATAGCCAAAATATGGCATATAGTACCGTAAAGGGCATCTTGTTTACTCTAATTCATGTTGCCATGGTAACAATGGGAAGGTACTATTACATGTTCTTGGCTTATATGATAGATTAGTCATTATAGTTTTTCAATAATTTGGAAAGGGGACTTAAACTTGTCTTGAATGGGCATATTGTCTAACATATTACTGTAATTACTCCAAAATCCTTGATTTTAGGCTATTCTGGGGTCGTTACCATGGCAACCGTTATAAATGGTGATGTAATTTGAATTTCATTACTTTTCTTCATCGTGAGGTATTCTAAACTTTCATTCTTTGGGCCTGAAAACCTGGATATAGACACCAAAATGAACTTTCAACACCTCTCCAATGCCAAAATATAGCCAAAATATGGCATATAGTACCGTACAGGGCATCTTGTTAACTCTAATTCATGTTGCCATGGTAACCATGGGAAGGTATTAAGTAGCATATTCTTGGCTGATATGATGTTTTAGTCATATAGTTTTGTCATTATTTTGGAAAGGAGACTTTAACTTGTCTTGAATGAGTATAGTATGTAATATATTACTGAAATTTCTCAAAAATCCTTGATTTTAGGCTATTCTGGGGTCGTTACCATGGCAACCGTTATAAATGGTGATTTAAATTGCATTTCATTACTCTCCTTTATGGTGAGGTATTCTAAACGGTACATTTTTACTCATTCAAAAGTGTTTTTATAATTTATAAATGACTTTAACTGTTTCTTTGAATAATACCGGTTTTATTGTTGTGTTGCCATGGAAACTGCTAATTATATGACTAAGCTGCCAGTCTGGAAATGCTATCATATCAAAATATTATGTATAGATATAGGACATTTCAAAATCCATAAGTAGATCTTGCCACCTTGAGTGGTACCAATAACCCAAATTTCTGGTCTTGGCCCATGGACTAATTTAATCCTGCATGTAATACTCATTCAATTGTAGAATGGAGTGTGTTTACGGCTCGTACGCGGACCTGATCAGTACACAGGCTGGGTAGAGGTCAAACAGGCAAATGGCTCTTTAAAAAAATGGACAACGCCAATATAAGACCAACATTAAATGTTACATTGGTCTACTCAATAATATTGTTCACCTGCAAGCAAACATTCTCAATTGCTCTCCATTTCCTTCTCTCTCTGACGAACAACATTCAAACTTTGGCTAACTTCACCAAATTATTGTTGTATTCCTAGCAGTCAATTTCAGATTGATAACTATGGGGGAAAGTTGTTTTGACCTTAGCTTTAGCCTAAACTTGATACAAGAGGATTCTGAAAACATTTGTTGTACAACATTGGTGCTCATTATTTCGTTGAAGCTGTGTTATTAATTTGATAGGATTTTACAGGATATAACTTATTGAAACAAATGCAAGATTACACACGTACATTGCTTTGTTTGTTCTCTTTTCTTGACAATCTACTAACATTAGTTAACTTAATATCTTCAAAACACTTTTGATACGGAAGGGTATTCATTTTACGGTAAAATGTATTTTCTGTATAAGGCATTTATTGTTTCAAACGTTTGAAACCATAATAGCCCAATTATATATATTTGGTTGCAGACAAATTTACCGTTATAACAAAACAATTGTATATACTTTTATCAACATTTAAAAAACTCGGAAAAAAGAGAATAAATGTATTTAAAATATACGGCGTACTATTATTTGCCCATCTTTCAATGAATGCAATTCATCAAAACTGCATTGCTTGTACATAATAATTATTTAAATTGGTTATTATGTATTTTTATATAGGGCGATAAATGAACAAAATAACAATAATAGCACATTTAATCAAATAAAGTACCAAGTGAATCGGGCATTAAGCTCACCTACGGACCTGATCGGTATTCAGGCTGGGTCTAGGTCAAGCTTACAAGTGGCAGTAGAAATAATCTGATCCCATAAGTCACCGACTTCTCACTTTATGATTAATATTACGCCAAATGTTTAATTCTTCCGATTGTGAGATGATTGACCATGGTAATACACAAACAACATTATTCTTATCCGGTCACTACATAAGTCTCGTAACTACGTAAGCTCGTAATCTTGTAGATTTTGAACATGAATATCAAGAAGACAAATTAATTTATTGCAATAGTTAACATAATTCTGATGTTAACATGAACATTTAAATCCGGAAATTGTAAAATGAAGTGTGTTGACGGCTCGTACACGGACTTGATCAGTACACAGGCTGGGTAGAGGTCAAAATGGCAAATGGCACTTTAAAAAATTGGACAACGCCAATATCAGACCAACATTTAATGTTACGTTGTTCTACTCAATATTATTGTTCACCTGATAGCACACATTTTCTTTTGCTCTCCATTTCCTTCTCTCTCTGACGAAACAACACATACCATGACGGCATGTAACGTGTGTGGTATTTAATTTGAAGGAATACATTTCAATAAACACTTATCTATGTAAGAACGGGCAGTGCGCAGCTCCTTTACCTCATCATTTACATAAGTAGTTTGACCTAGGTTTTCCCTCCCAACTTCCTAAAATTAATAACCAAGTGAACATCGTTTTTTTCTTCTTCAATTTCGTGCGAAATTGAATAAAGGCGTAGATGATCATTCAGAAATTTATTTTTTCTCATTCAATTTGATTTTAAGGAGTATACGATTGCTTTCAGCAGCTGCAATTTGAGCATTCAATACAAATGTAAGCATTACTCTGTCGGTCACATTCGCCGCAAAAAAATGACGATTAGGCACTTAGAATTTGGTTGAAACACGCCTTAATTTGATTTTAAACATAAGGGATTTCAGTGACACCAAATTATATTAGGTGAATAAAGGTTGGAATTGAAGCATGCAACCAACAAGCGGCCTAAATTTGAGGTAACTCATAATCAGGCAGGGAAACATAATACAAAAACTTGTTGGCCTTACGACTAAAACGGGGAAATAAAACATATCGTATTCCATAAACACACACACACACACACATAATATATTAATGAAGAAGTAATAATGATACAATTGCTGGAGATACCAAATATACGAAAACTCCTTGTTTTGTATCTGCTTCGGTTGTTTTTTTCTTTTTCACCTGATTATTTTTTCTTAATCTACCGCATTTAAATATATTTGAAACAAGCTGTTTTTTCAGTATTGGTACTTTAAATATCTTTTACTTGGTACCTATTTTCAATCGCGAGATCGATTAAATAGGTAGGATAGGGAAACCGATCTGGTCATAGTCTTGAATGGATTTAAGGTGGTGGAATATCTTAAATATGGCACCGCATCCACTATGACTTTAGTGCGGAGCTGCACTTCTGATTTACACACCCCCGTACCTGCTCATTAATTTAAGAATTAACAATGTCGAATGCCACAAAACAGGTGAGGCGTTTTAAAGTACCTCTTATTAATGATCAGGAATCTGTTATGAGTAGTAAAACTTGACGAATGACTTTACCCACATGTCGAAACTGTTTATACACACAAGATAAATAACGATTTAAAAGTAATAATACCAATAACAGACACACAAAAAGACAGATAGAAAAGCCAATGGTGACTTCTTTTTCTATGTGCCATGTCTTGAGACGTTGGCAATCATGGAGTGCCACAACTCTCTATCCCATATTCTATGAAGTAATTCATTCTCCCCGAGATCAATTCCACATTCAAAAATCACACTCCTTAAGCTACAAATCCACATAATCCTCCTTTATCCCTACTCCTCCTCCCCTCGATTCTTCCAGTCAGTGCAAGATTTTCCAAACCATTCTTCCGTATAACATTGCCCAAGAAGCTCAGCTGTAGACCTCTTATATTATTTAGAAGCTTTCGTCTTTTTCCTGCCATGGCAAATACCTCATCATTTGAAACTATTTCTGTCCATGGTGACTACCTTGACTCAATGTATATCCGATATGCGAGAGGCAATTGCCTTTTCCTTCTTTCCTCGTAAAAACAATATAAAATTGCAATGGTTCTTGTAACTTATCTACTAGAAAAAAAAGGTTTACACAAAAATATACATAAAATGATCGGTAATAACGTTGACTAATGGTGATTATGTTCCCACCCTTAGTATCTACATTTGTTTACAGTCACGACGTATACAAATGAGTAGACTTACGGCATACAGACGTACCTGATTAGTTTAGCCCTTTAACTACTGAATTCTCTCATTGCCAAAGGCTCAATACAGGGACCACCCGGTTCCAGCAGGCAATTGGTTAAGGTTCGGTCAATGGCAAATTGGTAACTTACGATTTGTATATTGATAGATATTCTGTAATGGAACCATCTAAAATTCGTCAACATTTATAATGTTCGATACAAAACAATATTTTAATTGGGCAGCACTCTCAGTGTGAGAGAATTGCAGAGCTGCGCTAAGGATTTGCGTACCACAGAAATAAAAATGTGTGTTAGATGCCACAAAGTAGTTCAGGTGTTTGACTGACATACACACAAATGTAATAGTATTTGATATTTGTGGTAACATATATATTTTGAACAACCTCTCTCTTTCTCTTGCTCTCTCTCTCTCTCTCTGTATCTCCATATTACACATATATTATACATTTTTGTCATTTTCTATCTAAATGTCTGGACGGGAATACATCTTGCCTCAAATTACTAATAATACCATCGATTGGACCAAGAACGTGTAATTTTAATACATCCTAACTCATAAAATACAAGAAACTCCATTATAGTGTAAGACCTCCTTTAGGACAATATATTTTGTGTGCATCAAAGTACACTCGATTAAACAGAAGATAACAAAACAAGAGTCTATTTAAAAAAATAACATTTTTTAGGTGGCAATGGTGGATTTTGAATATTTGTGTCTGTCCACCAATGCCTTACGAAAGCCTTACAGCTAGTAAGAGATCAAGCTTACTATCAATTAGTATTAACCAACATAATGGATTATCTTACAAGGTGCTTGTGGCTTGGGTTTATCTGACCTATTTGGAAAATCTCATATCTCAAGAAAAGGGTACTACCAAGTTTGCAGACTCATGGAGAGGCAAGCAACGTATCGCCACTTTCCAATTTAAAACAAATGTATAGTGGTACAAATGTCGGTCTCATTTGTTGCCGGTCAGATGGGCTTTCTCGCTCCCCAGAGTCACCGTCAGCTTTACGCAGCGCCCATATTAGATCACGTGTTGACGAGTAAACTTTGTTATGGTCTATGTCTGCTTTGCGGCAACCTGCAGAGCAGGTTTGCGGCTCACGCACGGACCTGATAAATATTCAGGGGGTGTACAAGCTAAAATTTACCAATGGCAGTTTCACCAGGTTAGTTCTCATTCTTTGCATATATTGATAAATAATTATAGTTCAATTCTTAAAGGTATTACACATTTTGGGGAAATTTTGAAAAATGGGTGGATAGTGATTCTTTACAATTGTGATATATTTGGATGCCCCTGTGGATGTATTAAAAGCACTAGAAATTTTTGCCCTATAAAACACTTCTTCTTTCGAGAAAAATTGAATATAAAGGTTTGCCGGTGCTCCCGGTAAATGTTGATACACTTCAAAAAGCTCCTACGGCCGTACAATGGTAGCAGCGACCATGACAATATCAGAATATGTAATTGTGGTATATAATTTCCGAACGGGAATAGCTAATCGGTCGATTTTAGTCAATAAGCATTGTTTTATAGCTTAATTAATATCTTGACCTTGAAAGGGAGCTATTCAATATGAAGTGTTTTTTGTTTACAATTTCATAACTTTAGAGTTGATTTCGACCGCGACAACAATTACTCAATATTGTAGGATTGCATTATGCTTCCAATATGTTCATTTGAACCAAAATCATGACCACAAACCAAAACTTTGTATTACCTTTAAGGGAAAGACTGTGCATATTGTTATCGCAAGATAGCTTAAATGACTGCTATCGTATGTCAGTTGGAAACATTGTAAAACAACTTTTAGATGATATAGAACAAAACAGGTGCTTGATCTAACGTTTTTTCATTATTATATAATGCTTTCCAGGCAAATTAAGAGACAAAACATTCCTTTTTCACGAAGTGACGGTAGTGAGGAAAATCCGCACGCAAATTGTATGCGATTTTCATTCACTACCGTCACTTCGTGAAAAAAAGGGACGAAAATATCCAAATGGATTAACAAAATTTAATATCCTCGACTAGTGCCTAAGGATAACAAGATGGAACTGAGTTACTGTCTCCTTAAATAATCAATGAATTAGACATAAATCGTAATTAAATGTGTTTGTTCTCCAAAACAAAAGGATCATATTTCCTTTGAACTAAGAAAAGTACCCCGACGCATTTGTTTTCTTCTGCAAAGCTATACAGGAATTTGGAATATATAATAAAATACAAGCGATGCGGGTGTGCGGATCGTCGGCGGACCTGATCACTATTCAGACCTCATAAAGATCAATATCGTGATGAGCTGTTCTTTATGGCGGAATGCACGCGTTATATTTCCCTTCACATCCCATATAATATGCCAGCATTGTACTTTCAAGGGTTATTGTTTGAATCATTTCAAGTTTGACTCTAAATGTCTGGCGTAAAGCGACTACATAGAGAAAAAAGATAAATGATAATTTTCTGTATTAAGTTATTCTAGCTTTGTCAAATGAAATACAACTTTAGCAATTTTAGATTATGGGAAAACAAAGACTGACTTATGTATCTTATATTGGCAGGATAAACACTGGACATCTCGGAACCAATAATGGTCAAGTTGGTTCTTTGAACTAATATATATATATATATATCTGCCATATATATATGGCAGAATGATGATGACATAAATCAGCATATCCCGAACATTTGTCTATAATTTGGTTTGGGAATCAGATTGATGATGACGTTACATTACTACCACAATTACTATGACACTCCTGTCTAGCTGTGCTTACTAACTTTGACACAGCAGACCTGCACGTTTACTCCATACTCATCCCAATTCCAAACATATATTGGATACCACAAACAAGCTGAGACGTTTGACTGGAATAATTTTAGATAGATTACTTACAAACATACACGTGCTTTGTTAGCAGTCAGGTAAGACAAATAACAAACCAAACACTGGACAGAAATAAAAACATCCACATAAACGTTCGTTCTATGCAATTTATCAAATTGAAATTGGTGAATAGCACATCGCCAGTCGTTTGATCAACGTTTGAAAACCGATACCTCCGTAGTAGAAGTAAGCAATTTAGATAAAGCCATGCTGTATTAAAAGCAGTACACAAACATCCCCTTTATTGACAGATCAGAATTAGCAACAATCAAATGGATGTTCCTTACTTTCCTAAAGAGCTTTTATTCATGATTCAATAAAACTTCTGTACACAAAAAGAAGGGCTATTATACACATAATGTTGTTAATTGATATTCATTTGGTATATAGAAAACATTACCACAAGCCGAATTAAAAGGAGACAGGACAAAACATACACAAATATCTCTTCCGAATAAACACATTTGATTAAATGTCACACAAGACCCAAGCAAATACGGATGTGCTACAAACTAGGTAATGCGTTCAACTGGAACTTTCTTTCCTCACATACCCTCTTTCCGCAATTTCGTCCAGAAGACAATTGTTAATATTAACGATTACCGTCTACAACCCTTTTCAAGGGATCCATATTGAATTAAATAAAAAAGAATAATATAATAAAGTCGAAAAGTTTCCATGGTCCTTAAATTTCGAAGTTTCATTACCCTCAATGAATAATTTGTCACTGCTTAACATTGTATGATGTAATTTCAAATTGCAATGTACAAGTTTTTTTCTTGTTAAGAAATAACTACAGAAAATCACTTTAAAATAATTTATTATGACCTTCCTTACAGGTTCAATTCCTTGCAGTGCCCCGTACATTCCCGCACACGCACATGTTACAAATCCTCGTCTCAACTACAATTTTGGTGCCAAAATTACTGTGACGTGCAATGCCAGTTCTGATACCTTCAACCTTCAGTGTCATAACAAAGGGCTTTGGAGTGGACCGATTGTATCCTGCCCTGAATCGATCGCAAGGGGTAAGATAATATTCAAATCCGTACCCGTTGTAGGATCACTTTGCTTCTATTAAGATTATAATCTAAACAATGCATCAAACCCCCTAACACTCAGTCAGGTAGTACGATGCGTGAATATGTTCGTCCCATTACGAAACGTTCTGAACGGAATGTTTCGCTCTGTTCATGAACACATGTCCATAGTCCAACTTAATTACCCGAATGAATCCTGAGCTGCCAAGACACTGTAAACTCGCAATGCTAGTAAAGCTGATGAGCACTAATTTCCAAATGGTAGTGCTGAATTTGTTGCAAACGTGATTGGTTCTGATGATCTTTAGTCAGTATATATTTTCTTGTTGTACTTCATTACATGAGAAGCATTCGCAATTTGGTGAAGTTGAAACATATTGTTTTCGTTTAGTTTAGTTAACACAATACTCCACAGACTGGCCCGAATTCACAAAGGAGGTTTGTCGACAAACCTCCTTTTGTTTCGACAAACCTTTTTTTTTCTTTTTTTTTACAAACCAAGGTTTGTAATAACGCGTCGAAACGCGTCGTATGACGCACATAAACCTCGGTTTGTCGACAAACCTCCTTTGTGAATTCGGGTGAAAGCGTTCAGACGTAACATAGGAATTGTAGGCATTTCGTAAAGTTGTGAAGCAAGTAACTTATAATTTGTTTCCCTCAACTCTAGCTCTTCCGACGAACTGTAATGCTCCTTCCGTCCCGAGATACTCTACGCTCGAAACCCTTAGCCCGAATTATAACCTTGGAGACAGTGTGACATTCCGATGTGACAATACCACCATTCAACCGTTCAGTCTTCTGTGTGAAACCACTGGGTTATGGAGCGGACCTATGCAGTCATGCCCGCCACCCGTCTCAGGTATCTATGACATATGGGTATACATTATTGCCACAGATATGCATCTAAAAGGGACTAAAAATATAACTCCGATAAGAGTCAAGTTTGCGAGTTTTTCAAAATTTTGATCATTTTAGATCATAAACATTGACAACGACTGAAATATATGAATAGTTATGCTGCCTTGTTAGTTAGTTAGTTATATGCTGCATTGAGGTTTATAAAGAAGTGAACAATATAACGGCATTAACATGTATTGTGTGCATTGGTATCTGAAACTTATCCCCCTGACAGGAAGAGTTCGACTGGCTTTCGTCATAGACGATCTTTAGATTGATGGTCATGATAATGGAGGAAGATATATTAAATCTTAATATTAGATTCAGGGGGAAAAAAACATTACTGTGCAAACTGTAATTGTAATTGACTTATTAGCAGGTAACATTTAGATGTTAGCTTATCATCGAAATGTAGGGTCGATCAACACTTGTGATTATAATAAAGACTTTGTCTAGACAAAGCATTAGATAGAGATAGGTATTAATAATTCAAGTTATGAGGTACAGTAGGGTAAAAGCTTCATCGCTGTGCTATTGGTCGTAAAACTGTTCGCCATTATCCATAATTGTAGCATTAACATTATGGTATCAACACATCAGCTCCTAGTTTAAACTGTAGATATAGATCACAACTTTCTCTGTCTTAACTACTAATGATATATTAAGAAACATTCGTATTGCATTTCCATTCACAGCTCCTACACGATGCACTAGTCCATTTATCCCAAAGTATGCATCAGCTGAAAACGTACGTTTGGCCTACAGCATCGATGAGACGGTAACAATCACCTGTGACAGCACACCAGACAGATCGTTCACCCTTCAGTGCAAACCAGATGGGTTTTGGACGGGTGGTGTCCATTCTTGCCCACCGCCTTCAGAAGGTTTATTAGCTTTATTTATTATTCATCTATTCATTAATTATTATTCATTTATCTACCCACCTATCAATTGTCCAAAACATTTATATATCAAAGAACATATAGAACCCCATTGATCCTACGCGCATACGTGTGTAATGAACTTAACACTTGGCGTTGTTAGTGGTTGTAGTCAAAAGAAGATAGCATCCAACCACTTAATTGTTTTCTGTTATCACTTATTACACCTCGGAATTGATCATATTTTGCATGATGTTACCAAGGATTATCCAGCCTCTTATGGTTACAGTATAGTCCTTAGTCCTTGTTGCTTGTTATAATATCTAGTTATCTATTATTAGTATATATTAATTGTTCTAGTTAGTGAGCAGAGAATGTTACAATTAAGTTACAACTTCACTTTGTTATACATATATTTATTTTAATATTGCAGTTACAGGTACAGCTTAGAGTTAGATTGCTATAGGCCTTCTGTTATCATTTTTTACAGATACAGGTTACATGTTACAGTTACATTGTATATACGTAGTATAGTTTTAGTTTTAGTTTGTTAGATTCTTTAGTATTTGTACGATTTGTTGTTAATTTCTTGTTATTATACTCGTCATGTTCATACTCCGCTATTATCCCTATCTATATGTAACATATGTTTTATGGACCACTGCCTTGTGCAGCTGAGTCTGAAATAAAGTTCTGTATTGAAAATTAAATTGAATTAACATTATTCTTTGTTTCTCCTGTTTACGTTCAGAGATATTCTCAAATAACATTTCAGGTAGATAAATGTTTGTTTTACCAACTACCATCGTTACTTGATTTTATGTACAGTTCCGGAGAAGTGCAGTGCCCCTTACGTTTCACGGTATGCAACCATTCAAGGCCTGCAACTGAATTATGACTATGGTGACAGCATTACTGTGACATGTGACAATAGCACTGCTCAGTTTACCCTTCAGTGTCACACAAAAGGTCGGTGGAGTGGCCAGGAAGTTTCTTGTCCCGTACCTACCCCAGGTAAGACCTTTTTTATTGTAAAATTATTTGATTTTATTTCATATGAATCATTGTTTTCGTCTAAACCGCCCCATATGTTAAAGCTTTATTTATTATGCATTAATTATTATTCATATTTATAAATTGTCAAAAACTTTTAAATGTTACCTTATATACAGTGCGTCCAAGAAAAAACGAAACCGAGAAGTATCGATGTTCTATCATAACTTAATCACAACTATAATTAATGAATGATACATATTTGGAAAGCTTAGAGTCTCCTCTTTCGGTTGATGCTATTCACGTGATGCATATTTCACGCATGAGTGATTAAAAGCAATTTGAAGGAAGGAAACCAAAAATACATTTGGCGGGCGGTATCTGAATTTCAAAGAAAAATTCATATTTCTAGAAAGTTCATTTTCTGCCCTTTCATATGACACCTCAATCAGGAAAAATGAGCGAGGAATGACAAAGTTCTGTTTGATTAAAGTAGTGCTTGCATTTCCATAAATTTATTAAACGAATTCGTTTTCACTGGGTGCCTGCCGTATCAATAAACGAAATTAACAAAAGACTTAACTCCGTTTCGTTGACAATCAGCCGTAGACGAGAGTCTTAATGCATGGCTGATTGTCAACGAAACGGAGTTAAGTCTTTTGTCAAATCTGCTTTTTGCTACGGCAGGCACCCAGTGAAAACGAATTCATTTGTTAAAATTATGAAAATGTAAGGGCTACTTTAAACAAACAGAACTTTGTTATTCCTGGCTCATTTTTATTGATTGAGGTATCATATGAAAGAGCAGAAAATGAACTTTCTAGAAATATGAATTTTTCTTTGAAATTCAGATACCGCCCGCCAAATGTATTTTTGTTTATATGTATATGTATATGTATATATATGTATCATTCATTAATTATGGTTGTGATTAAGTTATGATAAAACATAGATACTTCTCGGTTTCGTTTTTTCTGGGACGCACTGTATAGAGCACCTCTCTCCCTACGCACACACGTATACAATTAACTGTACAGTTGTTTTCGTTCGTGATTGTGGTTTAAAAAAAAGGATTGCATCTAACCATTTAATTTGTTTTGTGTTATCATTCAAGAACATTATACTTTATTTCTCCCGTTTACGTCCAGAGATATACTCAATTAACATTTCAAGTAGATAAACGATTTATCCTCTTCACCTGATTTTCTTTACAGTTCCGGAGAAGTGCAGTGCCCCTTACGTTCCAAGATATGCAACTATTCAAGGCCTGCAACTGAATTACGACTATGGTGACAGCATTACTGTAACATGTGACAGCAGCACTGCTCAGTTTACCCTTCGGTGTCGCACGAAAGGTCGATGGGGTGGCCAGGAGGTTTCTTGTCCCGTACCTACCCCAGGTAAGACTTTTTTTTAATTTTTTTTTGTTTAATTATTTTATTCCATTTGATTAACTGTTTTTGTCTGAAACTCCCCCCCCCCCCCCCAACAAAAAAAAAAAAAAAGAAAGAAAGAAAGAAATAAATTCGACTGGCTTTTGCAATATACTTGACAATTGTTTTTGTTGATAGTTTTGGTCAACAGAATATAGCATTCAACCACTTCATTGTTTTCTGTTATCACTCATTAACATTATTCTTTGTTTCTCCTGTTTACGTCCAGAGATATACTCAAATAAGTTTACAAGTAAATAAATGTTTGTAGTACCAACTATCATCTTTACTTGATTGTCTTTACAGTTCCGGAGAAGTGCAGTGCCCCTTACGTTCCAAGATATGCAACCATTCAAAACCTGCAACTGAATTATGACTATGATGACAGCATAACTGTAACATGTGACAGCAGCACTGCTCAGTTTATCCTTCGGTGTCACACGAAGGGTCAATGGAGTGGCCAGGAGGTTTCTTGTCCAATACCTACCCCAGGTAAGACTTTTTTTTTTTTGGATTCGATTTGATTAACTGTTTTTGTCTAAAACCCCCCCCCCCCCCCCCCCAATTTCGACTGACTTTCGCAATTTACTTAATAAAAGTTTTTGTTGGTGGTTGTGGTCATCAAAATATAGCATTCAACCACTTCGTTGTTTTCTGTAATCACTCATTAACATTATTCTTTGTTTCTCCTGTTTACGTCCGGAGATATACTCAAATAAGTTTTAAAGTAGATAAATGTTTGATGTACCAACTATCATCTTTATTTGATTTTCTGTACAGCTCTGGACAAGTGCAGTGCCCCTTACGTTTCACGATATGCAACCATTCAAAACCTGCAACTGAATTATGACTACGGTGACAGCATTACTGTAACATGTGACAGCAGCAGTGCTCGGTTTACCCTACGGTGTGGCACGAAAGGTCAATGGAGTGGCCAGGAAGTTTCTTGTCCCGTACCTACCACAGGTAAGACTTTTTGTTATTGTAAATTTATTTAATTTGACTCTTGTTTTCATCTGAACCCCCCCCCCCGTATTTTAAAGCTTGATTTATTATTCCTCAATCATTATTAATTAATTTACCTATAGTTATCAATTGTCAAAAACTTGTAAATAATACCTAATACATAGAGCGTCTATGCCCCTACGCACGCACGTATATAAGTAACTGTAAAGTTGTTGTCGTGGGGAGTGTGTGTTAACGTGCCCCTTCCCTTGTTCATAGACGCAGGTTATGTCAAGTGGAAAACACTCCGTCCCTCGGATAGGACGTTAAATGGAGGCCCCGTGTAGAGAAGAGTCACTGCCTTTGCACGTTAAGAACCCACTGCACTATTCTTATAAGGGTATGGGGAAACCCCGATGTAGTTGTCCACCTGCACACACCCCCAGTATAGTACGATAATACTCTGTAAAGAGGTCTGTACTCAAACGGAAGAAGAAGAATTGTGTCTGTGTTATCATTCAAGAACATTATACTTTATTTCTCCCGTTTACGTCCAGAGATATACTCAATTAACATTTCAAGTAGATAAATGTTTGTTGTACCAGCTATCAACTTTATTTGATTTTATTTCAGTTCCGGAGAAGTGCAGTGCCCCTTACGTTCCAAGACATGCAACCATTCCAAACCTGCAACTGAATTATGACTACGGTGACAGCATTACTGTGACATGTGACAATAGCAGTGCTCGGTTTACCCTTCAGTGTGACACGAAAGGTCGATGGAGTGGCCAGGAAGTTTCTTGTCCCGTACCTACCCCAGGTAAGACTTTTATTTGTATTTAATTTATTCATAGTTTCTGTCTAAAACTTACCCCCCCCCCCCACCTTTCGACTGGTTTTCGCAATATACGCGCCATTAATCAATGGTCATGATGATGGAGGAAGATATGTTAAATCTTCATATAGATCCGGGGAAAAGTAAATGTGCAAATTATAAGAGTTCACATTTCCAAAAAGGGTTTAACCAACGACAATATAATTATCGAATGAGCTTAAACATTAACACAGAAAAAATGGCTTGACATGACACGGTAGACCCGACTTAATATCATGTAACATTTTGAGCTGGGCTTTACATGACAATGTCGGATATATCGACGCTTCTGATTATAACTAAGGCTATGTCCAAACGAAGCATTATATAGAGATATGTATTACTAATTCAAGTTAGGAGGTCCAGTACGTAGAGTTACAGATTAACTAATTTATTTATTTATGCATGTTTATAATTTCAAAATTCATTGAAATTAACATCACATGAAAAATTAATGTAATATAACAAATCATTTTCAATTTTACATGGATCATGGATGAATAAGTGTAGAAAAAGAATATAACATTGTTTTATCAAAGACAAGTTGCAACTTATATACAGTTTGAAGAATGAACACACAAAGGTGATGAAACATAAGCAAATAGAGCTTGAATCGTTACAACACCTTTCAAAGATATAATATATGACAAATAAAGTTCCTAAAGTTTTGTAATGAACTATTTACACTATTTACAAAGTTAAACAAAGAAAGAAAAAAAAAATTCTTTATACTAGTAACAAAATTATGTTAG
The DNA here is from genome assembly GCF_000002235.5 of Strongylocentrotus purpuratus. Taxonomy (NCBI): domain Eukaryota; kingdom Metazoa; phylum Echinodermata; class Echinoidea; order Camarodonta; family Strongylocentrotidae; genus Strongylocentrotus; species Strongylocentrotus purpuratus. Next base: position 24,651,575 of record NW_022145602.1, read on the forward strand.
ATTTAATTAGAACTGATAAATAGATTATAATGTAAGTAATATCTTACATCTGTGAAATGATAATACATTTGAGTGCTCTTTTAAAGGAGTTTGTTGATTTTATATTTCGAATATCATTAGGTAAAGAATTCCATACATCAGTTCTAATTGCTGCGGAACAAGTCGTAAAACTGTTCGACATTCATAATTGTAATACGTACATTAGGGTTTCAGTAAATAAGGTACTAGTTTGAATTGTAGATATTAATCATACCTTTCTATGTTTAAAATAATAATGTGAGTTTATGAACCATACGTTTTGAATTTCCATTCACAGCCCCTACACGTTGCACTAGTCCATATATCCCAAGGTATGCATCAGCTGAAAACATACGTTTGGTCTACAGCATCGATGAGAGGGTAACAATCACCTGTGACAGCAGAACAGACAGATCGTTTACCCTTCAGTGCAACTCAGATGGGTTTTGGACGGGTAGTGTCCTTTCTTGCACACAGCCGATAGAAGGTTAGCTTTATGTCTTATTAATTAATCATTAATAATTATTCAATGATCCACCCACCTATCATCTGCTAACTTGTAAATAAATACATAATATTTAGCACCCCAATGCTCCTACGCGTTCACGTGTATACTTAATATAACAATTGTTGTCTGTGGTGGTTGTGGTCAACAGAATAGTTGATGCAACCTCTTTATTGTTTTCCTTTTATCATTCAGCAACATCTTACCTTTTTTATACCCCTTTAACGCTTAAAGATAAAATCAGATAATACTAAAAAGTGGATAAATTTGTGTTGTACCTACTATCATCTTTACTTGAATTTCGTTACAGTTCCGGAGAAGTGCAGTGCCCCAAACGTTCCAAGATATGCATCCATTCAAGGCCTGCAACTGAATTATGACTACGGTAACAGCATTACTGTGACATGTGACAGCAGTAGTGATCGGTTTAACCTTCGGTGTGACACGAAAGGTCGGTGGAGTGGCCAGGTGGTGTCCTGTCCTAGACCTCCACAATGTAAGACTTTCAATTTTGATTTGATTGCTTTCCTTATATTTACCAGAAACTTATCCCTCCCCCTTTGAATTCGACCGCTTTTATCATAATTCAAGCCCCAAATCAATGGTCATGATGGCGGAGATATAATGAATCTGAACTTAGATCCAGGGAACACTGACAGGTCCTGTGCCAATTGTGAGAGTTTACATTTTAAAAGAGATTTTGACCAACATAAATAAAATTGCCCCAAATGCCTGATGTATCTATAACAAAATAGAATTTTACCATAGTAAAAATGTAATTTGTGGACTGCTCGCAAATTTTAGACATAGGACTTGTCCGTTCGCGTGTACTAAGGCATTGACGTGTACCAGAGTGATGTAAAATTAAGCTTGTGTAATTATTAATTAACCATACTAAAAATGACATATTTTTAGAAATTGAGTAATTATGTATGTATGTGTGTGAAAACCTAACAAATTATTCTTGATGTCTGTATATTTTGTTATAACTACACAATCAACATGGTCGTGTATTTGTATCATTGTCCTTGTCTAAGTATTGATACATTTTTGATACTTTATTCTCGGGGGAAAATAAGACAATCTATCATGTTACCTGGAACAGACTGCGATTTCATTGTGATATTATATCGTCATTGTGAATAATCTATGAGAATACCTGCTGGGGAGCTGGAAATAATGCTCAAAATGCGATAATAAGGGCAATGATATGTGTAAGGTGCTTCATATATGTGTTAAGTGTTTCTTTACATTTCTATCGTAATATCATTTTTGTTTGTGCTAGACAGTGCTTAACAATGCTATTGACAGTTGTATTTTATTGTTTTCGTTATATTACTAATGCTTTCTTTACTATTACCTGATTATTTATTCATGTTCTTATGCTACATACCGTCCTTGTTTTCACGAAGTGACGGTAGTGAGGCAAATCGTAACGCAAAGTGAATGCAATTTTTTTTCACTACCGTCACTTCGTGAAAACAGCGACGATACGTGCTTTCCTTGTTTCATCGAACCTCACCCTCCAATGACTTTATGTTACATTTTACTATCAGCTCCATCTCAATGCAGTGCTCCTGTTATTCCAAGACATTCTACCATTGCATTCTACCGAATGACCTACAACTCAGGTGATGACGTGATTGTTACTTGTGATGCAAACAGCGATCGTTTTACCCTTCATTGTAACAACAGTGGAATTTGGAGTGGACCGGAAATGTCTTGTCGAGAACCAGTCAAACGTAAGATATTTGGTTTTTATCTGACTAATATGGTAATGTGCTCGGTTTACTTTAACCAACAATTAAATATTCATGATATTAAGTAGATTTTTACTACTTGTCAAGCGGGAACTCAATATTTTTACCATCCTCATTCTTTTTTTAATTTGTTATCTTTGCATGTGTAATTATATATTTATTCATACCGTTCTCTATACATATACCTATTCTCTACCTGTCTATCATTTTCCATTTTCATTCTTCCTTTCCTCAATATCTTATACATCCTTTGGTGTTGCCTACAACGTTTACCTTCTATAAAATTATATTCCTTCGTGTGACATTTTTCCTCTTGCCTTTTCATTATTTAGTATCGTGCATTAATAGTTACTGATAGCAGTGGGGTATTTGTGTCCATTCAATTTTATTAACGTAGTCTTAATTTTTTTTTTTTTTTACATTCAATTTTATTTGTTTTTTCTTTGCGTCAAAAAGTATTAATATTACATTCTACTTCACTGCAGAGGCATTTACAATATAGACTGTGACTGTTGGTTATGTTTATTTTTTATTTTTTAAATCGAATCGAACTTGAATTAAATAGAATCTAAAAAAGGCCTTTTAAACTAATTGAGGTGAACACTAAATGCATGGCAGGTTACATATTTCTGCATCAGGTCATTTGCAGATTAAGTAATGATCGCCCTTTTATAATGTTAATTTAATAACTCGCACATGGGATTAATTATGCGAATTCTTTTTATTGAGCGTAACAAAATATTTATACAGTGTTATAATCGTTACCATGCCATTTTCAGGCCGAACGTTCAACGTTTCAAAGTGAGTCCGAAGGCTCAACATTTTGATGGCTGTTCCAAAGTTCCGTTAATACAAAGGGTTGATGTTTTGTAAAACCAAAAATGCGATATGGATCATAATTTTAATAAAATAGAGAGGGATTTAAATTCCAACAGTTGAAATAATTTTAGAATTACGAACGTTGAGATGAACGAAACTTATTTTATGTTAATAATTATGAATCTTATTTCATATTGGGAATTACAAAACTTCAAGAAAATGGCACGTTAGCATCCATCAAAATTATGAGTCGTCAGCCTAAAAATCTTTGAAAATAACGAATCCTCGCAATTTAAAACCTTCGGAGTAACACACAATCTCGAAAGTGCTACCAAGGCTGGAAATTGCAATTAGTGTATTCGGAATTATTCTATGGATATTTGGAATTACGAACCTTTACCCCGCTCCCCAACGTTATACATTAAACGAATCATAATAATGTTAGATTTATATTGCGCAATGCTGTACACTACAGTGCGTCCCAGAAAAAAGAAACCGATAATTATCGATGTTTTATCATAACTTAGCCACATTTATAATTAATAAATGACACATATCTGGAAAGCTTAGATCCTCCTGTTTCATTTGATGCAACTGAAATGACGCATATTTCACGCATGAGTGAGTAAAGTTATTTTAAAGAGAGGAAGCCAACAAGTCGTTTGGCGGACGGTATCTGAATATCAAAGAGAAAATCATATTTCTTGAAAGCTGAGGTTCTGCCCTTTCATATGACACCTCAATCAGGAAAATGAGCAAGGAATGACAAAGTTCTCTTTGTTTAAAGTAGTGCTTGCATTTCCATATTTGTATCAAACGAATTCGTTTTCACTGGCTGTCTGCCGTAACAACAAGCAGAATTGACAAAAGACTTAACTCCGTTTCGTTGACAATCAGCCATGCATCAAATCTTTCGTTTACGGCCGATTTTCAACGAAACGGAGTGAAGTCTTTTGTCAATTCTGCCTGTTGTTACGGCAGGCAGCCAGTGAAAACGAATTCGTTTGATAAAAATATGGAAATGGAAGCACTACTTTAAACAAAGAGAACTTTGTCATTCCTTGCTCATTTTTCCTGATTGAGGTGTCATATGAAAGGATAGAAACTGAACTTTCTAGAAATGTGATTTTCTCTTTGAAACGCAGATACCGCCCGCCAAATGACTTTTTGGTTTCCTCTCTTCAAATTGGTTTTAATCACTCATGCGTGAAATATGCATCATATGAGTTGTAACAAATGAAAGAAGAGGATTTAAAATTTACAAATATGTGTCATTTATTAATAATAAATATGGTTAAGTTATGATAAACATCGATAACTCTCGGTTTCGTTTTTTCTGGGACGCACTGATAATGTGATGTTTTATTTTGAGGTTTCAGCGGTTTCAGTTTTGAATTTGTCTTCTTCTTTCCCCAAAATGCTGTGAATATGACAGCTCCAACACTGTGCAGTGCACCTTATATTCCGAGATATTCTTCGATTGAAAGTCATCATTTGAACTACAACAATGATGAAACAGTGTCAGTGACATGTGACACGAACAGTGATCAATTCACTTTACGGTGTCAGGCAAGTGGATTATGGGATGGCCCTGATATATCCTGTGCAGCACCGACATTGCCGAAAATCCCAGCTTCATGTAAGTAAATATATTTTGGGTATTATATCGGAATTTTTTTCTTTTTTATACTCCCTTGTTTCCACCATCATCATGTTCTTCTTCATTATCATCACCACTACCATTACCTTAACCATTGCATAAATGGGGCCCGAAGAAATATAAAAACATAAATATAAAAGTATCATGAACGCGCACTGAGACGATGACAAATATTGTGCTTAATCCCTTACAATAACCACTGATATTTCGAATAAAATTTTTTTTCCGGAGAACGTGATATTTTGTTATTAAACAAAAAAAAAAATAGTACATTTAGAACTCAATCCTGTTTTTTTAAATCTTGTACTGTTTTTCATTTCAGTTTCTTTCTTTCTCTTTTCATCTCTTCGATTTCTAGAATCTAATTTAAAGCAACTTTTTAAATATAAACATTGTTTTCCTTTTATGTGTTGCTGTCCCAAACTTAAAAACGCTTTAATTGCCATTACAATGAACAATACCTAGTGTAAATATTTGGAAGGGTATTGGTTCTGTGTGAGTAATAAAACTTGGCTTTACTGAGCCGAGTTGTACAGGTATACAGAGAGGTTCAAATCACCTGTTCAATACGTTTTTGTTTTATTTCACACATTAATTATTTTAAGAACGTCACAAATTTAAATATCCTAAAGAATTCCTAAAATATTCCATTAGTACAGTACCTCGTGGCCTCCATAAGATTGTTTGCATGTATTCTCTCCACAGTTCCTCCATCACATGCCTCCTGCAGTGCACCAGCAGTGCCTATTGATTCAACCATTCAGAATCTTCGTCTCTCATACAAAGACGGCGACAGGATGAACGTGACATGTAACGTGGGTTCTGATTGGTTCGACGTGTCATGTGACGATGGAATATGGATAGGCCAAAACATAGTTTGCCCTGACCCTCCCAAAGGTATGCAAAACATACTTCTTTTTTTTAAAGTTACCCGTCGTTAAGTGATCTAATGTAATACAGATGTAAAGGTGTGTGATATAGGGCTTCATTCACTTGACTCTCAGTGGAAGGGTTGAGGGATCGAATCCCATCCCGCTACTAACGTACTTTGAACACATCGTTGCACATTCGCCTATTTTAGACCATGTACATATAGGTGCCTGATAATCACCGGGACATTAACAATTGCAAGACGTAGACCCAATCAATATTTATTGTTAATAACGTTGATTATCTAAAAATGACGCGAGGATAGGAGGTAATATGATCTTTACAAGATTGTAAGCGCCCTTTAAAAAAACGTATTATCTATTTGAGTGTGTGTGTGTGTGTGTGTATGTACATCCACTGAGTGAGTACTGTGTGTGTGGGGGGGGGGGGGGGGGGGGGGGTGGGTGGGTGGGTGGGTGAGTATGTGTGTGAGTGGGTGAGTATGTTTGTGTGATAGAGGGTGAGTATGTCTGTGTGATGTAGGGGGCAGGGAGGGGGCAGGATTGTTTCAGTAAAATTATCTCCAGATTTGTTTTTTTTTTGTAATATATAAGTAAATAACATTTACAATTGATATTATGTTTAGGTACTTATACGTTTACTTTGTTGCTAAGTTATATTATACTGCAAATAAGTTTGTGTTTAATTATGTTTATGTAAAAGCATCAATATTGAACACGTTTATTTTATTCAATTGTATGTCATGGTTTGTATTACACATCTGGAGAAATAAAACTAAATTGTTAAAAAAAAATTTAAAAAAAAAAAATGTAAGTTGGCGTGCGTGTGTGTGTGTGCGTGTGTGTGTGCATTGGACAGTTTGTACCGTGCAGGATCAAGGTAACTCCATTTTCAATCATCAAAGATATGCACTGTTTGGGGGCAACTACAAGCGCTCGAAAGAGGCTTCCCTAAATGATTATTGTGCTGTAATCATTGAAGAGTCTTCGAAGGAGCCATAGATTTGGAATATTCTACAATTTTCTGTTTGTGTACAAATATACCCTAATCCAGTGAATCAGTTTGTTGTAATGTTTAAATACTTCGTTTGCAGAATGCAATCCACCAATCATCCCCGTCGTCTCATTCATGGGAAATGTTAAGCCTCGCTACAAGATTGGTGACCAAGTCAACATCACATGTAACGACGACTCTGATTGGTTCGCTTGGGAATGTCACACAGATGGCTTGTGGCGTGGGAATTCCGTCCAGTGCTCTACTGATTGTCTCCCACCCGGAGGTTATTATGCACTTAGAAATGTCTGATATAAGGGATAATTTGGTACCATACTATGCACTATGAACATGACGGACAAAGAAAGAGGACAGAATATACAGTTCCTCATTATACCCTCAACAATTGGTGTGGTAGACAAAGGAACATCCCTTCACTGCTATTATGTAACAATGTGTAGAACAGGTGTCACATGCATATTCACCTGTTCTACACATTTTTACATAAGAGCAGTGAAGGGATGTTCCTTTGTCTACCACAGCAATTGTTGAGGGTAGAATGAGGAACTGTATATTTTGTCCTCTTTCTTTGTCCGTCAGGTTCATAGTGATGATAACAATCTTGTCCTATATTTTAGTATAGTTATGATGTAAATAATTATCATCTTAATACGTTGCATACTACAAGATTAAAAGTAATAAATGTACACTGGTCCTTTTAAATGTAAATATAAGTAATATGAGAGAATGCCTGTCCGCCACAACACAAATTTGGGAGAGTTTATACTAGCTTTTATGTTGCACAATATATTATCTCTTGAAGGAACGAGTAAAACACGGTGATGAATAACAAAAGCCAAAGCATTTTTGACATAAGATGGGAAAGAAAACAAATTGTAAAGGGAAAAAGGATACTGCTTTACAAATTAAGCTCATCTATTTGAAAATTATAAATAATAGTCCATCAATTTACCTATTTGGAATTTTATTATTACCGTTTATTATTTACCTCCCTATTTATTTTGTCCATGTATTTTTTTCTTGCAAAAGTTGTTGTTATGATAATTTATCTTGTTATCTTTTTATTTTGTTGATCATATCTTACGGGGCTGCTGTGATCATGTACGGGAAATTGCTGTTTTGTTTGTTTTTTAACGAATATCTGAGAAAAAGAAATACAAATATAATAAAGAATATAATCACACATATAATAATGGTATATATACAAAGACGAGCACATTTACAAATGCGATTACAAATACGAAGAAATTCCAATGTAAATGATGCACATGAAAATGAAATTATGCAAATACAAATACGAATAAAAATACAAATACAAATTCAAATGAAAATACAAATTTAAACAAAACAAAAATACAAATACAAAAGCAATCACAAATTAGATTACGAAAAATACTCATTCAAATTCAATTACTGAAATTTAATACAAATATATATCTTGATATTTTGGTCTTTGCATATAACCAAATCTTTATATTTACAGGAGAAAAACCTTCATTCCCAGAGCGTATTGCATATTCTAGTAGTGAGCAGAAGGGAAGGGATTACTTTATCACCGGTCTTCTGGTTACAGCTGTCATCTTATTCATCCTTGTTCTGATGTGTATGGCGGCGTTTGTCATCTTCGTAAGAAAGTAAGTTTATATTTACCATTATAATGGTATAATGTCTAGATATGTACAATAACTCGTTATTATTTTTTCAGTGTAATTTATCTTTACGCACAACATTTTTTATGATGAAAATCAAACTCTCAGTTGATTTCAGGCATTTAACCATTTTACGTCAATAACTCAAGGTGCTCGGACTTATAGAAGGAGGCTGAAAACCCGCCGCTCGTCCCCATAATTTGTAAGACTACCAGTACTTGGGGAAAACGTTTCCTTGAAATCAAGGAACGAGGTGGTTTCGTGGTTGTTGATACGTTTTCGGTATCATCTTAGAAGGGAAACAAATAATAATAGAATTACACCGCAAATAAACTCCAGGAAAAAAATCCTTACCAACTTTGTTAGTTAATTTTGGAAAAGACGTTGACATATTCAGGCAATTTGTGTCAGAGTTATTGTATAGGTACATCTTTCAAAAGTAGCTGAACCAACAGAAGTGTTTAGTTGGAAACATTATTAAATAAATGGAAACAAATATATGTTTATGAAATGCAACCTTAAATCCCAACTTAAGTGTTGGGAGTCCCGAATTCGCCAGATGTTCTTTCATCAGTATTCGACTTCAAACATTTTTAAATGTTAGAAATGTTTTACATAATGAACAGCGCACTTATAGTTCCCCTAATTTAACGATGCAATTGAAAACTGAATAGTAAATTGAATTTTATTTGAATACAATATTTGTCTAAAATTACATTTTGTAATTTACAGTCGTGGCTATGATTTAGCAACATCATCAAAAGACAATCTTCAAGATGAGAAGGGATCCAGAGGACCTCTTCCTGACGTTCCTGACGGTTATGCCAAGTACATTGGTGGTGACCAGTCACTCTATGTCGAACCATACCTCAAACAAAGTGGAGATCCCATTCGAAGCTATGAAGTCTACGAAAAACCAACTTGAATAAATTACTACCAGTTTTAGATTCGATGAGCACTTTCATATAGGAAAACTCGACTCTTGTTTATTAGCCTTCTTTTATACTTATGCTGTTATTCTGTGTTGTTGTTTAATTTTTAAAAATTTTGATTAATATTTTCTTCAAATGTTAGAAGCTATTTCACGCATTAATTCCCCTTTCCCCACTTGTTTACATGTACATTCAATATATGAACATGGCATACCATTTATACCCTCTTCTTTTTCACAATGCATTCATTGTTGTCTTGGATCCACAACTGAATCCATTGAATATATAAATATATATATATTTTTTTTAAATTGAATGAAAGTTATAAACGTTTATGTTAATTTATGTCATGATTGTTCAAGTAAGAATATGATTAAGACCAATATCGCTCCTGTATCCTATTATTATTATTGAGATAATTTTAAGATGAAGTTAAACCATTTTTGCTTGCTGTATAGTAGATAGGAGATGTATACATCAAGATAAAGAGGGTTTTTCTTCATAATGATTTTTAATTTTCTTTCTCAAACATGTCCTGGTTAATATAAATTTGTACGATATTTAGTTAATTGATGGATTTAACATCAAGGAATCTATCAATACCAAATGAGATAGTCTCAATGAAAAACAAAACAAAACGATTTTTTACTTCATTTCACAAAATCTATTTCACAAAATTTCCTCTAGGTATGCATATAATTCCTTTACTATAAAGAAACAACTAACTTCATTTTTTACACCCCCTGTAAATTTGATGTGTTTTTGTTTTGGTTTTCGTAACTCAAGAATAAACGATGTAACGATTAAATCAACTTTTCGTTAAATACTTTTAGATAAAAGCTTTAATATGTCATATTCTCAAGAAACATGAATCGGGACGAATATATTTTGTACATGCTTAATAAAATGTACGGTTAAACGTCGTAAGGGTATAAATGATGTACTTGTTAACTTTATAAATAAGTACCACACCCCGTTAGCTCGTTGTATTACCTTCGTGGAAATGTATGCAAATTTAACTCAATTAAACTTGTAACAAACAAACAATGTAGAAATATTACAGTAGGTGACAAATTATTAAAAAATTCAAGACGTTATATATGTATGAACGTGATATAAATATACATACACAGAACCGATTGGAAGTCATTTGTGTACAAAGTACCCATGATTTTGTTGGCATGACTTGCAAAAAGTCAATGTATGCATACATCATTTAATAATGGCGATACAGGTGGTAATATGGATAATGGTGACGGTATTGATAATGATTATACCAATGATGATAATGCAGTGTGTCCCAGAAAAAGCGAAACCGAGAATTATCGATTTTTTATCATAACTCAATCACAATTATAATTAATAAACGCCACATATTTGTAAAGCTTAGGTCTTCTTCTGTTATTCGATGCAACTCATATCAAGCATATTGTACGCATGAGTGAATAAAAACAATTTGAAGAGAGGGTAACACAAATTTATTTGGCGGGCGGTATCTGACAAGAATTACTTTATTCCTGGCTCATGTTTCCTGATTAGGGTGTCATATGAAAGGGCAGATAATGAACTTTTTAGAAATTTAATTTCTCTTCGAAATTCAGATACTGCTCACCAAATGACTTGTTGGTACTCCCTCTAAAATATGCATCATATGAGTTGCATGAAATGAAAGAGGAGGATCTAAGCTTTACAGATATGTGGCGTGTATTAATTATAATTGTGATTAAGTTATAATAAAACATCGATAATTCTCGGTTTCGTTTTTTTCTGGGAGGCACTGTACAATAATAACTATCATAATAGGCTTACATCTCAAAGTTCTCCTTTGTAAAATGGCGTAGGACATGTAACATAGTAAGTTAATGAATGATTAAATATACAATCTTAAATGGAATAATCAGTGAGACAAAGGAATTTTAACAAACACGGTAACAATGATGATAATACCCCCCCCCCCCTCCCCCACCCCCACCCTCACAAAAAAAGAGAACAGGAGAAAAATTACGATAAATTGGAATAACAATAATCATAATAATAATAATAATAATAATAATAATAATAATAATAATAATAATAATAATAATAATAATAATAATAATAATATAACTAATACTACTACCAAAAATGATAATAATGGAAGATCATCAAGGATGATGATGATGACAGGATATACAACATTTCATTCCAGTGTATGTAAGATCTAAAGGGACTTAAAAATTAAGAAAATGGTTTATCTTTCGATTTTTGCCATTTTGTTCGTTACACCGGTGTATGATATATCTATACTCAGACTTGCACTTCATATACCACAAAGTACATATCATTATGTAATAGAAGGAAAACAGTCACTTAGTGATATCTAGATGTCAATCTACAGAGAATGATATGCAATAAATTCCTTTCATTAGCAGAAATGATTTTATACGACTTTTATTTCCTGTGAACAGTTTATAATGTCACCTCCTAAATGCGTAAAGATAATACTAATTATCACAAGATAAAAGTTTCACCCTTCTTTCACCAATAATTGAACATAACATGGTTTCCTTTTAGTATCACTATTACTTATATAGTGGGGAGATGAATAAACAACGTACAATTAATATACTTCAGTGAGGGTGTTAGTAAAACTTATACCCTTAAGCTGATCTTTGGGGAAAGTTTGGAATGTTTATAAGGTACCCATAATTCGCTTTCACTGGCTGCCTGCCGTAGCAACAAACAAAGTTGACAAAATACTTAATTCCGTTTCGTTGACGATCAGCCAGGCATCAACTTTTTCGTCTTCTTTGTGCATGGATGATCGTCAACGAAACAAAATTAAGCCTCAAATTATGGAAATGCAAGCATTACTTGAAACAAACATAACTTTGTTTTTCCTGGCTCATTTTTCCTGATTGAGGTGTCATATGAAAGGGCAGAAAATGAACCTTTCTGAAAGCAATTTTGTCTTTGAAATGCAGATACCACCCTCCAATTAACTTTTTGTTTACCCTCTCTTCAAATTGTATTTAATCATTCATGCGTAGGATATGTTTCATATGAGTTACATCAAATTAAAGAGGAGGATCTAAGCTTTAAAAATTTGTTTCATTTATTGATCATAACTGTGATTGAGTTATGATAAACATCTTTAATTCTTGGTTTCGTTTTTTTCTGGGACGCAATTTATATGTATATATTTATATTGTTAGATTGCAAGTTTCGGTGAAAACTAGGTGACATACTGCGAGGTACGCTTCATGGCACTTACAAACTGAAGAAGAAAAAAAAATGATTGGAAATACCCGTGGTTAATGGCTTAGTGTGCAATCCCGTCAATTTTGAAGTGACTAAAAAAGATTGAATAATTAATTCCAATTATTAACACAATTAATGAATAAACATGAAAAATGAAATCCGGCATGTAATATTCATTCAAGTTCAAAATGAAGTTTTGTTTTGACTCGTCAGCGGACCTGATCAGTACACAGGCAGGGTAGAGGTCAAAAAGGCAAATGGAAGTTCTAAACATATATCGACAACGCCAAAATAAAACCAATATTTACGTTACATTGATCTACTGAATGTTGTTTACCTGCTGCCCCCCCCCCCCTCTCTCTCTCTCCTTACCTCTCTTCCAACCTGGCGAAACCATATATACCGTAACGGCATTCAACTTTTGAGTTCTTTAAATTGAAGCAAAAATACTATTCAATATGCATCTATATGTGTAAGATTGTAAAATATGAGACTCCTTTCCCTCACATTAGCATAAGTAATTTGATATACGTTTCACTTCCAACTTTCTAAATTAGTATTAAACTAAGTAAGTACATTGAGTTTATTCAATTTCGTGCGAAATCAAATGACAGCGTAGTCACACTTGGCGAAATAAAATTACGATTACGCATTTCGAATTTAGTTGAAATACACCCTAATTTGAATGTGAAACGCGGGGTTTTCGAAACACAACATACAATTATGTTTAGAAAGATTCAACCATGGGAACCGCAATCAACCCAAATTTGAGTGAACTTGAATTAATGTTGAGAAGTAAAACATTTTTTCGGACGAATTTGGCAGGGAAAATCTATTAACATTTTGGCATTCCGAGTATAAACTGGTAAATAAAGCATAGAAGAAATGTAAATAATATTTTATATTATTTAAAAATAAAACGAATGACATTTCCCACGATCACCCAGACGTGCTTTTGCTATTATCTTATACATTTTAATGACGACGAAATAACAAAATAACTGCAGAAGATACCAAATATTAGAAAATTTATATATTTTGTAACTTCTACGGTTGTTTCATTATTTCTTTTTCGTCAATCACCGCATAAATATTTATACACATATGTATACATTTATGACAGGCCATTGTATTAGTGTTGGGACTTAGAGTACAATATACTCTGTCTCTATTTTCATCTATTTTGAGATTGATGTTCTAATAGGTAGGATAGCGAATCGGTCTGGTCAATTAACGTTTTCCTTACTTGGCATGATCGTTAAATAAATAAGGATGGATGACTGGATGTAAGTCAACTAAAACATTTTAATTTCGTCTTCAAAAAAAGAAAGCAAGATAAAAATTATACTTACAGTCTAAAAGGTTTGTCACTTGTGATTTTTTGTCTTGTAACAAAAGGGTATCGCACTCTCTTTAAAGACATATTATAATATAACAAATGAAATGAAGAAATTTAAATGAAATGAGCTCTAAGCATTTAAATATTTCGTTATTAGTGTTAATATCAAATTTCGCTAAACAAGTGGATGTTTTTATTGACTGGGGCAGCACGATCGGTATGACGTTAGTGTAAGATTGCACTTACGGGGTTACTTATCACCAAATGTGCACGTTTACTCCAACGTCACACAAATACCAAACATACGTTGGATGCCACAAACCAGGTGAGGCTTTTGAACAGACCGATAATCGGAATTGTTTTTGTTGTGCTTTTGGGTGGGGGAGGGGGTTCATGTTAGAAAGTACCCTTTAAATTCACTTATCAATCAACATAAAAAAGTCCGAATATATTACACAATCAAAAAATTATTTTCAGTTTTTTATATTTCGTTAATTGCAATGCCGATACGTCGTTGTGTTTGTAAAGTAGTTAAGTTCCTTTGTTGCGCAAGGTAATGTAATCTTGGTTGTGCTGGTAAAACATCGACGCAATAGTTGCGAACGTTCCTTGAAATTTGATATACTAAGCAGTCATCTGCACATAATCTAACAGTGGTGTCACGAGACAGGTAATATGGCAGGTAATACATGAACAAAAAGAATAACCTTAGACCGATGACACTACCCTGCGGAACTTTATACGTCACTTGGGACTTGTATTTTTGTATGAAATCTCATTATTTGATAAATTATCGCATCGGATCCTGTGTGCGTGAGTATCATAAATATTTATGACTAGTGCATGACCTCGCCCGAAAGGAGACATGATATCGAGGTGAGGCGTTGATTATTGCCTCTTTAAATGTTTGTACTTAAGTTCATGAATATGCGACTATTACAACTTTGTGTCTACTGTGCCATGAACATCACTACTGCGACGGATACCAGTGCAATATAAGTTTTCATATTATTATTTGTATCAATAGTAGTATTATTATTGGTATCAGTATTATTATTATTATTATTATTATTATTATTATTATTATTATTATTATTATTATTATTATTATTATTATCATTATTAATAATAATAATTTTATTATTATTATCAATAAGCCATATACCAACCTGTGAAACCCATCGACATCGTACGAACTATGTCGAGCGGTTTTGCTTGGAATTGAAGTGCTGAAACCCATTTTGTGTGCATATTATGAAAGGAACATAAAATAGTCCTTACGGTCTTTACACAAATTACACACGCGCACGTTTTCCAAAGTGTTATGCCTATTTTCAATCTGGAACATTTAAATTCATTAAAACTGAATTTAACTCATCAGCTAAAAACCGAAAAAGATATTCCGCTGCATTGGTTCATGTACAAGCCGAGATACAGGACGACCGCTTTGCCATCGTACCCATAATTGTAATAATGAATAAAAAAATAAATATACCGATACACAGAAAGGAGAAGAAAATGGCAAAAAGAAATTCGGTACATAAAGTAAAGGTCATTTGGAAGTGAGATTTAGATGGATATTGATAATGCTGCTCATTGGTATTACCCGTATATTAAGAACATATGTCTTCAGCTTGGTTTCGGGTAATCAATAAGTGGTGGGATTTTATTGAATATAGCAGCGCGCGCACTATGGCATTGGTGTTCAACTGCACTTACAACGTTGCGCACCATCGAAGCTGCACGGGGTTTTCTACAGTGTCAGACAAATATCAAGCATTCGTTGAATGTCACAAACCAGGTGAGGCGTTTGATTATTGCCTTGTTTGTTTGTTTGTTTGTTTTGTTTTCCATATAAAAAAATAAGACGCATTCAGTAAAACAATAACGTATTGAATAATGAGTGACAATATAAAAATAAACGGCTGGAAAGCCCATTTTCAGCGATATCGTTATGATGCCGCTGCTTTTCCATGGCGACCAGCAATCAAACATTAAAACAATACAATTTCTATAAACAAACCACTAAGAACAATGGCAGAACATCAATTTCCCAAGCAAAAAATAGTAAGAAATGTCCAAGACAAACATTAAAGTTTTTTTGTTTTTGTTTATAGAAACAGAATAGAGTGAGGTAAACTTCAAATGAATGTGCACTCTTTACGATCACTAATGTGTTAATACGTGGTTCACATAATAGCTACAACAAAAATATCTAGAAGGATCAAGTTTCATAAGCTTTCTGTCAAATTTCTCTAAACGGAAGACAATGTATCACAGTTGCTTAACGTCAATGGTAACACGGTAACACTGAACCTCTATAGACAACGGTTCTGTTACAATAATTTGTCCTTGGTTTAAGAAGGGCAATATTATATTGACTTCGAAGTGTTTATCTAGTACCTCTACAAGAAACATTTTAATGTTGGAGTCAGGTCATGTTGTATTTGAAACATCAAATGTCCATGTGTTTAATACCCCGTATAGACAAAGTGCCCCATTTTAGGATATCATGCATTTGTTAACTGAATAAATATGTTTGCCGATTTATCTTCAAAATGATTCTCCCCGCTTTATTTGGAAGTTTCTTTAATTGATCAAGACATTTTTATCACAAGATTGCCATATAATGTTTATAATGCAAGTCAGACCTAAATAATTCATTATTAACCTTTTTTTCTTCAAAAAGTAACATATTTTACAGAACCTTGTATTTAAGATTTGAGAGGCGTGTACCAATTGAAAAATACAATGGGACTCGCGTTTTCTCCTGTATGAATAGTGTAATTGCTTCCATTTGAAATAAAGAACTATGTTTTCAAACTTCATAGCCCAGGCTTTTATAAATAGTAGTCTGTACACCTCCACCGTTTCCATTACTGTCCTTACATATAACATTGTAGCGAGGAACATTTAACACAGAGCTCATTATATTTCACACTTTTACTTGAAATTTAGGACTAATATTTGCCAAACATCAAGACAAGGAAACACAAATATAACATAAACATATTATGAATACATTGTGCACACCACAATACGACGCATGATGTTTAAACAATATTCATCATAACAAGAAAATGATAAAGTATCCGGTTGGAATTAATTTTTTAAACTGCGCGCGGAATAGAAAGTCGTACTCTACATGCTCTGTAGTTTACTCTGCAAAGTCTTTATCGAATACAATTAAATGGAATGCAGTAAGGGACACATTTTAACAAATAGTCCTGAGGGATAATTGGATTTCAAAAGAGACGTATTTGTATTGGAAAAGGTTGGTATCAACATAGTTCTAACAATTATAAAAACCATATCTCATTTAAAAAGAACAAAATCTATGCACAATCGCTTAACGTTAAACAAACTCAATTTGAGGCATGGACAGTCTAGTGCTTCAAACAAAATGAAGTTTCAGGAAAGCGTATACAGCGTTCCATGAACAATAAGATACATACAGAGATGGATTAATTGTTACTTCAGGTTTGCATGCAAATATAATTCAAAGAACAATAAACGGGATAATAATGTCCCCTTTCACTTAGACCATCGACTTATCATGCTTATGAAAACAATGCAAAGTTGCTAATGTCAACCATTTTTGTAAGAACTACATTGCGTTCATCTGTGGTCAATCCTATGATTTTGTCATCTTGAGTCCAAATCGCTTACAGTTTGTTCTTATGCTTTGACTTCATCTCCCGAAAGAGTCTCCCTCTTCCTTCCAAACTTCTGAGTTTCTATCTTGCCTGGAAGACATTGTAACGCAGTGTAGTTGGTAAATCGAACAGTGATCCTTTTGATTGATCATTCATTTTTAGATCCTAATCTGTGCGATCTATCGATGTCTCCTCTGTGTATTTGTATGTCCAATTTCTCCGTTCAAACTGTGTTGATTATTTCCACTGTCTATCCTGACTTTCTCTTACGCACTCTAATTCAGACTATGAGTAGTCATACAATTCCTTCTTGAATTTTACTCAGCCTCTTTATGCCTCTCCCTCAGTCTGGCAAAGTTCTCTCAGAAAGATCAAACTCAAAAGTTTCACTATAATTGCTTTCGTCAACCTTTCAGTGATGATAGATGTTAGTTCTTCAATGGATGTTAGCTTTTCTTCTGATACCTAGTGAGTCTGGGTATCGTTGTACTCCGGTACTTTCTTGACTTCTCCACGTATATCTCTTATCCTCGGCTTCAAGTTCCGCGCCTTTCGGCATCCTCACGCGCTTCTGTGCAATAAATTACTCATGTTTGATGAAGTAAATGCATAATAGCAATATTAAATCCAACACAGATAGCTAAACGTCCTCCCTAAATTACCAAACTAGGCAATACTCGAATAGGTGCTACAATTAGAGTAACATTGCTGTAGTTAATACTTTAGCGAAGCTGTGAGCGCAGAGCGAGTAGTTAAGCACGTCTATTCTTGACGACGTTCATGATTTGAATGAAGAAAAAAAAAAGGTTGATACATTTATTATATTAGAATGTAATTCAATTCAATTGAATTTTTCGAGTTGGCTTAGCCAGACGAAAACGAAGAACTAGACATGTGACTGTGTGTAAGACAATCAAAGGTGAATCGGGGTGCACGGTCAAGCATCATGATCGTCAGGTGACGATAAGACACACATTCAGACCCAGGATTGCAAATTAAGTCATATTAGGGTAAATTTAGCAGAAAGTGGCAATTTTTATTTAAAATATAATCATTCATGCATGACCAACTTTGGGATAGGGTCACACAAAGAGTAATAATATGAAGGAAAAAAAATAGTTTATTTTTTTTTAATTCATAATGCAAGCGTTATAAAGCAAAGTTTTGTATGTAAAAGAAAAAGTTCATAAATAGATAACACGGAAGCAGTTCTCTTGGTGATGGGGTTGGGAAGTAGGCACAGTGCAAATATATTTCAATTAGCTCCCGAAGTTCAATATTTTCTCTAATAACGGCTCCTTTTACTTTAGCAACTGGCTCCCTTTCTTTTTTTACGGAGTTTTCTTTTCCCCTTCAGATATCAGTGCCTTTGCGCAAATCTGATAAGTTTCCGTTATTAAATGTAAAGATTTTCTTGTTTTAATTGTCATATTAAGTGCCTGTAACTAATATGATCATTTCCCATTGTAAATTTGGTAAGAATCGCATTTGATTCTTATCAACATGCATTAAGAAATAGGTGTCCCTCTCTTCAAATTGTTCACAGTGTCACCTGCACACCTGCCATTTTCCGTTAATCTAAGTAGTTATATTAAGCGACAGAGAAATCGTTACGGATCGGAAATCAACTGGCCCTAATTGACATGAAGCTGCTACTGTCCTTACTTACAAGGCTCATTCATTAGAATTGGGGAAGTTCCTTCGCAGGAAATTTGTCATTTGAAGGGAAGTGAAAAACAAAAAGGGGTTAAAGGCTATCAACTCTCGTCTAGCCGAGACATTTTCTGTAACAGTGTTCTGGGGGCAGGGGGTGCCACACCCCTTCAATCAAAAGGGTGCAATGATTATAATGATTTGGTACCAATGGATAGCTACAGGTTTTCTCCAGATCTAGACCAAAGTCTTCACGAAAACGAGGAAATTCAATTATATTGCCCGAAAATCTTGGGAGAATGATTGAAGCCATCAGCCCCCTGAGTCGTGCCTGCAATTCTAATCCAATGCAGACATGGATATTTATGTTCTCAATTTTCCTTTCTAAGTGAAGTACGTGAATAAGTCTGAGAACGTGTTAAAGACATGGAAACAATAAAAAGATTATGAACATTCAGTTATTTATATCTTCATATTCTCAATTTATCGTTTTTGTCTCAGTCATGTCAATTTTATGTCTTCCTTGTTTGTACCCTTCTGATCGGAGCATTCAGCAATTGCATTAGGCTGGCAGCTATAACTAGTAACATATTATAATTGCAATCACCTTCGCTTAACTCGGGGAATCAATCCTGTTACCCCTCAAGACATGGTCGTGAGAACAGATATACGTCAGTTCCATAACATTTCGATATTACGAAATCAACATGCCTACCTGCGACATCATTTTCTCGCTGAAAGTGTATTTTTCAGTAACTCTTTCGAAAACTTGATCGTATTTTTCGACGAAAAGATGACCTCGCTGTAAATAATTCGATCATACTCACAGAAAACATGTTTCATGAAAATGCCTCTTTGTTTAAAATGAAAGGGAAACAAAGTGGGACAGATTTTAAAGTGTTCAGAAAGAAGTGATACAGGAAATTGAAACACTCTTAATAGCCTGATATACAGGACGACCGCTCTGAGAATGAGCCATCGTACCAATAAGTGTATTAACAAATGAGAAATAAAGGATCTGATATAAAGGAAGGAGAAAGATATGGCAAACAAAAATCGCTACAAAGATGAACAGTCGTTTGCAGGTTTGAATAAACTAGATGGTGATTACGTTTATTGGGATGAGCCTTTTATTATGAACATTTATCGTCAGCTTGGTTTCAGAGAGCTTAAGTGGTTAGATGACTTTTAATTTAGCACCTCGTACATTATGACGGTGGTGTACAGCTGCACTTACAAAGTTGCGCACCACCAAAGCTGCACGTTTACTACACGGTCAGAAAAATACCAAACATTTGTTAGATGCTACAAACCAGGTGAGGCGTTTGACTATTGCCTCTTTAAAGTTTTTATTTAAAAAGAAGAAAAGACAATTGACACTTTCATTACATTCGATAATAATTCAGTTTGATTTTCCTATCCTAAAAACGGTAGAGATTATCCTCTTCATATTTTGAATCGCTAGATATATTTGGAGAGCCGAGCAACTAATTGAAAATAAGACAAACAAATAGGATACAAATTCCAACTGAAGGCGTAGTTAAGACGAAATATCAGAAAGGGGTGATGATTGTTTTAAATCGAGTCATACATGCAATGAAATGGTTGGGACATGGTAAAATAAAGAGTTATATCTATTTTGCAAATGTTAACAAATATACGATAAGTGAAGATACTACAGAAGTGGTTTTCCATAGGGGTGGGTGAAGGAGGAAACACAATTCTCATTCTAATTTAAGTAACCCCAAAGTGCCTATCTTTTGCCCGAATAAGGACAAAAAATTCAGCAAGTGCCTCCCATCTTTTCTAATGAGTGTTTTTCCCCTTCCAATAAGCGCATTTTCGTTAATGTTAAAAGTATCCGCTTCTATATTTAATGGGTGTCCGTTCCTTTAAGGAAATAGGTTTTACTAGTTGATTTCGTAAGATTCCCATTTGGCTTTCTACCAAGTGCACTTTGAAATAAGTGTCCCTTTCTTCTCAGGTTTTCCAATTTTAATCAATACAAATGTATTTGTATCGTTATCTAGAAAGATATTTCTATTTCATACTTTTTCTAGAATGATATAATCATCATCACATCCTTTTCTTTAAAAAAAAATGATGCTCTGTTGCTGATTGAAACATTTCTTAAAATTCAGAAACAACTCAAAAGATTATACAAATACAGAACGAAATAAACTGCGATCCCCCAACAAACAAATCACGAATGCCAAGCCTAGTTTCGAAAGTCCTGTAATCTGAAAGAGAGCGAAGGATTTGAATGAACACACGTTACTTTGTCATCTTCTCCTTCAAGAGGAACCTTATTCTCTTGTCTAGTTTTATAGTAGTGTTTGATATTTGTTGTAAAAGGTTTCCTTTGTTTCTATATTTGTTCTCCTCTGTTTCAAGAACCTTTTTTTTTATTGAAGAAATAAGGACATTTCCAGGCCTTTCATTTTGGGTTAATCTCAGACCTTCGTCATATACAAAGGAGAACGTGGGAACATATTCCCTTGGAATATCATATTTTATAATATTAAGAAAAACTAATGAGTAAACAGAAATAGGAATGAACATAAATACATGAACATGCGCTGTGAATCTGATGTTATTTCGATTTGTTGTCACTCACCGGTAAAAGGGCATGTGTATGGTTATCAGTTATAAATCAGGTGACCAGATGTCTGTCCTATAACTTCACTTCTCAATTTCTCTCTCGATACAAACACATATCACAATAATTTAGTTATATTGTTTTGGGACAGCCTGACAACGACTATTGGAAGCCAGCTGTTTATTCAGCATGAACGTTTTTGCTAGTTCATTTAGGAACCTGGACCGCACATGGTCCATGGTTAAAAAACAGAGATAAAACTCAACGAAAACAACGACTCTGGACACCATAAGACCCATGTCGTACCATAAAGTAAATCACCGCTAGAATGATTCAATTACACACTAATTGATGCTACGCCCTGGTCTCCGTGGCGGAAGCTCGCACACCTGTAAGAGCTGTCAATGTAAATTGCATTCAACCGGGGCACCAGCCACGGACCAAACTGTAGTACGCATTATTTTACGACACAACCTACATTTGCCTGCTATACAATCGTACCATAGACACATTATATTAAGTCCTCTCCGACTGATGCCTGGAATACATTTGGCCTGCGATTAGTCTACGGAGCCCGTATTCTGCCCGTATCCCCTTTTCCGTGCGGCCTCTGTGCGGAGGCAGGAGGCGCCCGTGAGATTTCCGTACGGATTCACGGGCTCCGCAGCCTTTATGATTTTGTTTCGCGAGAAGTTAAACAAATTTGAAAATATCGTTAGCCTGTAGCCCGTATACATGTCGTAGGTGGCATTGCACAATCCCCGCATGGGCATCGTCCGGAGACCTCGCACTGATTGTGCAGCAAACGTACGATTTTTCGGTGAACATGGGGGCAAAAAAAAAATCGTACAGAGATTGTAGACTCGTGGGGCATTCGCACGGCCATTGCACAGCTATCGCAAGGTTGCTGCTCGCTGCCCGTGCAGTATCCGTGATATTGAGCAGTCATCTCCGCGCAACCTTTGCACGGAAGCTGCACGGGCTCCGTACGATTTCAATGCGGAGGCTGCGGGGATTGCACGGCTACTACATTCAAATTGCACGATTTCCGTACAATCTCCGAGCAGCCTCTGTACGGATTTGCCCCGGCCTGCCCCCGAGGGCCAATAAAATTAATGGCACGATGCTCGTAGATAATGTAAACACAAACATCGTAGCCCGTAGCCTCCTACGATGTCTACGACAAATCGTAGACTAATTTATCGTACGGCGCCCGGGGCAAATGTAATCCAGGCATAGTCGGCATGGAATAGGATTAGAGTCTTACCGAAGCACATTATCTACTTGATTTCGAACCCGAACACGGGAACACGGCTCTTCCAATGAGCCTACATGCCGGAGAGCGTGATAATGAATTATAAGTAAAACAATTACAAATGAAAGGAATGACCCCCTCCCTCATCCCAGAATAACAAAACGTACATACGCGTAAAGAAAATTGGAAATTGAAATAAGCTGCATATTTATCATGCTTATTGGCACTACCAGTATATTATGAACATCTGTCGTCAGCTTGGTTTCAGGAAGCAAAGATGTTGGGATGTCGTTGAATATATCAGCTCATACAAAGTGTTCAGCTACATTTACGACGTTGCACACCTCCAAAGCTGCCAGTTTCGTACAGTGTCAAACAAATACCAAGCTTTTGTCGTATTTCACAAACCAGGTGAGGCGTTTGGTTATTGCCTCTTTAAAGTTAAATATAAGAGAAGAAACAGTTGATACTTTCCTTATATTCGACAGTAATTGATTTGAATTGATTTTCAGAGTTGGATTAGACAAGGAAAAGGGAAAACTGAATATGTGATTGTCGGGGCGATATTCATGTTAAATATCACCGTCTATGCATGGAATGAATTTTCACACATACAGTTATAAAATAAGCAACATTGCTTTATGCCAATATTGATCTCGGAAATACTACTCCATAGACATAGCGGTTATTGGATTGTCCTATAATATTTTAACCTCATTATTGAATGAGGACCATGTTCTTTTTATGGACCTCGGTAAGGCATTTATACCTTTGATCATACTAAATGTTTGAATAAACTACAACTTTATTGCATTAGAGTAATTGCTACACTTAGTTTCCAAGTAAACTAACTAATCGACAAGCATTCACTTGTTTCTGGATATAGTTTTTAAAATAATATCATTCAATGTGGAATCCATCAAAGAAGTTTTCTCGACGCCTAGATCAGTAACATGCATTTTGGAAGCAACAGTGTATTGACGAATTAAAATTACATGTACATTATATATATATTGACGGAAAACAAGTTAAGGCAGAGTTATTGGGTATTACGATCGATCACTGAGTGCTTAAAATTCAACGCACACATTGAAAATGTAATTAATTCTTCATCACTTTGAACTGGAATTTCGAAGAAAAAAATGTAGCCATATGTTTAATTGAATATGTTGCTTAATATGTAAAACGCTATAATCATGTCACATGTCTTTAATTGTTACCTCTTCTTTACAGTCCACCAAAATATCTAACATCACATGTATTTTATTACTCGTAAAGAAAACATTTCGTGTACAAATGTTTCATATCTTGAATATATGGAACCCATATTTACGATATTTGAATATCACTCGTACCAAAATACCAAGTTCTTGCAAATTTCATTTCTCAGAACCTCCAGTGACCTTTAATCGCCAGTTTCATTGAAATTCTTCCATTCATAAATAGCCTATCCGAACTTTCACAACTGTGCATTTGAACAATCCAAAAACAGCCCTGGTCCATAAATCCATGAAGCACACTCGACTCGATACTTTGAATTCACTATCCATTGACACACACGTTCGATCAGAATATTATTTTTAAGAAACATTTTAAAGACCATCTCCTATCAAGCATTGCTGGTCGGGGTGGTTAAATACTCTTTCAGGCAATATAAAAAATATTATCAATTGCTGTGAATATGAGCAGACTCTTTTTATTTCTCTCTTTCCCTCGCACTCTCCCTTCATTTTATTTTGATGCTGTTTACCAACTGCTTTTCAATAAAATTCTGTGTGTTGTATGAACATGTTTCAACTTTAAAAGGACGTCAGATTTAGCTTTGCCTATGGCGATCTTTTATTTATGTGTATGGTTTTATGTCACCGTGCACAACATTACTATATTCGTGATGATGTATATAGCAAACAAATGAACATCAATCAATCACCTTTTTACTTTTGCAAGTGATTCCTATGAATGACACTGATAAATATTTAAAAAGATAACTTATTCAAATTGGTGAATAATGCTCCCATTCATGATTTGGCCCTCTGACGTAATATTTGAACACGATGTTATTATTATTATTTCATAGGAGAGGCTCCATATTTCCTTAATCATATTACTGATCCTAGAATATGTTATTATTCTTTTTTTGTTATCGAAGTGGGTGTATCTGTTTTCAAAGCTAAGTTCTACATGTCTTCCTCAAGTAGGCTTGATATTTCCTTATTCAAATTACAATTGTTTCCACATGTAACTCTGATTACGGTTTAATATGAATATATTCATACAATCCCTCCCTTCTTATTAATAAATGTTGGACATCTATTGAAATAGTAATAAACCAAGATTACATAGATACCACCGTAAATTAACTGTTTAAATATATTTATGCGATAATTATGATTCTCTATATTGTTTTTAAAGAGAATTGTTATCATATCTGTTATGGAGTCCCTATATTTGTTAAGGGGTACCTAGATTTCCCGAACATATAGATTAAAATGAAATAGGATTTGTATAAGATTATCAAATGAATCATCTAATCGTTTAATAGAGGATGATTGTGATAGCAGTTTTAATGTTATTAGAACGTTGCATATAGAAGAATGACAGAAGTATTATGAACGTGAAATCATACGTAAAATACTTCCCCCAAAAACGAAAAAAAAAAAAAAAAACGTATCACTTTTTCCTATGAAAACCTAAGACACCTTGCATATACTATACATACAAATAATATTTCAATTCCATTGTCTTTGTATTTTCAACGGTTAAAAACACTGAAAATACCCTTTGGTATTCCCGAATGTTGTACTACATTGCTTTACAATTATTGTAATAATGTTTTGTTCTTCCGAATTTGAATAAGCAGGACGTTAACTTGTTTTTTTTTTTTTGTATTTCTTGCTGATCTATGGTTGCCTCATTTATAAAGGAAAATTAATTTGAAATGATTCTGTGATTGTTAATTGTTCGGTGATTCTGGACAAGGGTTGGTTAATGAATGCTTTTAACCCTAATAAGGCCGGGGGGATTATGCCCCCTCCACGATTTTTCTGATTGTTCGGGAACGCATATGGATGGGGCCCCGCCGCTCGCTGACTTTTTTCTTTCGAGTCTTGCCCATCTTTCAAAATATTTTTTTTGAAAATCGGACCTACAGTTACAAGGTCATGTGACCTTTTGTTTTTGCATGTCAGCCCCGTGATCGCTTATTTTCGTGATGTGTGTACAACACATATAGAAATGTCATAAGAAAAAAAAAATACATAAGAAATTATCAAAACAAGAGATAACGTAAGGAATAAGCTGGCTCTTCCAAATTAGTTGTCGTATCATTATTCCAAATGGTATAATATATATATGTAGTGAAAAAGAATGCTTAAATAATATGATTTATGGGTAAAAATGGGATTTTTTATTTGCATAAACTACCATAAATAGGCAAATGAGTAAATTGTTCTAAAAACTAAAATCAGCATAGTATTCTAAACACTTAACTTGACATGCGTGCAATTTTTCGCGGAGATCGGTTGTTTCACGGCCGAGATCTTAAGGGGGGCACAACCCCCCCCCCCCCCGGCCGTACTTAGACCTGTAGAAATCTGTAGAAATTTCTGGACACAGGGATCCAATTCTTCTATATTTGTTTTAAATATATCACACCTTGTCAGTATGAATTATACCACTAGCTCTGTTTTTAAATCTCTTAGCCAAGACTTTAGAAAGTACCTTATAATCGGCTTTGTTTACATCAATAATACTTTGGCTTGCACCCAGTAGATACAGATCGAGTGATCGACTTTGTAATCAAAATCAAGTTTTAATATTTTAATCTACTGGGTGAAAGTCAAAGATTTATTTACAAGACCTTAAGTGTAATAGGTCAATAATATTGATTATGAAATGAACATTTCCCTTTCTTCTCTGTAAGTATGATCGCCCTTGTTATTGTGACCCGTGTAACGTCAGTACATATTACAAAATATACAGTAAGATTCAGCTGTACAGCCGTCGTTTCATGGAGCTTTATTACACTTATACACCGTATTGCATTAAAAAAAAAAAACTAAAGACATTCGTCATTTGTTGTATTGCCTTCACAAAGTTCTTTACTGTGATCGCCTATTTGAGGCATTGCTTTACAAAAAGAGAGAAACTTCTGTTCACTGCCCTCGAAATTCTCAATACCAAACGAATTTATATTCACCTGTCGTGTGATTCTGCCACGCTATTCCACTCATGATCTGTGTGTATATATATATATATATATATATATATATATATATATTGCTTTTAGCCTTAATTCTGAGAATATGATTGTATATGGACAAATTTACTTTTTTAAATAGTTCCACCAGACGGATTTACTTTCGAATTCCGAATCCTCCTTCTTTTCCTTCAACCTAGCACTTTCAATATCAAATCCTAAACGCCCTTCACATATAGGCATAACATATTGTTACATTTTTAGTACGATCTTCTTTTTCTGAGTTCTATACCTCTACTTTCAAATCAAATTCCACCATATATATTATAGGGCTGTATATATAATTTAGGGCTAATTTGGACGATTCTTCACTTATAACAAACACATCGTGAAGACTACAAGTCTCTCCATCACGTTCATATGGAATCCACAAATAGCAACCGAGAAAAACCGCCACCACCGACAAAAAAAGAAACACTCTCCCGCAGTTCAGAAGATGGCTAGACTACCAAGCAACATTCCTTCGTCATCAAAACGTCTTAATTATGATGATAATAATGCGTGTGTGTGGTGTGTGAGTGTGCTTGTCGGATTTAGGTGCTATCGGTATACTAAGAGCAGTTTTTGTGTTGTTATCTTGTCTAAAATAATGTAAATATAAGTTAAGGAAGGAAATTGTACATAGAAAAGAAAAAAACGACACTGTTTTGAACATGAGTTAATTTATGGACTATCAGTAGTGGTAAATTCATCTCAGAAAATTGCTATACAGCAGATATTCGTCTCACCTACGGACCTAATCAATATGAAAGCAAAGTGCAAGTCAAGATGATAAATGGCAGTTGGAGTAGCCTGTATTATCATTATGATTGGTTTGGATATTACCATTTATCACACTTTTGTCGTCAAATTGTGCCGATATTGATGGAATTACTTTGACCTTGGCAGCACGTTCAGTATGACTACATTGTCTTGTACTTCTTCGGGTATTCGTTCACATACTCTGCTCATAATTAAATAAAGAGTCAACCCCATACCAACTCTTCGTCGTATGCCACAAACCAGGTGAGGCGTTTGGTTTATTGTTACTTCTCGTGAACGTATCAAGTTAAGCATGATTTTCAAAATACCTCCTCCTAGTGCATTATGAACTCACTAGCTGGCAGTGGCATTTTATACCCTTTAATGCATTGTGCAAATACGAATGCATAAGAATTCAAAGGGTAATTCCTGGATCCGCGACTGGGCCCAACCCTTTATTATTACACAAGGGACAGGGACAATCTTATCCACAGGTAAGAAGGTAAGAACGGAATGCAACTTATGGTGATGCTAATTAAATGGTTGAATTGAACACAAAAGTGTTAAAGTAGATATTCATTGATTTTAAAAACTAACTTTATTTTCATTATTGCAAAGTTGAAACTTTGATTCGACAAGGTTATCAAAATTCAATGCTTGGAAACATTCGAAGTAATATTTATTTTAAATTACAAAACGCTTAAATACAGCCCCGGCATAGCACCTGAAGAGCTCTCCGAACGCTGATGAGATGTGTGAGATCACAGTATGGACATGATTTGCACAAGCAGACGATGTCCCATGACATCTCACACATTTTCCGTGCCTGTGTTTTCATCTTCTCTTGAGTTATTGCTCTTACTTCACTACCGTCAGGCTAAATGTTTAATCTATTACCTCACTCTTAACCCCGCGCATGGTTTTATTTTGATGAAAAATGCAGCGATAGAAAAATAAAGGAATCTGTCGCTTGTAAACAAAATAAGACGCCATTGTATATTCAGCTGCACACATCGCGGTATGTTCGGCGTTTGAAGAGGGAACAAATGCCGTCCTTAATATCATTCCCGGGGATTTTCAATAAGCGAGTTCGTAATTAGAATTTGCGCATGGGCAGATAAAGGTCATTTGTACCCAAATGGTAAAACCATTGAGACGAATACTCAGATCGTGCTCATGAAAGTTATGTAATCAGTATTCATTTATGTACCAACAGTATATTTACTTGATACACAGGTGGAAGTATTCTTCTCAAGAGGCAAACAAAAGGTATTCATGAAGCACCTCATTCAATTTGGCAGTGATTATTCTAAAATGCACAGGTGGGAAGTATCCATCGTGTCTAAGACCTGTGGATATTTTGGAGTCAAGCGGTCCAGAGCTATTTACGAACTCGCTTATTTGAAAGTCTGGTTTCTTTGATTGTTAATTAACCCCTATCCTGTGTATTTACAAGCAAAATATTTTAGTTATCAGAATCGGGTCATATCCCCTTTTGAATGGCTTGACATGCCATTACATTTATACTCACTAAACTCATTATAATTTGACAAATAATAGCTTTGCAATGTTGTGCATTATTTATGGGATGTTGTCTGCTTGGGCAGTATTGGTCCATATAGTGACGTCATTAAAACATCGTTATTTTCTGGCGAATCTCTCGCATATCCAAGCTGCTATGGAGGTGGTTTTATTTGTATTTTTTTATAAATCACCCGATATGTAGTTGACCTAAAACTTGTACGATGGCCATCTGTTAGCTTACCGGTTTCTAGTGATTCATTAGTTGACATATTTGTGATTTTCTTTGAATTTTACCTTTAATGCGATCGAACTGCAACCATGTAATAGTAGTAGATTATTTTACGGATATTGATGATATATTTCATAGTTTCGTAAGCTCCTTTTGTCACTCTTTTCGATTCAGTATCAAACAAAATTATATATATATATTTGTTAAAACTTTCCAAAATGAAATTCCTTGCTCCTTGTCGGTCAATGCAATGTTTAGTCCTTCGATGTAAGGTTAAATGATATTGATAATTCGTTGTGGACATGCACTATTCATCCTTTATATGAAAAGCATTGTTTTATACAATCATTGATGATCATTGTTTAGAGATCAATCGGCGGCTGATCGTTTATCATTTGTCGATCATTTTCCTGCATTTTCTCAACCAAATATCGCCCGATAAAAGACGGCAAGCACTAGTTATACATCGGCGATATGTCGGCAGTCAATTTTGAAAATACCACAAACCCTTGGAAAAATTGACAACTTTTCCACAACCAGTTCGGTCAGCAAAAGATTTGTAATGCCGCAGCCTAAACCTCAGGCCCTTGAGGCCAACAGCTGACCGCTGACAACCCCTTTGTAAGACTGCGTAACCTCTATGCAACCTCTGACAATAAACCATCGACTAGTGGATTTTGGTCTTCAATGTTCGGTCATACCATTACGTTACTTTAAATAAGCGATGTGACTAGACAGACACTTAACACCCAACATTGAACATAATCATTGATTATATAGACCGTGTCTGACTTGTGATCAATTTAGAAAAGCAAACTATTTTAGGAAACGCTATGTAAAAAAAATAGCAATACAAACTGTATTTTATATTTTTGTCTAAATTCCGTCACTAAAGAGGAAGTTGTAAAACATTTTCTGGTTATTTTTATGGCTAGGATATATCTCGGTATCTCGAATATATGTTTATCAATTTAGATTTTGGAAGCGCAATGGCCAGCAGACCATAGCTCCAGTCACATTACACCTGCCGAAATCTTGCAACCACGTAACCTCGAATACACCTTTTATTATCTGATCACATTTAAGTCTTGTGTTTTCTAAACTGTTATAAATTTATATTGCCTTATAAACTGATATAATTTCGAAAGGTATCTGCTCTTTATGTGAATAGATTGAAGTGAGACATCGCTGAAATAAGCTTTGTAAGCACACACTTTGTACCCTCACTGAACTAGCTTTGCTGTATGATGCATACGCTTAGTGATATATTTCAGAAACGTGCTCCCGTTGTTATTAAACAGGTAGTTCTACGTCCCCAAGTACTGTGGTATACTGACTGTGTCAGGACAGACAAAAGGGAAAAGAGAAAGGCTGAGAAGCGTAGGTCGAAAACTAGGACCGATAGTGATTGGGACAACTGTAAGTCAGTTCGAAAAGCAACATTACAACTTTTGAACGACTCTCATTGAAAATATCACAGAGATCCGATTATGGAAAATAAGGATAATAAAAAAAAATTACTCAATGTTGTCAAGTCTCTGTTGAACATGTCAAATAACAATCTTTGATACCCTGTAAACTGATGAACATAAGTTCGTGAATGAACTAGGTGATTATTTTTGTGACAAAGTCGTGAAAATTTACAAGAATATTGAAACAAGATTAGATGAAATGAATGAACACAGGACTTATTCTCTATTAGCAACTTCAACTTCTATTGAGCAATTTCAAATCTCTTTCTGAGCACCAAATTGAAAAACGTATATTTTACCTCAGTAAGGAGTCATGCTCATTAGACCCTATGCACACGAACATTTTCTACAATGTATCGAAATATGAATTCCTGTGTTCTCTCGACTGGTCATTTCTACATACAATAGGAAAATATCCTCATCACACCATTATTGAAAAAACCTGGTCTTGACGCAGATTTTAACAACTTAAGACCTAAAGCTATCTGAAATACATATCGAAGTTGGTTGAAAGTGCTGTTACCCGGCAAATTATGGATCACCTCAACAACAACTCACTTTTGCTATGTACTCGGTCTAAATATAGACAATTTCGTAGTACTAAAAACTGCACTGCTAAGAATAAAGGGTGGCTATGGATTCCCAGAAAGTCACTTTTTTACTTGTATTAGATCTAAGTAGTGCATTCGACACCATATATCATTCTTGCTTATCAGAAACTTTAAAGACCTATGTCGGCATAGATGGTGTTGTTCTTGAATTGATAGAGTCGTACTTGGCAAATAGATATCAAAACATCAAATGGATGATGTAATCTCTGGTGATTTCCCAGTGCCTTTTGGAGTTCCACAAGTTTCCCGGCTGGGTTCTTTGTTATTTACTCTGTACAATGCTAATCTCATTTTCCCGAGATATCATGCCAATGCTATGCAGATGACACACAACTTTATGTATCATTCCGACCTAATGAGCATGCTAATGAGTGATGTGTCTCATTTCTAGAAAAAATGTGTTGACTATGTACGTGCAAAATAGGCTTATGCTTAATGATAGTAAAACAGAAGAAATTATCATGTTCACACTTAAAATGACTTGGTAACATTGTTGAAGGTTGATGAAAAAATTGCTTAATTTTACTTTACTATATTCCTTCTACTGTACTAACCCTCTGACATGCAAAAAATCCTGAAAAAGTTATCAAACCATGAAGATATCTATGGTTTTCTTTGAAGGAGTCGATGTATGACACCCTCTAACAGTGATTAACAGTAAATTCTCCCAACCATTTTTGAATTTTCCAAACCGATTTTCAATGAAAAAGAGACATAAAACAGGCTATAAAAGATCTGTCAACACTTAAATGTCTGGAATGGAATGTAGAGCCATTTTATTGCTTTGTGACGATTTCCATTCACCTAAAATGTAATTAAATTGTAATAATATAGTTGGGAGGATTAAGGAATCGATCAGATCAGTTTTTCCCAATTTGTACCATGAATAATGGTTTGTTTTCACTCAAATTTTCAGATTATCTGTAATTGTACATCTAGCATTGAAGTCACTACCTAAGCACCACTATCTCTCATCTTAGCAATGTTACCAAGTCCCTTAAAACAGACATCCAACATCACCTTAAACAGTATATCAATTGGAGAATCTGTTAGTAATAGAAATCTCGGAGTACAGTTCGATGCGCATTTGAATATGAGAGAACACATCACAAATGTTTAGAAATCAGCATACTACATGATATATAACGTATTCGTAAATATTTAGATGAGAACATTGTTCAAGCATGTATCACCAATACGTTGGACTATTGTAATGGTCTACTGTATTGGATCCCTGACTCTCAAATAGTGAGATTGCAACGGGTTCAAAATACCTGTGCAAGGCTGATTTGTGGTTGTTCCAAATTCAAACGGATTTTTCAAAATATAAATTCAATGTCATTGCAATCTGATTATCTAGCTGCGGAGGGGTTTAGACCCAATATCAATGAAAGTAAACTAAGTTGATTGCCTTGATTGGCAATAATTAGTATTACGCGTATATTGCGAAAAATACAAGTAATGATCAGCTTTCTCTGTAAGAGATTAACTGTTAGGATTACTTTGAACGTAGCTCGACCAGTATGACGTACGTGTACATCTGCAAATACGGTGTTGCGCACCACTGAAGCTGTTCGTTTGGTACAGGATCATACACACACCAAACATTCGTCGGATGTCACAAACAAGGTGAGACGTTTGGACATTGTTCTTTCACACATTTGTCGCAGCGTTATATATATTCCGCTGTAGAATTAACTGAAAATATAACGAGCCCCACTTACTTGTTTCCTTACAAGACCATTAGGTTTCCAAGAAAATTTGCCAAAATTAGAACGACTGGTTAGTTTGGTATGTTAAACCCTTTCACTAACATCCTTATTTCATTTGTGGATAACCGGAGAGAAACATTTTCAAGGCCAGTTAAAAGTCTACTTCACTATAAACATAATTATCACTACTCAATTCACTTTTGGGAAATAAGAAAGAAAGAAAGAGAGAATCGGGACAAAAAGAAAAACAGAGGTCTCCGTAGGTTAAATACACTTCCATCGGTCCGGAAATATGTATAGATTCTTAACAAATCTCATGATTGCCCCTACTTGACCCTGGTAGTGAAGAAGGTGGATATTGCTCTGACATGTCACCGTCGTATTGCATGTTTCTTGTCTGGTCTTCATGTAACTCTTTTACTATAGTAAGGTGCTTAGGTACTCAACCAAGTCTCCAGAGAATTATGCAGGATGTCTTTGTTGGTTGCTTTATTGGTAGATTTTCTTCATCAATGGAAGGAGTAAGTACCGACAATGGTCGATAAAAAAGAGCGTTTGTCGCGATGAATATCTCTAAACTGTAGGTAATTTTCACCCAACCATTTTTGGGGGGCTTTTTTTTTGCTTTGTTTTCCTTCCTACTGACATGGTAAGTTACCGATTGGACGATACATTTCAACTTCTGCCACTGCGTCTCTGCATCCTGGATCTTTCGAGACAGGTTACTAGCGAGTTGCTTATCCAATCACCCAATTTGTTCTGATATCCTTTTTCAATTCCATATAGAATATCAGCATATATGTTTTGTTATTATTATATATATATATATATATATATTTTTTTTTTTTTTTTTTTTTTTTTTTTTTTTGTTGATCTGTGGTCATTTATTCATGTTGGTGTCTTGAACGTTAAAGTATGCGCCTTGTTTTGACAAACCGATTGTTATTGTAGTAGTCTACATTGGGCATGGTACGGGTATTTACTACATCATACGATTTAATCATTGTCGTGCAGAGATTTTGTCCATGAGGTGTCAATGTTTGGGACGTAGATGTCGTCAAATTGTCTAGGATATTGCTTAATATTGGAAGAGGGTGTTGTTATTGCACATTCCTTTTGTGCACAGTTCAAGAAGTAGCACTCCGTTGTTACAAGTGCATATCGGTCAATGTTCCTGGGCAAAACATCAACGACTCTACTCACTCTGGCAGTAACGTTGCCCATTTTGAGAATCCTTTCTGTCTCGCGTATTCAGCCAAAGAGGTTTATGTGTAAGAGATAGCTTGGATACAAGTATCTGCCATTACTTTACGGGCCTACTTCTGATCAGAAATGGTGCCTGGTCGTAACATTCCCGATGGAGTGGAGCATGTGCACTTTCTAATGCAGGTTTTCACTTGAATACAATGACCGGTGTAATAACAATAAATCGTCGATAAATCCACACATCTCTAAATAACACTTATTCAGATACAAATGTTGCATAAACTATTGTTACATTTCCAGTACGATCTTCCTCGTTCAAATGGTTTTCTTTACTTCTAATTTCAAATCGAATTCCACAATATCATAGCGTTGTATAAAAAATGCTCTCTCTCTATTTTTCGATGAGCTGCCACGAAGGTCTTCATATATGTCTGGTAAGAATAATTGAGTTTATAATCCTTCAAGAGATACATGACTCCTATGATCTTGGAATTTATGGGAATGGCAGAGGTATTTATGTTTTTTTTTTTAGTATCAAACCTGATATCATACATACATACGTATATCAAAACAAAAATGTGTATGTACAAAACATTATTTTTACTTCTCCATATGCATGTATGTATTACTCACTTACTTCGACTGGGTATAAACCCTTAACTTCGCTTAAATCAACACCATCGTGCAGACTAAAAGCCTTAATCATGTTAATGGCGAATCATTAACATGTACGTAGGCCTAGTCATTACTGTGGTTGAGTAACCCCTTGCAGATAATATGGATTAACACATTAAACAAACTTTACTAATTTTGCACACTTAAATCTGATTAAATCATAAAAGCGAACTTGTGGATTTACTATCAATTTTACATCAAAAACAAATTTCAAATTGGAAAACGTTTGCCTACAAAAGCTTATCTATTTACACAAACATGACGAGAATGGAGGTCGGTTGTGACTTGTGATAATCCAATTATTTCACGGAGCTTCGAATAATTCCCTCCCATAGAGATTGGAAGTTAACACCATCTAAGCTGCACGTTTTACACAGCGTCTTACAAATACCAAGCATACGTCGAATGCTACAAACCAGGTGAGGCGTTTTAATCATCCTGAATACAAAAATGGAGAACATAGTAACAAAAACAGTCATATTAATAAATTGGTTTGTAATACATGTCCGCGATCGCTCTTGTCTATATATTTGTAATGCAAGGGCTATGCGTCATATAACTTCTGCAACTTGTTATGTCTATAACAGTTTAATAATAGGTATTGTATAATTGTCTTCCCTTTAATAGACTATTAATAATGGGGCTTAGATATAATAAGGATAAAACGTAAATGTATTTTTGTTATCAGGAACTTATAATATATAAGCCTTGCTTTTCAAAAAAATTCCTCACATTGTACTTAATCTTTCATATGAATAGAGTATTATTGAGAAGTACTCATATTTACATGTATATACTTTGGTTATTTTATATGGCTTTGTATATTTTGGTAAAATGTTCAATAAATTAATGTGAACTTGAAACGTATTGAACATGCAAAGACCCTTGTATATGCCGAGCTATAATTGAAAAGGAGTCGAAGGAAAATATCTTTTGTTGCAAACCTATAATTTTCAGACATTTGCAGGCCGATATATCATCTGGGCCCCATTGCACAAAACCAACCATTGATGGTAAGTTTGCTATCAATGGTGACTACCATGGAAACCTTAATTTTAATAGGCTGTTTAACCCTGTTACCATAGTAGTGTTAATTGATGAAAAAGTTACTATCAATGGTACCATCAATAGTCTCTCTTCATTGCATTGGACGTGTTTATACAATCATTGGTATATTGTGTGGGAACCTATATTATACAAGCATTGCATTTTAATAGGTTCCTCATATTTCACGTTACTGCTCATTCATTTCCATCGTTGGTTTTTTGTGTCATTGTGCTTTATCTTGCTGACCTTTAATAATTATGTAAACTGTTATTTTGTGAAATATGAAACAATCAAATCAAATTTAAAAAAAATCAAATAAAAAAAAATGTTAGTTTTATGCAACGGGGCCCTGGTCTTCGAAGGTGTATGTTAGGTAATAAGAATGGTTCTTACTTTAATACCTAAAACATGTTACTAATACTAGGTCCATGGTTAAAATAACAAGTGTGTTCGACCGTGGTCAACAATGTGAACATCTAGGAATCCGCGTGACTTGGACAAATGTGATGGTTAAGACCCTATTTCAAGTACGGAGTCCTTCATGAACTGACTTATTTTCAAAGTGTACATTGAAGCTAAGCACTTAGCAAAATAGAGCCGAACTACCCGACTCAATGATCGTTGAGAGGATGTAGTACCGCTGATATAATGAATTTTGAAATTTGGAACGATTTCTGCTCAATCCAATTAAACAAAAAGGATTTAGACCTAACTTGCGGACATATATGTAATCATATTTTCAAAGTATTAACTGACAAACACCCTCTATTGTAGCAGTATACACTGGGCATGGTACGGATGTTTAGTACATCATACGCATTACAAATTGACGCGCAGAGATGTTGTCCAGGAAGTGCCATTAGTGACCTTTAGATTTGCGTGGACGTGGACGTGTGACGTCCTTTAAAAGGCACTGGCAGTGCCTTAAAAGGATGTCACACGTTGCAGTCCAAGTTCTCGTCGTGCAGATCTAAAAGTTCCTATTGTCGTCAGTTCCTCTAGAAGATTCCTTTCTATTGAAAAGGGTGTTGGTAATGCACATACAATTTTTTTTTATTGAACAGTTCAAGAAGTAGCATTCCATTGTTACAGGTTTCGCTTTAAAACACATCCCGAATTACATTTAACTTGAATGGCTGCCCAAACATTACACACTTGTTAAGCTTGGGTTTATGAAATGCCATCATGAATCAGCCATGTTTTAGATTGTGTGCTGGAAGAAGTGAAGTGGGATGTCACACCTAGAACTTTTATTTTCTACCACATTAATTGTTTTTAAGTACGATTATGAATGCTCTCATGAAGAGCTCTTGGTCACTACTGGCACAGTGAATTACATTGCGGGCATAATGATGAAGTAGGTCCATGATATAGCAGTAAGTTTAGTATACGTGTTAGGGATTAAAGTAAGGATACCGTAAACCACTTGTATTGCTTGGCGTTTGACGCAACTAAAAGAATCAGAATCTCATACATTAATCAACTATTAATCGCCATGAGTCGGGCTTTCCGATACCTCCTGTAAAACAACTTTTCATTGTTAACATTCTCATTATTGGAATCAGCTTTGGTATTTATCAAACATCTGTCAGCAGCTTTGATTTGAGATACTCAGTTTGTGGAATAGCATTAATCATGGCAGCTCGTTGAGTATGACTTGGATGGAGGATTGCAATTACGTAGTTTAACTAACGAAGCTGTGTCATGCTTTCTCCATATACAACCAAATACCAAGCATTTTTCGGATGACACAAACTAGGTGAGCGTTTGATTTGTATAAAATGAAGTATTACTATTAAATACTTTAACGCATACAAGCTTTTTGACTACTCATACTAGTATGTATATCACGCCCAGATATAAAAAAAAATACATAACTAAATATATTATAGTAATGACAGAAAAATAATCATCACATGAAATAAATAGAATGACCAAAGAAAAGAAACATAAACATTAAGTGAAATGACCGTAAAGATAAGCCGGGGTTATGTATGCCATCAACCATCTATGCTGAACAATACACGTCTCCTCCCCCAGGGGCGTCGCTAAGGGGGGGGGGGGGGTGGGGAAGCGACCCCTCCCTCACCTGTCAGGATATTATGGTGAAATTGCGCTGCCTTTGGAAAAAAATAGAAAAGAGGGAAGGAAAATGAGAAGGGACATGAGAAGGAAAGGAAAGAAGAAAAAAAGAAGAAAAGGACAAGAAAGGAAAGAAAGGAAAAAAGGAAAAGAAAGGAAAGAGAAGAGAAGAAAGAAAAAGAAGGAAATAATGAGACAGGAGAGGAAAGAAAGGACAACAAATAACAGGACAAAAAAGGAGAAGTAAAACTAAGAGAAAAGGGGAAACAAAGGAAACGAAGTAGAAAGAGAGGAGATAGAGGGGGAGATAAGAGCCTGAGAGAAGAAGAGGGGGAGTAAAAGAGAGAGGGGGTTGTTGGGTTGGGTCGTCTCGTCGAGGGAGCAAGAAAGATACGCATATACATGTTGCTGTGTCGGGTCAGCTGTGTCGGTATTCTTGCTCGATCTTCGTGTACTATATCAATGCAAAACTTTGAAGTCGGTGAGATTTATAATGTCGGTCGCCCGGCAAAAAGCTATAAAACTTGACTTTTCTCGAAGTTTAACCTTCCTATAATATCAGCAAAAGGACTCAGAGGTTTAAAATTTCGGGGAAACTGAATTCAGACAAGGATTAATTAGAGTCGAGAACGGTACAACAAACAATTAAATTAAACGTCTAAGATTCAGCGGGTTCGCGAAGGAGGGGTAAAATTGAATTCAGACAAGTTAGGGTTAAAAGTTGAGAACGGTACAACGCAATCGTCTGCTTTCTCGGACAATTTGATGAAACGTTAAAGCTTCCGCGCTTCATGCGGGAGAGGGAAAACTGCATTCAGACAAGGATTAAGAGTCGAGAACGGCACAACGAATCGTCCTTTTTTTTCTAATAATTTAATGACACGTTTAAGTGATAAGTGATTCGCTTGCTCACTACCTCCCCCCTAAAATGAAATCCTAGCTACGCACCTTCATGTAAATATATAGCTACGACGCTGACTTAGTTGACAAAATAAATCGTATATTTATGTCGTCGAGGAAAATGACCATGTGCGCATACGCAAGTACTATAGATAGTTCATAGGAAAAATAACTTAGCCTTCGGCTCCGGGTTTATAAGGTAAATTTGTAGACATTGGGACATTTGTCGGTAATCGGTGGCTAGTTTTGTCGGTAATCGTAGGCCTCTACAACCCCACTGAAAAAAGGTCTGGCGAGGTCCCTTCGCCCGCCCCCCCCCCCCCCCT
Organism: Strongylocentrotus purpuratus; assembly: GCF_000002235.5. Classification (NCBI taxonomy): domain Eukaryota; kingdom Metazoa; phylum Echinodermata; class Echinoidea; order Camarodonta; family Strongylocentrotidae; genus Strongylocentrotus; species Strongylocentrotus purpuratus. Next base: position 24,691,348 of record NW_022145602.1, read on the forward strand.
CCAACTGATTAGCACGGTTACGTCTGATGAAAACTTTCAGTAAGGCTTAAGGATTTGTGGTTTAGGGAAACATTTTTTTGTAAGCAGGAATAACCAGGGCTAGATCGAAGTGGGATACGATAATAAATGAGAGTGAGAGCTGAGTTATGTGCAGTATAAACGTGCCTTTTTAACAGCCCATTGTTCAGGGTCACCACTTTTCTGGCCCTTTGTCCAAAGTGAATCGGTTTGTCTTCCCAGTTCAAGCATATCTCTATTAACTCAAGACGCCATGTATTTATATGGCTACTGCGGATTTCTTTTTTATTTGTGAATGCACACCGTACGCTTTATTGAAAATACTTCGCAAATAACACAGGCTTGTCACATATGTCAGCAACATATCATGGCATAGATGCAGGTGTATTATTACATTATTCTTTCTTAAATTCAATTTTTTTCAATACTTGCCTAATCTTTGCAGGAAAATCCGTGGGATGTAAAATCATAAGACAAGGTTACAATTTTAAGACTCTTAATCGTTTTTGAATGAGACGAAAATATAAGATCAATAGAGGTGCCATATTTTTGCCCACCTTAATAAATTTTTCCAACCAGTTGCAATAACTTTTTTTCATGTCAGAAACAGTTGATCTTATCCCTTATTTTGTAGCAAATACATTTGTTTTTAAAGCACCAACAATATATATTCCTTTTCATATTTCTGAAGTTTGTTTAAGTTTAAGCTTTTAGTCAAAATAGTCTGTGCTTTTTAAGTTGGGAATATAAACAACTGAAAAATGGCAGTTTTACTGCGGGTAATCCAAAGACATGCGCTACATTAATCATAGACGGAGGAGAACATTGAAACATAATCTTTCCAAGGAAAATAAAATTATCTTTAACATTTTTAAGATAAACCAATGGAAATTAGGAAAATATATAACCACCAACAAATACCCCTATCTATGATATGAATATCTGTAATTCCCTCCTGAAGGTAAGTTAGTTTGTTTCATCTGACTGGTAAGAAAGCATTCGTATTCTCTTTGGTCAGCTTCTACATTGAGGTCCTATTCCTAACTCCTAGGAAAGTGTTAAACGGGAGTAATGCCTCACCAAAGAACACTAAGGCATTTATTTCATTTCTGACCAAGATACAGGGCCACTGCTTTACCACTGAGCAGTCGTGACAATGAACGAGAAATAAATAAATATATAAGAAGGAAAAGAATATGACAAAACAGGGCATCGCCCAGGCATCGCTGGGGCTCTACAGCCAGCTCGACTTCTCCAACAATTCGTTGGGCGATGCCTAAATTACAGCGGCGACCGAGCAGGCTACTAATCGGTCGGTCGCTGCTCTGATTTGTGACCTTAACTTTAATCATAGAAGGCGTTAACCAGTATTTGCCATGCTACACTCGCTTTGATATTGACAGTGCACGTTTTTCTTCATTGAGATGTCTAGTTCCCTTGCACGCGCAATGAACACACTTTGATAAACATTGATATTTGAATCACATAAATAAGAAATTGGTCGTTATTATGAGTTGAAATTGGAATAAACTAAATCTTCATCATTTCCATTATCAGTATGACTGGTGGGTTTTCTACACCTATATCCCGAATATTTATCGTCAGCTTGGTCTCGGGGGTATTAACTGTTAGGATTGGATTGAATATAGCAGCGCGATCACTATGACAAACGTGTACAACTGCGATTACGGTGTTGCGCACCACCAAAGCTGCACGTTTTCTACAGAGTCCTTAAAATACCAAGCATTCATTGCATGTCACAAACCAGGTGAGGCGTTTGATCAATGCCTCTTTAAAGTTGAAAAGAGAATATTAAAACGTTCATTATATTCTGCATTACTTCAATCAAAATGACATTTCCGATTTTGCTAAGCTAAGGAAGTGGAGTACTGGACATGGAATTGTGTGTACGATAATCGACCTTTAAATTTACACTAGATAACACTAGAAAGAAAGAAAAAAAAAATCATCCATTAGATCGTAATATTATATATATGCTGAGCTACGAGCAAAGCAAACATTAAGATAATCCCCCCCCCTTCCACAATATATATAAATATATATAATAATTACAAATGTATGTATAATAATAATAATATTTATAAATGTATCATTCATGCCTATATAATAATAGGGACGTGCTGAACAAGCAGTTATAATGTAAGCAGAGTTGCAAAACAAATGTAGTATTTCAATATTGTTAAAACATATTTGTTTGATAGTAAATAAACTGGCTATTGACGCAATTTATGTGAATGATAGTAAATAAGATCGATTGATCGATCTGTTATTGAAAACAAGTCAGAAAGAAATCTTGGAACCAGCGGGATTTGAACTTGCCATATACTGCTTTCCGGGTAGCGACTCTACCATCAGGCCTTCACTGGTCCATGGCATAGTCACGATACACTAGAATCAAATACCTAAGCTCTCCTCATTCAATTTCAATATTGCAAGCGTTAAAAGTAAACAAAATATAAATTTATATAATATAGGGGCACAGTGCTAATATTTACAGTACAAACGTGCCTTTTTAACAACCCAGTGTTCAGGGTCACCAATTTTATGGCCCTTTGTCCAAGGTGAATCGGTTTGTCTTCCCAGTTCAAGCATATCTCTACTAACTCAAGACGCCGTGTATTTATATTGCTACTGCGGATTTTGTTTTAAATTTGTGAATGCACATCGCACACTTTATTGAAAATACTTCGCAAATAACACTGGCTTGTCACATATGTCAGCAACATATCTTGGCATGGATGCAGGTGTATTATTACATTATTCTTTCTTACATTCATTTTTTTCACTACTTGCCTAATCTTTGTATGAAAATCCGTGGGATGTAGATTTTGAATGAGACGAACATATAAGATCAATAAAGGTGCCATATTTTTTGCCTACCCTAATAGATTTTTCCAACCAGTTGCAATATCTTATTTTCATATCAGAAACAGTTGATCGTATCCCTTATTTTGTAGCAAATACATTTATATTTAAAGCACCAACAAAATTATATTCCTTGTCATATTTCTGAAGTTTGTTTAAGTTTAAGCTTTTAGTCAAAATAGTCTGTGTTTTGTCAGGTTTGGAATACACACAACTAAAAAAATGGCAGTTTTACTGCGGGTAATCCAAAGACATGCGCTACATTGATTATAGACGGAGGAAAATGTTGGAACATCGAAACATAATCTTTCCAAGGAAAATAAAATCATCTTTAACATTTTTAAGAAAAACCAATGGAAATTAAAGAAATATATAACCACCAACAAATACCCATATCTATGATATGAATATCTGTAATTCACTCTTGAAGGTAAGATAGTTTGTTTTATCTGACTGGTATGAAAGCACGCGTATGCTCTTCGGTCAGCTACTAGATTTAAGTCCTATTCCTAACTTCGAGGAAATAGGTAAACGGAAGTAATGCCTCACCAAAGGACACTAGAGCATTTATTTCATATCTAACCCGAGATACAGGACAACTGCTCTACCACTAAGTAATCGCGACATTACGTCCAATGATTAATGACAAATACCTTAATTGATATAAAAGCAGGAAAAGAATATGACAAAAATAAAGTCACTACATACGTTTGAAGTCATTTCCAAGTTGGAATAAGCTAGCTTTTGGTGTTAATGAATATTTTTGAGATTACCTATATATCGTAAATATCTGTCGCCAACTTGGTTTCGGTGAGCTAAATTAGAAGGATGTTGTTGTATATAGCAACTTGATCCCTATGACGAACGTGTACAGCTGCATTTACGATGTTGCGCACCACCGAAGTTGCACGTTTTCTTCAACGTCAAACAATTATCAAGCATTTGTCACATGTCACAAACCAGGTGAGGTGTTTGATCAATGCCTTTTTAAAGTTAAGAAGAAACTAAATTTGAAAGTCTCATTATATTATACATTACTTCAATTAAACAACCGTATTTTGCTACCCGAAAAGAAAACAGTTCGTGTACAAATACATCATATCTTGCAAGTATGGAGCCTATATGTCTTATCTTTGAATTGCACTCGATCTAAGATACCATATTCATGCAAACATTGTATTTTTCAGAACCTTCAGTGACCTTAAATGGCACGTTTCAATAAGATTCGTCCAATCATAAATACCCTACCCGAACTCCCACGAATGTGCGTTTGAGCCTCCCGAAACAGCCCCGGCACAACAATCCATAATACACAATGGACTCGATGCTTTGAAATCACTATCCATTGACACAAACCTTCGAGGCGGACGAAGAATATTTTGATAGAAAGACCATCTTATTTCATGAATTGCTGGCCGGGGTGGTTAACAATTCTTTCTGGCATTATACAAATATTATTAATTGCTTTGAATATGAACCGACAGACACGCTGGTCGGACTTGACTAATATTGATACCAATATATTTTAATTTTGTTAGTCATCGGAGATACATCCTACCAATGTTGAATGCAGGGGGGGGGGTCTTTGATGATAACATTCATTGCCCCTGTCGTTGTCTATTAGGACTGACCAGCCCTTAATTAATTTGCTCATTATTGTAAGAACATTTTATATTACTAATGCCTCTACCTATAACATTGGTCCTTATGCATTGAAATTAACATGTACCTACCCCTATTATTTAAAACATGTACGCTCTTATCTTACAATATTACAATATTTTTGCTACTATCTCTCTCTCTCTCTTAGTTTACGTTGTTGTCTTTGCCCAACTGCAATTTCGTTGTGCACTGTATAGTGTATGAACATGTTTTAACTCATTACAAGGACGTCAGTTAAAGCTTTAATTATGATGACCCCTTATTTCTATCAATGGTTTTATGTAATCGTGCAAACAATTCATATATGTATGATGATGCACATGTAAATAAATGTACATAAATCCTATTGAGCTTTTGCAAGTGAACCCCCTCACCCCTTTCGTGTCACTCCGGACCCTCGAAGTGATATGTTCGAATATGTGTATTTTTCTTATGTTTGCGCCTCGAGCAAAAAAAATCAAAAATTGACATTTCTTCGTACACAAATCAAAATCAATAATTAATCGCGAGCATGGAAATGATTAAAGATAATACACAAACCGGTTGGGTGTAGGCATTGGAAGTAATATGCTATCATGATAATACAAATGCAGGGCCATACACCAATGTCGAAAAGATGAAGAAGGAGGAGGAGGAAGAGGATGTTGGGAGAGGTATTTCATTGCAAGGAATATATCCTTTTCGGAGGGGGGGGGGGGGGATGTCACTACGTTTAAAGAAAGATGAGTGAAGCATGTTTTCGAGACCAGGTGCAGAGTGAAGACTAAATTTATACATTTATATAAAACACTGCGTTTCTCATTGAAACCAATTTAAAACGTAACTTGACATAGGCCCATGTTACACTCTGGAAAAGAATTATGTTACTCTTTGTTTGTACTTCATGTTCTTTGTGTATTCCAGGAACTCCCCAAGAGTTAAATGCCTAGGCGACTCGCTGAGCCAATAATTTTTTGTTATGATTCTACTAAGCTACAGGAAAATTATTTCATCCGATGAAATTTGTTATAATGATTAAATTTTATTCAGACAATAAAAAAGGAACATTATTGACGACAAGAAGACAACTTATTCGAAAGGGCGATTTAAGCTCCTCGATCTTTGTTCGGCTCATCGACACGATATTTGAATGCGATGTACTTGTCAATTTTTTTTGGAAAGGATCCATGTTTCCTTTATCATATTACTGAGTCTTTAATATTTGATTATTGTATTATTCATAGAAGTTGGTGTATCTGTTTTCAACTGCTTCGTTCTAGTACCTTTTCTCATCAAGTAGGCTTGATATTTCCTTATTCAAATTACGAAGATTCCCACACGTAACTTCATTTCGCTCCGATTACAGTGTACATATATTTGCTGATATGCCTCCCTCCCGTCCTATTAATATATAATTGATGCAAATTCTATTGAAAAGGTGTTAAACCGAGTTTAACTAAGAAACTCGGATTTATGATGACCCCGCTCTAGATATAACATATAGGCCTATAAATAAATTTGGTATTGGTATCTAGACTTCCCAAACACATAAATAGACAACTTTTAATTAGGAACGAGGATGTTTATAAAATTGTAAATTAAAGTATATAGTCGTTAAATGATGGGAAGTGTCATAATAGTTCCCATGTCATTAGATAATTGTATGCAAACTAAATACAGAATAAATCGTATTATAAACATTAAATCATAAACGAACTACTTGCAATTGGGGAAATGTCCCCCATTTTTTGTATTCATGGAAACTTTATTCCTATTCCATTGTCTATGTATTTTCAATGGTTTCAATCACTGAAATACACTCAAGTATCTCAAATCCTCTATGACATTGACTCGAATTAGATTTATTGGGAATATTATTTGTTTTTTCTAAATTTAAATAAGGAGGTCGTTCACTCAGTTGTCTTGTTTATTTATGGTTGCCTCATTTATGAAGGAACACAATTATGTGTAGTATTTCGTTAGTACAATTTGGCGATTCCTGACAATGCTTGGTTAACAAATGCGGTTGAAATAATGATTCTCTTTTAATATGTGTTTGGTTCTTTACCTTTCAAACAAGCCTGTAGGATCGGTTGAATTCGTGGAACGGGTCGGTTGAAAGACCTTTAAGTGTACAGGCAGGGATAAACCTTCCTCAATTTTCTTGTCTTTCATATATCCTACATTGTCAGTATAAACTTTATCACCAAAAGTCTCCTTTATTCTCTAAGCCTAATATGTATGCCATTGTTAACGTTAGGCGTCTTTGGACAAGCTTCAAATGTTTTTAATAATGTGTTGGCTTGCACCCAATAAATACAAATCGCGCGCTCCATCTTGTAACTAAAAACAAGTTGTTTATCTTCATCTACTGTGTGCAAGCCAAACATTTCTTTACAAAACCTACATTTAGCAGCAACATAGGTATATAATTGTTAATGTGACATGAATTTTTCCCTTTCTTATTTGTTACTACTTGTTTCTGTGACCCGTAACATATGCTTCATTTAATGCTGTTATAAATTCATTACATGATACAAGCCCAAATAAATAGTAACATTCAGTTTATATACAAACATCGTTCCTATGAGCTTCATTACATTTCATTTCCGTAACAAACACATGACATTTGTCTTTTCTTATATTTCCGTTGAGAAAGCTCTCCACGGTTATAGCCTATTTATAGGAAAATCTTTAAAGAAACAGAGAATTTCTTACAACTGCCTTCTAACTTCTTTTTGTGAATATATACCTTCACCAAAAAACAGCCTTAGAGTAGAATATCACATCTCGCGTTATTCTGTTTTTACTGTCATTATATAACTATTTTATGATGCTGTTTTCTTTTATTTAATCAACTGTCCCGAATAACTGCTTTTGTGTTTTCTTCTTCAACTCAGCACAAAATCATCAAACGCTTTGTCTTTTTACAGAATAATCATGGGATCTTCTTTACTGACTTTTTTTTTACCATTAATCGTCTCCGAAATGTTGCTATTATCATTTACTGCAGCAGACACTAAATATCTTCAAAGGCTTGTATTTCCGCCCATAACATGTTTATTCATGTATTTACTTGTTTTTATTTTAGCCTCAATTCGGATGATATTATTGCATATAGTCTTAACTAGAATTTACTTTTCGTATTAGCCCCACCAGACTGATATATTTTTGAATTCCGCTTCCTCCTGTATTTTCAGCCTAGCCTTTCCATTTTTCATCTCTCCAACGCGCTTTACATAATTATATGCATAAACTATTGTTGCATTTCGAGTACGATTTTTCCTTGTTCAATGTTTTAATCTTTACCTCTAATTTTAAATCAAATTACATAATATAATAGCGTTGTATACAATATATCTTTCAATACGCTTTAGTTAACACCAACTAAGCTGCACGTTTTACACATCGTTTTATAAACACCAAGCATACGTCGAATGCTACAAACCAGGTGAGGCGTTTTAATAATCCTAAACATCCATGTAACAATAGTTAAAATAATAATAATTATAATAAACTATTACCAATTTGTCTGAGATATATTTAGGACTTATCAGAAGGTGCATTATTCTATCATGCAAAATTTGTAAAACTAAACATATTGTATACAAGCATTGCTTCCTTATAGGTTATTCATATTATATTTAATCTTTCATATGGTTTGAGTTTCATTGGGAAGTACTCATATTACATGTATACAATTTTTATTTTATATGGCTTTGTATTTGTTAGGTAACATTTTGCACAAATTAACTTGAACTTGAAACGTACTCATGTTGATTTTATTACACAGTGGAAACCCTTCAATATGCCATGATATGTTTGACAAAGAATCAAATTAATAATGTCGTTTTGCTTATCGATAAATGTCAGATATTTGCAAACCGAATTATTCCAAGGTGTCTGCTAGGTAGTTGGAATGGTTCTTACTTTAATACTAAAAATATGCACCTAGTAATAGGTCAATTGTTAACAAAACACTGTGTGTCGACCGTGGTCGACAATGTGAACATCGACAAATCCGCGTGACTTGGACAAATTTGGCGGTTAAGATCCTATTTCAAGTAGCGAGTCGTTCATGAACTGTCTTATAAGCTAACTGAACATTGAAGCTAAGCACTAAGCAACATAAAGAGCCCAACTACTCAACCTAAAATCGGATGGCGCCAAAGTTACTTATGTGATGTTTAAATAAAACAATTGGGTTTTGGTTATTAAATTGGTTTTTGCAGATCCAAATAACATCCCTAACAAAATTAATAATGCCACACATATCAAATATGGAATATCAAACATCAACGAACATTTGTGCGCGTATGTGTGTGTGCGTGTGTGACTTTGCTTCTGCAAAAAAGCATATGCAATGCATTTCATCTGATACATTCAATTCATTCTCTCACGTCGCTAATCCCAACATAATACATGCTGTAGGCATCACTTTGGCGCAAGTCGATTTTTGCACTCTCGCAAACAATGCCTCATGTTCATTCAAGCGTGAACATATACCACACATAAATGATAACAAATGATTTGGGATAAAACACTCTTTCATAAGATGAATAAGAATTTACTATTCATAGATGATTTTCAAAATAATTAGCAATTTCTAGGCGTAAACCTTTTCCTGACTCACACGGTACTAAACGAATTCTGCTCATTCCAATTAAACGAAAGGGGGACAAAATGGTAATCGTATATTTAAAGTATCAACTGAAAAAGAAAAAAAACCCTCTCACGCAGTCCGGACTTTTGTCAATACAAAAAGGCAATGTACGTCTTTGTTATGCTGGTTTCGTGGAGTTTCTTAGGAAATGGCCTCTTTTGTTTATTTGAATGTCTTTATGCATTTATGTCTCTCTTGGTTGCGGTCTCGCTGGCTTTCAGACTCTCTTTTTTGTTGGTGGGGGGGGGGGGGATATCTTACATATTTATTTGCTTTTTCAATCTGGTTGACTTTCCGGGAATTTGTTTCGTTCGATATTTTCTCATTCATATGTCCAATCGGTGATGAAGGTAACATGGCCTTTTGTAAACGTGAGTGTCGTTGACTATTGTTTGGTCTTACGAGCCTCTGTCCTCTTTGACGTTTATTTTTGTGGAAATCGTAATGATTGCATGTGCGTTTTGTATGTTTTCTTATTATGTGGAAAAAATGCCAATGTAATATAAGGAAGGAAATTGTACGCACAATATACAAGGATACGTCCACGTACGTAATCTAAAACAAATGGGACAATTTATGGACTATTACAAGTTTCTGGCAATTTTGTCAAAATGCTGCAGATATTCGGCTCGTCGCCGGACCTGATCAGAATGAAAGCAAGGTACAGGTCAAGATGATAGATGACAGTTGGAGTAGACTGTATGCTTATTATGATAAGTTTGCATATTATCACTAATCACACATTTGTCGTCAAATTGTGCCAATATTTATGGGATTACTATGACGTTGACAGCACGTTCAGTATGACTACATTGTCTTGTACTTCTTCGGGTATTTGTACCCATACTCTGCTCATTAAATAAAGTGTCAACCCCATACCAACTGTTCGTCGTATGCCACAAACCAGGTGAGGCGTTTGGTTTATTGTTACTTCTCGTGAACGTATAAAGTTAGGTATGGAAGGTTGCCGATATACCGCCCCCCCCCCTTCGCAGTGCATTATGAATTATATCATTGGTAACATATAACCTTCAAGTCATTATGTAATTGTAATTTAGTAGCCTGCTTATTACAATTATAATAACAAATTGACTTAGATATGATTAGGATTTTGTTAAAGGTGCATTATTCTATTACGGAATATTGTTGTTGTATATACATAATTGTCGGTCATGTGAGGTATATCTGTCATTCTTCATAGGAGTCTAACACGGTTTTCCCTAGATAAATTATTGACCTATTACTAGGTACATGTTAAAATAATGGTGTGTGTCTACCGTAGTCGACAATGAAAAGACACCGATGCATCCTCGTGATTTGAAAACAAATTGTGGTTCAGATCTTATTTCAAGTAGGGAGTTCTTCATGACCGTACATTGAAGTTAGACTATGAAAAGGAGAGATCGACTGCTTGACTGAATGGTCGGTGACATATTCTGCTGCCACTGATATAATGTATATGGAAATTCTGAATCATTTCTGCTCAAACCAGTTAAACCAAAGAGATTTAAGGCTAATTAGCTGACAAAATTGAGATCGCGTTTGTTATGTTTGAACCTTGAAGAATTACTCTCCCAAAAGCGTGAACGCTGTCCTGGAGATGGCTGTGCTGTGTTGCGTGCTATTGGTGATGTGCTGTTGGTTAAGTGATGGTGGTTGTTCTCCGTGCACTAAATACAATGTGCAGGGTGCTGTGTGCAGGTGGTGCAGGTGTGTCCCTCGTTACAACATCTCTAGGGGCAGGGGCGGCGCCATAGTCTGTATGGCGGGTAGTGCCGCTCCCCTAAAGCCAAGAATTGTATTTGCAGTGACAGCGTTGCTTGGGAGAGTGTTCCATTCACGGACTGCTCTGGGAAACATGCTGTACATGTAGCAGTTATTATTATTATGATTCTACAAAAAAAACGTAGAGGTTTGGATTTGATTATCCGGTCAAGACTCAAGACCTTCTATATGCCATGCTATGTCGAACAAGAGTCAAATTTAAATATCTCTGTTGCATAGACACTGTTGTCCAAACAAGTTCAAATCTTAACTGTTTACCCCATTACGTAAAATAATTGCGACACTTTGACTTATTTTTGATAAATACAGTTTATATCTTCTCAAAACTCTATTGATTTATCTATTCCAAACATATCAAAATGAAAATCATACTACAGTTGACTTATACAAACTGTATATTCTGGTTAACAGAATTGGATTTGGAGGTAGTGAAACAATACGATCATGTTCCAGTATTTATACCTGGGTCATTTGGACTGGAAAACACATACGCAGATATTTCAAGCATAAGAATATCTCACATTGAACTTTCAAATTTCACTCAGTCAATAAAAGGTTGACTAATATCGAGTATGGCCTCCACCTGACGCGGATAAGTGCGTTTGGACGTCGTGTCACACTGTCCACAAGCTCGGTGATGCTGTCAATACTCACTCTTTAGTCAGAGCCTAGGCTCACTCCAGACCTGTCCAGTTTGAGGAAAAGTGTCCCTCGTATTAACGACTCGGCCTGACACATCCCAGGCATGGTCGATAGGGTCTATATAAGCAAGCAGGCCATATCATCTTCTGCACCCCTCTGCATCGTGTAAGCCTTACACATCAGCTGCCCTTTGTGATCTATCGTTGTCAGTTTGCAGCTTGAAATTGTTTCTATAGACTCCTCTTGCGTGTGGAATGCAATGGTTCTCCAGAATGTCTCGAAACACAACAGTGTTTACGTTCCCTTTGTCATCAAACAAATATAATGCACATACTTTTGCTTTGTTGGTCTATGTCATTTCTTAAGTGAATGTCTCCCCTTGATTACATTTCTTCATAGATTGTTTTTCTCCATTAGTTGTCTGTCTCGTGGGCTGACTGTCTCGTTTTGGAACAATATATTTTGAATTAATCTATTTGTTTTATGAGTCCCATCGACCTTCTTTGGACAATAATATTCGTTCTATATTTTCGTATGTATTTAACAAAAATGTTGATTGGGACTTTTTCAAATGTGGGTATCGTCGGCTAACGGTCTGATATGCTTTTGTAATTTGTTTTTTGTGGATGTGTATGTGTTCGTTTTCTTTGAGTTTCTCTAAGGCTTCTGGAATACTAGGAGCTGTATTATAAATATTGTCAATATGTTATAAGGATGGAAACGTAACAAACATAACACAATACCACAATGTTTTAAAAAGGAGACAATGTATGGCTATCGGTTGTGGTATAGATTTTTGTAAAAAGTGTTGCTATGAAGCAGGTATTCGTCTCACCCACGGACCTTATCAATTTGAGACCAAGGTACAGGTCAAGCTGATAAATGGCAGTTTGAGTGGACTGTATGCTTATTTTGATTGGTTTTTATACTGTCATTAATCACACATTTGTCGTCAAATTGTGCCGATATTGTTAGGATAAGTTTAAACTCCTCAGCAGTATGACTATAGTGTCTTGATCTTTGGATATTTCTACACGGAAACCGCTCGTTCACTACATTCTTAACCAAATGTCAATTGTTCGTCGGATGCCATAAACCAGGTGAGGTGTTAGTGTTATTGCCATTTCTCGTGATCGTACCCCAACACTTGACATAAACTTTAATTTTATACCCGTCAAGTGAATTCTGTTCAGTCTATAATAAAATGTACTGTATTGAACTTGCTTTGCAGCTTTGCATCGCATTATAGGACACACTATGATTAAACAAATGGTTTTTCATTACGTTGTTTTTAATTCGGATGCTGAAGTGGATATTTAACGGTATTATCTCCCGAACATCTGTCGTCAGCTTAGATTCTAGGAGCTCAACTGGTGGGATAATTTTGTGCATAGCAGCTCGGTCAGTATGACATATGTGAGAGACTGCCATTACGTAATTTAACCACCGAAGCTGTGGCACGTTTTCTTCATATACATCCCGATACCAACTGTTCGTTGGATGCCACAAACCAGGTGAGGCGTTTGGGTTATTGTCACTTATCGCTAACAGCAAGGAAGGCTGTTGATACCCCCTCCCCCAGTGAACTATGAATTCGCTCAGTGACTGTGGAATTCATATAAAATTTACTGCATAATGTTCAATTGAAAATACTCTTGCTGATCTATGGCGAATCCTTGATCCGCGACTGGGTCCAACCCTTAATTTATTTTACATGGCACATGGCACTACAGGGTGTGCTGAATGAAATGAAATGAATGAATGAAATGAAGAAATATCGGATTAAAGATAAACTTTAGTACTGGTAATGCGATTGCATTGTGAAAGAAAAGGTGTGGAAAGGATCAGAAACAGTTGATCATGTAGCATGTAAGTATTGGCGAGCACTGCAAGGTTCTGGAGTCATCAAAATCATAATAAATTTGACCGAGTCTTGGTAAAGTAACAAGCACTCACATAGAAAGCTATATATGGGACAACACACATGGTGTCGGGGCTAGTACTACCTTGATTTCCTTGTCTTTCTATGCTCATTACTCAGCCAGTATACATTTTCTTTGGCACATGTCATTTATTTGTAATCTTGAACATTCAGTGTAAGTTTCGTTTGATTCTGTGAGAATTTTTTTTTTTTACCAGTACTGGAGTTTATCTTTAATGACTTGGGATAGAATAGATGGACAATCGACGAAAGTTTGTACTCGCGCACAAAATTATTAAGTGGTGTATGTTTCTGTTACCGACCCTTCAAGCATGTGCATGTCTGCAATTCTGCACATTGCAGTCTTCATTCACCATCGGAGGAGATCACTGGCGTACCTATGGGGGGGGGGGGCAGGGGGGAAGAGTGCCCCCCCCCCCTGACGGGCTCCAGGGGAAAAAAGAAAAAGGGGAAAGAAAAGAAAAGAAAGGAAAAGGAAAGAAAAAGAAAAAAGGAAAAGGGAAGAAAAAAGGAAAGAAAGAGAAAAAAGGAAAAAAGGAAAGAAAAAAGGAAGAAGAAGAGAAAAGGAAGGAAAAGGGAAAGAAAAGGAAAAGAATAAAAAAGGGGAAATTTAAAAAAAAAAGACCATGGCCGTACGCAACAGAGGGGGGGGGGGGGGGGGGGAGGCAGTTGACCCCAGATATTTTGAAAACGTACAATTTTTTCCTGAAAATGTAGTGTAGGCCTATACCAAATCCTTCAATTCTACTTTTGAAAATGCAAAATTACCAGTTCGGTCGCTCGAACTCCCTTCACTCCTTTTGCTTTTGAGATTCTTCGTAAACTTTTAACGCATCTTTCCCCCTCCCCCACCAGAAAAATATTCCGCATACGGTCCTGAAAAATTAAAACAAATGAAAATAGGAAAATATAAGTGATATAACAAATTTGAAACGCTTCGCTGGCGCGAACTGCTTGCTAGCCTATTTTGTATTAAATGTTTTCACTTGCTCGTCCCCCTGAAAAAAGAAAAGGATTAGTATTGCCTAGAATACAATTGTGCCTGCCCCGACGGGCCCCGACCTGCAACCATGGCAACAATAACACACAATATATGTACCAAATGTTACTAAAAGAGACTAATTCATTTTTCTCGCTCGCTACACTCCCTCGCGAATAAAATGAATAGACATTACTTTGGAAACAATTGTGCCCACCCTTGACCTGCAACAATATCATTAAAAATGGAAGGTTTTTTTCGCCCTCTCGCCAAAAAGGAATAGAATCGCGTTAAACGCGATTGCATCCATCCTGACCTGCACCAAAAAAAAAAAGTTTATTTATCAATTTCTATTAAAAGAGAATTTATTTTTTCGCTTGCTCGCTATGCTCGCTCGCCAAAATGGATTTGACACCGCTAACGTGGTCGCCCTAACCTTCAACAACCAGTTAATAAGTATGTACCAAACGTTATTCAAAGAAGTTTTGGTGTGCTCGTGCTCGCCAAAACGGAATTAACATCACCTTAGACATGATTGTGTAAGCCCTGCCCTGCAACAAAAAAATCTGAAATTTATGAACCAATTATCATTACAAAAATTTTGCTCGTTCGCTACGCTCGCTCGCCAAAATAAAAATAACACCGCTTTTAATAATCACGTCCCTGACATGGAACAATGAACCCAAGTTTATATACCATATTTTCCCTATAAAAGAGAAGTGATTTTTTTTTTGCTCGCTCACTACGCTCGCTCGCCAAAATAGAAATAACACCGCTTTTAATAATCACGTCCCTGACATGGAACAATGAACCCAAGTTTTACGTACCATAATTTATTTTCCCTATAAAAGAAAAGTGATTTTTTTTTTCGCTCGCTACGCTCGCTAGCTCGTGGAATTATGTGCCCACCACTAACCTGCTACAATATCATTAAAAAGAGAAATGTAGGGGGTTGCCTGCCCGCCAAAATGGGATTGACATTGCCTTAAACACGATTGTGCCCGCCCCTACCGGCAACAATGAAACAAATTTTATATAGCAATTCATTGAGAGAAAGATGTATTTTCGCTCGCTAGCTAAAATTGGTATAAAATTACTCTAAACACAATATTGTTCCAGCGCCCTGCATGGGACAATTGAGTTTAAGTGGCAATTATTAAAAAAGAAGTGATTTTTTTTTTCTTGCTCGCTACACTCGTTTGCAAAAAAATGAAATTAACGTCGCTAACAAGTGAATGTTCCCACCCCCAACTTGCAACAATATCAGTTTATATACCAAACGTTACTTAAAGGTACTATGTCCCATTTGCAGGCCAAAAAAATGAAAAAGTTAAATTCCAACTGCATTTAAAAGATAATACTAATTTAGAACTTCCCTAAAAAAGGTGGGGCTTGAAAATGTCTTCAAGTGGGAAAATAACGACTATTAGTTGTCAAATCGACTTTAGGGCTATAGAGCCCAAAAGTAATAGTCTTGATTTTCAGACAATTGTACCGAATGGTCATACGTTTTATGCTGCGCAAAGATTCAATCAGTTTAATCTTGGCCATCACAAGAAGTGGGTTATTGATGTAGACAAATGCTCATGTACCCTTTACATTTCTTTTCATGTATGTTATTACCAAAGAAGAAAAAAAGCCAGTCAGTCACTCAATAGTGTCTGACAGTGAAGTCTAGCAAGTAAACGGTTTTCCTTGCATAATTTGAATATGAGGACACTGCTAACGTTTAAATTTCACAGATAGGACAACAGCATTTGAAGTTGGCTGCAAAAGGGACATAGTACCTTTAAAGATTTTTTTTTGCTCGCTCGCTCGCCAGAAGTGAAAATTAGCATCGCCTTTTTTTGTTTGTTTCGGTCGCTTGCCCCCCCCCCCCCCCCGACGGAGTACCCCAGGTACGCCACTGGAGGAGATCCCAGCTAGTCACTTATTTAACGGGCGCACACATGCTAATCCAACCGCATTGACGTGTGCATTCTACCGGGCAAGTATTAAGCACTTTGCCAAAAAGGGGCAATGCAGTTAAAAGGTCTTGGTTTAGGAAATAAACAAATGCTGTATTGGGACTCGTACCCGCGACCATTTAACTTTTAGTCAAGTGATTAAACCACTCCACGACGACATCAAAAATGTAACTCGACGAGAACGAGAGGTTCTATCGCTAAAGCCTGGTCAGTAAATAACGAACAACATGTTAATTTAGGCTTAGTGACAAGCTGAGAGACGGAGGATGGTAATATTTGATACATGGATTTAAACTTAAAATCTTCTAGTTTTTAATCAATAATTCTTTTTAAATACCAGGAAACATGTCATAATATTGAAGTGAAATCTACAATCTTTCTTACATCATTATACCAGGTAGTTGGAATGAATGGAGATACCGTCTCGAAAGAATTTCCCGCGGGAAATATATTCTGGATTAAATTGACTTAACAACATGAAATGTAACTCTCAATCCATCAAATCCATCAACAGCTGACCTTATCTAACCACAATTCCCCTCTAGTATTCCAAATATTACGAAAGATTACGCATCGCCGTCCTCTTCCCTAAGTTTTCTATTCACTCGGTTGTAAAGGTATGGAGGCATAGAGCTTGCAAGTCATGCGTGGCACCGCATCAATGACTTCATGTTCATTGAACATGACGTCATTTTTGTGGTGCCATTGTTCAGTGAAGATATATATAGCTATACAACAGAATCCACAAAATATCACCAACACAACTTTATATTGATAATCAAATCCTTTTCTCGTGCTTGGGTAACTCTACTGGAGACATAGCCATTTGAACCATCGAATCGACCAAGGAAAACGTGAACAAGAGCAAATTTTCCCATAATTTTCAAATTGTTGTAATAATTAGGAAGGTAGTGCAATGGTTTATCTCCCAAAATAAATAAATGTAATGGTTTCATATGTTTGCGCATGTGTTAAATGAGGGTTAGAAGTTGTCAATTCATAAGCATAAGCCGCCTTTCTCACTGGGCTGGGCTGTGGGTGGAAAGGGGGAACTTAGTGCTACCAGGGAGCTATGTGGTCTCGGAAGGGGGATTAATATGATTACGGTAGGGGGAGACGCGCGGTACCACGGATGATTCCTAAGTGGCCTCTTGGACGGGATTTCCATTCATTCCAACTCCCTGATTATATACCATTATTATATTTTAGAACAGCAAAGGCGTCCATAATTAACTTGGTGTTGGTGGAAACAAAACCCACACTAGTATTTGAAATCTATACAACTAAGAAAAGGGTGCATTTGGGGGTGTAGATTTGCACCCACCTACACGTACTTGGCAGAGGGTGCTGATCTGCTCCTTGTATGATGCAGTATCTTACAAGCGGTGTAAATTTGCACCTTTATGGGTGCGAGACGTTTGAGGGTGTGCAATACGCACCGGGCGTAGGTATGTATCAAGGCATAATGATAAATATATACTAATTTAAAGTTGAATATGTTCTAGAGGATGTGTACATATTCCGAGAGCAAGATTAAAAGTGTTCAAAAATAAAATTGATTTAAATTGTTAATAATATATTTTACAAAAAGGAATCAGCTCAATAGCATTTAAAACCAATTACGTTCAGTACATCTTCTATACAGTACATCATGTATACAGTACATAGTCTATACAGACTCTTGATAAACGGACTGCATCTTGTCTTTACCTAAACCAGCTGGATGCAATGTAGTGTAGATTAAACGTTTTGCCTTAGGGTAAGGAATATAATTTAGTAAGTGATTTCGATTAGGGTTAGAGTTGGGGTTAGGGTTAGGGTTAGGATTAGGGTTAAGATAATCATGCAAACCCATCTTTCATCAACCAGCCCATAGTTGTCTGTGACATTTAAGCATAAGCAGTGTCGTAGTACTCAAATCATGCAATGAAACCCGTCTACCTCCTAAACTTCAACTGTCATTTATCTACATTAAAACCAGTCTTGTTATGGCCAAAATTAACCTGATTGACCTTTCGTGCAGCGCAAATCGTACGACCATTTGGTAAAATAGTCTGAAAATAAGACTATTACTTTGATGATTCGAAAACTATTTTCCCACTAAAAAAAAACATTTTCAAGCCCTCGTTTTGAGGGAAATTCTAAATTAGTATTGCCTTTCGATTACTGTTCCAATTTAACCTTTTCATTTGTTGGGGCCTGTAAATGAAACATAATACCTTTAACCTCAACCTACCTCTCTTATTTCATGATTACTTTTTTTAATGATCAATTCATAATAATAATCAGCTTCAATGCAACCCATTTATTCCTCTTTTAAAGAAATGTAAAAAAAAAACAGAGTAAAACACCTTATCTAAAAAAATACATTTACTAATGATGAGCGAGAATTTTCCTATGCTTGTTTGAACCAGTGATGATACTCCTTCCCTAAATGTATATCTTGCCTGCCGTTGTAAGAACATCGGCTATTGATCTTCAACCAGTTATTTATTATCTCCGATCAATTTCTGAAGAAATAAATGTCTACAATTCAACAATATATCACCGAGTGGTAGCAAATTAGTTAACGAAAATCTCTGATAAAAAGACAATTATCGTACAACTTTACGTAACCGATCGACAAATGCCTTTCCACCGATTGGCAATTGATCGCCCACTATTAATTCTTGCAATGAGTGCAGCTTTGTTTGGTTGTCAGACGTCGGCAATAAGCTTAATGTGACACGGCTTAATTCACCTGAGTGTAGTTTGCAGGCACAGTCTCTAATGTGTCACTTTATTATAATTAATTAAGCCTTAAACAAAGCCTACTTCCGTCTGTCTGTAGCTGTACTAGCTTAACGACAGATCAGTATGTTATTTGCATAATTCTCACAGCTCAGATACAGTTACTCACAGCGACTTAAAAGGGTTTGTGCTTGTAAACTAACTATGGTGTGCCTAAGTTTTGAGTATTCGTCTCATCCTCGGATCTGATTTATGTGAAGGCGAGGTACAGGTCAAACTAGCGGATGGTAGTTGGGCTCGACTGTATGATTTGAATAATTGGTTTAACCTATAGTATTTATCAACATAATTTCAACTCTGGTTAGATCAAATATTGGTGAGAAATTTTTGACCGTGGCAGCACGACTAGTATGACACAAGTGACGAGCTGTATTTACCGATCGTTACGCAACAAATGCTGCTCGTTTGCTTCAGTGTCAGAGAGATACCAAGCATTTATCGGATGCCACAAACCAGGTGAGGCGTTTGACTCTTCAAAGTGATAGGACCTAGGAAACATGACGTGAACTAAGTAACTATACAAACAAAACTCCATTTTGGTGTTGGGTAATGGCAACATACACACACAACTATAAATTATATACATTCGTACGGTTTTTTCCTGAATCCTATCCGGCTGTTTACGCTTTGTGGTGATGTTTTTTCCTTAAGTCATGACAATATAGTGGGGATCTCTATTTCGGCGGACTCATATTTTTATTTCAAATTGACAATGATATATTTTTATACTCCTGTAGTGTTCCATTTGTGCAACATTATTTGTATCAAGTGTGTCTAAAGTTTTGTTAGATATAAGCAAAAACAATATCACGACAATATAAAAAGGCATCTAAGTTATTTTGACAATGTGGTACGGGAATTTTGTGGGTAAGAGGGAGGGGGCTCTATGAGTCAAAATTATATGTTTAAAAAGGTAAGAACTTTCAGAACATAGTTCTTATTTTCCGTTTCCATTGTTTGCGTCTGATTCCACTTGTTCTCTAAAATTATTTCTGACCAGCGAAATCCAAAAGATGTAGGTCAGTCCATTGTCTATTTTACTTGCGCAATACGCCCGCTCCCCCCCCCCCGCACTCCGAGAACGGACGGACCCCATGCATGTTACCAACATGTCCTTTTCGTAACAAAAGAAAAAGGTCGACCCGTATTGACTTTACACACCGGACTTTTGCTGAAAAGGGGAGGGGGGTGCTGAAAAAGGATCGAATAACAAAAGAAAAAGGTTGACTCATATTGACTTTACACACCGGACTTTTGCTGAAAGGGGGAGGGGGGTCGCTTGGAACACGCATATGCGTACCCTAAATAACACTGAGTGGGGGGGGGGGCAATACGCAATATGTTTGTGATTGAATGTCGCTTACGCGAAGGTTGGCCAAGAAAATACCCCTTTATGTTCAAGTCATAACAATCTGGTTCAGTGCAATCCATGTATTCCGCTGTTAAAGAAGTGTAAAACGTGGGCCTCGGGAAAGGCGCATAGTATCGTCATTCTACAGCCTCTTTCAAGGCTTGAGTCTTAGGTAACTCTAGTTTAGTTTGCAGTTCACGTTATTACAATATACCAGTTCACGGTTAGCACGTTATTGCAATGACCCCGGACATCCACATATCTTCAAAACATGAAGAGGTCTCACTCTGTACGTTTTAAAATAATCACTCCTACAGCGATGGAGGTGCTTTTATAAATAGCCTTTGTTCCCCCTTTTCAAAGAATACTTCCACCTGTGTACCATGGAGTGCACTGAATGTGCATGAATGAATAATGTTACATAATTTTCATGAGCACGTATCCAGTATTTCGTCTCCGTGTATTTTAAAATTTGTTCTGCACTGACCTTTATCTGCTCATGCTCAGACTGCAAACGTGAACTGGCTTATTCATGAAGCCTTAAAAATACCATGTCCCTTTTGCAGCCAACATCAAATTCTGTATAATTTTGCAGGAATTATGAATATGTAATGTATTTCGTATCTGTGAAATTTAAACGTAAGCAGTGTCCTAATATTCAAATTATGCAAGGAAACCCGTTTATTTGCTAGATGTCACTGTCTGACACTATTGAGTGACTGAATGAATTTTTCTTCTTCTTTGGTAATAACATACATAAAATGAGCTGTAAAGGGTACATGAGCATTTGCTACATCAATAACCCACTTCTTGTAATGGCCGATATTAAACTGATTCAATCTTTGTGCAGCACAAAACTTACAACCATTCGGTACAATGGTCTGAAAATCAGACTACTACTTACTGGTTTGGTAGTACTTTGTCGATTTGACAACTAATAGTCGTTATTTTCCCACTTAAAGACATCAAGCCCCCCTTTTTATGGAAGTTCTAAATTAGTATTATCTTTTAAATGCCGTTGGAATTTAACCTTTTCGTATTTGTTGGCCTTCAAGTTGGACATAGTGCCTTTAAACCAATCCTTGCACAATCTGTCTCTAGTACCCCATTCACAGTGGCCTCAAACACCGCGACAGCAGCGGGACTGTCTCGCTGCTGTCGCGGTGTTGTCTTCAGTGTGAAGGCTCGGACCCGTTATAAACTATCGCGGGATAACACCGCCTCGCGATAACGCCGCGACAAACTATCGCTAGGTTCGCCTAGCTACAGCAGCGGGACAGTCCCGCTGCTGTCGCGGTGTTTACTCAGTGTGAAGGCTCTCCGCTATAACACCGCGCAAAACACGTGTGATTTGTTTACTTACCTATCACTGACCTCTTTTCTCCAGCAATGGGGAACATAAAGTGAAATAGAAATAAAGTAACCAGTGGATTCAAATTGATTTTATTATTATGTAGATATTATAATTATCCAAATAAAAATATTTCACACTTCAAAAAATTAAAATATTCTGACTGGAAGCAATAAAAATGCTAGTTTTTTAAAAAGTAATATGATCGAGGATACAAAAAACAACTTGACATGTTTACCTTTTGCAAGCTTGCCTTAATCGAAAACCCCGCGCTGAAGTATTTCTGGTCATATCGGGGTCACTCGCGGGTCATGAGCCATGCATACACGTGTTTGTTACGGAGGTAATAACAATCACCCGCTGCAGCGTGAATGGGTACATGATATTTATCCCGCTGCTGCAACGGGATAACTTTTCTACTGTGAATGCATTTGTAGCGGTGTTATGGCGGTGTCGCCGCTCCGCTACAACGCCGCTACAAATTTCAAAACCACTGTGAATGGGGTATAGGTGTGTCAGTTTAAGTACAGTGCAGTTTGCTATTTGCATAGTCTCACATTAAATATTACTAATGTTACTCACAACGATTGACCATGGTTTGTGCCTCCAAACTAACTCCAATGTGACTGAATAAGGGGTATTCGTATCATCCTCAATTGATCGCCCACTATTAGTTATTGCGATGAGTGCAGCTTTGTTTGGTTGTCAGGAGTCGGCAATTAGCTTAATTTACTTGAGTGAAGTTTGCAGGAACAGTCTCTACTTTGTCACTTTATTACAATTCATGAAACCTTAAACAAAACCTATCTCTGTCTGTCTGTAGCTGTGTCAGCGAAACTACAGAGCAGTATGTTAGAGCATCATTCTCACAGTTCGGATACTGTTACTCACAGTTACTGGCCAGGGTTTGTCTCATTAGGTATTCGTCTCATCCTCTAATCTGATTTATATGAAGACGAGGTACAGGTCGAACTTGCGGATGGCAGTTTGGCTCTACTGTATGATTCGTTAATTGATCTATCCTATAGTAATGATCGACATATCTTCAACTTTGGTGATATTAAATATTGGTGGGATGTATATGACTATGGCGGCACGACTAGTGTGACACAACGGACGAGCTGTATTTACAGAATGTTACGCAACAAAAGCTGCTCGTCTTATTCAGTGTCAGAGAGATACCAAGCATTTATCGGATGCCACAAACCAGGTGAGGCGTTTGACTCTTCATTGTGATAGGTCTTAGGAAACATGACGTGAAACAAATAACTATACAGACGTTAAGTTAAAGGTAGATTCATTCTTGTCGACGTTAGAACATGTTTATAAACAACAGAATGTGTTTCTTTTGCGAACCAAAGGTCTGTTTTTAATAAATCTTGCTATCAATATTGGGTTGCAGTATTTGGTATAAACTCCTGAAATATTGGCATTTCATTTTCTGAGAACAAAAATTCGTTATATAAATAAACCATTTGTTATCAGTAAAATAAAACGTATGAAACGTATGAAACATAATCTTTACATGATTGTGAAGTACATGTCCACATGTCCACTCGTTGGGGGTATCCTCAGTACAGTTTAGGATAACGCGTACGTCGATCCATTTTAAAAGGTAATTTGTTGTTGTTTTTGTTGTTTTTCTGTTTTATTTGGCGTCTGTTTTCGGATTTGTTCTCGGGCCGCATGACCCTTGTTGTCAGTTGTCTCAAGAGATTCAATGGTTTTTGCCGGGTTTTTTTGACACAGTTTCAATCAAGAAACATTATTTCATTTTTGTTTACCAATGTTGATCGTAGCCATTTATTTGTTGATGTCATCACAGAGAAGAGATAGGAATGGAACTTATGCTTGAAATTTACTTGCAATACCAGTTACGATTTAATGAAAGTAAGAATTCGTAAAACCCAAAGCGAATATTTGCTTAAAGGTTCCGCCATCTTTCGCGCCATTCAATCATTGAAGCCGTCTATTTCGGAAGAAGGTCTGCTGATTTACAAAGCTTTTGCATATTTCTCACGATTCCATTCCCACAAACTTTGACTAATTGCATTTTAAATGGCTTTCACTATCTCTTATTTTGTGTCACTTTCAAGTTTTATTAGTATGTGTTGCTGAAAGGTCTGCTGTTGTCGCAATCTTAAACTGCCTCGAAAGTTATGGAGCACCTTTAAGAGGATTTGAAACAGTTTTCCTGTCTATTTGTTTAATTAAGGCTTCCTTTACAAAATAACATGATTATTATTCATTTATGTTGTTATCGTCTCATACCCACCTATTGGACTTACATCCCCTTCCCCCCCCCCCCCCCCCAAAAAAAAAAAACTAGCCCAAAACGCTGTTTTTAATCGAAATACTTAAAAAACAAAGTTTTTTTTATTAATAGTTCTCATCAGACAAATTATTTCGTGCTGGTATATGGAATTTTCCGGAATAAATAGAGTAATTGCACCATCAACATACATCATAACTTCTCGATTCTTCACATACAACGAGAACACAACAGTGCATCGACCTCTATCATGTGGATAGTCAATTAATCATTCCTTCCCTAAAAACTATATTATTACATTAAGGGAAAGCGTTTCAATGGTCTACAGTGTCAGAGACCTCTATCATGAGGATGGTCAATGAATCATTCCATCCTTAATTATATTACTACGTTACGGGAAAGCGTTTCAATGGTCTACAGTGTCAGAGACCTTTTCAAAGTTAAAAAAACACAATGCCAGCCAAACTAAAGTACTTTCCTAAAACCCATTGTCCTTCAATCAGGACACGCAGAACGTCATTTTCTGGAATAGTTTTCAATTAGCTGGCCATTGACATTAAGGGAAAGCGTTTCAATGGTCTACAGTGTCAGAGACCTTTTCAAAGTTAAAAAAACACAATGCCAGCCAAACTAAAGTACTTTCCTAAAACCCATTGTCCTTCAATCAGGACACGCAGAACGTCATTTTCTGGAACAGTTTTCAATTAGCTGGCCATTGACATTAAGGGAAAGCGTTTCAATGGTCTACAGTGTCAGAGACCTTTTCAAAGTTAAAAAAACACAATGCCAGCCAAACTAAAGTACTTTCCTAAAACCCATTGTCCTTCAATCAGGACACGCAAAACGTCATTTTCTGGAACAGTTTTCAATTAGCTGGCCATTGACTGATTTTCAAGCATTTTCAGTATCATTGGATTAATTGGTATTGGCCTTAATTGAGATAATAATACTCATTTTTTATATAGCGCTTATTACAATCACTAAGCGCTTCCAAACTTGGAGATTATTAACCCGGCTTTAGCTGTGCTGCCTTTACGGCGCTCTAGCATTTCAAGGAATTTATTCCTGCCAGTTTCCCATTTATATCACCTGGGTTGAGTGTGGCAAATGTAGATCAATGTTTTGCCACAGGATATTAGTGCCACGGCGGGTCTCGAACCGCGGACCTTGTGACCGACAGTCCGGCGACCTAACCACTTGACCACGGCACCTCCACCTTCAAAATTGGAGTATCATTTGATTGTAACCACTCTAACGCTACATATATTTTACTCCAGGTAAATAATAATCATATAAATCATAAGATGTGCGCTGCAGCTTCGATAATTTTGATACAAATATTACCAAGGATGCAACCCAGTGTACATTTATGATTTGTATTTTTTATCAAGGACCGCAATGTAAACATGTTTGGACTTAACTTGGATTTGTGAAGTCTCCTGATTCAATTAATAAGACTGTGATCGCCTATCCCATGGGTGAAGCATTCTATATATTTTCTTTCACATTGTCGGTGTATTAGTAAGCGCTTATAGGGATTCACCGTTTCCAGTGATGCTGGCGGTTGATCTAATAGCTTGCTTAACCCTAATAAGACCGGGGGGGCCATTATGCCCCCCTCCATAATTTTTCCGAATGGTCGGGAACGCATATGAATGGCGCACCGCCACTCACTGACCTTTTTCTTTCGAGTCTTGCGCATCTTTAAGAAAAAAACGAAAATCGGACCAATAGTTACGAGGTCACGTAACCTTTTGTCTTTGCATGTCAGCCCGAAAATCGCTCATTTAGTTATTTGTGTACAAAACATAAGGAAATGTATTTTTTCCTAAAACTTGGTTAATGGGTCTTGTTTAAAGTTTAGGTGGTTGTTTTTGGAGTCAAAATAGTTGAATTGTAGTAAAAAATGAAATAAAACAACACAAAACAATAAAATACATGAGTTAAAAAAACAAGGAAATACATAAGAAATTATAAAAACAAGAGATAACATAAGGAATAAGCTAGCTCTTCCGATTTTGTGTCTTTTTTAATTCCAATTGGTCTAATAAGGATATGTAGTGAAAAAGAATGCTCAAATATGAATAATGGGCAAAAATGTGATTTATGACTTTATTTGCATAAATTATCATAAATATGCAAATAAGTGATTTTCCAAAAAAATTGAAATTATCATATTATTATATACACTTCACTTGACAAGCGTGCATATTTTCGCGGAGATCGGCCGCTTCACGGCCGATATCTTAAGGGGGGGATAATGCCCCCCCCCCCCCCCCCCGGCCGTACTAAGACCTCAACTAGCCTGGCCTTTTTAGGGTTAAGGTTTTATCGGATACATTGTCTGTTAAGCTTAATGTTATTAAAATCACCCGAAATGTATGCTTCTTTACCAATACTAGTTGTTTGTGTGCCTGAAGTCTCAATCATATGTTAATATCATTTGGGTGAATTAAGGGGTCGATGAAAGGTTCATATAACAATCGAGATTGTACTTTGACATTTTATCTTAATATTTGCACATTCTCTTAGAGTGATTAAGCTCATCTGATATGAAAACAATTATTCCTTCCTCGACCCAAATATCTCTTTTCATAATTTTTCTATTGAGAAAACAATAGAAATGAACTTCAAAATCAGAATTATTTGTTTTCTGGATTGGTTTTGGTAACAGAAACAAATTTCAAATTGATCAAAAGGCAGGATTGCGGTCAAAATTCCAATTTAAGGTGAAGCTGGCGAAATCATCCAATATGTTTTTTTTTTACTTGTACGTGTTATATGGACGGAGGCTGGAAATCTTTTTAATATAAAACAACAGTCAGTACTTTTAACTTACGAACAACGTGTTATTGCGTTGTTTCTTCGTCACTCCGTTCAATTTAATTTAATTAGTTCATTTATTTCAATTTCAATATAAAAACAATAGATCATTACAATGTTATACATTATACAAACAATTATATGCATAAAGACACGAAATTAACCAGTCGAAAATGAGAAGAGGGTAACTAAAAAAAGACCAAAGGGCCAAAACTTCCATAACAGTGTAAATTATCATTTGGTTTTTCAACGTATTCTGTTACTGAAAGACATGTACACAAATTAAAAACAAAGAATAAATAAAAAAAAAAACTATGAAAAAAAAAAGGCAGAGGAACAGCACAATCTAAGATATGGTTATGTTTCATGTCAGCATTTGGACAAATAATACATTTCCAGATATTTTGTGAATACTCTTTGGTTATTGCAAAGGGGAATATATTTTGGTAATGAATTCCAAATCACCGGGAGATAACACCGAGGAGATTTGTCTTCATACATAAACATAATTTTTTGAACGATGAAAATTGGTTCGATTTCTTGTGTTATAATTTTGAATACTATGATTCGTAGGGAACATGTTCGAAATAGTATTTGGAAGAAGATTATGAAAATAAAGGAACCCAAGCACTGCTGTATGATACTGGTATAAATCGAATATATTCAAGGTTTTGAGCTTTACCTTTATCTGGAACTATTCCAGTACCTAAAGATTGATTAAAAATATGTGTCACTGATTTGAAATTTGCATTGATAATTCTTTTTAAAATGACAGAGCTAATATAATTAAATTCACATGAGTTGGTGTTTTTCAATTTTTTTTTTACTATTTTCAATAATTTTACTTTCATTTATAGATGTTAAATATAAAGAGACAGCACTAGAATTTGTCAGCTAATCTTTAAAATCTGAGGATACAAAACTATCATATTCGAGCAATGAAGTAATTGCTTTGGTACATGAGTTAATGAAATGATTATTCAATTCATTTGCAATTTGTTGTGGATCATTTACACAGTTATCATCAGGTATAAAATACTTGGCAAGAGAACTAGTCATTAATTCAAAAGGTAACAAGGTTATACCAAACAATAATCAACACAATCATTGCTTCTGTTTCTACATTCTTGATAACTAAAAGAGCTTGTACATAGGCGGATTATATCAGTGGAGGGTGGATTTTATTTTAAAGACCAAATTCCTCATTGAGTTTTTACACGTGTTATGTCCCGATCAGAACGACAGATTAGCTAATTCATCTTTATGACAAATTCAGTGTCCAGTTATTTTGTTCCCCATATTTTTGTTAAATTGAGACTTGCACTTGTTCAATGTTGCCAATATTACAGTGACTTCATGACTCCATGCATGAATGATATCATAGCATCCTCCTGTCAGCTTAATTTCTCTTTACTCATAATTTTTGCAATGAACCATAAATTAAACTGAAACTTGTTGCGCTGGCTAACAAGCGCAAAAAGGGGTAGTTGTACAACTCTGTTGGCCTTCGGATATGGTGCATTAAAACAACATATAGTCACATATCACATTTCTCCCCCCCCCCCCTTTTTTTCATTTGATTCAACTAATTCTAGAATCATTTCAAGACACTGCATCATTTCACTGCTTTATGTAAATCTGCAGTGAAACTTTGCAACCCTTGGCGGCACGAAAGTCTCGTAGTTCCAACCGGTGCCTCTTATATCAGTACATGTTGATACTGACAGTGCATTTGTATTCTCATTCGGATGCATTGTACCCCTGCACGCGCGGGCAAAAACAAAACACACTTTAATAAACATTGATATTTGTATCACAAAAAAAAACAAAAAAACTATCTGTTATCATGAGTTGAAATTGAGGTAAACTAAAATCTTCATCATTATCATTATAATTACGACTTGGCGACGTTCTACACCTATTTCCCGAATATTTGTCGTCAGCTTGGTCTCGGAGATATTAACTGTTGGGATTGGTTTGAACTTCGAAGCTCGACCAGTATGACTTACGTGTACAGCTGCAATTACGGTGTTGCGCACCACCTAAGTTGTACTTTTTCTACACGGTCAGTAACATATCAAGCATTCGTTGGATGCCACAAACAAGGTTAGGGGAAACATAATTACCCAGAGTTAAAAGACATCTATGTTTTGTTTTATAATCTAAACATGTAAAATGTATATTATCTTATTTCATATATTCAGGTATTCATGACAACGATTAATATCCCATCACGATCTTAATTACAGACAATTGCGAGGTATACTTTATTGGTTTGCCCTATAAAATGTTTCTGGTGTAAAACCTAGCTTATCGCAAGCAGCACCAATACAAACATGTAAAGTGCTTTAAACAAAATTGATATTTTAACGTTTGAACTATTGCTGTCATATGTTACAATGTAATAAGTATTTATAAACAAATGTCAATGCTGCTTTATAACAATTTAATTCACAAGGGCAAACGGACCACTGAGATGTGTATAAAACTTGCTTGATAGTTATGTTTTACCAAAACAAGGAAATTACAGAGCGATTCGAGTCTCAAGGAAAAGAAAAACAGACTGACACTTTTAAATTGGAATTTGAAAATATAAACACAAATGGTTTGGTGTAACATTTAATGATTTAACATTTATTTTACCTCTAAACGAATTCTTCTCGTATTAAACTTTAAGGCTCTTAAAAAAAAATATAGGTAGCTTTAACAGGTCAAGATTTGTTTTATATACGACATCATGTGAGGAGGGAATGTGCAGTTCTTGTCGAATTACAGTAAGTTATTTAGTTCTCAATTACTCGTTAAAATTGTTCAAAACTTTTGATTTCGTACGCACTTATTTCGTCATTGCATTGTTCGCGAAAGTAAAGTTATCGAGTTGCAACTCCATAAATGTCGATACACTGCTCAATAGTGAGTATTGAATTTCATGCCTGCAGTTTGACCAATTAACAGCCTTGAACCTTTATATTTGAGGTATGTAATGGTTTACAACTCATGTAATATGAGAACACCGCGTAAACTATTCATTATTATACACACTTTAATTGTTTTAATTGGGAGGGTCTAAAATATAAGAAAGTTATTAAAATGCATCGTTTGCTAGGTGTCAGAGGGCACATTGAAAATGAAATAATGTGTCATTTGGGCTTCCAGCAACCTTAACATTTATCAGGCAAGCCTTTATCAACGTTTGATGACTTTCTGAAGCTAAATTATTCTTTAAACAGTTTCTCGTTGTCTGCTTCCTCGAGATCACTGGAACAATGCTAAGAGACAGTGGCTAGCCATAGTCTCTAAAGGATTAAACATTTTGACCCAGATGGATTATGTCACTTTTCATGTTTCAAAGTGATTATTATCCCATCCAATGTCGTTTCCAGTATGGACGTGTTCTGCTACCGATGGTTGAGATGGATTGCTTAATCTAAGGGATTTTTTCTTTCTTCAATCAACCCTTCTGTGTTGTCCATGTCTCTCCAACAAAGTTATTGCCAACATCAGTGCATGTTATCTTGCAGAAAATACCTGTTCTATCTTATGTAGGTGATATATCCTTTGCATAAAATATAGCCTCGGGGTGTTTGGTTTCTAGAAGGTAACGCCGATTACCTTGCTATTAGGAAAGCACGTTTAAATCGTGAAGCTTACTGTATTAAAAAAGGGAAGCTACACGACGCTTGTATTCTTCTTTTTTTCCCGTAAAATTGATTATGAAAAGGTTTTCTGCAAATATACTGTTTATAAATTGGAAATAGCATGATGTAACACCACATCGAATGTGGAACTTTCACAATTTACAAACCCAAACATGCACATTTGGTACAGTGTCAGTGAAACACCAAGCAACCATCAGTTGCCACAAACCAGGTGAGACGTTTAACCGAAGCTTCTAGTGAATAGTTGACAAAGTCTCGTACATGCATGTATGCATATTAAATTGCTACCACTTAATCGGTATGTTCATCATCAACACTCGGCATTTGAATGAAATTAATGTTTCGTTCCATGTCATAACTTGTTTTCATTCTATGGCTTTGACACATTCAAATTATCGTAAAAATAAAATGCATATACATATACAAAATATTTTAAGGATATTAAACTATTTGCGATAGAAGATTGTATTATATTGGTGTTCACTTTGGGTGTCATGAAGCTGATCAAGACTGAACAAAAAATCATTCCGTCGATTTGCGCCTGAACTAAATGTCGTCGTTCAAAAATGCATTAGTGGCAAACGGGTGATCGTGCAGAGAGGCGAAAAAAGTCACCGAAGTGTTGACCCTAAGAAATTCACACTCGTTAATATATGCAATGCAATATGTAGCAAAAAAGTCTTTAAATTAAAAAAAAATAAGTGCCAGTCACTAACACAAAACAAAATACCGAGCTTTACAGCTTTACGTTCCTACCTTGACCTAAGCCTTCCGCACCATCTGGGAGATGTGTGATGGCTTCTGCTTCATGACCTCAAGCCAGATCTTCCTATCTTGTGACGTTCTGGTCGCTTCTTTGAGGGATCCCAGACATCTATTAGCACAATCAGCCTTTAAACAATCAAGCCATTTCTTGGCTGGTCTGCCTCGGGGTCTATCATTATGAATATTTGAAGTTAGGAGTATATTTGGGTATCGTGATGGTCTCATCCTGTTGACGTGGCCAAAGAATCGCAGTCGTTTTGGGGGCTATCTTGTCCAGAATGGTTCATTGTAAAACAAATATTGGAAGGAATATTGAGATAATTTGATTTTGGACGGAAAAGTGTGGATATAAATCAAGATTCTACTGTTTGTATTTTGGCAAATTGAAGACTGAATGGCCTGGGAATTTGTTTGTTGTTGTAAGTAGAATACTATTTTTTATGTTTTACGTAGCCTTGACATTGCAATTATTCGCAGTATAATGCCGGATTTAGTGTATTAGTTGATTTAAATAATGCCCTTGTCCGCCTACTCTTTTCCACACAATGTCTTATATTTAAAAAAATATAGTGGGAAAAGTGTGTTTATTATACTGTTTTTAGAATTTGATGAAATATCCATGAAGCCCGTTTACATTTTCATTTTCGTACTCTGATTATGCTCTTAGTTATTCAATAAGTAATTTACCATTAACCTACCATGACGATTCGATCCGCTTTTTGTCGTGCTTTCATCAGAAGCTTGAAGTTGTGATCATTAAGAGCGTCAATAATACATAAATCGCTTCCCTTCAATTTCGACTTCATCTTCATCAGTATGTTCTTCCAGCGATAATAAATATGATATATCTAAAAAAGGGAGGCATGATTTCACGTTGTAATTGCCATAACGTTCCATTTGTAGGCCATATCTAATTTGCATTTGTCCTAAAGTGATAGGCAATACACACATGTCATTTAAATATACCAGCGCGGTCAGTGTGACGAAGATGTACAGTTGCTATTATGGTATTTAACACCAAAGGCACGTTCGATTCATGGTCAAACAAATACCAAGCATTC
The DNA here is from genome assembly GCF_000002235.5 of Strongylocentrotus purpuratus. NCBI lineage: Eukaryota > Metazoa > Echinodermata > Echinoidea > Camarodonta > Strongylocentrotidae > Strongylocentrotus > Strongylocentrotus purpuratus. The sequence goes on from NW_022145602.1 coordinate 24,723,943, forward strand.
GTCTGATGCCATAAACCAGGTGAGGCGTAGAATGAATATACATGGTGTTGTAAAAAAGGCTCTTTCAAATATCATAATACTTATAAGAACTAATGAACTATTACATCCCTTATTGAAACGATTCATGGTCAAGGATTGGGAAGAGCTGTTAATTTGACCTTTGCGACTTTGTAGAAGAATATGGGAGCGATTCCCTTGTCGAGGGAAAAGCAATTGGTGCCACGAAAGACCTTTCAAAGTAACGTTTTTTTTTTCTTCTTTGTGGTCTGTTTTCTGTCCCACTGCCAGTTGTCCACTAACATTAATTCTGATCACAGAAGTACGCTGAATAAAAAATGTGTAGGTCAGTTCATTACCACTTTTACTCGGTTGGCCTGGAAAATATCACTTAGGCCCACTTTCATATCAAAAAGACCATTTAAAAAAAAATCGTCGAATTTGTTTTACTCCCGATTACAACTATTTGACGTCAAAGTTTGCAAATACCGTTTTCGGGTTAAGTTGTGTGCAAGAACAACTCGCCGGTGCCCTACATGCCTTGCAGAGTCACGTGACGAAAAACGGGCATCTCACCGAAAAATTGCTTTTGCAATGCAGTGTTAAAAAAAAAACACTCCAGAGGTGGGGTTTTCGATTTCGATTTCTTGCAATTGGTAATATTTGCTATGCAACTATTTGTGAAACACCGGAATTTGAGACAAACAGACGATTTTAGGTTGCGGGGTAAACGCAGCTCGAGTTTAGTAGACGACGACTAACTGTCAGACTGTGTTCAGCTCAAGTAAAAAACAGTGATCAGGTAAGAAACTGATAAGGTATGGCTTGACTCTCTTTAAGGAGGTCAATCTTATACATTAATTCAACTCTGATTGAGATTAACAACAAAGCGTTAATTTGTATGTAGACTCTAACACTAGGTGAGACCTAGATCTAGTCCATGCACACGAGATTTAGATGTACATCTAGATGCATAGTATTTAGGTGTTTATATGATCAAGGTTTATCTTTTACATAGGTTATTTATATTAGTCCTACGTTTTTAGTGTTAGCCTTACCAAGGAGTATTCTACCTTCTTAATTGTTTAGACTTACTTTCAAGTCCTAAAGATTACTAGTTTTAGTACAAGGGAGTTTTAAAACGTAGACGAACCGTGGAGTTAAATCCTAAGTCTCGTAATCTATATCCCATATATTATATCATATTAACATTCAGGTTAAATCTTATATTTGGTCAGTCCAAACAATAGTTTTGGCTGCGCTCGAAAGCATGACATCATATACGGACAGTACAATTGGCGATAAATTGTAAGCCCTCACAGATTTATAGCTAGACGACAAACTTGTTTGAAGTTTAAGTTTTATACTCACCTTGAGTAATCCTCAATACTCAAATTACGGTTAAGTCTAAAGAAATATTTTAAATTCAGTTCTAGAAAGAGAGTAACATTAGGGCTAGAGATACAACAGCCGCTCGTTATTTCTGCGGAACTCTCATCAGATTATATGAAAGGATATATTTACCGTATAATCGCATTGTTAATTTCTCTCCTTTCAAGATGTCACACCGAAAGATATAAGGTTAAATTTGTTTACGGATTTTTTCTAATTTATGGGGATTGGATCTTTGAGGGTAATGTTCGATAGCTTATTTACACCTGGTTTTTCCATTCGTGAAAAGACGAGTGCAGTATACACATGTACACTTTGTAATACACATCTGCCGAAAAGGCAAGTGGCATAGTTTACATCTAGTATTAATGATAAATGATAACAGTAGGATACATACTTTGCATAAAGGAAATATGATACATATAAATCGAACCCCGACTTTTCACTGGCTTTCAATTGCACAACAAATTAAATCTAAGATCCTGCTACTAACATTCAAAGCTTTTTAACATGTTCTAGCTCCGGCAAGCTTCACTGCTTTATTTTCTCCCGCTTTGTTCACTTCTTCCCTTAGACTAACATCCACGTCCCATGCACGCCTTGATCAGACGCCAGGACCCCGCCCATGCACTCGATATGGAGACCACGCCTTCTCTTAGAATCAAACCCAAACTCTGGAATAATCTACCTACTGACGTCCGTGATGTCCATTCCCTTAACTCATTTCACTGTACAGTGAATTCAATACTTTCTCGTCCGACTTTACCTTTCTGTGCAAAGTGATATTAAATGATCGATTATATTAATCGTATTAATGCAGCTTTATTGTATAGGTTGTAGATCGTTATTATGATTTCATTTTGTTAAAAGTATATTTGTTGTATCTTAAAACAAAATCAATTATGATAGTTATTTATATTATCATTATGATAAGTAGTAGTATCAGTAGTATTAGCAGTAGTAGTAGAAGTAGTAGTAGTAGTAGAAGTAGTAGTAGTAGTAGTAGTATGTGCATAGCAATAAAACTTATTATGTACCGCACTATATAAGTATCGCTTAGTAATGTTCTTGTAATGAAGCATATTTCCACTGAACTCGAACAGTTTGGATGATCGTTTTTACATTTGCAGAAACAAGGAATAGTTAAATATGTATATTTACAATACCATAACTTTAACAGCTATTTGTTCATGCTATGCGATAGGTTTTCGAATTCAGATAAAAACCATCTGTGAGATGAAAGGGTGAAATGCAGGGTACTGCATCTGCGAAAATATTAGTTTTGTGTATAATATTATAACTAAAGAAGGAAATACACCAACTATTATGGGTCTCCAAGACAATTTCGAGGAGCGTACCTAATTATCAAGATTGTATGATTCGATAGCTTTAACCATTACCAAAAATGGACGAATGGCATAAATGTTTTAGATATTTGTATTTTACAATCCGTGTAATTCTTTAAAAGGGACAACTTTGGCTGAAGTGTTCCAGGTAAATTATAAGATACTCACCTGTAAGAACAAAAATGTATTCCAGTCACATATTTGAACAGTCAAAGAGCTAAAAAAAAAAAAAATATTATGTCCCTTTTCAATGCACAACCACTTTTAATGTTATGTTCACTCAAAGTGTTTCGTTGTGATATAAATTCTTTAGAAGCCATCGACTAAGCAACATAGTCACTATTGCCTATTAATGTGGTGCTTAAGAACACACGTTTTGGGGCTTAATACATTGATTTTTTGTGTTTGTTTAGTTATAATTATCCACCGGTTATTTGAGTATATGGAACGTTTGGAATGTATAGTTTGTAACGAAGTCGATACTTACCATGGCCCAAGAAATGATGGTGATTTCTGATCGTGAGCTTCACGTAATCATTGTTCAATATACGCTTGTACAAAATACTATTGGACCATCTTCGGCGTGTTGTCTGGTTTTCGCGTGTTTGTTCCCGGAGAGTCTCCGGACGCGCGGGTTCGGCTGCCTATGCCAGATATGTGTGTTTCTTTTGTCGGGGCTTGTTCGGTGCGCAATATTTTATGTTGCTCGTTGCTAGGTCGGGCAGACCTTGAGCTTGTTCGACCTGGCAACGGCAGACTGGTGTACGCTGAATGGGCCTAGGCGGGGGAGACCCGGGGATCTGGCGCGGGCGGGTGGGTTCACGCGTCTCTGGTCTCTCTGGGAACGGACATGTGCAGAATTTGATGCACGTCGTTGATGGTCCATTATTTAACTAATACTGGGAATCTCGCTCAACAAGCCTAGCTTTTCTGAAATTTACTTTTTCTCCTCTCAGTTAAATCAAGCAATATAAAATATTTTGTCTTATTCTCAAACTTAAATGTACTCTGTAAACTTATTTAATTACGAACATACTTGTCAGTATTTCGTTACTTTTATAATTCATTCGTTCTATTATATTGTATTATTGTATGGTTTATATATGTCATTTAATGTGTGGATATTTGAGTGGAAAATAAATCAAATCAATTCAAATCAAATAAAAATATTGTAATAATTACATTATTAGTGAAGTGTAAGAAAAAGTCCGATATAACGATGAGACATATTAAAATTTCCTATTTTAAACTCATAATTGTGTTAAAGTCTGATGATATCTTTGTACGTTTCTATAAAAGGCTATGATTGAATTGGTAAATGTATTTTGAAAATAGGTGACGTCATTTTTTTCTAAGGGAATGTATTGATACCCAAAACCAAAATACAACCATGCCTACCATGTTCTAAAGAACGTCTGTAAATCATCCCCATGATCGACCAATATCTCGAGCCCATTTTTACAGATTGCTTTGAAGCAAAGGAGCAGATCGATAAGGGTGGAAAGTTGGCTCGACTTGTGGTATATGTTAACTAATATCGGTTTAAAATTAAACTCAGATACATTCTGTGTCAAATCACACCCTGGAAAATTAGTGAAAATTAACGAATTAACAGGAAAGTTTTGTTTGAGAAATTAAGTAAAAACTTGCAACGTTTTCGATTAACTTGTGGTATATGTTAACTAATATCGGATTAAAATTAAACTCAGATACATTCTGTGTCAAATCACACCCTGGAAAATTAGTGAAAATTAACGAATTAACAGGAAAGTTTTGTTTGAGAAATTAAGTACAAACTTGCAACGTTTTCGATCAAGTAAAAACGAAATTAAATGTAAAGATACACACGATTCAAAATATTATATTGCAATTAACTACGCTAACATTTTCATTCTATATCTACGGATTTATTTTTGTTCTGCCTTTCTTGCCGAATTTCTTTCTTATCTTCTTCTTACTCTAGAATTGAAGCATATGGTTGTCTTATTTTTATTTTCGGACTTGGTTTAAACAAAACGTTGATATTGCTCAGCATATTGTGATTGTCAAGTGTTCAGGAATCGTGAACAGAATAACAAAAATAAAGGAGTTGATTACTTTGTTGACACGAGCTTAAAATGCAATATCATTTGAGAGGTTTCGATATTGGAGTATTGATCTTTTAATTTAAATTATATTTACCTTAGTTCTGATTTTTTCGAAATAAATTTCAATCTCTTGATGCGCTTTTCAAGTTTTAATTCCAAGTTGATATGGATCTTCTAAAATATGAATGCAGAAACATTCTGTCAGGATATGAAAGTTCAGTTATGCAATGTTTGTTATTTTTGTCATAGTGAATTTTCTTTTTGAACAGTTTTGTCTGTTTAGCTACTCTTTACATGTCATGTTTCCCCCGCTACACACTCATACTAACATGTTTGCACTCCCACAGCCTACTTCTGTTACAGTAATTCCAAGCTTTGAATGAATTATTGCTTGTCTTCTCACTCTTCGTTTTATTAATTTGTTCATAATAATAATAATCATCTTCATAACCACGATGTATCTTTTTATTAATAATGAACATAGCCTTCTTGACTTCAATTTACTTCTTAGCAATGAACCCCTGATCTACATATTTAAAATAATGGCAGGGTGACCAGTTTTTAAAGAAGATGGCGTAAATTGTCAAAATCACTTTATTCTATCAATTTTTTGTTCTTTCAGGTTCAATAAAATGTGGTGCTCCCTATATTCCTCATCATGCCATGGTGGAAGATCTCCGTCTGAATTACGAGTTTCGTGACATTGTCAATGTGAGGTGTAATACCAGTGATGATGTCTTCACCCTTCATTGTCATAACAAAGGATTGTGGAGTGGGCCGCTTGCGTCTTGTCCCGAACCAAAGAGTAAGTAAAGAATTTGATGCACGTCGTTGATGGTCCATTATTTAACTTATACTGGGAATCTCGCTCAACAAGCCTAGCTTTTCTGAAATTCACTTTTTTTCCTCTCATTAAATCAAGCAATATAAAATATTTTGTCTTATTCTCAAACTTAAATGTACTCTGTAAACTTATTTAATTACGAACATACATGTCAGTATTTCGTTACTTTTATAATTCATTCGTTCTATTATATTGTATTATTGTATGGTTTATATATCTGATTTAATGTGTGGATATTTGAGTGGAAAATAAATCAAATCAATTCAAATCAAATAAAAATATTGTAATAATTACATTATTAGTGAAGTGTACGAAAAAGTCCGATATAACGATGAGACATATTAAAATTTCCCATTTTTAACTCATAATTGTGTTAAAGTCTGATGATATCTTTGTACGTTTCTATAAAAAGCTATGATTGAATTGGTAAATGTATTTTGAAAATAGGTGACGTCATTTTTTCTAAGGGAATGTATTGATACCCAAAACCAAAATACAACCATGCCTACCATGTTCTAAAGAACGTCTGTAAATCATCCCCATGATCGACCAATATCTCGAGCCCATTTTTCCAGATTGCTTTGAAGCAAAGGAGCAGATCGATAAGGGTGGAAAGTTGGCTCGACTTGTGGTATATGTTAACTAATATCAATTTAAAATTAAACTCAGATACATTCTGTGTCAAATCACACCCTGGAAAATTAGTGAAAATTAACGAATTAACAGGAAAGTTTTGTTTGAGAAATTAAGTACAAACTTGCAACGTTTTCGATCAAGTAAAAACGAAATTAAATGTAAAGATACACACGATTCAAAATATTATATTGCAATTAACTACGCTAACATTTTCATTCTATATCTACGGATTTATTTTTGTTCTGCCTTTCTTGCCGAATTTCTTTCTTATCTTCTTCTTACTCTAGAATTGAAGCATATGGTTGTCTTATTTTTATTTTCGGACTTGGTTTAAACAAAACGTTGATATTGCTCAGCATATTGTGATTGTCAAGTGTTCAGGAATCGTGAACAGAATAATAAAAAATAAAGGAGTTGATTACTTTGTTGACACGAGCTTAAAATGCAATACCATTTGAGAGGTTTCGATATTGGAGTATTGATCTTTTAATTTAAATTATATTTACCTTAGTTCTGATTTTTTCGAAATAAATTTCAATCTCTTGATGCGCTTTTCAAGTTTTAATTCCAAGTTGATATGGATCTTCTAAAATATGAATGCAGAAACATTCTGTCAGGATATGAAAGTTCAATTATGCAATGTTTGTTATTTTTGTCATAGTGAATTTTCTTTTTGAACAGTTTCGTCCGTTTAGCTACTCTTTACGTGTCATGTTTCCCCGCTACAAACTCATACTAACATGTTTGCACTCCCTCAGCCTATTTCTGTTACAGCCTTTCCAAGCTTTGAATGAATTATTGCTTTTCTTCTCACTCTTCCTTTTATTAATTTGTTCATAATAATAATAATCATCTTCATAACCACGATGTATCTTTTTATTAATAATGAACATAGCCTTCTTGACTTCAATTTACTTCTTAGCAATGAACCCCTGATCTACATTTCTAAAATAATGGCAGGGTGACCAGTTTTTAAAGAAGATGGCGTAAATTGTCAAAATCACTTCATTCTATCAATTTGTTTGTTCTTTCAGGTTCAATAAAATGTGGTGCTCCCTATATTCCTCATCATGCCATGGTGGAAGATCTCCGTCTGAATTACGAGTTTCGTGACATTGTCAATGTGAGGTGTAATACCAGTGATGATGTCTTCACCCTTCATTGTCATAACAAAGGATTGTGGAGCGGACCGGTTGCGTCTTGTCCCGAACCAAAGAGTAAGGTTTCCTATTAGTTCATGTACAAGTATGATATAAGCTGATTCTGTTTTTATAGGAAATATTTCAGAAATAATTTATTAATCATTAACTACCATTTTTAGAATATCAAAACCACAGCGTTTCATAACTTGTCATCAAATCCCTTTTATTGATGAATATAAATCAGACCTGCAATATTGTTCCATATGATGATATCCGCAAGAAATGTAGAATTTAATGATTATCTTTTTTTATCTTTTTCACTATGTTTATGTTTTGCTGTCATACACTCTAAAAGGCCCAAATTCCCCTTTAAATGTACATTCGATATTGTCAATATTTTGAGTAATACACAATCGCTCTAGAATAGTCTTAAAATCATTCGTGAGAGAGAGTCAAATCTCCTTTTCTATACCCTTTTTGTTTATTGTAATTACACATTGGTTTTTATAAAACCTAATACAATATTCATATTCTAAAAATTCCTCAAATATTCATCACCTCTTTACATTTGTCCTCGCAGGTGCTCCATCAGTTGACTCTTGCACTGCCCCAGCAGTGCCAATTGATTCAACCATTCAGAATCTTCGTCTCTCATACAAAAACGGTGACAGGATGAACGTGACATGTAACGAGGGCCCTGAGTGGTTCCCCGTGACATGTGAGGATGGAACATGGACAGGCCAGAACATAGTGTGCCCTGTCCCTGCCATAGGTATGCCAAACATACATTGCAATGAACATAACGGAATAAAAGCTACCGGTCGTATATAGATTTTGTTACGATAAAGATATAAATGTTTCGAATTCCATCCCGCTACTGATGTCATTTGAACACATCCATGCACATTTGCCTTTCTCTGAACATGTATATAATTGCGTGACAATTACTGGGGCAACACGAATTAAAAGAAGAAGACTCAATTATTTTGTATTTCTAACAACATTGATTAATAATAAATCGGTATTCAAACGCTTACACTAAATTTACACGAGAATGCAAGGTGATTTGACAATTTTATTTAACATTTCATATAAAGATTTAAAGAGCCCTTAAAAAAAGCTGACGCTTTCGTGTCTGTGGGGGAGGGGGATGTGGGGTGTAGGATAGTTTGTTTAACCCATGATTAGAGTCGCTTCGTTTTCGATCGGAGCGTAGTTTAATTTTTAGTAACCAAAGATGTGCGCTTTATTGGCAACTCATAGCGCTTGCAAGAGGCTTCCTTGAATATTTACTGTGCTGTAATGAATGTAAAGCCTTCAAAAAAAGTTTTTAATTTTAAATATTCTCCAACTTTCTTATTTTTTTTTAAAAATACTTCATTTGCAGAATGCAATCAACCAATCATCTCTGTCGACGCATACATTGGAAATGTTAAGCCTCGCTACAAGAATGGTGACCAAGTGAACATCACATGTAACGACGATTCTGTTTCTTTAATTTGGGAATGTCAGCGAGATGGCTTGTGGCGTGGGCCTCCCTTCGAATGTTCCCGTACTCATCCACCGCCTGAAGGTAATTATGTACTTAAACATATCCGATAAAACGGGATAATGTGGTACCACACTATGACACGATCTGGCATAATATCACATCATATACCAAATTACAAAGTAAACAATTTATCCTCTGAATGTGTAGTACTACTAGATGTATGTCATTTAGTAACTGCGCCTTTTACATGTAACATCAAGCTCTGTGACCAAAATGTATCTCCACCTGAACAAATGAATAGATAGACTTCCCGCAAGCTCTTTACTACAATACATTTCTTATTTCAAAGATCAAATAAAGCATGATGAATTACAAGACCCAAAAACATATTTACATGAGATGTAAAAGAAACGAAAGGTAAAAAGCGAAAAAAGGGTACTGCTTTACAAATTAAGCTTATTTCTTTGAATATTATGAATATTTGTGGAACAATTTACCTAATTGCGCTTATATTAATACCGTCTATAGTTTACCACCCTGACTATTCTATACATACAATTTTGTTCATGCCCACCTTGTTTTTATAATAATTGTTATCTTTAAACAAATATATATTTTGTGTACGGGGTCGCTAAAGTTATGTACGGATTTTGCTGCATGTTCGGTAAAAAATAAAATATCTGAAATTAAAATACTGAAATAAATGTAAATGGAAATATGAGTACAAATACAAATGCAAATAATAAATGAAAAAAAGAAAAACAAAATACAATTACCGGTTTGAATATGAATACGAGTACAAATGCAAATGCTAAATACGAATACAAAGATATATCTTAATACACAAATTAATGCGGTCTTTGCTGATAACCAAATTACTTGTATTTCCAGGGCAACAACCTTCATCTCCGGGGCGCTTTACAAGACCTAATACTGAGCATGATGGAAGGGATTACTTTATCACCGGTCTTCTTGTAACAGCTGTCATCTTATTCATCCTTGTTCTGATGTGTATGGCTGTGTTTGTTATCTTCATGAGAAAGTAAGTAAATATTTTCATTATTGTTTTCTATTTATGCAAAATGTTTTTTATTGTATCAAGGCCGTGATTAAAAATAACTTGTACCAAACGTTTCGTCAAAACCAGGCAATGGGATGGTTTCATGATATCATTCTTTTCATTTTACATTATATATATTGAAGACAAACCAAAGTATTTAACCACTAATGAACTCCGCTGTAAGAAAAGTCTCCACTATCTTTGTTCGGTCAGATAGTTTGACAAATAATGTTGAAATATTCAGGCAGTTTTTTTTCTGTGATACGGTAAAGATAGATTGTTAAAAAAAAGACAAAAGCGTTACATTGGGAAGATTCTCAATAAATGCGTATAAACTTCGTAAAGAATTTCGCAGAGCCTAGGATTCAATTAGAACAGAAAAGAAAATGGTCATGCAATGCAACACTTGCATAAATAAATCAGACGTTTATAGTTTTAAATATAACGTTCGAATTAAAATCAGAATCAAATTTTAAATCTCATTCCAATACATTTTTTTCTTTTTATAATCAAACAGTCGTGGGTACGATTTGGTAACATCATCGAAAGACGCTCTTCAAGATGAGAATGGATCTAGAGGACCCCTCCCTGACGTTCCTGAAGGATATGCTAACTACGTTGCTGGTGAACAGTCACTCTATGTCGAACCATATCTCAAACAAAATGGAGATCACATTCCAGCCTATGAAGTCTACGAAAAACCAGTTTGATTAATTTATCCTCGATAATGTAAACAGCTAACCACTATCAGTGTTAGATTCAGCGTGCTTTTCCTTTTCTGTACCATTCATGTTAATATTTGTTTTTTGTTTAGTTTACAAAATGTTTAGACCAACCTGGGGCATGCACTTTTGCCTAATAATCTATGTATTAATTGTCAGTTTTTTTAAATTTTAATACTATTTAATCTTTAAATGTAAGTTCTTACTAGCAGTTATTCCCTTCTGCTCACTAAATTATACGTACATTCAATATATAGAAAAGCTATACAATTTCAATCCTCCCCGATGATGCATTAATTATTGTCTTTAATCCAACACTGATTTGTTTTCTGCACATTTAAATGAAATTTATGTTTATTAGCCTTTTTTCTTACTTAATTTCTCAAGTAAGAATATGAAAAGCCCAATTTTCTCTCGTGTATCAAATATTTGATACTGAGATAAATTTAAGACGAGGTTAAACCTTTAACGCTTTACATACAATAGGTAGCAGATGTGTACAGTATGATTATATATGTATTTGTTCATAATGTGAATACTTTTCTGTCTTCAACTTACATGTCCAGGTTATTATCAAAGTGTACGATATTTAGCTCATTGATTACTCTAATAAACATGGAATCCATTAATACCAAAAGAGGTATCTGCAATGAAAATAAACAAAACAAAACTTCAACTTAGGAATACTACTTTCATTATTTTCAATCCATTTTTTTTTTCGAATTCATTTCGATTTCAATTTTCATTTCAGTCAATTCATGTAGCTTTACATATTTGTATATTTTACTAAGTAAAAACTAAATGTCCTTTTTTACAGCCCTTGTAAATTTGATGCGTTCTTGTTTTGTTCGTTAATCAAGAATAGTAGATGCCCTGGTTGAAATAACGCTTTGTTAATATGTTTAGATAAAAAGCTTTAATATGTCATATTCTTAAGAAAAATAAATCCATACAAATAGATTGTTCACATGCTTTTTTGTTTTATTTAAGCATCATAAGCGTATTAATAATGTAGTTGTTAACGCCATGGATCTGTACCCCTATTATAAAAAAAAAATGAGTGTTGTCCCTGTATTTTTGTATGTGATTTTTTTTGTAAATAAATAATAATAATAATAATAATAATAATAATAATAATAATGGTGGCTTCTTATACAGCGCACATGATAGTCACGTTGTGACGATCCTGGCGCTGCCCCGATTATTAAGCTTGAAAAAAGAAATGCTATTATAAGTAAGTGACATATGTTCAATGAATTAAATATGAAATATGTATATATATCCGGAACCGATAGGAAATAATTTGTGTACAAAACTACCTTGGATTTTTTTATTCTGACTCGTTAAATATAAATGCATGCATACATCATATAACAATTACGATGAAGGTGCTGACAAGGATAGTGATAATAATGATGATAATTAAAAATAATAATGTTAATGATGATGATAATTATAGTAACAAAAGTAATGATAGTTATGAAAATGGTACTAACACTGTTAATGACGATGGTAATTATAATAACAATAGTGATAATAAAAATGATAAACAACCGTAGCTCACAATGTCCTCATTTGTTTAACGGTGTATAAAATATAACGCATTTTGTTTATAAACAGGAACAAACAGGATTTATAAAAATCATGAAAACAATGATGATATTAATTATAACAATAATGATAAATTATAACAATACACACTTTTACTAATGTTAATGAGCATTATAAAAACAATTATAATAATAGTAATACAAATAATAATAATAATAATACGAATAAGAAAAATTAAAGAGGACTAAGAACATTTAATAAGAAAGTGGTTTATCTAATGATGTTCGGATTTTTATTCCTTAAACCTATATATTATAATCTATACTCAGACTTGCACTTCATATGCTACAACGCAAATGTTGTAATATAATATTGTGTTATGATTCTACAGAGAATGGTATGAAAATAAATTACTTACATTAGCATAACATTTTTGTATATGAATTTTATTTCCTGTCAGCGATTTCGTATGCAACTACCCTAAATACGTTCAGATAATATGTAACAGGCGCACATCAATAGTTTGATCCGTCTTTGCCTTCTGTGAGGTTGAGTTTAAGAATACCCTATAATCGATTTGAATGAAATATATACCTAAGATATCAGAGACTGCATTTCTTTTACATAATAATTATTTAAATTGGTTATCATATATTTTTCATCATATCATATTTTATATCATATAGGGGAGATAAAAGAACAAAATAACAATAATAGGTTTCAGGCAAAATAATTTATTTCCGTTGTTAGCCAGTCATTTTTATCAAAGTAAACTGTTATCATTCATAGAAAAAAATAAGTCACTTCTCTTTTTTCTACAATGGCACTTTTACGCTGTCGACAATGATAATAGCACATTTAATCAAATAAAGTACCAAGTGAAGCGGGCATTAAGCTCGTCTATGGACCTGATCGGTATTCAGGCTGGGTCCAGGTCAAGCTTACAAGTGGCAGTAGAAATAATCTGATCCAATAAGTCACCGACTTCACACGTTATGATTAATATTACTCCAAATGTTTAACACTTCCGATTGTGAGATGATTGACCATGGCAATACTGCATCGTAATTAACCTGTCCTTAGGCGGTTGAGGCTTAGCTAAGAAGGCCAAGTTGGAACTGGATGCAAGGGACTCCTTTGGGCTGGGGAATAGTTTACGTGGAGTGTTTTGGAGGTGGTTAGACCACTAAATCATCCTTTGATTGTGAGGGCTGGAATCAAGGGGCTCTACATTGAACAAGAAGTCATACCAACAATATGACAGCAAGGCACTCACTAAGGTTTACTTTGCAGCTTATAACATCACTTCATATATCATGTTTTCAGAAGCTAGAAGCCTATTATATAAAACTTAAATTCTGAATATTATTCAATGTTGATATGGGCTAGATGGAAGAGAAGCCAGATCGTTGTTCCACTGCCCCAATCTGAAAAAAACGTTGATTTGAAATGAGTTTGTTTTGTACCTTAGCTCGTAATCTCGTAAATTTCGAACATTAATATAATAAGGGGGACAAATGAATTTACTCCAATGTTTAATATAATTCAAAAGTTAACACGGACACAAAGTGTGTTTACGGCTCGTACGCGGACCTGATCAGTACACAGGCTGGGTAGAGGTCAAACAGGCAAATGGCACTTTAAAAAAAATGGACAACGCCAATATAAGACCAACATTAAATGTTACATTGGTCTACTCGATAATATTGTTCACCTGCTAGCTTTCGATGAATGCAATTCACCAAGACTGCATTTATTGTACATAATAATTATCTAAATTGGTTATCATATATTTTATATCATATAGGGGAGATAAATGAACAAAATAACAATAATAGGTTTCAGGCAAAATAATTTATTTCCGTTCTTATTTCCATTTTTATCAAAGTAAACTGTTATCATTCAAAGAAAAAAAATCGTCACTTCTCTTTTTTTTCTACAATGGCACTACGCATTCAGCTATACTCAGTGCCGATACTAGATCACGTGTTGATGTATACACTTTGTTATGGTCTATGTCTGATTTGGCAAGCTCCAGAGCAGGTATGCGGCTCACGCACGGACCTCATACATATTCAGGTGGTGTACAAGTCAGAATTAACCAATGGCAATTTGTGGTTAACAATCTTTCAATAGATTGATAAATAATTAAAGTTCAATTCTTAAAGGAAAGACTCTGCATAATGTTATCGCAATGTACATTAAATGACTGCTATCGTCCGTCAATTGGAAACATTGTAAAACAACGTTAAGATGTTATAGAACAAAGCAGGTGTTTGATAAAATGTATTTTCATTTTTGAATTTCCAGGAAAATTTAGAGACAAAATGTATATACAAATGGAGTAACAAATACCCTCGATTATTGCCCAAGAATAACCAGATGGAACTGAGTTACTATCTAATAAATAATCAGTGAATTAAACATTAATTATGATTAAATGTGTTGTTCTCCAAAACAATTTTAAAGATCATATTTCCTTTTGAACTAAGAAAAGTACCCCGACGCATTTTGTTCTCTTCTGCAAAGCTATAAAGGGACTTGGAATATATAATACAATACAAGTGATGCGGGTGTGCAGCTCGTCAGCGGTCCTGATCAGTATTCAGACCTCATAGATATCAGTTTCGTCGTGAGCTGTCCTTTTTGGAGAAAGGCACGCGTTTAATATATGTTTTTTCTTCACTTTCAAATAATGTCAGATACCACAGACTATGTGAGCTCTTTTAGTGAAACGAGAGGGAAAGTTAAGCAATTTTAAATTATTAGGAAACAAGGTTTTGGCTCATGTATTTTATATTGGCACGAGGAACACTGGAGATTTCGCAACCAATAGTGGCCAATTTGGCTCTCGGACCTAAAATATATATGTATGGCAGAATGATGTTGATATAAATCAGCATATCCCGAACAATTGTCTATAATTTGGTACGTGAATCAGATTCATGATAACATTACATTACCACCACAATTACTATGACCCTAGTGTCTAGCTGTGCTTACTAACTTTGACACAGCAGATCTGCACGTTTACTCCATACTCAACCAAATTCCAAACATATATCATATGCCACAAACCAGGTGAGGCGTTTGACAGAAATATTTTTAGATAGATTACTTTCAAGCATACACGCGCTTTCTTTAAGCAGTCAGGTAAAACAAATAACAAGCCAAAAACTGGACAGAAATAAAACCATCCACACAAAGGTTCGTTAATAAAGCTTAGATATTAATTGTAAAATGGATGGATTCATTAAACATTGAATACATTATGGTACCATTTCTGAATACCCCAAATCCATACCGCATATCAATGTACACCAAATGCAAAGTAATGTTATCATATTGGTTATTGCCCTTTAGCATTTTAAATCTTACCTTCTATGCATTTTATCAAATGGAAATTGGTGAATAGCACATCGCCAGTCGCTTGATGAACTTTTTAAAACTAGCCCATCCATGCTATAAAATGTCCTGAATGCATTATTGGTACAACTTCATACATGTGTTTAAGTGTTGATACCTCCAAGTAGAAGTAAGCATTATAGACGAGGTGATGAGGAATAAAGTGTTCATTAAATCCATGCTATATTAAAAACAGTACACCAACATCCCCTTTATCGCCATATCAGAATAGTTGATACCTCGAAGTAGAAGTAAGCATTATAGACGAGGTGATGAGGAATAAAGTGTTTATTAAATCCATGCTATATTAAAAACAGTACACCAACATCCCCTTTATCGCCATATCAGAATAGTTGTAGTTGCGCTGTTAGTTCACGAATCGAGTCCTCTGTCAGCGCAACGGCACTTTTGGCAAATTGACCATGAGGTGAACCTGTGCAATGGACCGTACAACACATTGCTTATCTTTTTTAACAATGTTTGTCCCGTGTCAATTAATTACGCTGCATCCTTGGTGTGACCAGAATAAACCAAATCATGATATCAATATAGGAACCAACTTCATTTTCGGACTATGCATAATTGAAAATGTGAAGGAGCAGTCCATCTTCATTTCACGATTCAAAATATAATATTTTTTTGTAAAAACTCCAAACAAATA
Organism: Strongylocentrotus purpuratus; assembly: GCF_000002235.5. Classification (NCBI taxonomy): domain Eukaryota; kingdom Metazoa; phylum Echinodermata; class Echinoidea; order Camarodonta; family Strongylocentrotidae; genus Strongylocentrotus; species Strongylocentrotus purpuratus. The sequence continues at coordinate 24,740,278 of NW_022145602.1, forward strand.
TGATGCCCAAAACTAGCTGATAAATCCACAAACAGTCGGATCGAAGAACAATAAATAAGGCCCTTTTTTATTCATATATTATAAGGATTATATAAAAACCTAGGATTTAATAAATTCAGTCTTTAAACAATACATATATGAGTAAGTAGCAACTTGATTTGAAAGGTTATGAAATAACAAAACAACAATGAAATGGCTGTTCCTCACTTTATTAAAGAGCTTCTTTATGATTCAATACATACTTGTGCAAAAAAGAAGGGCAATTATACACACAATGCTGCTAATTGATATCGATTTGGTATATAGGAAAAATTTACACGAGCAGAATTACAAAGGTAACGGGATAAAACATACAATAATATCTCTTCCGAATAAACACATATGATTTTAATGCCACACAGGACCCAAGCAAACAGTGATGTACTACAAACTAGGTGATGTATTTTACAGGAATTTTCTTTCCTCACATGCCCCCTCCCCCGCAAGTACGGACAGAAGACAATTGCTGATATCAATTACCGTCTATAATCAAGACACATTAAACCATTTTCAAGGGATACATGTTGAATTAAATCAAAAAGAAGAAAAATTAAAATAACGTCGAAGTATTTTCCATGATCTTTAAACTTCGAAGTTTCATTACTCTTAACAATTAATTTGTCACTGCATAATAATGCGTGAGGTATTAATAAATCTCAAATTGCAATGTACAAGTATTTTTCTTGTTAAGAAATAACGAAAGAAAATCACTTTAAAATACTTTATTATGACCTTTTTTACAGGTTCCATTCCTTGCAGTGCCCCATACATTCCCGCACACGCACATGTTACAAATCCTCGTCTCAACTACAACTTTGGGGCCAAAATTACTGTGACGTGCAATGCCAGTTCGGATACCTTCAACCTTCAGTGTCATAACAAAGGACTTTGGAGTGGACCTATTGTATCCTGCCCTGAATCGACGGGTAAGCTAATATTCAAATCCGTACCCGGTTTAGGATTACTTTGCTTCTATTAAGATTTGAATCTAAACAATGCATCAAAACCCCTAACACTGCGTCAGGTTGTACGGGGCGTGAATATGTTCGTCCCATTACGAAACGTTCTGAACGGAGTCCAACTTAATTACCCGAATGAATCCCTAGCTGCCAAAATACTATGAACTCGCAATGCTAGTATTAATGCTGATGAGCACTTTTTTCCAAATGGTATTGCTGAATGTGTTGCATACGTGATTGGTTCGTTTGTTCTTTAGTCCGTATATATGTTCTTGTTGCACTTTATTACGTGAGACGCATTCACAATTTGGTGAAAGTAAAACATATTGTTTTCGTTTAGTTTGGTTTACACAATCCACCACACTGAGGGTTCAGACATAACATAGTAATTGTTCACATTTCGTACAGATGTGAAGCAAGTAACTTAAAATTGTTTCCCTTAACTCTAGCTCTTCCGACGAACTGTAATGCTCCTTCAGTCCCGAGATACTCAACGCTCGAAACCCTCAGTCCGAATTATAACCTTGGAGACAGTGTGACATTCCGATGTGACAATACCAGCATTCAACCGTTTAGTCTTCTGTGTGAAACCACTGGGCTATGGAGTGGACCAATGCAGTCGTGCCCGCCACCCGTCTCGGGTATTTAAAACATATATGCATCCATTATTGTCACAGACGATAAATATATACGGGACCAAAAAAAGAACACCTATAAAAGTCAAGTTTACTAGTTTTCAAAATTTCGATTACTTTAGATCAAAAACATTGACAACGACTGAAATATATGAATATATATGCTGCCTTATTAATTGAGGTTTATAAAGAGGTGAACAAGATAACAGCAGTGCATTGGTATCTGAAACCTATCCCTCTGACAGGAAAATTTCGACTGACTTCCGTCAAATACGATCCCCAAATTAATGTTTATGATTATGGAGGAAGATATATTAAATCTTAATATTAGATTCAGGGAAAAGTGCCCATTACTGTGCAAACTGTAATTGTAATTGACTTATTAGCAGGTAACATTTAGATGTTGGCTTATCATTAAAATGTAGGATCGATCAACATTTGTGATTATAACGAAGACTATGTCTACACAAAACATTATAAAAAGATTGGTATTAATAGTTCAAGTTAGGAGGTCCAGTAAGGTAAGAGCTTCATTGCTGCGCTATTGGTCGTAAAACTGTTCGCCATTATCCATAATTGTAGCATTAACATCATGGTATCAATACATCAGCTCCTAGTTTAAACTGTAGATATTGATCATTACTTTCTCTGTCTAAACTACTAATGCTATATTATTAAACATACGTATTGCATTTCCATTCACAGCCCCTACACGATGCACTAGTCCATATATCCCAAAGTATGCATCAGCTGAAAACATACGTTTGGTTTACAGCATCGATGAGAGTGTAACAATCACCTGTGACAGCAATACAGACAGGTCGTTTACACTTCAGTGCAAATCAGATGGGTTTTGGACGGGTGGTGTCCTGTCTTGCCCACCGCCGTTAGAAGGTTAGCTTTATTCATTAATCATTTATTCATTAATCATTATCCATTTATCCAGCTATCAATGGTCAAAAACTTGTAAATAATACCTAAGCCCCAACGCACACACGTATTTAATTAACTGTACATTTGTTGTCTTTCGTGGTTGTGGTTTTCAAAAAAGATAGCATCCAACCACTTAATGTTGTGTGTGTTATCTTCCAACAACATAATACTTTATTTTCCTGTTTACGTCCACAGATATACTCAAATAACATTTCAAGTAGATAGATGTTTGTTGTACCAACTATCATCTCCACTTAATTTTCTGAACAGCTCCGGATAAGTGCAGTGCCCCTTACGTTCCAAGATATGCATCGATTCAAGGCCTGCAACTGAATTATGACTATGATAACAGTATTATTGTAACATGTGACAGCAGCACTGCTCAGTTTACCCTTCGGTGTGACACGAAAGGTCAATGGAGTGGCCAGGAGGTTTCTTGTCCTGCACCTACCCCAGGTAAGACTTAAAAAAAATAAAAAAAAATTATTTGATTCGATTTGATTAATTGTTTTTGTCTAAAATTCCCCCCCCCCCCCAAAAAAAAAAAAAAAAAAAAAATCGACTGGCTTTCGCAATTTGCATAACAATTGGTTTTGTTGGTGGATGTGGTCAACAAAAATATAGCATTCAACCACTTCAGTGTTTTCTGTTATAACTCATTAACATTATTCTTTATTTCTCCTGTTTACGTCCAGAGATATACTCAAATAACATTTCAAGTAGATAAATGTTTGTTGTACGATTTATCATCTTCACCTGATATTCTTTACAGTTCCGGAAAGGTGCAGTGCCCCTTATGTTCCAAGTTATGCAACTATTCAAAACCTGCAACTGAATTATGACTATGGTGACAGTATTACTGTGGCATGTGACAATAGCAGTGCTCAGTTTAACATTCGGTGTGACACGAAAGGTCGATGGAGTGGGCAGGAAGTTTCTTGTCCCGTACCTACCCAAGGTAAGACTTCTTCTTGTTTTTTGATTCGATTTATTCATAGTTTCTGTCTATAACTTACCCCCCCCCCCCACCATTCGACTAGCTTTCAAAATAAACAAGTCCTAAATCAATGGCCATGATGATGGAGGACGATATTTTTAATATTCATATTAGATCTAGGAAAAAGTGAATGTGCAAATTATTAGAGTTCACATTTCAAAAAAGGGTTTAACAAACGACAATATAATTGCCCAAAATGCTAGGACATTAACAAAGAAACTGGCTTGGCACGTTACTGTAGACCCGAGTTATTATCAGGTAACATTTTGAACTGGGCTTATCATGAAAATGTCGGAAATATCGAATTTGTTTATTATAACTAAGGCTATGTCGAGACGAAGTATCATTAGAGAAAGGTATTACTAGTTCAAGTTAGGAGTTCCAGTAGGGTAAGAGTTTGATTGTTGTGGTATTGGTCGTACAACTGTTAGACATTATTCATAATTGTAGGATGTAAATTATGGATAAAATCAGAATCAGCTTCCAGTATTAACTGTAGATATTGATCATAACTTTCTCTGTCTAAACTACTAATGAAATAATAAGAAACATTCGTATTGCATTTCCATTCACAGCCCCTACACGATGCACTAGTCCATATATCCCAAAGTATGCATCAGCTGTAAACGTTCGTTTGGTCTACAACATCGACGAGAGGGTAACAGTCACCTGTGACAGCGGAACAGATGGGTCGTTTACCCTTCAGTGCAACTCAGATGGGTTTTGGACGGGTACTGTCCTTTCTTGCTCACAGCCGATAGAAGGTTAGCTATTCTTATTATTCAATTATTCATCATTTATTATTCATTTAGCTACCCAGCTATCAATGTTCGAAAACGTGTAAATAATACCTTAGCCCCAACGCACACACGTTTATAATTTACTGTACAGTTGTTGTTGTTCATGGTTGTAGTCAAAAGAATATAGCATCCAACCACTTTAGTGTTTTCTGTTTACACTCAACAACATTATACTTTGTTTTTCCCGTTTACGTCCAGAGATATACTCAAATACCATTTCAAGTAAATAAATGTTTGCTGTATCAACTATCATCTTTACTTGATTTTCTTTACAGTTCCGGAAAAGTGCAGTGCCCCTTACGTTCCAAGATATGCAACTATTAAAAACCTGCAACTGAATTATGAGTATGGTGACGGCATTTCTGTGGCATGTGACAATAGCAATGCTCGGTTTAACCTTCAGTGTGACACGAAAGGTCGATGGAGTGGGCAGGAAGTTTCTTGTCCCGTACCTACCCCATGTAAGACTTTTTTTTAATTGTAAATTCATTTGATTCATTGTTTTCGTCTGAACACCCCCCCCCCCTTCCAATTTTCGACTGGCTTTCGCACTAAACGAGCCTAATATCAATGGTCATGATGGTGAAGGGAGTTAGAAGAATTCTGAAATTAGATCCGGAGAAAACTGCCAGTTAATGTGCAAATTGTAAGAATTCAAATTTAAAGCACAGTTTGACCAATAGCAATGTAATTGCGAATTTACTAGAACATTAACCAAGTAAATGAATGGGCACGCAACTGGAGACCCGACTTATGATCAGGTAACATTTTAATCAGGGCTTTATTATCAGAATATCGAATAGCGTATCCGGACACCTTACGCTTAGACATCCACCCCCGGATACCAACCCCAGTCAACCACCCCCTAGGACGACTATCACCCTGGACAACTACCCCCGGACAACTACTCCCCCGACAACTTCCCCCTGACAACTACCCCTTAGGACAACTACCCCCTAGGGCAACCACCCTCTAGGACGACTACCCCGGGAGGTAGGTGACTGCGGGTTGGTTATCCGGGGGATGTCAAAAGGGTAGGTGTCCTAGAACCGTCGGATCGATCGAGACCTATGATTAACATTAAGGCTATGTCTAGCCGAAGCATCAGATGGAGATCGGTATAAATAGTTCAAGTTGGGAAGTTTAGTAGGGTAAGAGTTTGGTCACTGCAATATTGGTCGTAAAACTGTTTGACATTATTCATAATTAGAGCGTGTATATTATTTTATCAATACATCAGCTCCTACTTTGAACTGTAGATATTGATCATTACTTTCTCTGTCTAAACTATTAATGTTATTTTAATAAACATACGTATTGTATTTCCATTCACAGCCCCTATACGATGCACTAGTCCATACATCCCAAAGTATGCATCAGCTGTAAACGTTCGTTTGGTCTACAGCATCGGTGAGAGTGTAACAATCACCTGTGACAGCAATACAGACAGGTCGTTTACTCTTCAGTGCAACTCAGATGGGTTTTGGGCGGGTAGTGTCCTTTCTTGCACACAGCCGATCGAAGGTTAGCTTTATTTATTATTTAATTATACATTAATCCTTATTCATTTATTTACCCTTCTATCAATCGTCAACAACTTGTCAATATTACATTAAATATAGGACCTCTTTGCTCCTTCGTGCATACCTTGTACACTGTTGGTCATAATGGTGGAATAATTTTTTTTACCCCAGTTTAGGGAAGGATTTTAAAAAATTATTTATTTCTAATAGATCTAGATAATGGCATACATTCTCAGATTTTATTGAATATTAATTTGCGAGTGTTCGTTTTTCGTGACTGCTAAATCATATGTGTGCTACTATGCTAATCAGCTAGGGAACCTACGTCCTTAAATCATAATTGACAGTAATGAGGATTAATGCCTCACAAAAGGGCACTAATATAGCTGATCGACACGATTTTTATCCTGGGGCCTCACAGTAACGAGGCCATTGCTTAGCCCCTGAATCATGACTGTACGCAGTGTTTGCTAGGGTACGCGGCCCCTTCCACAAATCCCCCAAAATGAAGAAAATGCAATAAATTGTCAAAAATTAATTGCATTTTCCCCCGGCCCCCAACAGGAAAAATTCCTCTGTGTGGCCATGCCTTGAACCATAATGCATGGCCCTACAGAGAAGTTTTTCCTGTTGGGGGCCGGGGGAAAATGCATTGAATTTTTGACAATTTATTGCATTTTCTTCGTTTTGGGGATTTGTGGAAGGGGCCGCGTACCCTAGCAAACACTGCGTACAGTCATGATTCAGGGGCTAAGCAATGGCCTCGTTACTGTGAGGCCCCGGGATAAAAATCGAGTCGATCAGCTATATATGGGTCATTCCATCGGGTTGGGTCATAAATTGTGACATGAAGGTTCAAAATTCAGAGTTGTTGAATAATTTGTTTATTGTTATATCCTGTTTTTAACACCCATTCTTCAATAGATTCCACTGGAATTGTGTGTATTCCTTCGCACACTTTCATTTAAAATGAAAAAACAGACACACCAAAAAACCAACGTTACAAGGACATCTTTTTTTACTTGCTCATTTATTTTCTGATCTGAAACTTTGTCACAGTCTGTACTCCACTTTTTTGTGTGTGGAAAACATTTAGATGATGGGAGCAATAGTTTAGAATACTTAAAACTTGAACACAGCAACATAATATCAATTTATAAACATGAAACAAATGAGGAACTAGCAATCTTCAGATCATGTTTTTTTCTAAAGGGTAATCTTTTCTCTTGCATAGAAAATCTTGGCTACATTCCATGAAATGTGCCAATTAATTGATGCATGAAACATATTTAATGAGATGATAACACAATTGAAAGGAAACCTGCAAGATTTATGGTCTATATTCACCTCAACACCTCCAGTTACCTATGTTACACGGACATCATGTCCGAGTAACATCAGTATGATATTAGAGTAACTATCCTCTTATACTCATTGAAAAATGACAGACTACATCAAATGTCATCTGAAATATATTTTATCCCTTGATCAGTAAATTAAAAAACAGTATTCATACAAGAGGTATATTGATAGATATCAATGATCAACTTTATATCTTCTTCAAAATAGTGATTAGATTGGAAAGATCTTTGTTTTCCAGGAAGGTTTCGATGACTGGTCATTTTGCCTGCTCTCTTGATCTCTCTCTGCCGGAGCTGAATCCTCAAGGGAGGTATAGGAGCCATGAATGAAATGGATGCAGCAATCTAATAAATATGCATGAAAAGAAATAAATAAAAACCAATGAGTAAAGAATATTAAATGAGATAAAAATAAAACAAAACTGTAAACTGTTTCTGTGATTTTTCATTTCAAACGTGTGTTGTGTTTGCAATTATCAAGTACTTCTATCTAGATCTGTTGTAAAATCAAATTGTAAGAATTAAGGATGGAACAACTAGACAGAGGATTGCAAGATGGATAGGGAGTTCCTCACTTTTGGCTCGTTGCATGCCCAAATAGAAGTAGGTATTATTATTGGTTGTTCATTTTGATTTTTCTTTTAAGTTTAATATTTGTGTTGAATTATAAATTTTTGTTAAAAAATTATATTTGTTATTTATCATTATTTGGAGGGGGAGGGAAGGTGTTGAAGCCCCTTATCCCTCACTTCAACCTTTGGATGAGGGGGAAGGGGAGCCAGATCAATGATTATTTAATTTATTTAAAAAAAAAAAAAAATTATATTTAAAAAAAAAAAGAGGCTCATTACATTATTATGTATCCAATTTTAATTGAATCGGAGGGGGGGGGGGCTGCCCTCCCCCTTTAACCCATTCTTCTCTATCTCAACCCCAACCCTCAACCCCCTTTTGTGCCCAAAAAGTTGTGTATTTCGGGTCTCAGATTGAACTTCCTAACTTGAAGGAAGCAATGTTCAATAACTTGTGTTTTTCGTTAGGCTTAGCCATCATTGTTCAATGACAATTAATGGCACCATATAAATAATATTAATTATTTTAAAACTTGTCAGAAAAAATCTGAGGTGTAGGAACATCATGAATATCATTATTTACGGGATTCTTATAACTAAATTCAATTTCTGTTTAAGAAACTAGCTTTTTAAGGGTAAAAGTCCGGCATTGATTTTGCATGTTTCGTTATAACACATATATCAGTATGTGGGACAACAGTAAAATATTCACTCACATGTGATGGTTTGAAAACCGGTTTAAGTTGAAAATAACACAATTTAAAACGGAATTACATTTTTAAAACATGGAATTTCATTGTCCATGATAATAATTCGGGCCATAAAAATAACTTAAAAAACATATTACGTACCAATTTGGGCGCTGACGGGCGAAAATGGCTGCACCACGTTACTAAGACATCTTCACGTTTGTGGTTGCACTGTAGGGGTAGGTCGTCGCAGTCCGGCAAAAAACATGTTCTGCGCATTCGTGAATAACTAGCAGGTCATTTTAACACCGAAAACTGAAGCTAGCGGGCTGGTTTATATCTCAAACACCGTAATTTCATACCTACGTTACCAAATTACGAAGGACATCGCGCCCGATTTTCGCGGTAAATTAATTGTTTTCTTATATTTACCGACCGATTTAATCATCATTCTTTCTACATATGTTCATGAGGGGTTGTACCTTCCTAATAAGATGAAACTTTCTGAGAAAATATCCTGCCAAATTTGTGTAAAATGCTAGAATTACCGCCGTTACGAAAAAAGTGCCTAGGACATCGTTGGTAACGTAGGTATTGTGTTTTTTCAATATGAAATAACTTGCCGATTTTTTGCACATTTCACTTGAGCTTCTCAGACATAGTAGGGGTCCTAAAGGTGACATGTTTTAAGTAGGAAACATTGCATTATGATGAACTTTTTTCCAGAAATAAGTTCATGAAAATGACATGTTTTCATGTCACAACTTTCACCCTCAAAATCGCTGGGACATCGGTAGTAAAACTCTCACCAAAAAAAAAATATGATGAAGAAGTTTCTGTTTTCATGTTTATTTATTCTGTACTACATTACTCTTCAATATAACATACTTTTATTTTTCTAAAAATACATTCAAATTTGAGTAAATAGCTTCTAAACATTCAAAAACGTGAAAATGCTGAAAAGACCCAACCCGATGGAATGACACATATAAGTGCCCTTTTGTGAGGCATTAATCCTCATTACTGTCAATTATGACTTAAGGACGTAGGTCCCTTAGCTGATTAGCATAGTAGCACAATTATGATTAAGCAGTCACGCAAAACAAACACTCTCAAATTAATATTCAATAAAATCTGAGAATGTATGCCATTATCTAGATCTATTAGAAATAAATAATTTTTTAAAATCCTTCCCTAAACTGGGGTAAAAATAAATATTCCACCATTATGACCAACAGTGTATAATTAACTTAACAATCGTGGTCGGTAGTATCATGCAACCTCTTTATTGTTTTCCTTTTTTCACTCAGCAGCATCTTACATTTTGTATTAACTCCGTTTACACTTAAAGATAAAATCAAATAATACTCAAATGACATTTAAAGTTAATACATGTTTGTTGTACATACTATATTATCTTTCTTTCATTTTCGTAACAGCTCCGGAGAAGTGCAGCGCCCCTTACGTTCCAAGATATGCAACCATTAAAAACCTGCAACTGAATTATGACTATGATGACAGCATTACTGTGACATGTGACAGCAGCAATGCTCAGTTTATCCTTCAGTGTCGCAAGAAAGGTCAATGGACAGGTCAGGTGGTGTCCTGTCCTAGACCTCCACAATGTAAGACTTTCGATTTTGATTTGATTGCATTCACTTACCCCTCCCCTCCGAATTGGACCGCTTTTCTCATTAGACAAGCCCCAAATCAATGGTCATGATGGTGGGGATAAATAGAATGAATCTGAAATTAGATCCAGGGAATACTGACAGGTGCTGTGCCAATTGTGAGAGTTTACAATTTAAAAAAGAGTTTGACCAACACAAATAAAATCGCCCCAAATGCCTGATGTATCTATAACAAATAACATTTTCACCCTATTAAAAATGTAATGTTTTGGCCTTCTTGCAAATTTTAGACATACGACTTGTCCGTTCGCATGTACCTGGACAATGGGCCGTATGCATAAAAAGTAGCAATTGCTTGTGCTAGCCTTTTACTTGAATCCGTATGCATAAACATAAGCAATTGCTTGCAAGCAAATGCTTTTGCTAGCAAGCACAAGCAATTGCTTGATGTCCGCAAGCAATTGCTTAAAGATCAAGCAATTGCTTAAAAACGTATGCATAAAACGAACCTTTTGCTTGTTCTTATAAGCAATTGCTTACGTTTTTTCAAGCTCCGTCATAGCAGCTTGAGCTCTTGCTTAATCGGGACTTTCGCGGTTAAGCATCATGTTTATGCTCGTTAGAGAAAAACCAAAGTTGTACATGAGTAGAATAAATCGAGAAGAAATTGCTCCCGGGACCTATCGGAAACTATTCCGTTTCGACAAAGAGAACTGTTGAGTGGTTAGCACACAGGTTCATACCTGAACATGATGAAAAACGGGGAGGATGTCATGTCAGGAAAGGCTACCGCACACACATGACATTTGAATACACTACTAGTATGCGAAACCCGCCTTTGTTCTCCCATGAATGATGTTCGCACCGGCGTGACGTCGCTATTGTTGAGATCGTAAGCAATTGCTTGCTGGAGGCAAGCAAAAGGTTTGAGCACAAGCAAAATGTTATGCATACGGATTTAAGCAATTGCTTGAGCTTGATCTTTTGCTTGACAAGCAATTGCTTGTGCTTGCAAGCAATTGCTACTTTTTATGCATACGGCCCATTGACGTGTACCAGAGGGATGGAAAATTAAACTTTTATAATTAAAATTTTACCATACTCAAAACGACATTTGTTTTAATATGTGTGGGAACCTAACACGTTATTCTTGATGTCTGTTTATTTTGTTATAACTACACAATCTACATAGTCATGTAATTGTGACCTAGCATCGTCTTTCCATTCATGAATGAACCTGCATTCAATCAACAGATGTATGAGATTTATTGTATTATTACCAACGCTCCTCCTCCTCCTCCTTCTCTCCCCTTTCCCTTTCTTTTCTGCAAGTCACTCTTTTTTTATTTGTATTTGTATTGTTGTATCTAAGTTGAGGGCTGCCGGCACGTCAAGCTACTTTGCTTATTTCTGTAGCCCTCCTGCATCTAATGTATGTTAATTATGCATTCAATATATTTGTTTAAATTCAATATATTTGTTTAATATCGTTTATTATCTGTATAAAATTATATACACTTGAAATATTGTATCAAGCCATATTATGTTCATGAAAATGTATGATGAAAAAAGAAAAAAGATGCAGAAACCAATAAATCAAATCAAAATCAAATCAAAATCAAATCAAATTGTATCATTGTCCTTGTCTAATTATTGATACATTTTTTATACTTAATTATCGGGGGAAAAAAAAGAAAATCTATCATTTTACCTGGGACAGACTGTGATTTCATTGAATTATCATATTGTCATTGTGAATAATTGATTAGGATACATGCTGAGGAGCTAGAAATAATGCTCAAAATCTAATGATAAGGGTAATGATATATGTAAGGTGCTTCAGAGATGTGTTAAGTGTTTAATTACCTCACATTTCTATACAGTGGTATATTATTGTTTTCGTTTTATTACTGCTGCTGTTTTTACTACTACCTGATTATTTATTCATGTTCTTATGCTACATACGTGATTTCCTTGTTGCATTGAACCTCACTTTCCAATGATTTTATGTTATATTTTCCAAGCAGCTCCATCTCAATGCAGTGCTCCTGTTATTCCAAGACATTCTACCATTGCATTCTACCGAATCACCTACAACTCAGGTGATGACGTGATTGTAACTTGTGATGCAAGCAACGATCGTTTTACCCTTCATTGTAACAACAGTGGAACGTGGAGTGGACCGGAAATGTCTTGTCGAGAACCAGTCAAACGTAAGATATTTGGTTTTTATCTGACTAATATGGTAATGTGCTCGGTTTACCTTCACCAAAACATTAATTGGTTATGTATATGGATCATAATTTAGAAAAATAGAGAGAGTTCTTATTTCCAACAGTTGAATAGATAGATAGAATTGGCATTTTCATCATCCATATACATAACTAAATCATTTTAGAATTATGTACGTTGAGATGAACGAAACTTCTTTTATGTTTATAATTATGAATCTTATTTCATATTGGGAATTGCAAAACTTCAACAAAATAGCACGTTAGCGTCTATCAAAATTATGAGCCGTCAGACGAAAAATCTTTGAAAATAACAAATCCTCGCAATTTAAAACCTTGGAGTAACACACAATATTGAAAGTGCCACCAAGGCTGGAAATTGCAAGTTAGTGTATTCGGAATTATTCTATGGATATTCGGAATTACGAACCTTTACCCCGCTCCCCAACGTTATACATTAAACTAATTATAATAATTGTAGATTTATATTGCGCAATGCTGTACACTGGTAGGAATTTATTCCTTGAAACGCAGCGCGCGTAACAGCTGCACTGCTAAAGCCAGGGTAATTATGCTGCATTATTGTAGAGCGCTTAGAGACTTCTGACAAAGTAAGTGTTAAGCGCTATATAAGCACTGTAATTATTTACATTGCGTCCCAGAAAAAAAGAAACCGAGAATTATCGATGTTTTATCATAACTTAGCCACATTTATAATTAATCAATGACACATAGCTGGAAAGCTTAGACATCCTGTTTCATTTGATGCGACTCATATGACGCATATTCCACGCATGAGTGAGTAAAATTATTTTGAAGAGAGGAAGCCGAAAAGTCGTTTGGCGGACGGTATCTGAATTTCAAAGAGAATATCACATTTCTAGAAGGCTGAGTTTCTGTCCTTTCATATGAAACCTCAATCAGGAAAAATGAGCAAGGAATGACAAAGTTCTGTTTGTTTAAAGCAGTGCTTGCATTTCCATATTTTTATCAAACGAATTCGTTTTCACTGGCTGCCTGCCGTAACAACAAGCAGAATTGACGAAAGACTTAACTCCGTTTCGTTGACAATCAGCCATGCATCAAGTATTTCGTCTACGACTGATTGTCAACAAAACCGAGTTAAGTCTTATGTTAATTCCGTTTGTTGCTACGGCACACAGCAAGTGAAAACGAAACCATTTAATAACATTATGAAAATGCAAGCACTAATTTAAACAAACAGAACTTTGCTATTCCTTGCTCATTCTTCCTGAATGAGGTGTCATATGAAGGGGTAGAAACTGAACTTTCTAGAAATGTGATTTTCTCTTTGAAATGCAGATACCGCCCGCCAAATGATTTTTTGGTTTTCTCTCTTCAAATTGATTTTAATCACTCATGCGTGAAATATGCATCATATGAGTTGTATCAAATGAAAGAAGAGGATCTAAACTTTACAGATATGTGTCATTTATTAATTATAATTGTGATTAGGTTATGATAAAACATCGATTATTCTCGGTTTCGTTTTTTTCTGGGACGCACTGTATAATGTGATGTTTTAATTTGAGGTTTCAGTGGTTTCAGTTTTGAACTTTTCTTCTTCTTTCCCCCAAATGCTATGAATATGACAGCTCCACCACTGTGCAGTGCACCTCATATTCCGAGATATTCCGAGATTGAGAGTTATCAATTGAACTATAATTACGATGACAGAGTGACAGTGACATGTGACACGAACAGTGATCAGTTCACTTTACGGTGTCAGGCAAGTGGATTATGGGATGGCCCTGATATATCCTGTGCAGCACCGACATTGCCGATAATACCAGCTCCATGTAAGTAAATATATTTTGGGTATTTTTTTATCTGAAATCTTTTCTTTCTTATACTCCCTTGTTTCCACCATCATCATCGTCATCATCATCATCATGTTCTTCTTCATTATCATCACCACTACCAGTTCCATAACCATGGCATAAATGGGGCCCGGAGAAGTATAAAAATATAAATATAAAAGGAATATAAACACGCACTGAGATGAACGCACATCTTGCGCTCAATCCGTTACAATAATCACTGATATCTAGAATAACATTTTTTTCCAGAGAACCTGATATTTTGTTAAACAAAAAATACAAAGTACATTTTCTTTTTGTAAAATGAATTTATTGAGAAAATATATGCATTTGCACAAATCAAACAATCATACACAATCAATTGAAATAACATCGTAGCATCTTAACATAGTTCAAATAAAACATGTTTCTTTTTCTTGAATAACAGTGTTTTAAAAAATGCATAGCTTTTTTGTTTTACAGTTCCTTTCGATCTTTAATCGATTGTGGATAAGTCTTTTTAAAATACAAAGAATAGAGACTTCATGAAACATGAGTTTGCGATTTTCTGCTTGCATAAATGTTAAATAAACTGCGTATTTTGCATAAATGATAAGACAATTTAAACTGTTAAATATTTTGTTTTTCAAGTTATAACCTTCAATTAAAACGAACTTGTCAAAAGAAAAATTAACATTGTCAAGTTTTCGAATTATGTCTCCAAATTTTAACCAAAACGATCTTGTGTGCTTGCATTTTACAAATAAATGGAGATTGTCGTGTAACTGATGATCATATAAACATAAGGGATTGTTACACAATTTCCATTTGAATAAATTATACCTATTTGGTAATAAGTTGTATAATAAATTTAAATTGAATTCTGATATTTTGTTTTCTTTCATAGCTTGTAAATTAAATGACCATATGACTTTCCAGTCGATTTGTTCTGTACTATTTAACATTTCTTCCCATTTCTCTTATATTGGAGGTCTAACAATTGCATGAATAGACAACGTAGAGTAAAAAAACTTCGACTTTCGTTTAGTGTTAACATTCATTAAATCATTTTTCATGACACCTTCATTTTCTTCTCGTGTCGCATTTTATACATGTACCTGTCTTAACATATTTTGTTTCCACACTTTGGGAATTGCATTTACTATGCTATAATATTCTTGAAACAAAGAAGCATGTTTTTTCTCAAATCTTTCTTCAATTTCTCTCAAAGACATAAATCTAGAGTTTTCTACATCAATAATTTTCAAAAGGCCTACATCGAACCATTTTTTTAAATAAATAATACATTTTTGTTATGATCTCTTATATTTGAGTTAAACCATATGTTTTCACTTTTAACATTATTACATTGTAAATCAATTGTCGTCTTACATTCTACTATCTCTTTAAAGTCAAACCAAGTATATACCATATTCTTGTAATATTGGGGCATTTTTATATTCTTTATACAAAGCTTCATATCATCTTTTGTACATTTACTATTTAACACATATTGTAAATTGCCAACTTTTTTAAAGAAACCATCAATTATCTTTTTCCACGTTGAGTTTTCGTGAGAGAAGTAATGCAATATCCAGTAACTCATACAAACCACTTCTCTTTTTATTTTTTTTTTTTTTTCCTTTCCACAAAAATGTATACAGTAAAGAGTCAATGAATTTCATTACATTTCCGGCATTTAAGAAACAAGAAATGATTTGATTATAGTTATTTTACCAGAAAATGTTAAGCGCCTCGCTTTCCATAGACGTACTATATTTTCAATCTTTGATATTTTGGGTTTCCAATTAAGATTTATTAGGTTTTGTTCATTTTTCCCAAAATGATATTTTAACATCAGAATAGGTCCATGGAATGAATTTCTTTCTTTTTGTTTCTCTTTTCATCTCTTCGATTTCCATAATCTGATTTCCCTTTTTACACCTAAACCTACAAACTTTCTTCTACAAAAAATCTTACCACCTATTAATTGTATTCCATTGTCCTTAACATATGACAAGGACGAATAGTTTTAACCGTGAATAGTAGCATTTGTGGATTTAAAGCAAATTTTGAAATATAAATATTGTTTTCCTTTTATGTGTTGCTGTCCAAAACTTAAAAACGCTTAAATTGCCATTACAATGACAATATCTAATGTAAATATTTTGAAGACTGTTTGTTCTGTATGAGTAATAAACTTGTATTTACTGAGCAAAGTCGTACAGGTATTTCTGATAGAGGTTCAAATCACCTGTTCAATACTTTTATGTTTATTTCACACATTAATTCTTTTAAGAACGTCACAAATTTAAATATCCTAACGATTTCCTAAAATATGAACCAACGCTTCCCATTTATAGTACAGTACCTCTCGTGGCCTCCATAATATTGTTTGCATATATTCTCTCCACAGTTCCTCCATCGCATGCCTCCTGCAGTGCACCAGCAGTGCCTATTGATTCAACCATTCAGAATCTTCGTCTCTCATACAAAAACGGTGACAGGATGAACGTGACATGTAACGTGGGTTCTGATTGGTTCGACGTGTCATGTGACGATGGAATATGGATAGGCCAAAACATAGTTTGCCCTGACCCTCCCAAAGGTATGCAAAACATACGTTTTAAAAAGCTGCCTGTTGTAAAGTCAGTTCATGTAATAAAAATGTATAGGTGTCGTGGTATAGGGCTTCATTCAATTAACTCTCAGTCGAAGGGTTGAGGGATCGAATCCCATCCCTCTACAAACGTCCTTTGAACACATTGATGCACATTCGCCTATTTTCGACCATGTACATACCGTGTGAGTCAAACAAAATTTTACACCTAGAAAATTGCTAATTATTTTAAATCATCTACGAACAGTAATTAGTATACATCTTATGAAAGAGTGTTTTTTATCCCAAATAATGTGGTATTATGTTTGTGTGGTATGTGTTCACGCTTGAAAGAAAATGAGGCATTGTTTGCGAGGGTGCAAAAATCGAATTGCGCCAAACTGATGCCTACAGTATGTATTATTTTGGGATTAGCGGAGTGAGAGATTGAATCGAATGAAATGTATTTCATATGCTTTTTGCAGAGGAAAAGTCACACACACACACACGCACAAATGTTCGTTGTTATTTGATATCCGATGTTTGATATGTATGTTATGATTAATTTTGTTGGGGATGTTATTTGGATCTGCAAAGACCGAATTAATACCCAAATCCCATTTTTTTTTAAATTCAAACATAACACAAGCAACTTTGGCGCAAATCGATGTTTGCACTCTCGCAAACAATGCCTCCTGCTCATCAAAGCGTGAACACATACCACAAAAAACTTGATACCAAATATCTGGGATAAAACACTCTTTTATAAAATGTATACTCGTTTACTGTTCATAGATGATTTTTTAAAATAATTATCAATTTTCTAGGTGTAAACTTTCTTTTGACTCGCACGGTATAGGTGCTTGACAATTACTGGGACATTACAAATTGCAAGACGAAGACTCGATCATTATTTATTTGTAATAACGTTGATTTTCTAAAAATGATACGAGGATAAGAGGTAATGTGATCAATAAAAGATTGTAAGCGCCCTTCAAAAAGCTTATGATCTCTTTGAGAGTGTGTGTGTGCGTATTTGACAGTTTGTACCGTGCGTGATCAAGGTAACTACGTTTACGATCGAAACATAGTTCCATTTTCAATCATCAAAGATTTGCACTTTTTTTAGGCAACCACAAGCGCTCGGAAGAGGCTTCCTTGAATGATTATTGTGCTGTATTCATTGAAGAGTCTTCGAAGAAGCCATTGATTTTGAATATTCTCCAATTGTCTGTTTGTGTACAAATATACCATTATCCAGTAAATGAGTTTTTTGTAAATATTTAAATAATTCATTTGCAGAATGCAATCCACCAATCATCCCCGTCGTCTCATTCGTTGAAAATGTTAAGCCTCGCTACAAGATTGGTGACCAAGTCAACATCACATGTAACGACGACTCTGATTGGTTCGCTTGGGACTGTCACACAGATGGCTTGTGGCGAGGGAATTCTGTCCAGTGCTCTACTGATTGTCCACCAACCGGAGGTTATTATGCACTTAGAAATGTCTGATATACGGGGATAATGTCACTATGAACATAACGGACAAAGAAAGAGGACAAAATATGCAATTGCTGTGGTAGACAAAGGAACATCCTTTCACTGCTATGATGTAAACATGTGTAGACCAGGTGAATATGCATGTGCCATCTGTTCTACGCATTTTTGACATAATGACAGTGAAGGGATGTTCCTTTGCCTACCACAACATTTGTTGAGGGTAGAATGAGGAACTGTATATTTTGTCCTATGTCTTTGTCCGTCATATTCATAGTGTGTGGTACCAGACTATGATAACGATCTTGTATTATAATAATAGTTATGCTGTAAATGATAATCATCTTAATATGTAGCATACTAAAATATTAAAAATAAAGAATGTAAACTGGTCCTTGTACATGTAAATATAAGTAATATAAGAGAAAGCCTCTCTGCCGCCACAAAATTCGGGAGAGTTTACACTAGCTCTTATGTTGCATGATATTTTTTCTGTTGAAAGACCGAGCAAAACACGGTGATGAATAACAAAAGCCAAATCATTTTAGACATAAGATGGGAAAGAAAAACAAAATGTAAAGGGAAAAAGGATACTGCTTTACAAATTAAGCTCATCTCTTTGCAAATCAGAAAAAATATTGCATCAATTTACTATTTTTGGATTGTATTATTATTGCTTATTATTTACCTCCCTACTTATTTTTTCCAGGTATTTCTTCCATGCAAAACTTTTTGTTATGATCATTTATCTTGTTATCTTTTTATGTTGTTTAACATATTTTACGGGGCTGCTGTAATCATGTACAGGAATTAGCTGTTTGTTTGTTTTGTAACGAATATCTAAGGAAAAGAAAAAAAATAAAAATAAAGAATATAATTACACATATATTAATGATATATATATATATACAAAGATAAACACATTTACAAAGGAGAATACAAATATAAAGAAGAATACAAATAAAAATACAAATGTAACTGATGCACACGCAAATGAAATGATAAAAATACACATACATGTACAAGTACAAATACAATTACAAGTTTAAAGGAAAATACAAATTAAAAACAAAACAAAAATGCAAATACAAATACAAACACATATTAGAGTACTAAGAAAAATATGCATCCAACTTCAATTACTGAAATTTAATACAAATATATCTCATGATAATTGATGTTTGCTTATGACCAAATTACTAATATCTACAGGAGGAAAACCTACATTTCCAGAGCGCATTGCATATTCTAGTAGTGAGCAAAAGGGAAGGGATTACTTTATCACCGGTCTTTTGGTTACAGCTGTCATCTTATTTATCCTTGTTTTGATGTGTATGGCTGCGTTTGTTATCTTCATGAGAAAGTAAGTAAATGTTTTTTATAATAATCGTATAGAGTGGTGAAGAGTGACGTCGTTAAAAAAATATAATTAGAATTTCTCATTTTTTTCTCCATTTTCTGAAAAGCATCACAAATAATGTCCGAATGGCTAAAACCAATTGGATATATTTAGCATTGGCTGAGATATGACCATCTGAAGAAAACAAAAATGTCCTATGGGAACTCAGTGTGTAGTGCTCTGGTTCATAACATTATGAACCAGAGCACTATAACACTGAGTTCCCATAGAACATTTATTTATTCATCGGGTCATATCTCAGCCAATACCTAATATATTCAATTAGTTTTTGACATTCGGACATTATTTTTGATGCTCTTTTGGAAAATGAAGAAATTAAAAAAAAAAATTGTATGATTTCACAGCTTCGATACTCTATAATGTCTAGATCTGTACAATAACTTGTAATTATATTTTCAGTGTATTTTCTCCTTACGCAAAACATATTTCATGATGAAAATCAACTCTCAGTTGATTCCAGGAGTTTACCCTTTTAACATCAATTACTCAATTCCAATTAACTCGATTTACTGGGACTAATGGAAGGAGGTTGAAACCCCGCCGCTCGCGTTCATAATTTGTAAAACTACCAGTACTTGGGAAAGCGTTTCCTCGAAATCAAGGAAAGATGTGGTTTCGTGGTTGTTGATACACTTTAGGTATAATCTTAGAATGGAAAACAATATAACAGAATAACACGTCTAATAAACTCCGGAAAAAATCCTTACTAACTTAGTTAAAACTTGGAAAAGATGTTGACATATTCAGGTAATTTGTGTCTGTGTTATTGTATAGATATATCTTTTAAAAGTAGCTGAACCAACAGAAGTGTTAGTCGGAACAGTTATTAAATCAATGAAAAGAAAGATAATGTTCATGAAATGCAACCTAACATCCCCTTCTTATAGTGTTGGGAGTCCCAAATTCGCCAACAATTTCACTGAAATTGTGTCTTAATGTGAAAGAGGGTGTCATTTGAGACGCATTCTGCAAAGATTTCCCCCTAAAATTGCGTTCAAAGACAAATATTGATGAAAAAATACGTAATATGATATTCTTTCATGAATGTATTTAAATTCAAACATTTTCAAATGTTTTAAATTACATCCTCTTTCACATTATGATACAATTTAAATACAAAATTTCCATCAAGTTTGTTGGGCTCCCAACACTTTCGAGGGGCTTAAATAATATGAAAGTTCATCCAAGGAATGTTTTTGTTTATAATTAACAGCGCACTTATACTTCCCATAATTTAACGATTCAATTGAAATCTGAATAGTAAATTAAAGGGATCGTTTAACAATGTTAAATCTGAGATACACGGCCCTACGTGTTATCAGTGTCTGTGATATGGTGTAATATTGAAGCCCTAAAACAATTGTGCTTCAAAATGATCAAGAAGTGCCTCAACAAAGTAAAAATCCTTGAGTGACCGGTTTTACCAAACTCGTTTTCCCCAATAGACTGTAGTGTTATGAAAACCGTCAGGCGAACGGTTTTCAAAATTTGTAATTCCAAACATAAATATCTTGATAATCAGACAGGCGATCGGCTTGTATAAGTCATGGGGTTCATGACTGACCTAAAGATTTAAAATTATCATTGCATCATGAGCTAAATCCAGAATTTTGTTTCAGAATCTGAGAAAAAGTTACCGGATCCCTTTAAATGTTATCTGAATATAATATTTATTTTAATTTTATTTTATAATCTACAGCCGTGGCTATGATTTAGCAACATCATCGAAAGACACACTTCAAGATGAGAAGGGATCCAGAGGACCTCTTCCTGACGTCCCTGACGGTTATGCCAAGTACATTGGAGGTGACCAGTCACTCTATGTCGAACCATATCTCAAAGAAAATGGAGATCCCATTCGAAGCTATGAAGTCTACGAAAAACCAATTTGAATAAATTACTACCAGTTTTAGATTCGGTGTGCACTTTATTTAGGAAAACTCCACTCTCTTTTATTGACCTTCTTTTATACTTGTGTTGTTGTTTTATGTTGTTGTTTAATTGTTATACATTTTGATTAATATTTCCTTCAAATGTTAGAAGTTATTTCACGCAGTCATTCCCCATTCCTTACTTATTTACATGTACATTCAATATATGAAAATGGCATACCATTTATCCCCTCTTCTTTTTTTTATTATTATGCATTCGTTGTTGTCTTGGATCCACAACTGAATCCACTGATAATTTATTTTCTTTCTAAAAACATGTCCAGGTTAATATAAAGTTGTACAATATTTAGTTAATTGATGGATTTAATATCAAGGAATCCATCAATACCAAATGAGATTGCCTTAATGAAAAACAAAACAGAACAATTGTTCAACTTCCAATCCATTTCACAGAAATTCCTTTGGCTAGGCATTTGTGTATTTTTCACTAAAAAGAAACGACTAAATTTATTTTTTGCACCCCCTGAAATTTGATGTTTTTCGTTTTTGTTTCTTTGGTTTCCGTAACTCAAGAATAAAAGATGTAACAGTTAAATGAACGTTTTGTTGAATACTTTTAGTTAAAAGCTTTAATATGTCATGTTCTCAAGAAACATCAATCAGGACGAATATATAGTTTGTACATGCTTAATAAAAGGTACGGTTAAACGTCGTAAGGGTGATAACTTTATAAATGAGTACCACACCTCGTTAGCTCCTTGTATTCCCTTTGTGGAAATGTATGTAAATTTAACTCAATCAAAATTGAAGAAGGAAAAAACAGTATAAAAATATTGAATAAGGTGACAAATTATTATAAAATTCAAGACGTTATATATGTATGAACGTGATATATATACATACACAGAACCTATTGGAAGTCATTTGTGTACAAAGTACCCATGACTTTGTTGGCATGACTCGCAAAATGTCAATGTATGCATGCATCATATAAAAATGGCGATACATGTGGCAATAAGGATAATGGTGATGGTATTAATAATGATTATAACATTGATGATAATACAGTGCGTCCCAGAAAAAGCGAAACCGAGAGTTATCGATGTTTTACCATAACTCAATCAATTAATAAATGCCACATATTTGTAAAGCTTAGGTCTTCCTTCTTTTATTCGGAGCAACTCATATCAAGCATATTCTACGCATGAGTGATTCGTAAAAATGTGTAGAGAGGGTAACAAAAAATAATTTGGCAGGCGGTATTTGACAAGCATTACTATATTCAAGGCTCATATTTCCTGATTAGGGTGTCATATGAAAGGGCAGATAATGGACTGTGTAGAAATGTAATTTTCTCTTTGAAATTCAGATACCGCTCGTCAAATGACTTGTTGGTACCCTCTCTTCAAATTGTTTTTAATCACTCTAGCGTGAAATATGCTTCAAATGAGTGGCATCAAGTGCATGATGCGGATCTAAGCTTTACATATATGTGGCGTTTATTAATCTTAATCGTGATTTAGTTATAATAAAACATCGATAATTCTCGGTTTCGTTTTTTTCTGGGACGCACTGTACAATAATAACTATCACAATAGGCTTACATCTCATAGTCCGCCTTTGTATAATGGCGTAGGACATGAAACATAGTACGTTAATGAATGAGTAAATATACAATCTTAAAGGGGATAATCAGGGAGACACAGGAATTCTAACAATCAGAGTAACAATAATGATAATACCCCCCCCCCCCCTCCATCCAAAATAAAAGGGAAAAGATAAAAGTAATGATAAATTGGATTAACAATAATAGTAATATTGATAATGATAATGATAATTATAATAATAATAATGATGATAATGATTTCGATAATAATATGACTAATACTACAATGATAATAATGGAAAATCGTCAAGGATGATGATGAAAGGATATATATAACATTTCATTTCAGAGCATGTAAGATCTAAATGGACTTGAAAATTAAGAAAATGGTTAATCTTTCGATGTTTGCCATTGTGTTCGTTACACCGGTGTACGATATATTTATACTCAGACTTGCACTTCATATACCACAAAGTACATGTCATTATGTAAAAGAAGGAAAACTGTCACTTAGTGATATCTAGATGTCAATCTACAGAGAATGATATACAATAAATCCGTTCATTAGCAGAAATGATTTCCTACGACTTTTATTTCCTGTGAACAATTTCTCATGTCACCACCCTACATACGTAACGATAATACTGATTATCACAAGATAAAATTGTCACTCTCTTTCAGCAATAATTGAACATAACATGGTTTCCTTTATTATTACTATAACTAATATAGTGGGGAGATGAATAAACAACCTACAAATAATAGACTTCAGTGAGGGTTTTAGTAAGACGTATATCCTTATGCTAATCTTTTGGGAAGGTTTGGACTGTTTAAAAGGTACCCACAATTCGTTTTCACTGGCTGCCAGCCGTTGCAACAAACAAAGTTGACAAAAGATTTAACTCCGTTTCGTTGACGATCGGCCATGCATCAAGTCTTTCGTCTTCTTTGTGCATGGGTGATCGTCAACGAAACACAGTTAAGCCTCAATTTATGGAAATGCAAGCATTACTTTAAACAAACAGAACTTTGTTTTTCCTGGTTCATTTTTCCTTATTGAGGCGTCATATGAAAGGGTAGAAAAAGAACTTTTCCGAAATAAATCTTCTCCTTGAAATGCAGATACCCCCCGTCAATTGACTTTTTTTTACCCTCTCTTTAATTTGTTTTAATCACTCATTCGTAGGATATGCTTCACATGATTTTCATCAAATGAAAAAGGAGGATCTAAACTTTACAAATGTGTGTCATTTATTAAATATAATTGTGATCGAGTTATGATAAAACATCGATAATTCTTGGTTTCGTTTTTTCTGGGTCGCACTGTATATAGATATATACATTTATATTATTAAATATCAAGTTCGGTGAAAACTAGGTGACATACTGCGAGGTACAATCACCAACACGCACGCGCATAAACACACACACACGCGTATACATAAAAGTGCTAACGGCCGCTACAGATTGAGGTAAAACAATGCATACCCGCTCTTAACCAATGTTTGTTTAACAAATCTATCTAATTATAGAACATTTAATGGATTAAAGATTAAGTGAAGTGGGCATTAAACTCATCGACGGCCATAATCTTTATTCTGGCATGGTCCAGGTCAAGCTTAGAAATGACATTTGGAAGAACTTGATTACAATGTTCAACAGCTTCGAATTTAATCATTAGTATGACGCCAAATTCAAATAATTGCAATTGTGAAATGGTCGACGAATCGTGGCGACAAACAAATCATATGACAGTGCTGAGTTGTCCTTGGAGAAATTCCTTTAAAAGCAGCCTTACAGATGATGAGAACACTTTTCTGATGTTTTCAGATGCTAGAAACCTGTTGAGGCGTTTTACTATACTGATTTAGAATGCTGAATATTATTTAATCTTAATATGGGCTTCATGACACTTTGAACTTAAGAAGAAAAAAGTGATTGGAAATACCCGTGGTTCATGGCTTAGTGTGCAATCCCGTCAATTTTGACGTGACTAAAGAAGATGGAGTAATTAATGCCAATTATTAACATAATCAATGAATGCACAAGAAAAATGGAATCCGGTATGTAATAGTCACTTAATTTCAAAATGAAGTTTTGTTTCGGCTCGTCAGCAGACATGATCAGTACACAGGCAGGGTAGAGGTCAAAAAGGCAAATGGAAGTTCTAAACAAATATCGACAACGCCAAAATAAGACCGATATTAAATGTTGCATTGATCTACTGAATGTTGTTTACCTGCTAGCACCCTCCCCGCCCCCTCTCTACCTCTCTCTCAATCTGGCAAAACCACATATACCATAACGGCATTAAATGTTTGAGTTCTTTAAATTGAAGAACAAATAATATTCAATATGCATCTGTATGTGTAAAAACGTAAAAGATGGGACTTCTTTTCCTTACATTAGCATAAATAATTTTATATAGGTTTCACTTCCAACTTTCTAAATTAGTAACCAAGTTAACATTGCCAGAGTTTATTCAATTTCGTGCGAAATCAAATGAATGCGTAGATCGTCATTCAACATGTAATTGTGCTCATTCAATCAATAATTAGGAGCATGTGACTATATACTAGTCTGCAAGCACAGACCCTGATGTGACACTTTATCAAAAAATCATTGTGCCCTGAAAGAAGCCTAGACCAGCTACCTACTGATTGTGTCAATATAGGAGCAGCTATATATATAGTACATGGCCTATGGTAGTCTTATAGTGCAGACTCTCTTTTTCGACTGACCAAGGTTTGTGCCTGTGTCACGAGCAGCTATAGTAAATTGCCTATGGTAGTCTTATAGTGCAGACTCTCTTTTTCGACTGACCAAGGTTTGTGCCTGTGTCAGGAGCAGCTATAGTAAATTGCCTATGGTAGTCTTATAGTGCAGACTCTCTTTTACGACTGACCAGGGTTTCTGCCTGCAAACTAACTATATACGACAGCTTGAATGCGATCATTTAATTTATATTTCAAAAGCACCCCTTCACCCTTCCAGTCACACTTGGCGAAATAAAATTACGATTACGCATTTCGAATTTAGTTGAAATACACCCAAATTTGAATGTGAAACACGGGGTCTTCGAGAAACAACAAAACATTATATGTACAAAGATTCAAGCATAAGAAACCGCAAGCAACCCAAATTTGAGTGAACTTGATTGAATGTTGAGAAGTAAAATCATGTTTTGGACGAATTTGGCAGGGAAAACCTTTTAACGCTTTGGCATTCCGAATGAAGACGGCGAAATAAAGCAGAGAAAAAATGTAAATAATATTTTATATTATTAACAAATAAAACGTATGATATTTTCAACGTGAATGCACACGTGCATATGCTATTATCTTAATGACGAAGATATAACAAAATAACTGCAGAATATACCAAATATTAGAAAATTCCTATATTTTGTAACTTCTACGGTTGTTTTATTATTTTTTTTCGTCAATCACCACATAACTATTTATACATATATGTATATATTTATGATAGGCCATTTTACTAGTGTTGGGACTTAGAGTACAATATACTCTGTATCTATTTTCATCTATTTTGAGATTGATATTTGAATAGGTAGGACAGGGAATCGGTCTGGACATTTAACGTTTTCCTTACTGGGCTTTGACCATCTACCGTCGACATTCATATGAAATACAACAATGAGGTGTGTGATCGTTAAATAAATAAGGATGGATGACTGGGTGTAAGTCAAATAAAAGATTTTAATTTCGTCTTTAAAAAAAAGCAATAAACACATATCACTAACAGTCTAAAAACTTTGTCACGTGCGATTTTCTGTCTTATAACAAATGAGAATTGCATTCTCTTTCATGACAAATTATAATAACAAATAATATTAAGAACATTTAAATATATTATGCGCTCTAAGCGTTTAAATAATTCGTTAAAGCGTTAATATTAAATTTCGCTGAACTTGTATAGGATTATTTTGACTGGGGCAGCACGATCAGTATGGCGTTAGTGTACGATTGCACTTACGGGGTTACTTATCACCAAATCTGCACGTTTACTTCAACGTCACAAAAATATCAAACATACGTTGGATGCCACAAACCAGGTGAAGCTTTTGAACAAACTGCTTATCACATCACGGTCTTATTTAGGGGGCATGATAGGAAGTACCGTATATAATTTTTTTTTAAATACAAAAAATTGGGGGGGGGGGCTGAAAGAACGTAATATTGCTGTGTGTAAAATCAAATTTGTAGTTAAGTTTCAAGTGTCATCAGCATAATTATCGAAATCGTACTCAAAATGATGCATGTCGAAAAATAAATGTATTCAAGGATTTAAGAAGTGCTACAAAAGAAATTAAACTGCAATTGCTTAAGAAAACTTAATTGCCAATCCTATTTGTATGAACTCTTGTACCCGTATAATGGCGGAAGCTTTGGAAGCACAACATTTACTCCGCCATTCCCTCTTTGAAGTGGAACCCCACTCTTTAGGATATGATTAAGGCTTGTGTTAGAGCATTGCTATACTAATTTTCCTATCGCGGAAGAGGTTTACGATACACCATGTGTAAAGTCCTAGAAGAACTAAGGAAAGTGGATAGAAAATAGAAGTGAAATGGAAAGGCGAGATATTGGAGGTTGGAAGGAAGAGTATCTTTCGGAAGTGAGTATAGTCCTGAAAAGGACTGTACACCAGAAAGTTGTAGACAGGATGAGAGGTTTGAGTAGAAGACTGGATTGAGTTGGAGAGTTGAGTAGAGTTGGAGAGCAGCAGCAGGAGAGTAGACTCGACGTTTCGGACAGGTTGACTGTCCTTCTAGGACTTTACACATGGTGTACCGTAAACCTCTTCCGCGATTGTTCATACCACCATGCAAACCTTCAAACATCATCTAATTTGCCTATGTTTCTAATTCTTTTTCTTTTCTGTTAAGAGAACTTTTTTTCTTAGAGAAGAACCAAGGATATTTCCATGCTATGAAATAACTGAATCAATAGATAATGTTACTAATACGCAACAATGACACAGAAATGTTTCCATTGAGACATGTTCACATTCCCACACATATCACAGTGGGTTTGGCGTAATGTATTCGAATTTATTTTGAATAATGCACAATAGACATACACAATATTAATAACAGTCGGAAAACAATCTTTCTTAACAAATTTATCTTTGATTATTTCAAGAGTAATGAATGAAATAGCAGGAATGAAAATAAACGAAAAAACGAACCTGTGCTATGAATATGATGGTTATTGTATCCCCCGGCAGTATGCCGGTGGGGTACTTTGGATTCAGCAGCGTTACGCCGCGTCATCTTGTGTGCGCTCTAACTGCCATATTTCTTGACGGATTTCTTTTAAATTTTGTATGGAGGTGTATCTTGGTATAATCTACACACCTATAACTTTTGGTGATGCTGCCCCCAGTGTTTCGTCTTCTATCGGGTAAAATGCCATATGCGCTCTAACTGCCACATTTCTTGACAGATTTCTTTCAAATGCTGTATGGAGGTGTGTCTCAGTGCAATTTACACATCGTAAGTGTTTGGTGAAGCTGCCACCTGTGTTCCGTCTGTTATAGGGTCAAATTATAATTATAATTATGCGGATCACTCGTACATTGTCAACGTCTGTCAGCAGCTTGGTTTCAGGGAGCTATTGTGGTGGAATGTCTTTGCATATAGCAGCTCGTACAGTATGTCGTGGGTGTACAGCTACACTTTGACCTTTGGCACCATCGAAGCTTCATGTTTTCTACAGTGTATACCAAATATCAAGTATTCATCTCTGTCACACACCAGATGAGGCATTTGATTATTGCCTCTTTAAAGTCGAAAAATAACGGCTAATGTAATAAATTCATTATGTTTGACGGTAATTCAATTGAATTGAATGAGCCCAGTTGGAAAAGCAAAGGGGAAGGGAGAACTGGACTTGTGATTGTGAGTGCATTTATTAACCCATCGTTATCTTTTTTGAGGCTGGGTGCTCAGTCTAACCGCATCATTAAACCATCATCATTACACTGCAAATTTTACTCTTTATCATTAAGATAGCTATATACATTTATATATGTATGTATATATATCAAGCTCCGAGGAAAACTAAAGTGAAGATTACCTTCCCCGCCCCCATACTTTTGTTAAAAGCGTGACAAACTGCAACGAATGACAACATACACTGTTGGTCATAATGGTGGAATATTTATTTTTACCCCAGTTTAGGGAAGGATTTTTAAAAATTATTTATTTCTAATAGATCTAAATAATGGCATACATTCTCAGATTTTATTGAATATTAAATTGCGAGTGTTTGTTTTGCGTGACTGCTATATCATACGTGTGCTACTATGCTAATCAGCTAGGGAACCTACGTCCTTAAATCATAATTGACAGTAATGAGGATTAATGCCTCACAAAAGGGCACTAATATAGCTGATCAGCAAGATTTTTATCCTGGGGCCTCACAGTAACGAGGCTATTGCTTAGCCCCTGAATCATGACTGTACGCAGTGTTTGCTAGGGTACGCGGCCCCTTCCACAAATCCCCCAAAACGAAGAAAATGCAATAAATTGTCAAAAATTCATTGCATTTTCCCCGGCCCCCTACAGGAAAAATTCCTCTGTGTGGCCATGCCTTGAACCATAATGCATGGCCCTACAGAGGAATTTTTCCTGTAGGGGGCCGGGGGAAAATGCAATGAATTTTTGACAATTTATTGCATTTTCTTCGTTTTGGGGGATTTGTGGAAGGGGCCGCGTACCCTAGCAAACACTGCGTACAGTCATGATTCAGGGGCTAAGCAGTGGCCTCGTTACTGTGAGGCCCCAGGATAAAAATCGTATCGATGAGCTATATATTAGTGCCCTTTTGTGAGGCATTAATCCTCATTACTGTCAATTATGACTTAAGGACGTAGGTCCCTTAGCTGATTAGCATAGTAGCACACATATGATTAAGCAGTCACGCAAAACAAACACTCGCAAATTAATATTCAATAAAATCTGAGAATGTATGCCATTATTTAGATCTATTAGAAATAAATAATTTTTAAAAATCCTTCCCTAAACTGGGGTGAAAATAAATATTCCACCATTATGACCAACAGTGTATATATATATACATATATATATATATATATATATATATCAATACACAATGTCCCCCTTTAAAAAAACTTTTTTTTCTTTAAACCAATCTAAAACATAACCTGACATAGGTGCCCCCCCCCCTCCCCCCCCCCCCCCCCAGTTGCACTCTGGAAAAGAAGATAATTGGCTTTTTTATCTTATTATGTTATGCAATTCTTTAATTGATTTTTTTTTGTCTCCCTCTCTCTGTATATCTGTGTTAATCATTCTTTATTTGTGTATGTTCCTTGTGTATTTGAACATCCCCCCTTTCTTCTCAGTTGGGGATTGTCCCGGGGGCGAATTTGCGATTCCCAAACCATTCATCTATGGGAGACTTTATGAGCAACGTGATTGGTCGAGAGAAGAAATAAATATTACGTCATTTACTGCACGCTCGGGCTCGCTCACAGCTGACACAGACACACAAACACTCACAATGTTAGTATGCAAGCACAGACTCTAATTTGACACTTTACGAAAGATATCATGTCTGAGGGAAGTCTATCTACATGAAATGGCCTACTGTAGTCTCACGATTCAGACTCTGTATTTTGCACAGGTATGTGCCTGCAAACTACTCACATGCCTTAGAATTCTGCTACTGCAGGTGTGTATCATCTAAATCTACATGTAACTTGTGTTATTGTCAATGTTCAAACAATGCATGGCTAGGCTCAACAAAACACTCAGGACTGCACATACGCTATGTTGTTAGGTACAATGCACTTCACACGCGAGCTAGCTACAGGCACATACAGGCCCACTGTTATCCATTGTTTATGTGCAGCCCATTCATGCAAACATCATTCCAAAAGTCATAGACACGGATCTGATCATGGCGACTTTATAATAAAATAATTAAATACAGGGTCTAAATATATACTTACATGCAGATTTGGAAAATCATTTTGAAGATTTGATGGTTCACTCGGACTTGGCCCCAGACACATTCAAACCGCCATGATGAGATGGCTCGCGTCGATGTGGGCGTGTCTTTATAACTTTTGTAACCAATCACGTTGCTCAAAATGTTTTCCATAGCTGAATGGTTTAGGAATCGCAAATTCGCGTCCCGGGGGGGGGGGGGGGCGCGTTCATACCCCTTGTTTGTGTTGGTAACAGGCAAAAATCAAGTTTTATGTCAAATATTAACAATGATTCAAACATCTTACTGGATAAGAAGCTGCCTATTATGAATGCAGGCACTCCACCAAGGCTGCTCGTTTTATACATTGTCACGCACACACCAAGCATACGTCGGATGCCACAAACCAGGTTAGACGGTTAAAATTAGATACAATGCAATGGCATATATAGCAACCATAGAACCTATTTCATACTTTTGTCTTTGGCATACGTTTTTATTGGATAGGATCCATATTTCCTTATTCATATTACTAATTTTGTATTAATGTGTTAGTAATAGAAGTGGGTGTATCTGTTTTCAAATGCTTTGATCTATACGTCATCCTCAAGTAGGCTTGGTATTTCCTTATTCAAATTACAAAATGTCCACATATATCTTCATTTCTCTCTGATTACGATGTATTTGTTTATAATCATACACCCTCCCCACCCCCTCCCATTTCCTCTACGGATAACAATTTGATTGAAATAGTACTAAACCGAGTTTACAAATAAACCAGGACTGATTGGTAACCCAACTTTGAATAAGTATAACAATTTAACACAATACATAATTATTTTTTGTTGCAAAAATAAGATTTCTCTCATTTGTTTTTAACAATTAATTATTTATCATATTCCTTTCTTGAAGTCCATAAAGTGGTAAGGGCATCGTTTAACGATCATAGTTAAATCTGAGATACACGGCCCTACGTACATCAGTTGCCGTGATATGGTGAAATATTGAAGCCCTAACCAAAATTGCGCGTCAAAATAATCAAGAAGTGCCTCAAAAAAGTAAAAATCTGTTAGTGACCGGTTTTACCATACTCGTTTAACACAACACACCGTAGTTTTATGAGAACCGTTAGAAAAACGCAAAATTTGGTTTCGGTTTCCAATCATAAATATCTTGATATAAGACAGGCGATCGGCTTGTAAAAGTCATGGGGTTCCCGACTGACCTAAAGGTTTATGATTATTATTGCAGGATGAGCTAAATCCTGGATTTTGTTTCATAATCTGAGACAAAGTTACCGGATCCCTTTAAAGGTGCCTATATTTCCCGAACATATACAGTAAACGTTTTAAATAAGGAAAGAAAATGTTGACATGATTACAAATTGAAGTATTTCATCGTCTAAAGAAGGGAAAGTGTCATAATGGTTTCAACGTTATTAGATCATTATAGGCAGAATAATAAACAAATAAATAGTATTAACGTTTTGATCAATGAAATCCAGTTCTATGATTGGTCAACATAGTATCTTAACATAACATTGCTATGATGCAACTGTGACGTCATCCATAATATAGTGCACTATGCCATGGCACTATACCATGGATGACATCATATATATATATATGCGATCGATCAAGATCAATGTGCTATCGGTATGTGCCGCTCTAAATGCACTCTACACTACTTCAGTGACAGTAAAGATTATTATTATTATTATTATTATTATTTTTAATAAAGTTTGGTTTGAAAAAAATAAAACAAATATACCATCCACTATTTCAAGCCACTAGTGAAATTATGGATTCCTCGGCGACAGAAAAAGCAATATTTTCTTCGGGACTACGCCCCTCAAAAAATAGTGCTATTCCTGCCACCTCGATCCATAATTGCAACTAGAGCCTCTCAGTGCATTGTGTGTTTGTTTACTATAAAAGTTAAATCATAGGCCCACATGAATTACTTGCAAATACCAAATATTACCATTGTTGGTTTAAGTATTACTTTATATTCTTTATAGAAAACTAGGAAACCTTGCATATCATGAAAATGGAAATATTATTCATATTCCATTGTCTTTCTATTTGTAATGGTTTAAATCCATAAAACTACCCTTTAGTATCCATAATCCTGTTATACAACGAATTGCATTTCAGTTATTTGTTTTCCTTCTAAATATAAATGAGCGGGCCGTTCACATGGTTGTCTTTGTTATATCTTGCCTATCTACGGTTGTTTTATTTATGCGGTCTCGCGGGCTGATAGTCTCGTTTCGGAGGAAAAAACTTGTTGATCTATTTGCTGTATCTGTCTTGTTGATCTTCTTTGGGGAGATTATTCACTTTCTATTTTCATGTCCTGATCATAATGTAGGTAATGTGTGATGGATGTCGTTGGTTAATGGTCTTATGTGCTTTCGTTCTCATTGGCGTATTTTTGGAGAAAATCTTAATGTTTGTATGCGTGCGTGTGTATGCGTATTTTTGACAGATCGTAAGGCTGTCAGTATACTAGGCTGATCACAGTGCATGTACAGACTGTCTGTCACACACATTGTACACTGACAAACTTGGAAATCACACTATTTACAACTAAAAAAATATGAGTTTTGAAAGCTGGTACAGGCTTAGTTCTTTCACAATAAGCAAGTTAATATTTTCAGCCAGGTATATGTGAATTTTCAAATCCTAGGTCATAGGAAAATTTCATGGTTAAAATTTGTTTTGAATATATACAGTTTTTCAGTGCAGTGTCTTGTACGTGTTGTTTCACCACTGACAAAATT
This sequence comes from Strongylocentrotus purpuratus, assembly GCF_000002235.5. Lineage (NCBI taxonomy): Eukaryota > Metazoa > Echinodermata > Echinoidea > Camarodonta > Strongylocentrotidae > Strongylocentrotus > Strongylocentrotus purpuratus. Next base: position 24,774,248 of record NW_022145602.1, read on the forward strand.
ACTACTGGCGCCGTGACATAGTTGGTTTTACACCACTAAAAAAAAAAGGATTTTTCTCATAAGTTCCATCCGATTGAGATCGGTGACCTTACAATACAGGTTTGCTATGACCTTTCCCCTGTACGTGCAGTGCTATAAACATTTCATATTGTTTGGGATATAGACAAAAATCTGCATTTCAAAAACCAAAACCAAAACAAAACAGAGACAGCTTCAAGAGGCGTTAAATAGTCCACCGACTGGAACAGTTGAGGAAATTTCATCAAAGTTATATTGATTTCACATCTATCTATCATTTAAAAACGTAAACATGTACTGTGAAGTTTCATCTACAATGAACATTTACAAAGTCCGGATATTTGGTATGCACATATCAATTAGCCGTTCAAAGTAATTTTTTGGACATTTTTGCATGTGCAGATGTGTAAAGTTGAATAAATTGGCATTTTTGACAATTCTGTGTGTTAAACTATAACAAGTCCGGTCATTTATACTGACTTTACTTTGAGTTATCAGAACTTTCTCTCAGAAATTCCAAATATTTTGGTTTTCCATTACTTATTTTCTTTCAAAAAAGGCACTAAACTTTGAAAATAGTAATACTATTTACCTTGTGTGTTCATTGTATAAACAGGTTTTCCGGTAAATAATCGATATTTTACTTTATAACCGTTTACACATATATTGAAAATGATAGTAGAAAAATAAAGCATAATATCTTTCATAAAAACTCAAAATTATACATGTATGATACATTCTTATTTTGGGGATGCTTTACCTAATACCAGGAGCAGTAATATGTAATCTTTTAGAAATGGTACAATGTATGGACTATCGGTGGTGATATAAGTTGTTGGGCAAAAGTGTTGCTATGAAGCAGGTATTCGGCTCACCAACGGACCTAATCAATATGAAAGCAAGGTACAGGTCAAACTGCTAAATGGCAGTTGGAGTATGCTGTATGCTTATTATGATTGGTCTGCATAGTATCACTAATCACACATTTGTCATCAAATTGTGCCGATATTGGTTGGATTACTTTGACCTTGGCAGCACGTTCAGTATAACTACATTGTCTTGTTCTTCGGATATTTGTACACGGAATCTGCTCGTTTGATACATACTCAACCAAATACCAACTCTTCGTCGGATGCCATAAACCAGGTGAGGCGTTTGATTTATTGTTACTTCTCGTGAACGTATACAGTTATGCATGGAAGGTTGCCGATATACCAACGAGTGCGAAGTGATCAAACAACAAACATGCTTTAACCCGGCCTCCAAGCCCCCCCCCCCCCACACACACACACACACCTCCCAGTCAGGGAGTGCTCGAAATAGACCAGTACAGTAAGGGTTAAATCTCATGATAAAGGGACTTTGCACGCGTGCTTTATTTAAACGGAGGCACTCAAACGTTTTTTTGTTAAAACGAATACATCATTATTTTCTCTTCAAATGGGGACAGCAGGCAAGATATTCATTTCATTTACATTGTAAAAACCTTGTAACATGTGAGTTCTGTCTTGTTACAAATGGGTCTCTCATTCGCTCTAAATACAAATGACAATGAAACTAAATAAAGAAAAAGATAATCAAACATAAACATGCGCTCTCAATATTTTATTAGTCCGTTTTAAGTTTTACTATTAAATTTCGCTAAACAAGTGGAAGTTTTTATTGACTGGGGCACCACGATCAGTATGACGTTATTGTTCGATTGTCCTTACGGGGTTACTTATCACTAAATGTGCACGTTTTCTTCAACGTCACAACAATACCAAACATACGTTGGATGCCACAAACCAGGTGAGGCTATTGAACAGACCGGTAATCACAATTTTTTTTCTTGTGCTTTTGGGTGGGTGGGTGGGGGGGGGGAGTCATGTTAAGAAGTACCCTTTAAATTAACTTATCAATCAAAATTAAAAAAGTCCGAATATATTAGACAATCATACAGTTATTTTCAGTTTCTCATATTTCGTTAATTGCAATGCCGATACGTCGTTGTGTTTGTGTAGTAGTTAACTTCCATTTTTGCTTAAGGTAATATAATATTGGTTGTTGCTGGTGAAACATCGACGCAATAGTTGCAAACGTTCCTTGGAATTTGATATACTAATCAGTCATCCGCACAGAATCTAACAGTGGTGTAACGAGACAGGTAATATGGCAGGTAATACATGAACAAAAAGAATAAGCTTAGACTATATTAGCTTATGTCACTTTGGACTTGGTAGAGCTGGTTCCTTAAATGATTACCTGCTGCGTACGATCACGAACAAATTCAGATTTGCGTGCATTGGTAGAGTTTCGTATGCCGTAGTAGTCGATGTGGCAACCTGCCAAAGGCCTCGGCAAAATACAGGAGAGTGAATTCGAGTTATGTCATGTTGTCAGTGCCCTTGGCAAGATCTTGGACGACACGAGTAAGTTGAGGGACACGAAATCGCTTCTCACGGAATCTATGTTGGCCATAAGAGACTTTGTCATGGTCTTCGAGATTTCGTTCAAACTTCCTCCTGTCTACTTTTACGACTTGTATGTTTCATTGAGTTTAGATTTCACTTTAAACTGGACGATATGATTTCTCTTCAGTTTTTTTCTCATTCTGCTCCCTGTTCGAGCAAGAAGTGATTTTAAACGTGAACTCGCCTGTTCGATTGCAAAGCTCCCGTGTCAGATTTCCCTGGTAAATGCATTTTCAAGGTTAAAATGCAAGAAGCTTCCTACTCTGTAGTTTTGATCCGTCGCATGTACAGGTAACTTTATGTAGATACGTTTGGGTGTGACAGGGAGGCACCTATGTATGTTGTTGACCATAATCAGACCATGAGACCATTAGGATGTGATGTGGTCCTGCGAATAGGTCTCTGGACAAGGCCTTTATTTTGAATCGTGAAGAGATGATAAACGCGACATCCCGAAAATCACATTGGTATAGTGGGGTCCGATAGTGGGGTTCGATAGTGGGGTTCGATACGTTCATAGCTAGTGGCAAGACCCGATAAACGCACACTTTCGTTCATCGTGATGGTTAGATAAAGGGTGCACACGACTATTCATCCGCTCGTAATGCATTCGAGACATTTGGAACAAAGGTGATATGATATCTAACACATTAAATATATTGTCAAATGGATCTGATATGCTTGCCTGTTTTACAATATCGGGCAAGCTATTTTACAATTCGAAAGAGCGAGTTCCATAACATTTTGTTTGAGTTACCAGGAGGGATTTATTATTTGATCTTGATTTTCTTGCATAGGTATATTGTAGAATGAGATCTTGCAGGTAAGACGTGGCTGTACCTTGCAATCATTGATATGTCAGTAAAATGATCTTATAATTAATACAGGACTTAAGTTGGAGCCAGCGCAATTGTTTGAGTGTGGGTGTCATATGTTCTCTGCGTTTAGTTCTAGTGATTATTCTCGCTGAAGAAATTTTGATTCTTGGTAATTTATAGGAATGAACGTCAGGAAGACCATATAGTAAACTACATTATTGATTTGAGCTGTCATTGTACGTTTGTTGTATAGTCGCACGCTAAGATTTCTAGCGGTATCGACACATTGGACAATGGTATTGTTTATTTCTATGCCATTCATCTGGTTACTGTTCCTGAATTTGCTGGTGAAATGTAGAACATCAGTTGTGTTACTATTGAGTTTCGGTCCATTTTTATTAGACCAATTGATGAAATCGTTCACATACACTTGTGCCCTGTTAACACGCTACTAGTAAACTTGTAGAGTATAATATTGACTGGCGCAGTACAATTAGTATGACGTTAGTGTACGATTGCACTTACAGGGTTACTTATCACCAAATGTGCACGTTTACTTCATCGTCAGAAAAATACCATACATATGTTGGATGTCACAAACCAGGTGAGGTTTTTGAACATGACCTGTACTCACCATGTTATGATTACCTGCTGCGTATACTCATCACGACAAAAAGTCAACTATCAATGCATGGGTAGATTTTCAAAGGCTGTAGTAGTCGAGCTAATTGAGAAGCTTTCCATGTGTCACCTTGTCAAAGGCGTTGGCAATATACAGGAGAATGACATCGATTTGTTTCATGTTTCCAGTGCCCTTGGCAAGATCTTGGACGGCACAGGTAAGTTCCTAGACACGGTAGCTTTTTATGGAATCTATATCCCCTTTCACATCATATTTAATTTCCTGTAGCCTCACCAAATCAAACAATCGTCTACTGAGAGTGGCACATCCTTCATGGTGATCCTTGTTAATTTTACATTTCTAGATTTGGTGAATGGGTTGATGTCGTAGATTTAGATCGTATTTCCTACCGATTTTACTTCCTCAGTGATAAGCTTGATTCTAGGCCCTTGCGAGTCAAAATAAAATCTCCTAAGTGAACCAATTTGTTGAATATCAACTATGGTCTGAATTCCGCTGTAAATTTTAGTTCGTTGATGTTTGGTGTTCAATATCAAAAACAGTACAATTTTCGCAACTCGCCATACATTGTCGGGTTACTATATAAGTTCATTATTATGTAATAAATCACATGAAGTCTCAAATAAAAAAGAGACAAATTTCCTGACTTTCTTGAATTAAAAGCACAAAATCGGAGAAGACGAAACTCACGTCGTAACGTTAGAAAAACGCCCTCTATGATGTGTTTCACGAGTGTGATAATTCTTTTGGTACATACTCTTGTTTTGAACCCTTTGCGCCCACCGGTTCAAATCATTGTCGATCTTCTCTGCATCTTGTTCCTGACACGATTTCCTTTTTTAGGTTCTATCGAATTTCTTAATTTTGCACAAGTTTCCCTCGAACCATTCTTATCTAGCCAACGTTTTAAAAGTTTTATCGGATGTCCTTTACTCTATGAATCTGTTTATATTTCTTGTCGCAAACTAGTTGAGGCATTTGATTATAATTTGTATAAACCTTGCTTTATTTCTGGATTCTATTTCGTTTCTGTTTAGATAACTTATGTTTCTTATTAAAGAACCAAGGGTATTTCCAGGTGTTTGAAATAACTAACCCATTTTACACAACAAGGACAAGGGCATTATTTGTTTCCTTTATGATATGTTCACATTTTAAACCTCTACACAATGGGGATTGGAAAATAATTTCATATTATTTGGGGGTTATCCCAGAAATGCACCACATTGATTATAGATGGAGGAAAATTGTACAACATTGAAACATATTCTTTCCTAGGAAAATTATCTTTAATATTATCAATAGAAACCAATGACAAATCAGGAATAAATATAAAAGAAAAAAGCTGAACCCTTTGCTATGGATATGATGTTATTAAAGTTGTTTTGTTTTCAATGCCTGATAAGAAGGCATGCGTATGGTAACCCATTGCCTACTGGTGGTCCCTGTATTAAGCCTATTGGAACTACATAGTTCAGTATTCAACGGGTTAATCGGTCAGCTCTCTCAGAGCATCTATTTGATTTCCAACCTGAGACACAGGACGAACGCTCTGTTTAATAAAGAATGATAAATATATGATCTAAATAAAGGTTGGAGAAGAAGATGACAACAAACAGTTGCTAAATATGTACAGTCGTTTGGAAGTTTGAAAACGCTTATTGATAATTATTATGATTATTGGAATAACCGGTATATTGAGAACATTTGTCGTCAACTTGGTTTCGGGTAACTCAAGTAGTGGGATGTCCTTGAATTTAGCACCTCGTACAGTATGACTCTCGTGTACAGCTGCTCTTACGACGTTGCGCACCACCGAAATTGCACGGGGTTTTCTTCACTGTCAACCAAATACCAAACATTCGTTGAATGTCACAAACCAGGTGAGGCGTTGATTAGGGTATTTTTGAGATAATTCAGCTATTTTTAAATTTCATAAGACGTACTTCTGTGATCATAAATAAGGTGTTAATGTTATGTATTCGTTGTACATAATATTGATGATAATGATGATTATAATTGCCATGTTCAATATCGTATACATATAAAGATACTCATGCTTTCTTTTTCATTCTTTACATGGGTCTTCCCCTAAGTATAATCTTAGTTTGATTAACCAATACAATCCTTCTAGATATCTCAGATCATCAAATTCATCTGTATTGGTTGTACCACAAACTCGAAACTCTTGAGGGGATAGGCCTTTTCACATACCAGTGCATTACTTTAGAACAAATTGCCCAAATCTGTTCAACACCTGTCGTCTGTCAATGAATTTAAAACCGCACTCAAGACATATGTGTTCAACCAGGAAGCTGTAATGAATGGAGATCCCGTCCAAGAGGCCCCTTTGAAGCCATCTGTGGCACCGCGTGTCTTTTGTTTCCCCTACCGTAATCCCCTTAACCCCCCTCCGAAACCGTACAGCTCCCTCCCTGTTCACACACAGCCCAGCCCAGCGAGCACGTCGGCTTTTGCTTTACTTATGCTATGGTCACATTACCCAAAAGTAGCCTGCTCGGCGGCCGAGCGGCGAGTTTTTAACCAATTCTGCCCGGCAGCTGTCCGACCACCGAGCGGCGGCCGCCAAGGCACCCTTCGTTTTAAGGGCATCGCTCGGTCGCCGCTGAAGTTTTAGCGCGGAGTTAAAATTTGGGCGGCGCCTGCTCACTTTTCACTCGCCGCCCAAAATACGCTCGGTGCCTGGGCAGTCGCCGCCCGGGCACCGACCTAATCGCTAGGCGATGCCTAAATTCCAGCAGATCAGTAGCATGCTCGGTCGGTCGCTGCTCTGATTTGTGACCATAGCTTTAGGGAAGCAGATGGCGTTGCGTAACATGTTATACTATTTGGAATGCCAAAGAGGGACTGTGCATTGATATGGACAGCTGTTGATGGAAATGATGGCTGGAGAGGATTACATTTTTAAATTTTGTTAAGCCAGGTTAATCTTAAATATTTTTTCCCTCTGAAAATTCTTTCGAGACGGTATCTCCATTCATTACAGCTTCCTATTCATAGGCCCGTATTCTGAAGTCGTGTCTAACTCCTGTTTAACTAAACAGTTGTCTAAGTCCTGTCTAAGTCCCGTCTAACTTTGGACACGAAGTCGTGTCTAACTTTTTTCGTATTCTGAAGTCGTGTTTAAATAAAGTTAAACACGAAGTCCTGTCTAAGTCCTGTTTAACTTTAGACAACTGCGAGGGGTTGTTTAAGTCCTGTTTAAGGGCGCGATTCTGCTGCTTTTCAACGTTGACGGTACACTCTACTTGCTGACCCCGAACTTGCGGGGGAGAACGATGGTACGTGCATTCTCTAAAATTCCAATACGTTTTGCAGGATTTTTTCTCGTGTAGCCTAATTTTTTTTCTCGATAATATTAACTATTCTTATCTACTGGTGACATCTTGGAAATTCCATAATCTATAATAAACTAACCATTCTGTTGGAGAAGTTTCTTTTCTGGTTCTTCCGAGCACTGAGGCACTGACAAGTAGTGTGTTTGTCAATGTCAGTGTACAGTACATGCACGTACGTACGTACACACAGTACATGCAGTCTAGTCATTACGTCACGATCACATCACCATGGTGCCAGCACGCGCACAGCTAGCTGTGCGCGTTAATTTATTTATCCGGTGCGCGCACGCATGCGCATTGGGTCTTTCGTCAGAATTAACGCCTACTGGGCATGCGCAGAAGTCGTGACTAAAAGTTAAACACGACCTTCGCAGAACTTAAACAGTTGTTTGGTTAAACACCACTTAGACAGGACTTAAACAGTTGTTTAGTTAGACGAGACTTAGACACGACTTCAGAATACAAAATTAAGTTAGACAGGAATTAGACACGACCTCGTGTTTAAGTCGTGTCTAACTAAACAGTTATTTAAATTTAGACGTGGCTAAGTAAGACACGACTTCAGAATACGGGCCATAGTCTCTAATATCTCATCAAGGTCACCGACATTTTTGTTTTCTGAAATCACTCAGATTGTTGTCCATTTCTGGTCCATTCTAAGGCCTTCTTTCTCCATTCCTATCTTTACTATCCTAGATCCTTCAAACTCCTAACAAATTCCTCTAAATAGTCTAGGAGATGTTCTTTTATCTGCGACAAATAGCCTGACCTTCGTACTCAAAATTCAAATCTGAAACCGACTCCGTCAAAAATCGCTTAAATTCTTGAAAAATTGACCCCTAAAAATCTAAAACTGCCATAACTTTCTCATATACATTTAGTTTTGTATTTAAATCTAACGACATCTTTATCTCATAATTTCACATAGCCGTGCCAAATTTCACGCTCCTATGAATATGCAAAACATAAATGGCGCCCTGTAAAGTTCTGGGATTGGCTTTCTTTCTGTGGCCGTATCTCCATTATGGCTTGGCAGACCCGTACCCTTTTATAAATTTAGATACCTGAAGATCTGCCCTTCAGACCATATACAAAATTATATACCCTAACACTGACCAAATTTAAGAAAATTGCCATCCAAATATGCAGTTTATCAAGAAAATTGCGAAATAACTTCAACTTGCTCTAAAATTACGATCCTTAGACCTACGTAAATGAAAATTGGCAGACACGTATTCATATACGTGACAACTGTCCGCCAAGTTTGGAAAATTTCAAAGACGTCAGCGCAAAGTTATCGCCAAAAATAATGAATTTACTATGCATTACGTTATAGCACGTTTGATGCGTGCAATACATTGCGCGCAGATGACATTGGTGTCAAACTGACCGCAATGAAGTGCCCTTTCGAATGATACCAAGAATGGTATATGTTCACACATAAAATTGTGAGTAAATCGCATTTGAACAAGGATCACCATACGAATTCCGACGAGTTTCTGCCCGAATATAACACGTATCGGCTATGACGTCATTTTTTCAGACTGCTTTTCGCCCCCTAAACGTTCTCTTTTTTCCTTCAAAGTTTGCAATAAGCAGGGCACCTCTAAGCCGGATTTTGTAAATTGGTTAAGGGGGCCATTTAAGACGCCATTGTGTCCTATAAATCTATTTTACATCACGTGTTAAAAAGGGATTATCATAGAAAAAAAGAGAGTGGTTTTCAATAACAACCATGAAATTCCCTTTCCAATGATACTAAATACGGCCCATAAATAGACATAAAGAGAGAAAAAAAAAAGAACAATTTAAGTCCGGTCATATTACAGATCCTGTACGTTTTCCGCCCATGCATTACACGCTTTGTCTATGGGGCAATTAGGGTTCACGCTTTCGGCCCCCAGAACGATCTTTATTTTTCTTGAAATGTTTTTTACAATTTGTCAAGGGGGCATTTTAGACACCATATTATATTGTATATGATTATGTTAGTATAGACGACCGTTGGTGCTACATCGCCCATCATTGCACGCATATCGTTGTGCCACGGTTGCAGGTAGTCCAGTTATTATTAGTATTATTAGTATTATTAATATTAAGATTATCAATATTATTGTTAGTGTTATAATGGTTATTATTAGTATTATTATCATTATTATAATTAAGCCATATACCAACCCGTGAAACCCATCGTACTTGTACAAACTGTGTCGATCGGTTTGCTTGGAATTGAAGTCAACCACCTTTTTTTCGTGCCGAAACCCATTTTGTGTGCATATTTATATAGGCAAAATAAAATAGTCCTTACGGTCTTAAAACAAATTACACACGCGCACTGATTACCAATATGTACAAAGATTCGTTTTCCAAAGGTTAATGCCTATTTTCAATCTGAAACTTTTTAATCCATTCAAATTAGATTTAACTCATCAGCTGAAAAACGAAAAACAATATTCCGCTGCATAGATACAGGTACAAGCCGATATACAGGATTACCGCTCTGCCATTGTACCCATAATTGTAATAATGAATAAGAAATAAATAAAATGATATACAGAACGGAGAAGAAGATGGCCAAAACAAATTAAGTACATATAATAAAAGACATTTGGAAGTTGGATTTAGATGGATATTGATAATGCTGATTATTGGTTCTACCAGTATATTAAGAACATATGTCTTCAGCTTGGTTTCGGGTAATCAATAAGTGGTGGATTTTTTTTTAATATAGCAGCGCGCGCACTATGACAACGGTGTACAACTGCACTTACGACGTTGCGCACCATCGAAGCTGCACGGGGTTTTCTACAGTGTCAGTAAAATATCAAGCATTCGTTGAATGTCACAAACCAGGTAAGGCGTTTGATTATTGCCTTGTTTGTTTGTCTGTTTGTTTTGTTTTCCATATAAAAAGATAAGACGCAATCAGTAAAACAATAACGGATTGAATAATGAGTGACAATATAAAAATAAACGACTGGAAAGCCCATTTTCAGCGATATCGTTATGATTCCGCTGGTTTTTCATGGTGACCAGCAATCGAACAGTAAAACAGTACAATTTCTATAAACAAACCACTAAGAAAAATTGCAAACATCAATTTCCCAAGCAAAAAATAGTAAGAAATGTCCAACACAAACATTAAATTTTTTTATTTTTTTTATTTTTATAGAAACACAATAGAGTGAGGCAAACTTCAAATAAATGCGATCTCTTGGCACTCTCTACAGTCACTAAGGTCTCATTATGTGGTTCACATAATAGCTACAACAAAAATATCTAGAAGGAACAAGTTTCATAAGCTTTCTGTCAAATTTCTCTAAACAGAAGACAATGTATCACAGTTGCGAAACGTCAATGGTAACACGGTAACACTGAACCTCTATAGACAACGGTTCTGTTACAATAATTTGTCCTTGGTTTAAGAAGGGCAATATTATATTGACTTCGAAGTGTTTATCTAGTACCTCTACAAGAAACATTTTACTGTTGGAGTCAGGTCATGTAGTATGTGAAACATCAAATGGCCATGTGTTTAGTACGCCGTATAGACAAAGTGCCCCATTTTAGGATACCATGCATTTGTTAACTGAATAAATATGATTGCCGATTTATCTTCAAAATGATTCTCCCCGCTTTATTCGGAAGTTTTTTTAATTGATCAAGACACGAAATTGCCATATAATGCTTATATTGTAAGTCAGACTTAAAATAATTTATTAGTAACCTTTTTTTCAAAAAGTAACATATTTTAGAGAACCTTGTATTTAAGATTTGAGAGGCCTGTACCAATTGAAAAATACAATGGGACTCGCGTTTTCTCCTGTACGAATAGTGTAATTGCTTCCATTTGAAATAAAGAACTATGTTTTCAAACTTCATAGCCAAGGCTTTTATAAATATAAGTCTGTACACCTCCACCGTTTCCATTAATGTCCTTACATATAACATTGTAGCGAGGAACATTTAAAACAGAGCTCATTATATTTCACACTTTTACTTGAAATTTAGGACTAATATTTGCCAAACATCAAGACAAGGAAACACAAATATAACATATACACATAATGAATACATTGTGCACACCACAACACGACGCATGATGTTTAAACAATATTCATCATAACAATAAAATGATACCCGGTTGGAATTATTTTTTTAAACTGCGCGTGGAATAGAAAGTCGTACTCTACATGCTCTGTAGTTTTCTCTGCAAAATCTCTATCGAATACAATTAAATGGAATGGAATTTCCGTTATTAAATGTAAAGATTTTCTTGTTTTAATTGTCATATTAAGTGCCTGTAAATAATATGATCATTTCCCATTGTAAATTTGGTAAGAATCGCATTTGATTCTTATCAACATGCATTAAGAAATAGTTGTCCCTTTCTTCAAATTGTTCACAGTGTCACCTGCACACCTGCCATTTCCCGTAAATCTAAGTAGTTATATATAGCGACAGAGAAATCGCTACGGATCGGAAATCAACTGGCCCTAATTGACATGAAGCTGCTACTGTCCTTACTTACGAAGCTCATTCATTAGAATTGGGGAAGTTCCTTCACAGGAAATTTGTCATTTGAAGGGAAGTGAAAAACAAAAAGGGGTTAAAGGCTATCAACTCTCGTCTAGCCGGGACATTTTCTGTAACAGTGTTCTGTAACAGTGTTCTCGGGGCAGGGGGTGCCACACCCCTTCAATCAAAAGGGTGCAATGATTATAATGGTTTGGTACCAATGTATCATCATCAATAGTGATCTGTCAGTTCATGACAGGTTCAGTCACCCATTAAAAATTCCATATCAAGTGTCTCTCCAAGCCCCTCTCCAAGTTCCTCGGTCTTGAGCCAACCGTTTCATCGTTTCATACCCCGTCGCTCCACATTGTGTGATTGTATCGTCTAGAAAGCCTTTACGAGGTCTTCCCCTCTTCTTCTTCTTTCCATGAATACGACCTTCTATGACTCTGAGCATCAAGCCCTCATCATGCCGCATTATGTGTCCAAGCCATTTCTTCTGTCTCTCTCTAATCGTTTGAATCAGCATCCGCCTTTCTTGAGTTCAATATAACACCGCTTCATTCGAAACTCTGTCCCTCCAAGACACACCTAGTAATTTGTAACCGATGTATAGCTACAGGTTTTTTTTTCAGATCTAGACCAAAGTCTTCACGAAAACGAGGAAATTCAATTATATTGCCCGAAAATCACTGGTTTGAAAATCTTGGGAGAAGGATTGAAGCCCTCAGCCCACTGTGTCGTGCCTGCAATTCTGATCCAATGCAGACATGGATATTTATGTTCTCAATTTTCTTTTCTAAGTGAAGTACGTGAATAAGTATGAGAACGTGTTAAAGACATGGAAACAATAAAAAGATTATGAAAATTCAGTTATTTAAATCTTCATATTCTCAATTTAGTCCGGCAGCCAAATCCAGATTATTGGCCTAACCTTGTTTTAGGGTCTATAGTTTTTTTTTCAATGGATTATGATTGCCTAAACCTTCTGTTTGAAGAATCCGATTGCTGACACTATGTCAGCCTTGAGCAATTTAAGATATGTGACGTCATACAAAATGGCCGCCAAAGTACATGATTTTTCACTAAAAATGTATAATAAATATATAATAGGGCTTTTTCTACAATTTTGGGCAGCCAAATGTCTGTATCTCTTTACGACTATCACTAAAAATTGTTTCGTGATGTTGCACGGCCATAGATGACAAGCTAATTTGCATATTTTGAAATAGCGCCCTCTATAAGTATATTAATTTTGCATAAAAATAGGTGTGCCAGCCAAATGCCAATTTCTTTTTTCTCAATGGATTATGATTGCCTAAACCTTCTATTTGAAGAATCCGATTGCTGACACTCAGTCAGCCTTGAGCAATTTAAGATATGTGACGTCATACAAAATGGCCGCCAAAGTACATGATTTTTTCTCTAAAAATGTATAATAAATATAAAACAAGGATTTTTCTACAATTTTGGGCAGCCAAATGTCTGTATCTCTTTAGGACCATCACTAAAAATTGTTTCGTGATGTTGCACGGCCATAGATGACAAGCTAATTTGCATATTTTGAAATAGCGCCCTCTATAAATATATTAATTTTGCATAAAAATAGGTGTGCCAGCCAAATGCCAATTTCTTAGATCTACGTCACGTTAAATACATATTATATGCTTCGTATGCATGAAATAATTACGATTGTGCTGCATTTATCTTACATATATTTTGGTCTAAATTAAGATACATGTAAAGAAACCAAGATCTACAAGAGAATCAGTGAGAAGTGATTTTACGGTACATTATTGTTCCATTCATAGGCTTTATTTAGATCAGCATTGATCCAGCGTTAGTGAATGATGATAAAGCATTTGGCATCGGTACCAGACAGATGCATGAGTTTTAACAGAAGTTACCTGGTGGATTCTATGACACAATTTCCAAGAAAGTCTACAACGGGTACCTAACAAAAATTGTCAGCCCAGACACCAACTGTAAACCAAAGTGTTTGTGGAGTTTCATAAACGGCAAGCGATGCGATGCTTCAGGGTTGGCTCCATTGAAATAATCTAATGGAATGACTTACTCAGATAGCCTCTCAAAGGCGAACATTCTAAGTAATCAGTTTTCACCCATCTTCAACTGCAATGAAGATATGACTAGTCTGAGAGACAAAGGACGAAGCCCCTACCCAACCATGGATCAAATTAATATCTCGCCACCAGGGGTTCTGAAGATCCTGTCTGAGCTTGATGTTCATAAAGCCACTGGTCCTGACCAAATCCCAGCCAGACTTCTGACCACCAAACTGACACCTGTGTTCCCTCTATTCTTCCAAGCCTCCCTTAACCAGAGCGTGCATACCTGATAAATGGAAGATGGCTCTATATATATTGATCCCATCTTCAAGAAAGCTGACCGTAGCAAGCCAGAGAACTACAAAGCTCTCTCTCGGACGTCAGTAACCTGTGAAGTACTGGAGCACATCGTTCTTAGCAGCAACATGAACCACCTTGAAAGCCACAAGATCTTGTCTGATGCACAACATGGCTTTCGAAAGAAGCGATCCTGCGTCTCACAGCTTGTCCTTGCTGTCCTGGACCTTGCCAAAGGCATCGATGCCAGAGACCGATTGGACATGACACTCCTTGGTTTCTCCAAAGCATTTGACAAGGTTCCCCATGGAAGGCTAGCTGTTACACAAGCCCCAATTCTATGGAATCCGGGAACCCACACATGCTTGGTTTTTTTGGCTTCCTGAGTCACAGGACCCAGCAGGTGTTACTGGAAGGACCCATCTTCAACACCAGCCAAGTAACATCTGGCATCCCGCAAGGCAGCGTTATCGGCCAGATGCTGTTTCTCCTCTTCCTAAATGATCTGACACCGTACCTCTCCCCAAAACCAACAGTCAGGCTCTTTGCTGACGACGGCATGCTATACAGCAACACCAAGACATAGGAAGACGCCTAACGTTTCCAAGAGGATCTTGACTCACTGCAACGCTGCATGGGATCGTGATTGGCTGATGGAATTCATCCCACATAAATGTCAGGTTCTACATGTCATCAATAAACGCAAATCCATCATCAAATTCACGGACAGACCCTAGATGACAAAAATATAGCAAAGTATCGAGGTGTTGAGTCGCAGAAAAACCTCAGCTGGAACCCACATATCAACATTATCAGCAAATACTCCAACTCCACCCGTGCCTTCCTTCAAAGAAATATCCAACCATGTCCTAGAAAAGTTAAATAATTGTGCTACGATACTCGCCTTCAACCAATCATGGAGTATGCCATCATCATAATTATATGAGACCCTAACACTCAAACAATTAGCAATCATCAAGAAGCTTGAAATGGGTCAACGGCGTTATGTCCGCTTTCGTATCAACGACCCGCTGAAAGACTTTCCACATACTTTCCTCACTCCATCAACATCCGTGCACAGAGGGCATTCCAAGAAGATAATTGTTCATTTTGCCTGAATGCTTGTCTAAAAGAGGAGCTTCTTCCCGGATACAATAAGACTCTGGAACTCCCTCCCTTTGAACACCGTCAATTGTACATCTGTTTAACAGCTTCAAGCAAGAGTTTCTTGCTGTGCAGCTCCTGCTATGACTAAACAGTCAAATCCTAGAGAGGCAGGTCCTGTTGCAGTTGCTGCAGACAAATTTCATGTGTGGCTGTGCTGTTGAAGCCGTGGCTAGCTGCCGTCTTTGTTGTCTTTTCTCCTCCCACTGTTCTACTCTCTTCTGATCACTCCTCTGTATACATGTCTTCACAGCGCATCTCCATTTGGGGGCAGTCTGAAGCATAGGCTTCCCATTTTGTAGGGTTGATTTCACTGGCCTCCATATCCCTCTTGCACACATCCATGAAGCGAAGGCCAGGTCTTCTAACAGTCCTGGTTCTGGTCGCTAACTTTCCGTACAAGATGTCTTTTGAAATGCGGCCTTCTTCCATTCGACTGACATGACCGAGCCATCTCAGCCGTCATTGTGATAGAGGAGCGTAGATGGTCATCAATCATCCCTCCTTTTTGAGGACATCCTTGTTTGGAATGTGGTCCTGCCATTTGATGCCTAGGATTCGCCTCAAGTAGCGGAAATGGAAAACATTCAAACGGCGCTCCTGACTTGCATACAGGGTTCACGACTCACTGCCATACAGGAGAGTGCTGAGCACATAGGCCTGGTAGATCTTCATTTTCGTGTTGGTGGTTTATAGTAAAGTGTTCTTCCAGGCCTGCTTTGAGTGTCTAGCCATCTTGGTTGCTGCCTTGCCAATGTGAACGTTGATCTCGAGATCAAGGGAGAGGTGCTTAATACATGGAGCCGAGGTAGGTGAAGTTTTCAACCACTTGGAGGGTGTAGTTTAATTAACATTGGAGGATTCGAAAGTCTATGACACCAAGTTGATCTACTCTAGAGTTATAGGACTGCAGGCAAGTTGAAGATATGTCAATATCAAGAATATTTTGTCATGGAAGCTTTCACCAGGTCAAAGGCGAACTTGAAGAATTTGACAAAGGTTGACGTGTCACTTGAACAACCTTGTACAGCCCGTTTGATGGTTACGCTCTACTCTGGATTAAAATCTGATGATCTTTGGTTGGTGTGCCACCAGGGTTTCTAGAAGTCATGACGAATCGAGAGTCATCCAAAAGAGTCTTCCCACCTCACTGCTTCCCTCCCAGAAACTACTGACAATAAACTACAGTTGATCGACATCATATACCGGTATGCGTGATTCTGCAGAATGATGAGGTGTTCAGAATTAGGCAAGAGCACAAGCTGGTCATTACCGGTCAAGATGAGGTATCTGTTGAAGTGATACCAGGCAGCGATGTCATGCCAAGGGAAGATCTTTCCATAACACATGAAGAAGCAGACAACATCATAGTACAGCAAGCGATTCAAATTGCTGCTAATGAAAAAAGGTATGTTAGGGTCCTGGCTGTTAGGGTTAGGGTCCATCATTATCTACATCGTCGCCGTTTTCACGAACCGGCACAAGCCACCGAAATCCCTTCAAAATGTAGTTTTTATTTTTTTTGCATTTTTAGCATAAGTTATCCACAATCTTTCATCTCACCAAATTTCAGCATCCAAAACGCTTTAGTTTTTGAGATATCCATGGTTACACAAATGACAAAAACGACACACGAGCCAAAAAGCACGATTCATATTTTCACGAACCGGCACGCGCCGTTATAAGTCAATAGGCTGTGCCGGTTCGTGAAAATACCTTTGCGCTTACAAGACCTAGACGACGCGACACAGGCGGTTGTGCCGGTTCGTGAAAATAAAATACGCGCTAAGACAGCGCGAGCGCTTTTGTCTTGCGCGTAAAGTTACATAGGAAAAACGACACAGTGGCTTGTGCCGGTTCGTGAAAATATTTTTGCTACGTAAACAGCAAATAATATTTTCACGAACCGGCACGAGAGTCCAAAGCTTCGTAATATTAATAATAATTGTCATTATGCTTAACAAATGGAATGTATAGAAAATACAGAATATTTTCCTTTCATTGATATGTATTTTGTGATATAAAATTTGACATAAGGCATGTTTCTGGCGAATTCAAAACGGGCTAAACGTAAAACGCGTTTTTCTCAGAATGTACTTATTTCGTTGCGCGTTGGGCTGTGCCGGTTCGTGAAAACGGCGACGACATGAATAACTTAGAACGCAAATGATCATGGATTCATCAAAGAGCGAACTGTTATTGACATTCCTGCCACTGTACACAAGTTAGGAGATATCATTCCATCGATGTTGGCAGGACATGCGTTGAGGGGATGCGACACTATTGGGGCATACTTTGGGATTGAAAAGGGTACATGCATTACTGAAAGTGATGAAGCAGAAGATTTGACTCCCTTTGGACTCAGTTGGCAAGAGAGCTCATCTGCAAACATGTGTGTGGAAGCACGCCTTGCAGTCACGACCCACATCATTGGATCCTACAAAGTATGGCTATGCAAAAGAAGAGGAAACCAAATCCCTGATCCCTGTCACAGTACTTACAAATGTACAACTCGCACCGGACAACATATTAAGGTTAATACGGCGCACTTGTGCGAGTGGAAGCCTATGTAAATCATCACGGTGCCAATGCAACAAAGCAAAACTAGCATGCACAATTTTCTGTGGTTTTCGCGCCCCTGTCGAGTGTTATAACGATCAAACTAAAGCAGCAAATGATAGCCATTGGAAGGAAACCATGTTTGGTCATTTTGGGTGGATATTTTGGGTGGATATAAATTCCGTTGTAAGAGAGGAACCTTTTCATGATAGGTTCATATAAAAGAATGTATTACCTCAAAATACAAATCAAATTTCGGAATGCTGTCACTGAAAACGGGCATTTATAACCATATGGCACCTCATATCTATGGGACAGAGAGCATGAAATTCTAGCTTGTTTTCTTCAAGTATTAAAGATAAAGACCAGTAATGGTCATGCGATTGCATTGTGAAAGAAACGTTGTGGAATCGATCAGAAAAAGGTTGATCATCTAGCTTATAAGTATTGGTGTGTACTGCAAGGTTCTGGAATCATCAAAACGATTAGAAATTTGGCCCAGTCTTTGTAAAGTTATGCAAGCAATGTACACAGAAGGATGTATATGGGACTACGCGACACGTGCGCGATATCTACCAGGTCTAAATAGATATAATAATTTACCAAATATATCAATTAGTAGGCGGTTTCTCGGCAAAATGTGTATTATCACGTATTAGTCAAAACATATTCTTTCACATGATTGGTGATAAGAGCTTCCATTTCATTTTTTGAGAGGGGGGCGTTTCCAAAACTGATCTTTACCTTTAAAGTACAAAATAACAAAAAAATCACACCAAAATGTGGTGCAGAAATTTTTACTAATTGTATTCAGTGCGTCTGACTTATACAAAATGTTAATTTCATGTTAGAAATTGGCATTTGGCCATCATTTTGAATTTGCAAGTTTACGTGTCTATAGAGGGCGCCAATCTGAATTATGCAAATTTACATGCCATTTGTTATCATACAACATCGTCAATTTTTACTTAGTGATGATCCTAGAAAAAATCAAGATATTTGACTGACATTTAATGTAGAAAAATACTGTAAACAATTTTGATATCATTAATTTTGGTAAAAAAGGGTATTTTGGCGGCCATTTTGTGTGACGTCACATATCTCAAATTGCTCAAGGCTGACAGAGTGTCAGCAATCGGATTCTTCAAATTGATGGTCTAAGGAACTATAATCCAAAAAAAAAAAAAACTATAGACCCTAAAACAAGGTATATCGAGATGGCTGCCGGACTAATTTATCGTTTTTGTCACAGTCATGTCAATTTTATGTCCTCCCAGGCGCGTACGCAGGATTTTTTCAAGGGGGGGGGGGGGGGGGGGGGGGGGGGGGGGGGGGGGGGGGGGGGGGTAAGAGGACACTTTTTTACGTCAGCCATGGAGATATTTAGAAGAAAAAAAATATCCAAATTGGGGGGGGGGGGGGTTAGGGGGGGGGTTTACATACAACCTCCCCTGTGTTCGCGCCTGTGTCTTCCTATACGTTGTTTGTACCCTACTGATCGGAGCATTCAACTGGCAGATATAACTAGCAGTCGTGCAGTAACATATTATAATTGCAATCACCTTCGTTTAACTCGCGGAATCAATCCTGTTACCCCTCAAGACATGGTCCTGAGAACAGATATACGTCAGTTTCATAACATTTTAATATTACGAAATCAACATGCCTACCTGCGACATCATTTTCTTGCTGAAAGTGTCATTTTTAGTAACTTTTTCGAAGACTTGATCGTATTTTTCGACGAAAAGATGACCTCGCTCGTAAATAATTCGTTCATACTCACAGAAAATCTGTTTCATGAAAATGCCTCTGTGTTTAAAATGAACGGGAAACAAAGTGGGACAGATTTTAAATTGTTCAGAAAGAAGTGATACAGGAAATTGAAACACTCTTAATAGCCTGATATACAGGACGACCGCTCTGAGAATGAGCCATCGTACCAATAAGTGTATTAACAAATGAGAAATAAAGGATCTGATATAAAGGAAGGAGAAAGATATGGCAAGCAAAAATCGCTACAAAGATGAACCGTCGTTTGCAGGTTTGAATAAACTAGATGGTGATTACGTTTATTGGGATGAGCCTTTTATTATGAACATTTATCGTCAGCTTGGTTTCAGAGAGCTTAAGTGGTTAGATGACTTTTAATTTAGCACCTCGTACATTATGACGGTGGTGTACAGCTGCACTTACAAAGTTGCGCACCACCAAAGCTGCACGTTTACTACACGGTCAGAAAAATACCAAACATTTGTTAGATGCTACAAACCAGGTGAGGCGTTTGACTATTGCCTCTTTAAAGTTTTTATTTAAAAAGAAGAAAAGACAATTGACACTTTCATTACATTCGATAATAATTTGGTTTGATTTTCCTATCCTAAAAACGGTAGAGATTATCCTCTTCATATTTTAAATCGCTAGATATATTTGGAGAGCCGAGCAACTAATTGAAAATAAGACAAACAAATAGGATAAAAATTCCAACTGAAGGCGTAGTTAAGACGAAATATCAGAAAGGGGTGATGATTGTTTTAAATCGAGTCATACATGCAATGAAATGGTTGGGACATGGTCAAATAAAGAGTAATATATATTCTGTAAATGTTAACAAATATAGTTACGATAAGTGAAGATACTACAAAAGTGGTTTTCCATGGGGTGGGTGAAGGAGGAAACACAATTCTCATTCTATTTTAAGTAACTCCAAAGTGCCTATCTTTTGCCCGAATAAGGACAAAAATTCAGCAAGTGCCTCCTTTCTTTTTTAATGAGTGTTTTTCCCCTTCCGATAAGCGCATTTTCGTTAATGTTAAAAGTATCCGCTTCTAAATTTAATGGGTGTCCGTTCCTTTAGGGAAATAGGTTTCACGAGTTGATTTCGTAAGATTCCCATTTGGCTTTCTACCAAGTGCACTTTGAAATAAGTGTCCCTTTCTCAGGTTTTCCAATTTTAATCAATACAAATGTATTTGTATCGTTATCTAGAAAGATATTTTTATTTCATATTTTTTCTAGAATGATATAATCATCATCACATCATTTTCTTAAAACAAAATGATGCTCTGATGCTGATTGAAACATTTTTTTAAATTCAGAAACAACTCAAAAGATTATACAAATACAGAACGAAATATAACTGCGATCCCCCAACAAACGAATCATGAATGCCAAGCCTAGTTTCTAAAGTTCTGTAATCTGAAAAAGAGCGAAGGATTTCAATGAACACACGTTACTTTGTCATCTTCTCCTTCAAGAGGAACCTTATTCTCTTGTCTAGTTGTATAGTAGTGTTTGATATTTGTTGTAAAAGGTTTCCTTTGTTTCTATATTTGTTCTCCTCTGTTTCAAGAACCTTTTTTTTATTGAAGAAATAAGGACATTTCCAGGCCTTTCATTTTGGGTTAATCTCAGACCTTCGTCATATACGAAGGAGAACGTGGGAACATATTCCCTTGGAAAATCATATTTTATAATATTAAGAAAAACTAATGAGTAAACAGAAATAGGAATGAACATAAATACATGAACATGCGCTGTGAATCTGATTTCGATTTGTTGTCACTCACCGGTAAACGGGCATGTGTATGGTTATCAGTTATAAATCAGGTGACCGGATGTCTGTCCTATAACTTCACTTTTCAATTTCTCTCTCGATACAAACACATATCACAATAATTAAGTTATATTGTTGTGGGACAGCCTGACAACGACTATTGGAAGCCGGCCGTTTATTCAGCATGAACGTTTTTGCTAGTTCATTTAGGAACCTGGACCGCACAAGGTCCATGGTTAAAACACAGAAGCAAAACTCAAAGAAAACAACAACTCTGGAAACCATAAGACCCATGTCGTACCATAAAGTAAATCACCGCTAGAATGATTCAATTACACACTAATTGATGCCACGCCCTGGTCTCCGTGGCGGAAGCTCGTACACGTGTACGAGCTATCAATGTAAATTGCATGCAACCGGGGCACCAGCCACGGACCAAACTTTAGTACGCATTATTTACGATACAACCTACATTTGCCTGCTATACAATCTTACCATAGACAAATTATCACTATGAATATGACTGACAAAGAAAGCGGACAAAATATACAGTTCCTCAGGTAGACAAAGGTACATCCCTTCACTGCTATTATGTAAAATGTGTAGAACAGGTGAATATGCATGTGCGCCTGTTCTACACATTTTTACATAATAGCAGTGAAGGGATGTTACTTTGTCTACCACAGCAATTTTTGAGGGTAGAATGAGGAACTGTATATTTAGTCCTCTTTCTTTGTCCGTCATATTCATAGTGTATGGTGTATATTGGGCCTAAGAAGAGATAATACCTTGGGCGGTTCAGCAATGTTAATAGTTCCGGCTGCTTCTTGCTGCTCTCTAAGAGTCTTCTCCTTACATCGTGCGCATGCGCGTGAGTAGGTGTAGACAGCGTAGAGGGAGATGAGGAAGAGGGCTCCACCTATACCGCATGCGATACCGAGTATGATGGTCGTAGACAACATTTTTCTCTCGGGGTCGATCTATTGAGAAACATTTGATGAAAGAAGAAAAGTAAATGTAAATTGGATTGTTATAAATTAATAAAATGGGACGGCAACAAGGTTAAGTCTACAGCAAAATTAAGCCTTGTTAAGAAATGCTGCGGTTAGCCACCACCAAGAAAAACAAACACAGAAAGTTGTTTTATATTTGTATTGTGTTTACAATAAATAAATGACAATTGCGCATATGTAGAACAGGTGTCACATGCATATTTACCTTTTTACATAATGGCAGTGAAGGGATGTTCCTTTGTCCACCTGAGGAACTGTATATTTTGTCCGCTTTCTTTGTCCGTCATGTTCAAAGTGTATATTAAGTCCTCTCCCACTGATGCCTGGATTACATTTGGCCTGCGATTAGTCTACGGAGCCCGTATCATGCTCGTATCCCCTTTTCCGTGCGGCCTCTGTGCGGAGGCAGAAGGCGGCCGTGAGATTTTCGTACGGATTCACGGGCTCCGCAGCCTTTACGATTTTGTTTCGCTAGAAGTTAAACAAATTTAAAAATATCGGAAGCCCGTAGCCCGTATACATGTCGTAGGTGGCATTGCACAATCCCCGCACGGGCATCGTCCGGAGGCCTCGCACTGATTGTGCAGCACACGTACGATTTTTCGGTGAACATGGGGGCAAAGAAAAATCGTACAGAGATTGTAGACTCGTGGGGCATTCGCACGGCCATTGCACAGCTATCGCAAGGTTGCTCCTCGCTGCCCGTGCAGTATCCGTGATATTGAGCAGTCATCTCCGCGCAACCTTTGCACGGAAGCTGCAGGGGCTCCGTACGTTTTCCGTGCGGAGGCTGCAGAGACTGTACGGCTACTGCATTCAAATTGCACGATTTCCGTACAATCTCCGAGCAGCCTCTGTACGGATTTGCCCCGGCCTGCCCCCGAGGGCCAATACAATAAATGGCACGATGCTCGTAGATAATGTAAACACAAACATCTTAGCCCGTAGCCTCCTACGATGTCTACGACAAATCGTAGACTAATTTATCGTACGGTGCCCTGGGCAAATGTAATCCAGGCATAGTCGGCATGGAATAGGATTAGAGTCTTACCAAAGCACATTATCTACTTGATTTCGTACCCGAACACGGGAACACGGCTCTTCCAATGAGCCTACATGCCGGAGAGCGTGATAATGAAATAAAAGTAAAACAATTATAAATGAAAGGAATGACAATAATATGGCCCCTCCCTTATCCCAGAATAACAAAACGTACATACGCGTAAAGAAAATTGGAAATTGAAATAAGCTGCATATTTATAATGCTTATTGGCACTACCAGTATATTATGAACATCTGTCGTCAGCTTGGTTTCAGGAAGCAAAGATGTAGGGATGTCGTTGAATATATCAGCTCATACAAAGTGTTCAGCTGCACTTACGACGTTGCTCAAAACAAAAGCTGCAGGTTCCAAACAGTGTCAAAAAAATACCAAGCATTTGTCGTATGTCACAAACCAGGTGAGGCGTTTGGTTATTGCCTCTTTAGAGTTAAAATATAAGGAAAATAAAACAGTTGATACTTCCATTATATTCGACAGTAATTAAAGTGAATTGATTTTCAGAGTTGGATTAGACAAGGAAAACTGAATATGCGACTACCGGGACGCCATTCATGTTTAATATAATCATCCATGCATGGAAGGAATTTTTCACACATACAGTTATAAAATAAGCAACATTGCTTCATGTCAATATTGATCTCGGAAATACTACTCCATAGGCATAGCGGTTATTGGATTGTCCTATAATATTGTAACCTTGTTATTAAATGAGGACCATGTTCTTTTTATGGACCTCGGTAAGGCATTTAAACCTTTGATCATACTAAATGTTTGAATAAACAACAACTTTATTGCATTTGAGTAATTGCTACACTTAGTTTCCAAGTAAACTAACTAATCGACAAGCATTCACTTGTTTCTGAATATAGTTTTTAAAATATTATCATACACTGTGGAATCCATCAAAGAAGTTTTCTCGACCCTTAGATCAGTAACATGCATTTTGGAAGCGACAGTGTATTGACGAATTAAAATGACATGTACATTATATATATCGACGGAAAACAAGTAAAGGCAGAGTTATTGGGTATTACGATCGATCAGTGCTTGAATTCAACGCACACATTGAAAATGTAGTCAACTCTTTATTATTTGGAACTGAAATTTTGAAGAATGTAAGCAACATGTTTCCTTGAGGGGTACCTTGATTTCCCAAACATATAGATTAAAAAAGAAATAGGATTTGCATAAGAATATCAAGTTAAGTATGTAATCGTTTTTATAGAGGATGATTGTCATTGCAGTTTTAATGTTATTAGATCATTGCATATATCAGAATTACAAAAGTATTATAAACGTGAAATCATACGCAAAGTACGTCCCCCAAAACGAAAAAATAATCGAATCACTATTTCCTATGAGAACATAAAAGACCTTGCATATACTTTAAATGTAAATATTATTCCAAATTCCATTGTTTTTGTATTTTCAACGGTAAAACACTAAAAATACTCTCATGTATTCCCAAAATTTCGTACTACTTTGGCTCAATTTCAATTACTGTGATAATTTTGTTTCTTCAACATTTGAATAAGCAGGGCGTGAACATGGTTGTTTTTGTTATATCTTGCTGATCTACGGTTGCCTCATTTATCAAAGACAACTAATTTAAAATATTTTATTCGGCGATTTCGGAAAAGCCTTGGTTAATGAATGCTTTTAGGATAGTTTGAATCTGTGGACATTTCTGGACATGTGAATCCAAATCTTCTACATTTCTTTGTTTAATACATTACATCTGGTCAGTATGATTTATATCTCTAACTTTTCTAAAATATCTGAGCCTAGACTTTAGAAAGTACCTTATAATTGGTATTATCTTTTTAACTTAGGTTTCCTGGTACAAGTTTCAATTTCTTTATATCACTAGTGATTTGGCTAGCATCCAGTAGAAACAAATCGCGTACTCGACCTTGTAATAAAACTTAAGTTTTATGTTAATCTACTGCGTGTATGTCAACGTTTTATTTATAACACCTAACTGTATTAGTGTAATAATTAAATAATATTCATTATTAAGTTAATATTTTCCTTTCTTCTCTGTTTGTATGATTTCCCATGTTTTTGTGACCCGTGACATATGTTTCATCTAGAGCTGCACTAACGTCATTACATATTACAAGTCAAAATATACACTAAAATTCAGTTGTACAACCGTCGTTTCCGGGAGCTTTTTTACACTGTATTACATTTATAAAACAACTAAATGCATTAGTCATTTGTTGTATTGCCTTCGCAAAGTTCTCTTCTATTATCGCCTATTTGAGGCATAGCTTTTAAAAAAGAGAGAACTTCTGTTCAATGCCATCGACATTTTTAATATCTTCTTTCTAAAGATCTTACGATCTTTATAAAATAAACTAACTTATATATACCTGCTGTGTGATTATGTTTATATGTTTATGATATATCTATCTCATCACCCTTTTTAAGGAACAATTTTTCTTTTAATCAATAGTCTCGACAAGTTTGCTACTATCATTTACTGTTGTATTCACTTTTTGATTTGATTTTGTTGTATTTTACTCATGTTTTGTAAATGTATATATATTATATATATATATATATATTTTTGCTTTTAGCCTCAAATATTCCAACCAGATAGATTTACTGTCGAATTCTGATTCCTCCTGTTTTTTATAACCTAGCCATTTCAATATCGAATCTTTCAACGAGCTTCACAAGAAAAACAATATTGTTACACTTCTAGTGCGATCTGCTTTTGGGGGGTTATATACCTCTAATTTCGAATTGAATTCCACGATATTAGAGGGCTAAACATATTTATTTAGGGCCAATTTGGAAAATGGGAATTTAAAAGCAATACTCTCTCTATTAGTTACTTAAAAGAGCGACCACAAAGGACCTCATTATGTCTGCTAACAATTCTGGAGTATATTATCCTTCAAAAGATTACAGGACTCGTATGATCTTGTAATTAATGCGAATATCAGACGTAATTCTCTAATTTTGGGGTGTCAAACCTGATTTATCACGTACATACAAACATGTATTTATAACTAAACCATGTTCTAATTCTCCGGATGCATGATTGTAGTCCTCACTTTATTCACTTAAAACAAATACACTGTGAAGACTAAATACCTTGATTATGTTCTTGGCGAATCCACAATTTGAATGGCGTTTGCAAAATAGCAACCGAGAAAAACAGCCACCACCGAAAAAAGGAAACACTCTCCAGCAGTTTGAAAGATGGCTAGCAACATTCCTTTGTCATCAAAACGTCTTTATTATGATGAAAATAATGCGTGTGTGTGCGAATGTGCTTTGTCGGATTTAAGTCCTGTCGGTATACTAAGAGCAATTTAAGTGTCGTTAGCTTGTCTAAAATAATGTTAATATAAGTTCAGGAAGGAAATTGTACATACAAAAGACAATACTACACTGTTTTGAACATGGGTTAATGTATGGACTATCGGTAGTGGTAAATTTATGTCAGAAAATTTCTATGAAGCAGATATTCGTCTCACCTACGGACCTAATCAATATGAAAGCAAGGTGCAAATCAAGATGGTAAATGGTAGTTGGAGTAGCCTGTATAATCATTATGATTGGTCTGGATATTATCATTTATCACACATTTGTCGTCAAATTGTCCTGATAATAATGGAATTACTATGACGTTGGCAGCACGTTCAGTATAACTACATTGTCTTGTTCTTCTGATATTTCTACACGGAATCTGCTCGTTTGATACATACTCAACCAAATACCAACTCTTCGTCGGATGCCACAAACCAGGTGAGGCGTTTGGGTTATTGTTAATTCTCGTGAACGTATCAAGTTAGACATGACACGGTGTGGTATTCATATCACCATTTACTGCATTATGTACAAAAACAAATGCATGTCAACAAAAGCGCTCTTCCAGATATACTGTTAATCCTGGATCCGCGACTGTGCCCAATTCGCAGTTATTCTATAGTGGACATGAAATCGTATACACGGGTAGTGACAGAATGAAACGCGTGGTTATGTTGAGTCCAGAATCGGGCCTATTTAAGTTTGATCTCCACCACACCTACGCTACCTCTCCCTTCTTACTTCCTACCAGCCGATGATGGCGTGATCATTAAATTAGGACGTCCGGCGAAAAAGGGCTTGTGAGCATAATAAACCATTTCGTAGTTAGCACATGGGTCTAATGACCCCAAATATCCACAGATCTTTCACTCATGGAGAAGTCCCACTAGTGTATTTTAGAATAATCAATGCTAAAGTCATGATTGTGCTTCATGAATAGCTATTGTCTGCCCTCTTGTATCATAGAAGGTACCATAGGTGCACATCTCGGTGGGTTTTACAATGCTATCACAAATGACCTTTATCGGCTCATGCGCAGAATGTATCTACGAACTGGTCTATTATGAGTTTGTTTAAAACGCCTTCTTCGACGGCTTGAATCAAGTGTGTAGGGAATTATAAAGAACCGGGCACATTCTGGACTAGGTGATGTTAAGCAATTGGCTGGTTTGAAAGAACAAAGAGTGATAAGTGAGCAAACTCCAACCTTGATGTAAGCCCTGTATTGTATTATGCTAATTATGTTTCTGAAATAACATAAGAGAATAACATGATCTTGGTATGTAGATCAAGAAACATAAGAATTCATTTTCATAGTGCCGTACGTTCTTTTTGTCGCTCTTTTCTTTTAAGTGTCAAACAAACAAAATTGTTGAGACAGCAGTAAAATCAACAAATATACACGTTTTGTAAATTTCAAAATTTAAATATCTTGCTTGTTGTCGGCGTTCGGCGAAGGGTCTTGAGTGGAATTTAAGTGCTACGATATGACGTTAAATGATATTATAAGATGGGTAGAAGAATCCCTGCAATCTGATTGGTCAATTAGTGTGTATATAATTTTACTGGATGCACGCGATATCTGGAATCGATACTGCCGATTTCCTTTTTTTAAATAATAGAATAATATAATAACCCTAATTTATAAAACAGATGATGTACAGGTTTAATTCATATGTCAGTAGAATTAAGTACTTTTAAATTTGGTTTAAAACCCACTCAGTTGCTCCTCGTTTGATTCAAACCATTCAAAGGTACCTTGTGCACACAATTCCTACCGACGCACCAAAACCTGTGCAGCATTTGTATACTGTGATTTTGTTGTGGACGTGCATTATTCAGCTTTTGGCTGAAAAGTATTGTCGTATAAAACTGTTATTGAACATTGTTTGGATTTTAATCAGCGGCTGATTATCTATAATTTGTCGATCAGTCGCTGACATTTTCTCAACATAATATCGCCCGATAATACTAGGCAAGCACCGGTGATTAGTCGGCGATACGTCGACAGTTAGTTTTAATAGTTTTAAGAGGGCCTACTTGGAAAGCAGTTTTGTTTAGCTGAATGTACGTACCCCCTTTTTAAAATAAAACTTGAATAAATAAATAAATATATAAATAATAAATAATATGAACCAATTAAAAAATTATATAAACATAACTTTTCCACCACCAGTTTGGTCAGCAATATATTTTCATGGCCGCAGTGTAAAAGTCCAGCTCAATAGTCCAACTCAATATCCGACCACCAACAACCCTCATTAAGACTGCGTAGCCTCTCTGTGATCTCCGACAATAAACTACGGACTCATGGATGTCGGTCGTACCTCTAGTGAGACTTTTGAAAAAGCGACATGACTAGACTCTCAGCATCTAAATACTATTAACAAAACTTTCATTTTATACTCCGCATTTGGCTTTCTATCTATAATAGGTTGAACTTAATGAACTCCCTTTGCAAAAGACCAACAATATTTTAGAAAACTATATGATAAAATAACTGTCAGAACTGTATTTCATAGTGTTGTTTAAATTCGGACGCTCAAGTGGAAGTTGGAATAGATTGTCTTGTTATTATTATGCTTGGGGTATGACTTTATATTATATCTCGAACATCTGTCGTCAGCTTAGATTCTGGAAGCTCAACTGGTGAGATAATTTTGAACATAGCACCGCGATCAGTATGACTTGGGTGGTCGATTGCAATTACGTAGTTTAGCAATCGAAGCTGTAACACGTTTCATTTATACAAAAAATGTGTCGGATACCACAAACCAGGTGAGATGGTCGATCAAAAAAACTCAACATAAATCCAAAATACCATTATGACGTATCTCTTGTTTGCAAATATGAATAGCGACCGTGTTTCATTAAATGCAATGAGAGAATTTCGAACGAATATTTGTCACTTTCTTGGTTTAAAAGGAATATGGAATTATTTCCGTTGGCATTTTCAAAAACTTTTTAAAGCAAGAATTTTCACAGGTACACACTCACACAAACAACAAAAGAAGAGTTAACACAGCAGATTACGTGAATTTCCCTCCTGTTGGTCTGTATGTTGCTTAATTCTGTTTTGCTGGCGAACATTTGGTTTTCCTTAGCCAGGTTCACCCCCCCCCTCCTCCAACCGTACAATCCACCAATGTGAATTGCACATACCCTGTTCTCTATATGCAGTTTTTTTGTTATGTGTGTATTTTCGAGCAACCCCCCCCCCCCCCCTATAAAAAAAAAAAAAAAAAAAAATATGCCAATGGCAGACCTTACAGTGCAAAATATCAATTTTTTCAAATTTCGAGACCAAAAAAAAAAGGGTCCTCTTACCTACCCCCCCCCCCTCCCCCGCTTATTTTGAAGAAAAAAAATCATCGTACGCTACTGCACTCTGTCATTGTTTTGTTTTGTTGCAGTTGAATAATATTCTATGAGTAATTCAAACTATGACATAGTATGCATTATAAACCTCACTTAAGAAATCCAGCCATCTGATTGGTGGAAATTGCAGTCATGGTTTTAACCATTCCCGTAAATAAACGACAAATTACAAACCCATGTAATAGTTCTAGAGTAAAATCCAGGCAAAATTTCAGTTACCTTGGTCACCGGGAAAATAGTTTAGTCTTGATAAAATACCTATAGGTTCACGTATTAAAAATAGTTAGAGCGATCGCGGATACCGTACGTGTGCGAAGAATTGGTCGTTATTTTTAATACGTTTGCGAAGAATTGGTCGGTATTTTTAATACGGCAATCTCGATCGTACAAACAAAACAAAAATGGCTTAAGAAACTCTCACAAGATTTCAACTTCTTGATGATGATCCAATGCAAGACTTGCTGACAGCAATAACACCAACAAAATTCTCCATTAGTTTTTTTTTCTTCAAAATAGATCTAGTAGGTCTAGGCCTTGATTCTAGTAGTGCTAAAATCCTTCCCGTAGAGATTGCACACATCCCTATGCATTGGCCATTGTGCACTCATCCTAAATTGGTCGATGTTTTAATTACCAGAAATTCAAACTAATATTGCTAGTGATCCTGAAGGTGATACTCAATAAGTGAGGTGTCATATGAAAGCGCAGGTTTTTTTTCCATATTCCCCACAAGACCGGCCCGCCCCCAAAATTGTTAAAAATATCTTGCTAAGACTATATCTAGATCCAATGTACTCTCAAAGATACACTCATAAAAAACCACCATGCAGATAAACTAGAGAAAGGCCAAGAAGAAGCTTCCCATGTTTCACCTTGTCAAAGGCCTTGGCACGGGTAAGTTGCGAGACACAAGATCGCTTTTTACGGAGTCTGTATCCCCTTTACACCATATGTCATTTCATGTAACCTCACCCTAAGGCCTAAACAAAGATGTTGTATTGCCCTTTAGGTGCCAAAATATGGGTCAGTCGGTCGGAATTTGTTTCTTTACTTAAAAATAAATAAAATATTTCTCAGTTTTTAATGCTTTAATACATATTTTTTCTTATAAACGGTAATTTTAATTTTTGTGTTAAAGCCGACCGTAGAATTTAAGATTGTTGGGGTCGGTCTTAAATACCTAATTATACAATCGTACAAATATACAATTACCACGCAATTCTTATCCTTCAGTGATATTAAAGCTTGATTCTAGACTCTTGCGAGTTAAAATAAAGTGAACCAATTCGTTGAATCCCAACTATGGCGTCAGTCCGGATAATCTTGGAAAGGTTCTAAGGTCAATGCAAAGTTCCTTCCCCTTGATAAGCTTTGAGTGTTGAGTTTTGTCATTAGCTATTAAACGCTTTTCCTAATCTATAAACTAAGCTGCTATCTCTTACCTTATATAAGCAAATTATATATTAAACTCATCTGATGAAACAAATGTGTATGCCGATGCATAGCTTAGGTCATAAGTATCGCCATAATTTTATTTTCCCCATATTTATTCAACGATTGTCAAAAATATATCTTATTGCATTTAAATAATATTATTTGTTTTCTTTAAATATATAATAGGATTTTATTGAAATCAAAACATCAAAAACCAAGAGCAAACAGTCCAAAGACTTACAACTGTACAAAAATAAAATTTAAATCAAATATACATAATAAAATAGCAGTAATGAATAAATACATAAGTTACATAAGTTAAAATATCAAATAACTAAACTATTATCAGTAAATATTGCAAAAAAGGACATATAAACAAATAAGTATACATCATTACAATTACATCAAAAAGGGCTCTCGAGCTGTGCAATAACTAAATCAGGTACAGACCGAGAGTCCAATAAAAAGAAGATTAAAATGCATAAGACTGGGTTTAAAAAGATCAATAGTAAAAAGAGGGGAATATGTCAGCTAAAGAATATTTTTTTTTAATTTAAAGTATTCAGAATTTTAGCAATGTTATGACAGTAAAGCATGCCTTTTTTAACAGCCCAGTATTGAGGGTCAGCACTTTTCTGGCCGTTTATCCAAAGAAAATCAATGTGTCTTCCCAGGTCAAGCATCTCTTTATGAACTCAAGATGCCGTGTGATTTATTGCTACAGCGGAAGTTTTTTTTTCAAAATGTGCATGCACATCGTTCGCGTTATTGAAAATACTTAACAAATATCACGGGCTTGATTTACAATGGTAATAAATTCAATAATATGTCATGGCATAAATGCCAGCGTATTCCTACATTTTGTTTCATAAAAAGGTTCAAGTTCTAACACTCAAGACTTTCACTACTTGCCTATTCTTTGTATGAACAATCATGTTATGTAAAACCATTGAGTGATAACGAAGACCGAGAGGTACATCTTCGATTCTGATACTCGTTTCTGGATGACACACAAATATAAGTTCAACATATATGCTAAAATTGTATCCTTAGAGTTCTTTTCTACCGGTTTTAATAACTGATGGAAATGAAAACCCTTAGGCTAGCTATAGCTCAGGCAGCTGTTATCGGCGCTATCGGCGCACAATGCATTTCAAGGAATAATCCTACCAGGTTCCCATTTACCTCCCCACACCGATTCATTTTTTAAAGAATTTATACATGCAAAATGAATCAGTAATACCTTACTGTTTTGTTCATATCTCGGTTGAGTTTACTTCGTTGTATTATGTTTTGTATTTGCTTTCGGTTTGCACGTTCGGAAGTAATGTACGTCTCTTACTATTGTAGTAGTAATAATCGTTAGTAGCCCCTTCATTCTTATGAATTCATAGAAGGTCGCTTGAACACCAGTTTCATTCTGGTTCTCGGATGTTCCATCCAATGAAATCCAATGAACCATTTGTCATGTAAGCAGCTACCCCGGCGTAGGACTTCTAAAGAGAAGATATCTGTTGCCGTTGGTTGGATCACCAGTCCTCCACATACTGCGATTGGCGGCACGTGTCTCGCTCTGCTTTGGGCGAAGGCTCACCTCATATCGCCTGTATTTAAAGGGCGATACCAATCGGCAGCTGAGAGTCGCTGACCGGACCTTTTAAGATGGACTTCGTCGTGCACGAATATGTCGCCGCTTGCTGATATTCTCATGATTGTGTATATACCCTAGTTGTTCTGCAACACGTCACCTACTCATCTCCTATCGTCTTCATTCCCCCAATTACGGTGGATGATGCTGGAGATGGTGACAACAAACTCTTCGCTGACGACATACTCGCACAGGACCGCAATCCTGCGGAAAGCTGTGCCAGACTCTCTGCTGCATTCCTAGATTATGAGATCACCTCCAGGCTTCAGCATCTCACGTGACGAAAGAGTAGCGCTGTACTTCACTTTGGCACTAGGTTTAGACATGCTAATAGCTCAACTGTTTTCTCCGATGAGACGTTTCGCGGCGATATGCCTCACCGCAGAGTCTCGTAATAATCTTCTTTCTTGAGTTCAACTTCATTATAACAGTTCTCTTAAGAGTAATATTAATTTAATCATTAATATGTTTATGAACATAGCGGTCTCACACAATCGGTTTCATATTACTTTACATGGTTTACATGTAGACAATTGTAGTTAAATAGATGCGTTTTCAAGTGCTTCTAAAAGGTGTCTGGTGAAGATTATGTACGTATGTCTCCGTGGCATACATATGATTTAAAATCATTGCCATCTGTCACTTTGGATGTTCTTGGTATGTGGAGAACAGAGCTGTTTAATACTGAAAGAAGACTGGGTCATGTTGAGCAACTTGACACGAGTATTACTTTTTAACGATTCGAGTTTTATTATCACCTCCTCGATTTGCAACTTTGATTACTTGCAGTTCCGTGAAGTTGGGGTAATTGGGGCGGCGGTGGCTGTTGTGTTTCCGGATGAGGTGATTAATTTTCAAAATTGTACTCCATCGCTATCGAACGTTCTCCAATTCCTTTAACGAGTATGTTAATTTTTGTACTACATGATCTTGTTTCGAAATCTTTGCGACCACCGGTCAAGAATCAATGTCGATCTTCTCTGCATCTTTTTTCCTGACACGATTTCCATTTAAAGTTCTTTTAACTTTCCAAATAATGCAACAAGTTTCCCTTAAAACATTGTTATCTAGCGAACGTCTTAAAAGTTCAACTCGGAGGTCCTTGAATCTCTAAATATGTTTATATTGCAGGTCACAAACTAGGTGAGGCACTTGAATGTTAAATGTATATATAAAATTCCCTGTTTTTTATGTTTAGATAACTATAATTATGTTTGTGTGAAGAACTGAGTATATTTTCAAGCGTTTTAAATAAATAAGCCAATTTGTTTATAAATACTCAATGGAGATAATGGCATTATGATAGGCTTACACTCTTAAATTGTAAACAGTGGGGAGAGCAAAAATATTTCATGTTATTTGGAGGTAATACCAGACGTGCACTACATTGATTGTCGGCAAGAAGAGAACGTTGAAACTTTAGTTCATAGTTCATAGTTCATTTTTATTTCTTCTTTCACAAACATTTGTACATATAATTTCAAATAAAGTAACTGAAACAGCAAATTATCAACATAACAAACATAATTTGAAATACAGTAGTAATGTTTAACATATAACTCTTGTTGTTAACTAAAGAAATTATATTAAAAGTTACTAAGATCATGTTCTGTACATGAAATAATGAGGAGACCTTAGAGAAGCTGGGCTTGTTAGAGCAAGGTCCCCAAACAGAATATAATACCTAAATGCTTCAATTACTTTGAAGAAATAAATACTTAACAACTAAACTACCTTAACAGACTAGAAGCAATTACACATGGGAAATATTTACAAAAGAGATTGATTGATATATATATATATATATATATATGAAAAGGAGAAAATAGGAAGAATATACCTAAAGATGTAAAGATGTAAAGCATTCAATTTCAAGTATTCAATTTCCACAAGTTATGAATGTTGAAAATCAAGTATTGTGGTACAATAGTAATATTACACATGAGAGCAAACCTCTCTTTTTTAAAGAATGGTTTAGAAAAGGCATTATAACAATGAATGACATTGTAGAAAATGGACGTTTTCGGCCAAGAGAACATATTTGTAGAGTGCTTGGCTCAAATTCTTTGCTAGTTGATTTTATGTATACGAAGCTTAAAAATGCGATCCCAAAAATGTGGATCGAAAGAATTCAAGATGTTAATTACGCACATGACGATAAAACAAATTCACAATTCGAAGGCGACTTATACGAAATAAGAACACTTGATTTTATAAGACTATCTTCAATGAAATCTAGCCATTTCTATAGCCTATTGTGTGACTTTAAGAAAAGAGAACCAGCTGTATTAACATTTTGGGAAGGTAAACTGAACCTTGTCATTGATTTTGATTGGAGAGATACATTAAAATTTAAGTTTAAGACATTGAAAAACAATAAAATAAAACAACTCAACTTTAAGACATTTCATAGGATTTTACCCTTTAGATACAATCTGTGCAAATGGAAAATTGTAAATGAAAACCTTTGCATTTTTTGTAAAACAGCAGAATCTTTCGTTCATGTTCTTTTAGAGTGCCCGAGCGTAAAGCTTTTCTGGAAACGTATTGTGGAATTGATTGAATTGAACTTTAAAGAAAAAATTATATTAAACGAAGAATTATTAATTGCTGGTTTTGATTTCAAACATGCAAATGGAGCAGATATAAATACAATCGTTGCATATGCTCAATACGCAATCTATTTGATGTATATGTTAAATTATTTTCAAGGTAAACCATACAACAGCTTTTTCATATGGCATGTTTTTAAATACGAGTTACTCTTGGATAACATCTCGGATGTTGTTTCAGGGGCTCTCGGGACATAGTATTTTTTGGGGAGAGTTTTTGAGAGCTTTTGAAATAGCATCTGGGAACTAAGGAAAATCTTCGGGGATATTTTATATCACTGAAGATTTTCTCTTAACTCTTTGTTTGCTTTGTTCGCCGATTTGCACGGACGTAGGCGTGCCAACTTCGCATTTTTGCACAGATGTATACGAGTCAATTAGACATTCATAATACCGCTCGCAGTGTGTAGCCACGCGTTGCGTTTACTATTGTTTACATTGTATACATCGCACACTTTCCGGTAAACTGTTTTTCTTCATAGTGTTACATTCGAAATTACCGTGTATTTAGCGGTTTTCTTTGGATTTTTTTTACTGATGTTACGATGGCACCTGCTGGAAAACGTCAACGTGTGTTTAGTGTAGAGGAGGCTCGAGATCTTGTTACTATGGAAGCATGGAGCATGGACTCTGATTCCGACGAATCGAGCAGTGACGAAGACTCTAGTGATAAAAGTGTTCCCTGAGAGTAGACTGATAGAATAAGAATGAATAAAAATTAATGAAAGAGCTAGAGATGACAGCAAGAAAGAGAGTAAACTGATAGAATAAGAATGAATAAAAAAAATGAAAGAAGGAGATAGAGATGACAGCAAGAAAGAGAGTAGACAGTGATAGAATAAGAATGAATAAAAATAATGAAAGAAAGAGATAGAGATGACAGCAAGAAAGAGAGTAGACTGATAGAATAAGAATGAATAAAAATTAATGAAAGAGCTAGAGATGACAGCAAGAAAGAGAGTAGACAGTGATAGAATAAGAATGAATAAAACTAATGAAAGAAAGATGTATCCTGTCTTGCCGTCATCTTTATATCTTTCTTTTATTATCTTTATTCATTCTTATGCTATCAGTGTTTACTCTCTTTCTTTCCGTCATCTCTATCTTATTATTATTATCATTTTCCTATCTATATGTACCCTATGTCTTGCCGTCATCTGTATATCTTTTTCTTATTATCTTTATTCATTATTATGCTATGAGTGTAATACTCTCTTTCTTGCCGTCATCTCTATCTCATTATTATTATCATTTTCCTATCTATATGTACCCTATGTCTTGCCGTCATCTCTATATCTTTCTCTTATTATCTTTATTCATTCTTATGCTATCAGTGTTTACTCTCTTTCTTTCCGTCATCTCTATCTTATTATTATTATCATTTTCCTATCTATAATTATGTACCCTATGTCTTGCCGTCATCTGTATATCTTTCTCTTATTATCTTTATTTATTCTTATGCTATCAGTGTTTACTCTCTTTCTTGCCGTCATCTCTATCTTATTATTATTATCATTTTCCTATCTATATGTACCCTATGTCTTGCCGTCATCTGTATATCTTTCTCTTATTATCTTTATTCATTCTTATGCTATCAGTGTTTACTCTCTTTCTTGCCGTCATCTCTATCTTATTATTATTATTATTTTCCTATCAATATGTATCCTATGTCTTGCCGTCATCTCTATATATTTCTCTTATTATCTTTATTCATTCTTGTGCTATCAGTGTTTACTCTCTTTCTTTCCGTCATCTCTATCTTTTTATTATTATCATTTTCCTATCTATATGTACCCTATGTCTTGCCGTCATCTCTATATCTTTCTCTTATTATCTTTATTCATTCTTATGCTATCAGTGTTTACTCTCTTTCTTTCCGTCATCTCTATCTTATTATTATTATCATTTTCCTATCTATATGTACCCTATGTCTTGCCGTCATCTCTATATCTTTCTCTTATTATCTTTATTCATTCTTATGCTATCAGTGTTTACTCTCTTTCTTTCCGTCATCTCTATCTCATTATTATTGTTATTTTCGTATCAATATGTATCCTGTCTTGCCGTCATCTTTATCTCTTTCTCTTATAATCTTTATTCACAGTAAAGTCCTTTCATTTCATATCACTATTTCTCTCTCATAATGTCTCTCACGTCCGTTCTCCATATTTTATTCATTGCATACTCCACTCGTCAATCATTTCTGATAATAAGCTCTCTCACAATAAAGTAAATGGAAAACAATGCAATATAGTTTATATTTTAAGATTGATTCATTCTTTCTTTGTATATCTATGGCTGTGATAAATGTACTTGAAATCAATTTTATTGAGGGGTAAAGAAGGTGAGAGAACAGATGCGGTGAACATTCATAATGAGACATTTCAATAAGATGCTGATTATGTCATGTATATCACATATAATATATTATGCCTATACCATTTTTACATGCTCATACCAGTGGGCAAAATCAATAACATTCTCTTATTTCTTATTGACTTATCATGGCACAACAAAGAAAAACATCCCCACGACGTCCCTTTTCATGCCCCGCTAAACCGGACATTGACAATAACCTGGGGTAATAGGGATTTCAATGGGCAGATTAGCCCATTGTCAAGGGTGGCTGAGCGGGGTACTTTCAAGTCTCTCCCTATTGAACTTCTTTTCTTCAACAACCTAAATACTAACCTTCTGAATTGTTAGAATACTTGAGCAAGGTATGTAAAGAAAGGTAAGAAGTCCACCTTTCTAATAGATTCGATTTGAAGATGTCTTATCATTGCTAAATAAGAAATTCTAGAGGGATAAAAAACTGCCGTAAATAAGAAAAATTAAACATTATATAATTATGATTATTATAAAAATGATAATTCAAAATATAACAAATGACGGTTCATCGAAAAGCACGTTTTCCGGTCTACAACTTTGCTGCACAATATTTTTCATCATGATCATCCAGTGAAGAGTTATAGCCTCTTGATTCAGCAGAGTCAATAAAGATTCCCTCGAAATGTGTGACCCTAAAAGAATGTGGCACAGGGGGTTTTTTTAAGTGGCGCATAAAGAGTTAATAGTTTAAGAAAATACTTAAAGTGAATGTAACATTTTGTTATGATGTAATGATTTGTGTGTTGGTTATTTTTGTAAATGAATAAAGTACCTCTGACAAGAGGAAAAAAAAAAAAAAAAAGTAAAGATGTAAAGCGAACTTTGAAACATAATCTCTCCAAGAAAGAAATGTTTGATATTATCAACAGAACCCAACAAAAAATCAGGGGGAATTTTTTCTGTTTAAACACCTGAACATGTGATATGAGTATGATCGTATTTTTGTTTTACCCAGACTGGTAAGAAAACGTGCGTATGCTAATTGGCCAGCTCTCTGCGAGGGATATGGTAACAAAGAGTATGCCTTACCAAAGGACACTAGTTCATTTAATTGATTTCTAACCCGAGATACAGAACGGCCGCTCTGCCAAAGATCTATTGACCCATAAGTTAAATAATGAAGGATAAATAAACGAATTGATATACAGGAAGAAGAAAAGATGACAGAAAGAATGTCGCTATTTACATTTAAAGTCATTTGAAAGTTTGATTTAGCTGTATCTTGATTATGCTGATCATTGGTATTACCTGTATATTAAAACATATGTCGTCAGCTTGGTTTCGGGGAGCTTAAGTGGTGGGATTTCGTTGAATATAGCACCTCGTACAGTATGACGTTCGTGTACAACTGCATTTACGATGTTGCGCACTACCAAAGCTGCAGGTTTTCTACAGTGTCAAACAAAAACCAAGCATTCGTCGAATGTCACAAACGAGGTGAGGCGTTTGATTATTGTCTTTTTTGTTCGTTTCATTTTCGGTATACAAAAACAAACAAACATTCGGTAAAATAATAACGAATATTTATTACGATAAAGAATAAACGGCTGGAAAGCCCAATTTCGTTATCGTTATGATGACTCTGGTTTTTCCAGAAATTGTACAGTAAAACAATTGAATTTACATAAGCAAACGACAAAGAACAATGGCAAAAAATTCAGTTTCCAAAGAAACGAAATATTCAAAACAGACAGTAGAGAAAAGAAACTAATTATAGAAACAGAATAGCGTGAAGTAAACTACAAATAAATGCGATCTCTCGGCATTCTCTAAAGTCACTAAGATCTCAATATGTGGTTCAAATAATAGCTATACAACAAACATATCTACAACGATTAGGTGAACACTGAACATTCATAGACAAAGGTTTTTTTTACAACAGTTTGTCCTGGGTTTAGGAAGGACAAGAAGATATTAACTTTGGAGTGTATATCTAGTAGCTGTTAAAAAAAACAAAACATGTAGTACTTTAAACATCAAAATGTTCATTTCTTTAGTACGCCGTATGGACAAAGTGTGCCATTTAAGAATATCATGCAATTGATGATTGAACATATTTGATTGCCGATTTATCTTCAAAATGATTCTCTCCACTTTATACTGTATTTTCTGTAATTGATTAAGACTTTCATCAGAAGTTTACCATCCGATGATTTTTTTTGTTTAAAGTCAGACTTAGATAAATCATTATTATTCCTTTTATTTTCCCAAAGTAACATATTTTAACCATGTTATTAAAGAGATTTCCATATTAAACAACTCATGGAACGGGCGCTCAAACCATTTTGAATGACACTACATTACCATATTGATCTAGTTTAAACAATATCATTTTTTGATTATATTTCTTAGTTGCCCCTTTTAGCGGAGTTTTCAAAGTATTTCATCGACATCACCCATAAAAAAAATTTGGCATAAAGTATCTCCGCTTTACAATTTAGAGGCATGTACCAATTACAAAATACAATGGGACTTGCGTTTCTTCGCCGTATCAATAATGCAATCACTTCCATTCGCAGAAATAAACTGTGTTTTAAACTACATAGACCAAGATTTAATAAAAATAAGTCAGGACTCCTCAACCGTTTCTAATACTTTCCTTACTGATAACATTGTAGTAAGGTAAATTTACCACAGTGTTCATTATATTTCATACTTTTAATTGAAACATAAGGACTATTTTTACCCATACGAGGCATTATAGCTGTTAAATATAAAGTCGTATTTTGCACGTTACTCCGAATGTGAAACCGGAGAGGGCAATATTTGCTATATTGCCCTCTTCCGGGTTTCCCCTTTTTGTACTAAAGTCAGAGGGCAACATTCTGCCATATTCAACTCTATATTGTCAGTGCGCTTTTTTTTAAAAGTACATACGCGCAGTATTGTGTAAGCGTTAAAGTGTACGTCACAATTACATACCTGCCTGAATTGCCTGAAATCAGATAGACCGGCAATTAGACGTGAGTAAAAATTATGCTTGATACACAAGTTGTATGTCATTTGTAAAAAAAAAAAATGTCTTGTATAGGTAATAATAATCATTTTGACAGGGCTTCTTTTGAAACCATATTTTCGACTCAAGTCAATCTTATCTTAGCTTGGTCAATATTTCTGATGTACCCCTGAAGCCCAGTCAATATGATATAAATGTTTGCCATACATAAACAAATACATACTTTTATTAACCGTATCAGACATCTCAGCCGGGCAATTTTTAGATTGTGTTGCCCTCAAGCTTTGATTGATAAGCCAACAAAATTACGGGTGAAATAAAATATTGTGACCGCTCAGCGTGTGTGTAATTTGCTGGTCAAATATAATACACAATAAACAAATATTATTGCCCAATCAGAAAAGTCAATGGCAAAATGCGTGTTAAACTAGCGAGCAATAATGTAGAGCCAACATCGGGGTACTTTGTAATCTTCATTGGGCATCTATTGCGCGTATGAAAACCCGCAATCTTTGCGCTCACTATATTGTAACGTACTAATGATATACAAGACTGTTTGCAGTGTATCCAACATTTCGTCAAGTACTTGATGCACAGTGCTGGTTTGGCGATGGTTTTGCCAATGTTTATGCTAGGAAACCCTGTGCAGTGTAGGCTACTTTATTTTACATGATTTAAGAGTATAAGATATTAAGAGTTTTTTGTTTGCTCTAGATGTCTGCTGTGGTTAATAATATTAATGTTGACTGCCGAATTCAGGGCAATATGACTTGTCATTTATCACCCTCACCTACGGTTAAGGCGATATAGGCAGTCAATATTAACTAATTACTACTTCTTATAAAATATGAAATATATTTACGATTCTGTAATGAGCAAACCCAAAACGACGCAGGAAGTTTAAATATCATTCATCATGAAAATAAGATAAAGTACCTGGTTGGAATTAATGTTTCAAACTGGCCGCGGAATAGAGAGTCGCACTCTACACGCTCTGTATTTTACTCTTTGAATACAATCACACGTTTCCTATAGCCGCATTGTGATTAAATAGGAGGCAGTGAGTAACAATTATTTAATAATTAGTCCTGATGGATAAAGTTGATTTCCAACGAAACGTATTTATATCAGAATCAGCTTGTATCTTAGGGGCAAGGACTGTATCCCCAGCCCCCTCGGAACGAATTGTACCCCTTATCCTTTTCATACACGCATATTTTTGTTTTCAAATTTTCCTTTCTAAGTAAAGTACACAAAGAACTTCGAGAATATGTTAAAGATATGGATACTATGAAGAGATAATGTAAATTCAGCTTTTTATACCTCCATTTGTTTAATTTATCGTTTTTGTCACACTCCATTTTTATATCTTCCTATATGCTGTATGTACGGTAAGGCCTGATAAAAACCCGATTTAAATCGGTTTCCCGATTTGTTGTATTTTTCCTGATTTTTTTTGTTCTTCCCGATTAATTTTTATTTATTTTTTATTTTTTTAATTGTTTTTACAATATTTTTTGATTTCCCTACTTTATCTTGATTTTCCCGATTCTCTTCTTATTTTCTCTATTCTTCCCTATTTTGCCCTTATTTTTTTTCAAAATTTTCCCAATTTTGTCCCAATTTTCTTACTCGAAAGGGTGGAACGTTGTTAAATGCCATTTTCCCCAGCGAATCCTCTTTTTTTTTTACTCAAGGGGGGCGTGGTTGGGAAAACAAAAAACCTATTTTTTTTAGTGCTCACTATCTCTCCAGGTACGGTGCTGATCGGAGCATTCAGCAATTGCATTAGGCCCCAGCAGGTCGATCCCCGGGGTGCAGACACAGTAGAGCTGTCTCATGAAAATGCTTCTGTGTAATAAATGAATGGGGAAAAGTGGGTCACATTTTAAAGTGTGGCAGGTGGGTCAGAAAGAAGTGGTACAGCAAAGGGAAACACCATTAATAACTGATATACGGGATGACCGCTCGGTCAATGAGCCATGGAACCCAAATGTTAAACGATAAATAATGAATAAATGAATCAATATAATGTAAGTAGAAGATGATGTCAAAAGGAAAGTCGCTACATACATGTAGAGGCGCTTGAAAGTTTGAATAAACTGGATGGTGATTATGATTATCGAGATGATCCTTTTATTATGAACATATGTTGTCAGCTTGGTTTCGGAGAGCTTAAGTGGTTAGGTGCTTTTGAATTTAGCACCTCGTACAGTATGACGTGGGTGTACAGCTGCACTTACGATGTTGCGCA
This sequence comes from Strongylocentrotus purpuratus, assembly GCF_000002235.5. NCBI lineage: Eukaryota > Metazoa > Echinodermata > Echinoidea > Camarodonta > Strongylocentrotidae > Strongylocentrotus > Strongylocentrotus purpuratus. The sequence continues at coordinate 24,817,772 of NW_022145602.1, forward strand.
CCACCAAAGCTGCACGTTTACTACAGTGTCAGAAAAGTACCAACAATGTGTTGGATGCCACAAACCAGGTGAGGCGTTTGACTATTGCCTCTTTAAAGTTTAAACAAAAAAGAAAAAAAGAAAATTGACACTTTCATTTCATTCGATAATAATTCAGTTTGATTTTCCGAGTCGAAATACCCGAGAGTATCGGAAGAACCGGACATGTGATTGTGTGTTCAATAATCGAATGTTAAATTTTAATAGGAAGGGATGCATAGTCAGTCATATCGCTCATTATAGTTTTCTTATCCTAAAAGCGGTAGAGATTATCCTCTTCATATTTTGAATCGCTAGATATACTTTGAGAGCCGAGCAACTAATTGAAAATAAGACAAACAAATAGGATAACAATTCCAACTGAAGGCGTAGTTAAGACGAAATATATGAAAGGGGTGGTGTTTGTTTTTAATCGAGTCATAAATGTATTGAAATGGTTGGGACATAATCAAATGTTTATAATAAAGATTAATTTATATTTTGTAAATGTTAACACATATATGATAAGTAGGTATACTAATAAAGAAGCGGTTCTCTATAGGGGTGGGTGAGCAGGGAAGCAAATTCTCATACTAATTTAAGTAGCCCCAAAGTGCCTATCTTTTGCCCTGATAAGGACGAAGAATTCATTAAGTGCCTCCCTTTCTTTTCTAAGGAGTGTTTTCCCCCTTCCGATAAGCGTATTTTTATAAATGTTAAAAGTATCCGCTTGAGTTGATTTCGTAAGACTCCAATTTTCTTCTATCAAGTGCACTTTGAAATAAGTGTCCCTTTCTTCTCATATTTCCCAATTTTAATCGATACAAATGTATTTGTATCGTTATCTAGAACGATATTTCTATTTCGTATATTTTCTAGAATGTTATAATCATCATCTTAAAACAAAATGATGCTCTGTAGCTGATTGACACATTTCTTAAAATTCAGAAACAACTCAAAAGGTTATACAAATGTAAAAAGAACGAAATAAATTGCGATCCCCCAAACAAACAAATCACGAATGCCAAGCCTAGTTTCTAAAGTCCTGTAATCTGAAAAAGAGCGAAGGAATTCAATGGACACACGTTACTTGTCATCTTCTCCTTCAAGTGGAACCTTATTCTCTTGTCTAGTTATATAGTAGTGTTTAACATTTGATGTAGAAGTTTTTCTGTGTGTCGATATTTGTTCTCCTCTGTTTCAAGAACTTTTTTTTCATTGAAGAAATAAGGACATTTTCGGGCCTTTCATTTGGGGTAATCTCAGACATGCGTCATATACGAACGAGAACTTGGTAACATATTCCCTTGTAAAATCATATTTTATGTTATTAAGAGAAACTAATGAGTTAACAGAATTGGAATGAACGTAAATACATGAACCTGTGCTGTGAATTTGATGGTATTTCGGTTTGTTGTCACTCACCAGTAAAAGGGCATGTGTATGCTTATCAGTTATAAATCAGGTGACCGGATGTCTGTCCTATAACTTCACATATTATTTCATCTGTCTTTTTTCATGACTCCCAATACATTCACATATCACAACAATTAAGTTATATTGTTGTGGCGCAGCCTGACAACGACTACTGGGAGCCGGACGTTTATTCCGCATAAACGTTTTTTTCTAGTTCTTTTAAGCACCTGGACCGCATATTGTCTATGGTTAAAAACCAGAGGTAAAACTCAACGAGTATAACAAATCTGAAAAAACCATAAGACCCATGTCGTACCATAACGTAAAACACCGCTCTGTCGTTTGAAATGAAATTTGTCTTGTCCAAGGCACAAGCTAGAGTGATTCATTTACACACTAGTTGATGCCACGCCCTGGTATCCGTGGCGGAAGCTCGCACATTTGTACGAGCTGTCTATGCAAATTATATTCAACTAGGGCAACAGCCACGGACCAAACTGTAGTGCGCATTGTTTTACGACACAACCTACATTAGCCTGCTATACAATCGTACCATAGACAAATGATATTACATCTTCTCCGACTGAGTCTACATGCTGGAGAGCGTTATAAAGAAATAAAAGTAAAACAATTATAAATGTAAGGAATGACAATAATATGACCCCTCCCTCATCCCAGAAAAACAAAACGTACAAAAGCGTAAAGAAAATTGAAAATTGAAATAAACTGCATATTAATTATGCTTATTGGCCCTACTAGTATTATTATGAACATCTGTCGTCAGCTTGGTTTAAGAAAGCAAAGGTGTTGGGATGTCGTTAAATATATCAGCTCATACAAAATGTACACCTACACTTACGACGTTGCTCACAACCCAAGCTGCCAGTTTCGTACAGTGTCAAACAAATACCAAGCATTTGTCGTATGTCACAAACCAGGTGAGGCGTTTGTTTATTGCCTCTTTAGAGTTAAAATAAAAGGAAAATAAAACAGTTGATACTTCCATTATATTCGACAGTAATTAAAGTGAATTGATTTTCAGAGTTGGATTAGACAAGGAAAACTGAATATGTGACTACCGGGACGCCATTCATGTTGAATATAATCATCCATACATGGAAGGAATTTGTCCCACATACAGTTATACAGTAAGCAAAAATTGCCCCTCCGATAAGTGTTGCTATTTAAATTACTTCATTTCAATATTGTCCTCGGAAATATTGTCCTTGAATTGTGCTATATTGTTCTAACCTCATTTTTGAATAAAGACCAAGTTCTTTAATTATTTATGGACCTCAGTAAGACATTTACACATTTCATCGTAAAAAAACGTTTAAATAAACTACAACGTTATTGCTTCAGAGTAATTGCTACATATAATTTCGAAAAAATCTAAGTAATCGAGAATAATTCAATATTCTTGGAAAATAGTTTCTTAAATATCATCATACAATGTAGTATCCATCAAAGGAGTATTCTCGAACCACGAGATCAGTTGAACTCATTTTTAGAAGCACCAATGTATTGATAAATTACAATTTTATGTATCTATTCACGAAAAAAAAAGGCAAAGTTATTGGTATTACGAACGATAAGTGCTTGAATTTAACGCACATGTGTTTAATTCGAAATCACTTTGAACCGGAATTGTGAAGGAAAAAATGTAGACATATGTTTCATTAATTACGTTGCTTACTATGTAAAACGTTACAATCATACCACATGTCTCTTGTAACCTGCTTTTTACAGTCTGCTAAAATATCTAAAATCACACGTATTTTAGTATTCGTGAAGAAAATATTTCGTGTACAAATGTATCATATCTTGAATAAATAGAACCCATATATCCTATATCTGAATATCACTCGTACCAAATTACCCTGTTCTTCCAAATTTCATTTCTCAGAACCTCCAGTGACCTTTAATGGCAAGTTTTAATGTAATTCTTTCATTCATAAATAACCTACCCGAACTAACACAAAAGTATATTTGAACAATCCTAAAACAGCCCTGCCTTGGGAATCCACAATACACACTGGACTCGATCCTTTAAATTTACTTTCCATTGACACACACGTTCGATCGTAATCTTTTGTTAAGGAACGCTTAAAAGAAGACCATCTTTTCTCAAGCTCGACGTGGTAAAATACTTGTTGGGCAATTTACAAATATTATACACATATTATTAATTGCTGTGAATATAAGCAGAATAATTTGTACTTTCTCTCTCTCGCGCGCTCTCCTTTAATTTAAATTGTTTTTTGTTGACCAACTGCATTTCAATTATGTTCTGTTTATTATTAGAACTTGTTTCAACTTATCACAAGGACGTCAGATTAATCTTTGCCTATGGCGACTCCTTATTTATGTGTATAATTTTATGTCACCATGCACAACACCAATAAATTCGTGATGATTTATATAGCAAACAAATGAAGATCAATCAATCACCCTTTTAGTTTTGCAAGTGCATCCTCTGACTGACACTGATAAATATTCAAGAAGACAACTTATTCAAATGGGTGAATTAAGCCCCTCATTGATTTTGCGGCCCACTGACGTGATATATAAATACGATGTTATTATTAGTATTTCATAGGAGAGGCTCCATATTTCCTTAATCATATTACTCATTCTAGAATATTTTATTATTCTTTTTTTTTCCTCGAAGTGGGTGTATCTGTTTCAAACGCTTAGTACTACATGTCATCCTCAAGTAGGCGTAATATTTCCTTATTCAAATTACAAGAGTTCCTCATGTAACATGATTACGGTGTATTTGTTTAGATTAATATACTCCCCTTTTATTAATACATGCTAAACATTCTATTGAAGTAGTAATACACCGAGTTTACACATATACCACTGTAAATAAACATATAACATAATTTATGCGAAAATGATAATTCTCTCTATATTTTTGTTTGCGATTAGTTTTTATCATATTTCTTTGTTTAGCCCCTTAAGTGTTAAGGGGTACCTAGATTTCCCAAACATATAAATCAAGAAAGAAATAGGATTTGTATACGATTATCAAAAAAAGGATCAAATGTAAATGGGTACCTGGCAGGAATTATTTCTTTGAAATGCAAGAGCACAGCTAAAGCCGGGTAATATTCTCCAAGTATGGAAACGCTTAGTGATTGTAATAAGCGCTATATAAAAACTGAGTATTTTTATTATTATTATAGCAGTTTTAATTTCATTAGATCATTGCACATAGCAGAATTACAGAAGTATTATAAACGTGAAATCATACGTGAAATATTTCCCCCAAAACGAAAAGAAAAATCGTATTACTATTTGCTATAAAAACCTAAAAGACCTTGCATATACTTTAAATGTATTCCAAATTCCATTTTTGTTTGTATTTTCAACGGTAAAACACTAAACATACCCTTATGAATTCTCTAAATTGTGTACTTCATTGGCTCCATTTCAATTACTGTGATAATGCATTCAGACAATTAGGGTTAAAAGTCGAGAGTGGAACAACGAATCGTCTTTTCTCTCTAATAATTTAATAAAACTTAAAAGTTTCTGCGATTTGTGCGGCAAAGGGAAAACGGCATTCAGACAAAGATTAAGAGTCGAGAACGGTACAACGAATCGTCTTTTTCCCTAATAATTTAATGAAACGTCTATAGCTTCCGTGCTTCACGCGGAAGGCCCCCTTGGGAGCGCTCTTTGCGCCCTCTACAAGTGATTCGCTTGCTCACTACCGTCCCCTAAAAAAAGATCCTAGCTATGCGTCTGCATGTAAATATATATAGCTAAGATGCTGACTTAGTTGACAAAATAAATCATATATTTGTGTCGTCGAAGAAAATGACCATGTGAGCATACGCAAGCACTATAGATAGTTCATAGGAAAAATAATTTAGCCTTCGGTCCCGGGTACATAGGGTTAAATTGGTAGACATTGGGACATTTGTCGGTAATTGTTGGCTAGTTTTGTCGGTAATCGTAGGCATCTACACCCCCACTTAAAAAAGTCTGGCTAAGCCCCTACCCCCCCCCCCCCCCTTCCCACAAGTTAGTATGGCTACGTCTGATGAAAACTTTCAGTAAGGCTTGAAGGATTTGAGGTTTAGGGAAACATTTTTTTTGTAAACAGTAATAACCAGGGCTAGATCAAAATGGGATACGATAATAATAGAGAATGAGAGCTGAGTTATTTACAGTACAAGCGTGCCTTTTTAACGGTCCAGTGTTCAGGGTCACCACTTTTCTGGCCCTTTGTCCATAGTGAATCGGCGTGTCTTCCAGTTCAAGCATATCTCTATTAATTTAAGACGCCGTGTGTTTATATTGTCTCTGCGGATTTTTTTTTTTTTTAGATTTGTGAATGCACACCGTACGCTTTATTGAAAATACTTCGCAAATAACACAGGCTTGTCACATATGTCATCAACATATCATGGCATAGATGTAGGTGTATTATTACATTATTCTTTTTTACATTCAATTTTTTTACTACTTGCCTAATCTTTATATGAAAATCCGTGTGATGTAAAATCATAAGAAAAGGTTACAATTTTAAGTCTCTTAATCGTTTTTAAATAAGACGAAAATATAAGATCAATAGAGGTGACATATTTTTTGCCTACCCTAATAGATTTTTCCAACCAGTTGCAATAACTTATTTTCATATCAGAAACACTTGATCGTTTCCCATATTTTGTAGCAAATACATTTATATTTATAGCACCAACAATATTATATTCCTTGTTATATTTCTGAAGTTTGTTTAAGTTTAAGCTTTTAGTCAAAATAGTTTGTGTTTTGTCAGTTTGGGAATATACACAATTAAGAAATGGCAGATTTACTGGGGGTAATCCAAAGACATGCGCTACATTATTCATAGACGGAGGAGAACATTGAAACATTGAAACATAATGTTTACAAGGAAAATAAAATCATCTTTAAAAAATTTAAGAAAAAACAAAGGAAATTAGGAAAATGTATAACCACCAACAAATCGTCCTTGTTTTCACGAAGTGACGGTAGTGAGGAAAATCGTAACGCAGAGTGAATGCAATTTTTTTTCACTACCGTCACTTCGTGAAAACAGCGACGAAATACCCCCATCTATAATATGAATATCTGTAATTTACTCCTGAAGGTAGGTTAGTTTGTTTCATCTGACTGGTAAGAAAGCATGCGTATCCTCTTCGGTCAGCTACTACATTTAAGTCCTATTCCTAACTCCGAGGAAATTGGTAAACTGGACTAATGCCTCACCAAAGGACACTAGAGCATTTATTTATTTTCTAACCCGATATAAAGGACCACTGCTCTACCACTGAGCGTGACAATGAATGAGAAATAAATAATATATAAGAAGGAGAAGAATATGACAAAAGGAAAGTCACTCCATACATTTGAAGTCATTTGGAAGTTGGGATAAACTGGCTATTGATGTTGATGAATTATACATAAGGATTACCTATATATATATCGTAAATATCTGTCGTGAACTTGGTTTCGGTGAGCTAAATTGGTAGGATGTTGCTGTATATAGCAGCTCGATCCCTATGACGTATGTGTTCAGCTGCACTTACGACGTTGCGCACCACCGAAGTTGCACGTTTTCTTCAACGTCAAACAATTACCAAGCATTTTTCACATGTCACAAACCAGGTGAGGTGTTTGATCAATACCTTTTTAAAGTTAAGAAGACACAAAATCTGAAAGACTCATTATATTATACATTACTTCAATTAAACAATCGTATTTTAGTACCCGAAAAGAAAAAAAAAGTTCGTGTACAAATACATTATATCTTGCAAGTATGTAGCCTATATGTCCGATCTTTGATTTGCACTCGATCTAAGTTACCATATTCATGCACACATTGTATTTTTCAGAACCTTCAGTGGCCTTAAATGGCACGTTTCAATATGGTTCGTCCAATCATAAATACCCTACCCAAACTTCCACGAATGTGCGTTTGAGCAATTCCGAAACAGCCCTGGAACAACAATCCATAATACACAATGGACTCTTTGAAATCATTATCAATTGACACAAACGAGGCGGAAGAAGCATATTTTGATTAAAACGCTTAAAATACCATCTTTTTTAATGAACTGCTGGCCGGAGTGGCTAACAATTCTCTCTAGCAATATACAAATATTATTAATTTCTTGAATATCAACGGACGAAAACGCTGCTCAGACCTAAATAATATTGATACCAATAAAAAATAAAATAAAAAATAAATCTTCATCGGAGATACACCCTAACAATGTTGGTTGTAGGGGGGGGGGTCTTTGATGATAACATTCATTGCCCCTGTCGTTGTCCATTAGGACAGACCAGCCCTTAACTAATTTGCTCATTATTGTAAGAACAATTTTATATTACTAATGCCTCTACATGTAACATAGGTCCTTATGCATTGAAATTAACATGTACCTACCCCTATATTTAAAACATGTATAATCTTATCTTACAATATTACAATCTTTTTCCTACTATCTCTCTCTTAGTTTTCGTTGTTGTCTTTGCCCAACTGCAATTTCGTTATGCACTGTATATTGCATGAACATGTTTTAACTCATGACAAGGACGTCAGTTAAAGCTTTGCCTATGATGACCCTATACTTCTATCAATGGTTTTATGTAATCGTGCAAACAATTCATATATGTATGATGATGTACATGGAAATAAATTTACATACATCCTATTTAGCTTTCGCAAGTGATCCCCACCCCCCTTTCGTGTCGCTCTGGACCCTCGACGTGATATGTTCGAATATGTTTATATTTCTTATGTTTGCGCCTCAAGCAAAGATTTGCCAAATTGACATTTCTTCGTACACAAATCAAAATCAATAATAAATCGCGAGCATGGAAATGATTATAGATAATTCCAAAACCGTATGGGGTATAGGCATTGGAAGTAATATGCTATCATGATAATAAAAATGTAGAGCCATACACCAATGTCCAAAATAAGAAGAAGGAGCAGGAGGAGGAGGAGGATGTCGGGAGGGGTATTTCGTTGCAAGGAATAAACCCTTTTCGGGAGGGGGGGGGGGGGTTCTGTCACCACGTTTAAAGACAGATGAGTGAAGCATGTTTTCGTGACCAGGTGCAAATAAAAAAACTTCTTGTATACATTTATATAAAACACTGCGTTGCTCATTGAAACCAATTTAAAACGTAACTTGACATAGGCCCATGTTACACTCTAAAAATGAATTATGTTACTCTTTGTTTGTACTTCATGTTCCTTGTGTATTCCAGGAAATCCCCACGAGTTAAATGCCTAGGTGACCCGCTAAGCCAATAAAATTTGTATTTATGATTCTACTAAAGCTACAGGAAAATTATTTCATCTAATGAAATTTGTTATGATAATTACATTTTGTTCAGACAATAAAAAGGGAACAGTATTGACAACGAGCAGACAACTGATTAAAATGGGCGATTTAAACTCCTCAATTATCGTTCGGATCCTCGACATGATATTTTTGATTGATTTTATTTTATTTCTGCATTTTTCCAAATATAATATAACTGAATAACAAGGAACATATAAATGTCAGGTATAATACCACATATACAAACAAAATTTTCTTTATGTCAATTGTTTTTTTTAAAATAATTTTTACATATTATAAATGTACATATAATAACGAAACCTAATATTTCCATAACATATTATCATACATTTAAAGTAATATTCGAACTATCTGTTGCAATCATAAGCGATGCTTGACAAGGATGGCGATCCTTGTCAATGTTTTTTTGAGAAGATCCATGTTTCCTTAATCATATTACTGAATCTTTAATATTGTTATTATTGTATTATTCATTGATGTCGGTGTTTTCAAAATCTTTGTTCTACTTCTTATCCTCAAGTAGGCTTCATATTTCCTTATTCAAATTACGAAGATTCCCAGAAGTAACTTTATTTCGCTCCGATTACGGTGTGTTTATATTTACTCATATTAACATTAAATCATAAACGAACTACTTGCAAATGCGGAGATTACCGCCCCCTCCCCTTTGTATTGATGGAAACTTTATTCCTATTCCATTGTCCTTTTATTTTTAATGGTTACAATCACTGACAATCCATTCAAGTATCCCGAATCTTCTATGACATTGACTTGAACTAGATTCATTGGGAATATCATTTCTTTTTTCTCAATTTAAATAAGGAGGCCGTTCACTCGGTTGTCTTGCTTAATTAAGGTTGCCTCATTTATGAACGAAGACAATTATGAGTAGTATTTCGTTAGTACAATTTGGCGATTCTTGACAATGCTTGGTTAACAAATGCGGTTGAAACGTTGATCTCCTGTGTTAGGTGTTTGATTCTTCACCTTTCAAACAAGCCTGTAGGATAGGTTAAATATATGGAACGGGTCGGGTGAATGGCCTTTAACTGTGCAGACAGGGATCAATTTTTTTTCATTTCTCTTGTCTTTCATATATCCTACATTGCCAGTATGAACTTTATTACCAAACATCTCCTTTATTCTCTAAGCCTAAACTTGAGAAAGTACCTATTAATATGCATAACAATGTTAAGGTAAGGCGTATTTGGACAAGTTTCAAATGTTTTTAATTATTTGTTGGCTTGCATCCAATATGTACAAATCGCGTGCTAGATCTTGTAATTTAAAAAAAAAAAAAATTATCTTGATATACTGTGTGCAAGCCAAACATTTCTTTACAAACCAACATTAAGCACCGACATAGGTCTATACTTGTTAATATGACATTAATATTTTCCTTTATTATCTGTTAGTTTGATTACTGCTTGTTTTTGTGACCCGTAACATATGCCTCATGTAATGCTGTTATAAATTCATTAAATAATACAAGCCCGGATAAATAGTAACATTCACTTGTACAAACATCATTCCCATAAAACCTCATTACATTTTATTTCCTTCAAATAATTCTCCTCGGTTATAACCTATTGATAGGGATATCTTTAAAGAGAAAAAAAAACTTCTTAAAACTGCCTTCTAACTTTTTTTGTGAATATATACCTCTACCCCAAGTGTAGAATATCACATCTCATGTGATTCTATTTTTACTGTCAGTATATAACTCTTTTATGATGATTTTTCTTTTATTCAATCACTGTTCCGAATAACTGCTTTTGTTTTTACTTCTTCAACTCACACCAACAATCATCAGACATTTAGTATTTTTACAGAATAACATGGGATTTAGTTTACTGACTTTTTTCCCCATTAATCGTCTCCGAAATGTTGCTATTTACTGCAGCAGTCACTAATATATCTTCTAAGGCTTGTATTTCCGCTCATAATCTGTTTGTTTATGTATGTACTTGTTTTGATTTAAGCCTCAATTCGGGTGATAATATTGCATACAGACATATTTGTTTAACTACAATTTACTTTTTGTATAAGTCGCACCAAACTGATTTACTTTTGAATTCCACATCCTCCTGTATTTTCAGCCACCCCTTTCATTTTTCATCTCTCTAACGCGTTGTACATACTTATATACATCAACTGTTTTTGCATTTCATGTACGATTTTTCCTTGTTCAACGTATTTTATCTGTACTTCTAATTTCAAATCGAATTCCATAATATTATAGCGTTGTATCAACTATATATTTCAATACGCTGTGGTTAACACCATTTAAGCTGCAGGTTTTACACATTGTCTTACAAACGCCAAGCATACGTCAAATGCTACAAACCAGGTGAGGCGTTTTAATCATACTGAACATCCATGTAACAATAGTAAAAAAAATATATATATATAATAAATTATTACCAATTTGTCTGAGATATATTTAATATTCATCAGAAAGTGCATTATTCTATCATGCAAAATTTGTAAAATTAAACCTATTATATTCAAGCATTCCTCCTTATAGGTTACTCATATTCTACTTAATCTTTTATATGAGTTGAATATAATCGGGAAGTACTCATATTACGTGTATACAATTTTTATTTTATATGGCTTTGTATTTGGTTGGTTAAATGTTGCGCAAATTATCTTGAATTTTAAACGTTCTCATGTTGATTGTATTTCACTGTAAAAAACATTTCATATGCCATTTTATGTTTGACAACAGATTAAATTAATTATGTCGTGTTGCTTATCAACAATTGTCAGATATTTGCAAACCGAATTATTCATAGGTGTCTGCTAGGTAGTTGGAATGGTTCTTACTTTAATACTAAAAACATGCACCTAGTAGGTCAATGGTTAACAAAAAATACTGTGTGCTGACCATGGTCGACAATGTGAACATCGACGAATCCGCTTGACTTGGACATATTTGGTGGTTAAGACCCTATTTCAAGTAGCGAGTCGTTCATGAACTGACTTATAATCTAACTGAACATTGAAGCTAATCACTAAGCAACATACAGAGCCCAACTATTCAACCTAAAATCGACTTGCGCCAAAGTTACTTATGTGATGTTTAAATAAAACAATGGGGTTTCGGTTATTACATTGGTTTTTGCAGATCCAAATAACATCCCTAACAAAATTAATCATGATGCCCCACATATCAAATATGGAATATCAAACATCAACGAACATTTGTGTGCGTATGTGTGTGTGTTTGCGTGTGTGACTTTGCTTCTGCAAAAAGCATATGCAATGCATTTCATCTGATACATTCAATTTATTCTCTCACGTCGCTAATCCCAACATAATACATGCTGTAGGCATCACTTTGGCGCAAGTCGATTGTTGCACTCTCGCAAACAATGCCTCATGTTCATTCAAGCGTGAAAATATACTACACATAAATGATAACAAATGATGTGGGATAAAACACTCTTTCATAAGATGAATAACAATTTACTATTCATAGATGATTTTCAAAATAATTAGCAATTTTCTCGGCGTACATTTTTTTCTGACTCACACGGTACCGAACGAATTCTGCTTATTCCAATTAAAATTCCAATTTGGTGGGGGGGGGGGGGGATATATTACATATTTATTTGCTTTTTCAATTTTGTTGACTTTCTTGGAATTTGTTTCGTTCCATATTTTCTCATTCATATGTCCCATTGGTGATGAAGGTAACATGGCCTTTTGTAAACGTGAGTGTCGTTGACTATTGTTCGTTCTTACGAGCCTCCATCCTAGTTGACGTTTATTTTTGGTGAAATCGTAATGTTTGCCTGTGCGTATTTGGTGTATGTTTTCTTATCATTTGGAAAATATTGTCGATATAATATAAGTAGGGAAATTGTACGCACAATATATGAGGAATACGTCCGTATACGTAATTTAAAAAAATGGGACAATTTATGGACTATTAATAGTTTTTGGCATTTCTGTCAAAATGATGCAGATATTCGGCTCGTCAACGGACCTGATCAATATGAAAGCAAGGTACAGGTCAAGCTGATAAATGACAGTTGGAGTAGACTGTATGTTTATTATTATTGGTTTGTATATTGTCAATGATCATACATTTTTCGTCTGATTGTGCCGATATTGGTGGGATTACTATGACCTTGACAGCACGTTCAGTATGACTATATTGTCTTGTACTTCTTTGGGTATTCGTTCACATACTCTGCTCATTAAATACAGAGTCAACCCCATACCAACTGTTCGTCGTATGCCACAAACCAGGTGAGGCGTTTGGTTTATCGTTACTTCTCGTGAACGTATAAAGTTAGGCATGGAAGGCTGCCGATATACCGCCCCCCCCCCCCTCGCAGTGCATCATGAATTATATCATTGGTTACATAATACCTTCAAGTCATTATGTAATTGTAATTTAGTAGCCTGCTTATTAAAATTATGATAAAGAATTGACATATACATGATTAGGATTTTGTTAAAGGAGCATTATTTTATTACGGAATATTTTTGTTGTTTATACAGAATTGTCGGTCATGTGAGGTATATCTTTCATTCTTCATAGGAGTCTAAAACGGTTATCCTCAGATAATTCATGGACTTATTACTAGGTACAGGTTAAAACAATGGTCTGTGTCTACCGTAGTCGACAACGAAAAGACACCGATGTATCCTCGTGACTTGAAAAACAAATTGTGGTTCAGATCCTATTTCAAGTAGGCAGTTCTTCATGACCGTACATTGAAGTTAAACTATGAAAAGGAGAGATCGACTGCTTAACTGAATGGTCAGTGACATATTCTGCTGCCACTGATATAAATGTATACGGAAATTCTGAATCATTTCTGCTCGAACCAGTTAAACCAATAAGATTTAAGGCTAATTAGCTGACAAAATTGAGATCGCGTTTGCTATGTCTTAACTGGAGAAAAAAGGTCTTCTCTTTTTGTTTATATATTCATAATGCATATTCATATATCGCTTATACGTCGACTTCGCTGGATCTTTGCAGAGAATTGTCTTGTAAACAAATTTGCTTTATCGGCCTCGTTGAACTTTTACCTTTGTTGAAATGTATTCGTTGTATTTGTTTTTATTTAATTTTTGTTCTGTTTGTGCAGTCGGTAATGTTGGCTTTTTTCAATTTAAGTACCGATTTTAAAGTCGGTTACGTCCATCCGTCCGTTCATTCTTTGGCGTATTTTAGGGGGGAATTGTAATGTGCTTGTGAATTACCTCAGTTTCTAGGGCTGTCGTCATTATACCAGTAGCAGTAAAAAAAAAAAATGTCGAAATAACATAAGGAATGAAGCTTTACAAACGAAACAGAATAAATACGCTCATATACACAATGTTTGAAAAATTAAACATGAAAATATAGGGATGGAGGGTTGTAGATATAACCTCATCCCCCCCTCCTAGTGCTCTTTGAATTTTCACAGTGACTGTGGCAATATTTAAAGTTAACTGCATTATGTAATTCTGTTTTATTAACCTACTTATAGCAATTGTAACGAACATTTAAATAGATATAATTCGGATATGTCAAAAGATGTATTATACTCCAAAGACTTAATACTTCACCACTTGGTAATTTAGAATCATGGACCAAGTGCATTGTTTTTTCCTTTTCTTAAAGAGCATAGAGACACGCACTTTCGCCTTTTAGTTATGCGCTATATAAACATGTTTATTTCTAAATATTATTGTTATTATGATTCTACCAAAATCCCTTTGAACGTAGACGTTTGGATTTGATTATCCGGTCAAGACTCAAGACCCTCTACATGCCAGGCTATGTTGAACAAGAATCAAATTAAAATATCTTTGTTGCATAAACACTGTTGTCCGAACAAGTTCAAATATTAACTGTTTACCCCATTTCGTAAAATAATTGCGACACTTTGACCTATTTTTGATAAATACAGTTCATATCTTCTCAGAACTCTATTGATTAATATATTCCAAACATATCAATATACAAATTAAACTGCAAAGCACCTATACAATCTGTATATTCTGGTTGAAACATAATTGGGTTCGGAGGTAGTGAAACAATACCATCATGTTTCAGTATTTCAACCTGGGTCATTTGAACGGGAAAACACATACGCAGATATTTCAAGTATAAGAATATCTCACATTAAACTTTCAAATGTCACTCAGTCACTAAAGGTTGACTAACATCGAGTAAGGCCTCCACCTGACACGGAAAAGTGCGTTTGGGCGTGTTGACACACTGTCCACAAGCTTGTTGATGTTGTCAACACTTAATCTTCGATCAGAGCCTAGGCTCACTCCTGTACAGTTTGAGGAATAGTGTCCCTCGTATTAACGGCTCGGACTGAGACATCCCAGGCATGGTGGATAGGGTTTATATCGGGGGGCAAGCAGGTCATATCATCTTCCGCACTCCTCTGCATCGTGTAATTCTGACACATCAGGTGCCCTATGTGATTTAGCGTTGTCGTCTTGCAGCTTGAAATTGTTTCTATAGACTCCTCTTGCGTTTGGCATGAAATGGTTCTCCAGGATGTATCGAAACACATCGGTTTTTACGTACCTATCTTGCAACACCAATGACGTTTTCCCCCGTAAAGAATACCGATCCATACCACCACTGGGCCGCCACCAGCTTTATTAGTTTCTTGGATGCAGTATTTGCGGTAGCCTTTTAGCAAGGCCTCGTGACTCTGGCCAAGCGCCTGAGATGAGTCTAGATACCCGTGGTTAACGCGCGAACGAGTGACGACTGTCACGGGCCTTTTGCAATGTAGATATCACTGCTCAGCATGAATTGTTCATAGATACATATTAACATGCCAATACGCCAATCAGAACGGCGATCTCCCAGTTGGCTTCGTTCGTGATTCCTTTCACGTAGAGTTCAGTGGTCTTAGCACTTACGTAGTTCATAGTAGGTCCATGTTCGTACTACGTAGAGTTTACTGTGTGTGTGTGTGTGTGTGTGTGCGTGTGCGTGTGTGTGTGTGTGATGGATACTATATGCAGACGTCGTGCGAGGATACGTTCGCTGATTGGACGCTACCATTTCGGTAGAGAATTCCAGTCGGAAACAAAGGTTAACAAAAGAAATCTAACCTGGATTGATAAAGGCTACTTGGCTGTGATTTTCGCACTGGCGTTCACTCAGTTTTCCGCGATTAGTCTCTTTTTAGTCGCTCGGCGTCTATCAGACATGTGGCCTTGAATAAAGGCTATGATTGCGGAGGTTCTCGCCACGTAATTACCAAGCATTTTGTCTGCCGTCTGTACGGTCAAGGATATAATGGTTCTCATCCGTAAGGATTACATGTTGCCATTACCAATGCGTCAATCGTCTTCGTTCCCCAGCCCAGAGAAGTTGGATAAGTCTGTGTCAAGTAGTTAGGCGTGGGTATTTGGTAATTTGGATTCTTTTTTAGTTCAAATTATTTAAACGAAACGGGATTATGTCAAATTAGCTAACATAATTAGAATCATGTTTGCAAAGTATCATCTTTTTTTAAATCCCGCAGGTCGGAAGATTATTAGAATATCAAGCAACATACCTTTGTCATCAAATGAATACAATGCACATATTGCTGTGTTGGTCTAGTTTACTTCTTCTTTCATTTCTTCATGGATACTTTTCTTCCATTAGTTGTTGGTCTCGTGGCATTGGTTGACTGTCTCGTTTGAAAAATTAAATTATTTGTTTGATCAGTCTCATTGACCTTCTTTGGGAAATATATTCTTTCTATATTTTCGTATGTATTTTATTTGTGTTGGTTGGAACCTTTTTTAAATATGGGTGTCGTTGGCTAACGGTCTGATATGCTTTTGTAATTTGTGTTTTTGTGGGTGTGTATGTGTTCGTTTTCTTTGAGTTTCTCTAAGGCTTCTGGAATACTAGGAGCTGTATGATAAATATTGTCAATATGTTATAAGGATGGAAACGTAAAAAACATAACACAATACCACAATGTTTTAAAAAGGGTACAATGTATGGACTATCGGTTGTGGTATAATTTTTTGTCAAAAGTGTTGCTATGAAGCAGATATTCGTCTCACCCACGGACCTTATCAATTTGAGAACAAGGTACAGGTCAAGCTGATAAATGGCAGTTCGAGTAGACTGTATGCTTATTTTTATTGTTTTTTATACTGTCATTAATCACACATTTGTCGTCAAATTGTGCCGATATTGTTGGGATAAGTTTGACCTACTCAGCAGTATGACTATATTGTCTTGATCTTTGGATATTTCTACACGGAATCTGCTCGTTCGATACATTCTCAACCAAATACCAACTCTTCGTCAGATTCAACAAACCAAGTGAGTTGTTAGGGTTATTGCCACTACTCGTGATTGTATCCGCAACGCTTTACATAAGCCTTAATTCTATACTCCTCAAGTGACTTTTGTTCAGTCTATAATAAAATGTATTGTACTGAACTCGATTTGCAGAAAAGCATCGCATTATAGGACACACTATGATTAAACAAATGTTTTTCATTATGTTGTTTTTAATTCGGATGCTGAAGTGGATATTTAACGGTATTATCTCCCGAACATCTGTCGTCAGCTTAGATTCTGGGAGCTCAACTGGTGGGATAATTTTTTGCATAGCAGCTCAGTCAGTATGACTGAGGTGTGGGACTGCACTTACGTAATTTAACCATCGAAACTGTGGCACGTTTTCTTCATAAACATCCCAATAACAAATATTCGTTGGATGCCACAAACCAGGTGAGGCGTTTGGGTTATTGTCACTTATCGCCAACGGCAAGGAAGGCTGTTGATACCCCCCCCCCTCCCCCAGTGAACTATGAATTTGCTCAGTGACTGTGGAATTCATATAAACTTTACTGCATAATGTTCAATTAAAAATACTCTTGCTGATTTATGGCATATCCTTGATCCGCGACTGGGCCCAAACCTTAATTTATTTTACATGGCACATGGCACTACAGGGTGTGCTGAATAAAATGAAACGAATGAATGAAATGAGGAAATATCGGATTAATGACTTGGGATAGGATAGATGGAAAATCGACGAAAGTTTGTACTCGCGCACACAACTATTAGGTGGTGTTTGTTTCTGTTACCTACCCTTCAAGCATGTGCATGTCTGCAATTCTGCACATTGCAGTCTTCATTCACCATCGGAGGAGATCCCGGCACACACATGCTTATCCAACCGTATTAACGTTGGCCTTCTACCGGGCACGTATTTAGCACTTTGCCGAAAAGGAGCAATGCATGCTATATACAATGTCTTGTTCAAGGACATAAACAAAAGTTGTGTCGGGACTCGTACCCGCGACCATTTAACTTTCAGTCAAGTGATTAAACTACTCCACGACGACACCAAAAGTGTAAATCGACGAGAACGAGAGGTTCTATCTCTAAAGCCTGGTCAGTAAATAACGCACAACATGTTTTTTTTTAGGCTTAGTGACAATCTGAGAGACGGAGGATGGTAATATTTGATACATGGATTTAAACTTAAAATCTTCTGGTTTTTAAACAACAACACTTTTTGAATACTAGTAGACATGTCACAATATTGGAGTGACATATCAACCATCTTTCGTACATCATTATACCAGGAAGTAGGAATAAATTGATATTCCATCTCGAAGGAATTTCCCGAGGGAAGTATATTCTGGATTAAATTGGCTTAACAACATGAAATGTAACTCTCCAACCATCAACAACTACCCTTATCTAACCACAGATCCCCTCCGGCATGCAATATATTACGAAATAATACGCATCGCCGTCCTCTTCCCTAAGTTCTCTATTAACTCGGTTGTTAAGGTATGGAGGCATCGAGCTTGCATGTTATGCGTAGCACCGCAACTATGACGTCATGTTCATTGAACATGACGTCATTTCTGTGGTGCCATTGTTCAGTGAAGGTGTATATAGCTATGCAACAGAATCCACAAAATATCACCAACACAACTTTATATTGGTTATCAAATCCTTGTCTCGTGCTTGGGTAACTCTACTGGAGACATAGCCATTTGAACCAGCGAATCGACCAAGGAAAACGTGAATAAGAGCGAATGTAAGTTTCTCATGGAAATATTGACATTTTCCCAAAATTTTCGAATTTTTGTAATAGTTAGGAAGGTAGTCCAATGGTTTATCTCCCAAAAGAACTAACTTTAATTGTTTTATAATTATGTTTGCGTATGTGTTGAATGAGGGTTAGATGTTGTCAATTCAACACCACTTTTCACCCCGAGTACGGGCTGGCAAAGCATAAGCCGCCTTTCTCGCTGGGCTGGGCTGTGGGTTGAAAGGGAGAACTTAGTGCTGCCAGGGAGCTACGTGGTCTCGGAAGGGGATAAATGTGATTACGGTAGGGGGAGACGCTCGGTACCACGGATAATTCCTAAGGGGCCTCTTGGATGGGATTTCCATTCATTCCAACTCCCTGATTATACACTAGTATTATATTTTAGAACAGCAAAGGCGTCCATAATTAACTTGGTGTTGGTGGAAAAAAATCATACACTTGTATTTAAAATGTAGACAACAAAGAAAGAAGGGTGCAATTGGGGTGCAGATTTACACTCACTTACGCGTATATGGCAGAGGGTGCTGATCTGCTCCTTGTATGATGCAGTATCTAACAAGCGGTGTAAATTTGCACCTTTATGGGTGCGAGACGTTCAAGGGTGCGCAATATGCACCCGGCGTAATTATTTATCAAGGCCTAATGATAAATATATAATAAGTTTAATTTGTTCTAGAGGCTATGTAGATATTCCAAGAGCAAGAAAAAACGCGTTTAAAGTTAAATTGATTTCGATTTTTAATAATATATATTTTTATAAAAATCAGCTCATTATCATTTAAAACCAATTAAATTCAGTACCTTTTCTATACAGTTCATCATGTTTACATTATATGTAACAAACGGTAAGGACTGGGGGCATACGATTATCAGAAGGTTTGCCTATACATCAATATTTAACACTACAATACATCGTCTATACATACTCTTGATAAACGGACTGCATCGTTTCTTTACATAAACCAGCTGGATACAGTGTAATGTAGATTAAACGTTAGGCCTTAGGGTAGGGAATATAAGTAAGTGATTTCGGTTAGGGTTAGAGTTGGGGTTAGGGTTAGGGTTAGGATTAGGGTTAAGATAATCATGCAAACCCATCTTTCTTCAACCAGCCCATAGTTGTCTGTGACATTTAAGAATTAGCAGTGTCCTAATATTAAAAATATGCAATGAAACCCGTCTACCTTCTAAACTTCAACTGTCAGACACTGTCTAGTGACTGACTGACTTCTTTTTTTGTTTTGGTAATAAAATACATAACATTAGCTGTAAAAAGTACATGTGCGTCTTGTTATGGCCAAAATTAACCTGATTGAACTTTTGTGCAGCGCAAATCGTACGATTAAAAAGAGTGTGAAAATAAGACTATTACTTTAATGATTCGAAAACTTTTTTCCCACTAAAAACATTTCCAAACCCTTTCGTTTTGAGGGAAATTCTAAATTAGTATTGCCTTTCGATTACTGTTCGAATTTAACCTTTTTATTTGTTGGGGCATGTAAATGAGACATAATACCTTTAACCTCAACCTACCTCTCTTATTTCATAATTACTTGTTTATGATCAATTCATAATAATAGTCAGCTTCAATGCAACCCATTTATTCGTCTTTTAAATAACTTTTTAAAAAACAGAATAAAACACCTTATCTAAAAAAAATACATTTACTAATGATGAGCGAGAATTTTCTTATGTTTGTTTGAACCAGTGATGATACTCCTTCCCTAAATGTACTTGCCTGCCGTTGTAAGAACATCGGCCATTGAAGAAATAAATGCCTACCATTCAACAATATTACCGAGTGGTAGCAAATTAGTTAACGAAACTCTCTGATGATCAGACAATTTTAGTACAAGTTTACGCAACCGATCGACAAATGCCTTTCCACCGATCGGCAATTGATCGCCCACTTTTAATTTTTGCGATGAGTGCAGCTTTGTTTGGTTGTCAGACGTGGGCAATAAGCTTAAGGTGACACAGCTTAATTCATTTGAGTGTAGTTTGCAGGCACAGTCTCTAATTTGTCACTGTATTATAATGTATGAAGCCTCTAACTATATCCGTCTGTCTGTAGCTGTATTAGCTTAAAGACAGAGCAGTATGTTATTTGCATAATTCTCACAGTTCAGATACTGTTACTCACAGTGACTTTAAAGGGTTTGTGCTTGTAAACTAACTATGGTGTGCCTGAGTTTTGAGTATTCGTCTCATACTCGGATCTGATTTATATGAAGGCGAGGTACAGGTCAAACTAGCGGATTGTAGTTGGGCTCGACTGTATGATTTGAATAATTGGTTTAACCTATAGTATTTATCAACATACTTCCAACTCTGGTTAGATCAAATATTGGTGAGAAAGTTTTGACCGTGGCAGCGCGACTAGTATGACACAAGTGACGAGCTGTATTTACAGATTGTTACGCAACAAAAGCTGCTCGTTTGCTTCAGTGTCAAAGAGATACCAAGCATTTATCGGATGCCACAAACCAGGTAAGGCGTTTGACTCTTCATGTTGATAGGTCTAAGGAAACATGACGAGGGACCTGGTAATGAGGATTAATGCTTTACCAAAGGGCACTAGCGCATCGTCTTGGCTTCGAACCCGGGTCACCGGATTACGAGACCACGGCTCTACCAAGTGAGCTATCTCGCCTCCATGACGTGTGTGAAGTGCGCGCGAGCGTGCGTGTTTGTATGTGTGTAGCGAGTAGTAGATTTACAAGAAAAACTAGGCTATTTCTTTAAAAGCTCTGATAACACTAATTATTTCTAGCTAAAAACAGGATTTTTCCAACCTGTAGTATTTGTCAGTGGTTAAAAAATAAAACATTGATCGTTTCCGTCACACCCTGATTATATATCTAGAATCCTTTAAAGAAAACAAATCCCCTTGCTGTGGTACAGAACTGAGGGACTAACAATACTTTTAGAATGCATTTGCAAAACTTCTGCATGGGTGCATCTACTTCTAATAAACGGTGCCCCTTCTTCTATTTCTCACGCATATACCTTCAACATGAAGGTTGGAGAAACAAAGTCCCGTCGTAACATTAATTTGCGGTGATATAACATGACTTTTTGTATTACTTTATGGTTCCCTCTATTCAAGCGCATGAAGTCAATAATACACTCATGTTGATGCGGCAGTTAATATCCCATAGCGATCTCAATGAAAAATTATTGCTAGATATAATCTCTTGGTTTGCCATATATACATTTTTAGTTTAATATCTAGGAAATCGCAAGAAATGCCAATAAAAAACAAAACATGAAAAACAGGAAAAGTGTTAATAACAAAAATAAAATGGATTGTTGATACATGTTTAACTATGGCTGTCATATTACCATGTATGTATTAATAAGCGAATATCAACGTTGCTTTTCAACTATTTAAAAGACAAGGGCCTAAAAAGCCACTGAAATGTGTATATAATTTGCTCCAAAAAAAAATCATTTTAGTGTTGGGTAATGGCAACATAGACACAAAACTATAAATTATATACCTTCGTACGGTTTCTGCCTGAAACCTGTCCGGCTGTTTACTCTTTGTGATAATTATGTCTCCTAAAGTCATGGAAGTATAGTGGGGATCTCTATTTCGGCGCACTCTTATTTTATTTCAAATTGACAATGATATTTTGTTATATTCCTGTAGTGATCCATGTTTGCATCATTATGTTTATCAAGTGTGTCTAAAGTTTTGCTAGATTTAAGCAAGACAGATATCACGTCAATATGAAAAAGCATCCAAGTTATTTTGACAATGCGGTTTGAGACTTTTTGGGGTAAGAAGGAGGGGAAGGGCCCTCTGAGTGAGCTTTATATTTAAAAAAAGGGTAAGAACTTTCAGAATATGGTTCTTTTTTCCGTTCCCACTGTTTTGCGTTCGACTCCACTTGTTCTCTAAAATTATTTCTGACCACAGAAATATGATAAATCCGAAAGATGTAAGTCGATCCATTATTTCTTTACTTGCGCAATACGCAATATATTTGTGATTGAATGTTGCTTACGCGAAGGTTGGCCGATAAAATACCCCTTATGTTCAATTCATAACAATATGCTTCAATGCAATCCATATAATCGTCTTTTAAAGATAGGTAAAAAGTGGGCCTCGGGAAAGACGAAAAATCTTTTCATAGTACAGCCCCTTTAACCCTAATAAGGCCGGGGGGCCATTATGCCCCCCCCCCTCTACGATTTTCCGATTGCTCGAGAACGCATATGGATGGCGTCCCGCCGCTCGCTGAATTTTTTCTTTCGAGTCTTGCGCAACTTTTAAAATATTTTTTTTGAAAATCGGACCTATGGTTACAAGTTCACGTAACTTTTTGTCTTTGCATGTCAGCCCGAAAATCGCTCGTTTTCGTGATTTGTGTACAAAACATAAAGAAAATTCATTTTCCTAAAAACAGATCAAAAATGGTTATTGGGTCTTGTTTAAAGTTAAGCTGGTTGTTTTGGGAGTCAAATTAGTTGAAATGTAGAAAGAAATGAAATAAGACAACAAAAACAATGAAAAACATAAGTTAAAAAAACAAGGAAATACATAAAAAATATCAAAACAAGGGATAACATAAAGAATAAGCTGGCTCTTCCAATTTTTTTTGTTGTTGTATTATTATTCAGAATGGTCTAATGAATATATGTAGTAAAAAAAATGCTTAGATATGAATAATACATGATTTATGGGTTTAAATGTGATTTTGTTTGACTGTATTTGCATTGAGTACCATAAATATGCAATTGAGTGAATTAAAAAAAAAAAATGAAATTATCATATTGTTCTATACACTTCACTTGCCATGCGTGCAAATTTTCGCTGCTGAGATCTTAAGGGGGGCCATAATTCATGAAGCCTTAAAGATACTATGTCCCTTTTGCAGCCAAAAGTCTGGAGAACTTTGCAGGAATTATGAATGTGTAATGTATGTCTGTTTACTTGACTGACTTTTTTTCTTCTTCGGTAATAACATACATAACATGAGCTGTAAAAGGTATGCCTACGCGTACTTATCTACATGAATAACCCACTTCTTGTAATGGCCAAATTTAAACTGATTGAATCTTTGTGCAGCAAAAAACGAACGACCATTCGGTACAATGGTCTGAAAATTAGACTATTACTTACTTACGTGGTAGCACTTAAGTAGATTTGACAACTAATAGTCGTTATTTTTCCACTTAAAGACATTTTCAATCCCCCTTTTTTAGGGAAGTTCTAAATTAGTATTACCTTTTATATGCCGTTGGAATTTAACCTTTTCATTTTTTGGGCCTTCGAAATGGACATAGTACCTTTAGACATAACGTAGCACCGTCTGTTTTCTAGGTCCGTCTGTCTAGCTGTGTCAGCTAAACTACAGAGCAGTATGTTAGCTGCATCATTCTCACAGTTCAGATACTGTTACTCACAGTTACTGACCAGGGTTTGTCTCATCAGGTATTCGTCTCATCCTCGGATCTGTTTATATGCGGGCGAGGTACAGGTCAAACTAGCGGGTGGCAGTTGGGCTCTACTGTATGATTGATATCATTGGTTTGAACTATAATGTTCAACATATCTTCAACTTTGGTGATATCAAATATTGGTGGGATGTCTATGAATATGGCAGCGCGACTAGTATGACACAAGTAACGAGCTGTATTTACAAATTGTTACGCAACAAAAGCTGCTTGTTTTCTTCAGTGTCAGAGAGATACTAAGCATTTATCGGATGCCACAAACCAGGTGAGGCGTTTGATTCTTCATGTTGATAGGTCTTAGGAAACATGACGTGAAACAAATAATAATAAAAACGTTAAGTTAAAGGTAGACTCATTCTTGTCGACATTAAAACATGTTTATAAACAACAACATGTGTTTCTTTTGCGAACCAAAGGTCTGTTTTTAATAAATCTTGCTATCAATATTAGGTTGCAATAATTGGTATAAACTCCTGAAATATTGGCATGTTATTTTTTGAGAACAACAATTCGTTATATAAATAAACCATTTGTTATCAGTAAAATAAAACGTATGAAACATATGAAACATCATTTTTGCATGATTTTGAAGTACATGACCACCTGTCCACTTTTTGGATGCATCCTCAATACAGTTTAGGATAACGGGTTTGTCGATCCATTTTAAAAGGTAGTTTGTTGTTGTTGTTTTTTTGTTTTTATGTTTTATTTGGCGTCTTTTTTGGGATTTGTTCTCGGGCCGCGTGACCCTTGTTATCAGTTGTCTCAGGAGATTCAATGTGTTGATGTCGTCACAGAGAAGAGATAGGAATGGAACTTATGCTTGAAATGTACTTGCAATACCAGTTACGATTTAATGAAAGCAAGGATTGGTAAAACCAAAAGCGAATATTTGCTTGAAGGTTCCGTCATCTTTCGCGTAATTTGATCATTGAAGCCGTCTATTTCGGAAGAAGGTCTGCTGATTTACAAAGCTTTTGCATATTTCGCACTATTCCATTCTCAAAAAACTGCGACTAATTGCGTTTTTAAATGGCTTTCCCTATCTCTTATTTTGTGTCACTTTCAATTTTTATTAATGTGTGTTGCTGAAAGGTCTGCTGTTGTCGCAATCTTAAACTGCCTTAAAAGTTATGGAGCACCTTTAAGAGGATTTGAAACAGTTTTTCAGTATATCTTTATATTCAGGCTTCCTTTAAAAAATAACATGATTATTATTCGTTTATGTTGTTATCGTCTCATACCCACGTATTGGACTTACATCCCCCCCCCCCCCCCCCCCCCCCCCCCAAAAAAATAGCCCAAAACGCTTTTTTTAATCGAAATATATGAAGAAAAAAAAGCTTTTTGTATTAATAGTTCTCATCAGACAAATTATTTCGTGCTGGTATATGGAATTTTTCGGACTTGGAGTATTTGTAAGTGTGTGTTTTTGTTCGGATATATATATATATATATTTGTTGTTAGGGCTGTAATTATTTTGTCCTGTCAATCTATCAAAGCATGCACAGTTGCATGATTTAAGCGGAATCCATATTGATTGTTGATAATATGATTATTGCTACTCAGGTAAGAATAAAGCCGTTTGCGCATACATTTTTCTAGTATTTTAGACAGAGAAGGTAAAATTGAAATACGCCTGTAATTTTCAAAAGCATGACGATCATCTTTTTTTATAAATAGGAACAATTCTAGCGATCTTTAGTTTATCTGGAACTATTCCAGTAGCTAAGGATTAAATAAAAATATGTGTCACTGATTTGAAATTTGCATTGATATTTCTTTTTAAAATGACAGAGCTAATATAATCAAATCCACATGAGTTGGTTTTTTTCGGTTATTTACATTGTTCAATAATTTCACTTTCATTTATAGATGTTAGATATAAAGAGACAGCATTAGGATTTGTCAGATAATCTTTGAAATCTGAGGATACAAAACTATCATATTCGAGCAATGAAGTAATGGCTCTGGTACATGAGTTAATGAAAGGATTATTAAATTAATTTGCAATTTGTCGTGGATTATCTACACAGTTCAATCATCATGTACAACTAATAGTCGTTATTTATAAAAAGGCTCGGGAAAAAAACTAGTCATTTATTCAAAAGGTAACGGGGTTATACCAAGTATCCAAGTAATAATCAACACAATCATTTCTTCTATTTCTACATTCTTGATACCTAAAATAGCTTGTACATAAGCGGATTATATGAGTGGAGGGTGGATTTTTTTTAAAAACCAAATTTCCTTTTGAGTTTTTACACGTGTTTTGTCCCGATCAGAACGACAGATTACCTAATTCATATTTATGACAAATTCAATGTTAAATTATTTTTCCCCCATATGTTTGTTAAATTGAGACTTGCACTTGTTCAATGTTGCCAATATTACAGTGACTTCATGACTCCATGCATGAATGATATCATAGCACCCTCCTTTCAGCCTAATTTCTCTTTACTCATAATGTTTGCAATGAACAATAAATTAAACTGAAACTTGTTGCACTGGCAAACAAGCGTAAAAGGGAATAGTTGTTCAACTCTTTTGGCCTTTGGATACGGTCCATTAAAACAACCTATAGTCACATTTCACATTTCACCCCCCCCCTCTCTTCATTTGATTCAACAGTACATGATTTCACTGCTTTATTTAAATCTGCAGTGAAACTTTGCAACCCTTGACGGCACGAAAATCTCGTAGTTTCAACCAGTGCCTTTTATATCAGTACATGTTGATACTGACAGTGTATTTTTATTCTGACTCGGATGCATTGTACCCCTGCACGCGCTCGCAAAAAACACACTTTGATAAACATTGATATTGTTATCACATAAATAAAGAACTATATGTTATCATGAGTTGAAATTGAGGTAAACTAAAATCTTCATCATTATCATTATAATTACGACTTGGCGACGTTCTACACCTATTTCCCGAATATTTGTCGTCAGCTTGGTCTCGGAGATATTAACTGTTGGGATTGGTTTGAACTTCGAAGCTCGACCAGTATGACTTACGTGTACAGCTGCAAATACGGTGTTGCACACCACCTAAGTTGTACGTTTTCTACAGAGTCAGTAACATATCAAGCATTCGTCGGATGCCACAAACAAGGTGAGGGGAAACATGGTTACCTAGAGTTAAAAAGACATCTATCTTTTGTTCTATAATCTAAAAATGTAAAATGTATATTATCTGTCAACATTTTATATATTCAGGTATTCATGACAACGATTAATATCCCATCACGATCTTAATTACAGACAATTGCGAGGTATACTTTCTTGGTTTGCCCTATAAAATGTTTTTGGTATAATACCTAGCAGCACCAATACAATCATGTAAAGTGCTTTAAAAAAATTGATATTTTAACATTTGAACTATGGCTGACATATGTTACAATGTAATCAGTATTTATAAGCCAATGTCAATGCTGCTTTTCAACTATTTCATTAACAATGGCAAACGGGCCGCTGAGATGTGTATAAAACTTGGAATAGGAAGTCCATTCTGGTGTTGGGTAATCAAACAACAGACACAAAATTATAAATTATTTATATTCGTAGAGTTTTCTTTTGAAACCTGTCCGTCCTGATGTCTACGCTACGTGATCATGAGTTTGGCTAAAGTCAGGACAGCATAATAGAGATCTCTATTTCCGCACACTAAACATTTTATTTCAAATTGACAATAATATCCTGTTATGGTTTTGTACTGTTTTATTGTTGTATCATTGTAAATATCAAGTATGTCTAAAGTTTCGTCAAATTGAAGCAGAAACAACATCATGTTAATATGAAAAGGCAGCTATCTTATTTTGACAATACGGTTCGGGCCTTTATTTTCGGGGGGGGGGGGAGGACTCTTCGGAACAGCTTTATAAAAAAAAGGTTGGAAGTGAAAGGGGCTATCTTGATCTCAGACTATTTATAACAGCTTATGTAGTTTAATAGTGTATATCATTAATGACATAAACATGTAGAAAATGCACTGAAATCTGCAAAATAATTCGAAACATAACATGAATGAAACAATTTATTTAGCAACAGAAGAGTAAGAAAAATCAAAAACCCTTCTTAAAAGTTGAGTGAAAAGAGTTCATCTCATGGATAGTTATGATTTACCAAAATAAGGAAATTTTCAGAGCGAGTCGAGCCACAAGAAAAAACAAACAGACTGACACTTTTAACGTGGACTTAGGAAATATTAACACAAATGGTTTAATGTAACTTTTAATAATAATTTAACATTTATTTTCCCCTTAAAAGAATAATTTTCATATTAAAAGTTAAGGCTCTTAAAAAGGATATCGGTAGCTTTAAGCAGTCAATATTTGTTTCATATACAACATCATGTGAGTGGATTAACATAGATGGGAACGTGCGGTGTTTGTTGATTTACAGTAAGTTATTTTGTAATTTACACAATTAATCGTTACAATTGTTAAATTGGTGCGCACTAATTTCGTCATTGCATTGTTCGCGAAAGTAAAGTTATCAAGTGGCATCTCCATAAATGTCGATATACTGATTAATAATGAGTATTGAATTTCATGCCTGCAATTTGAACAATTATCAGCCTTGAACCTTTATATTTGCGGTATGTAATGATTTACAACCCATGTAACATGAGAACACCGCTACTATGCATTATTAGACACACTTTAATGTCTTGTGATTAGGAGGGTCTTCTGTAGGTGATGTATCCTTTGCATGAAATAGCATCGGGGTGTTTGGTCTCCAGAAGGCAACGCCGATGTCCTTGCTATTATGAAAGCTTGTTTAAAGTGTGAAGCTTTGCTGTATTTAAACAAAAGAAAAGCTACATGATGTCTTTGTTACTTCTTTTTTGTCTCGTAGAATTGATTATGAAAGGGTTTTCTGCAAATATTCTGTTTATAAATTGGAAATATCATGATGCAACACCACATTGATTGTGGCAATTTTACAATTTACACACCCAAACATGCACATTTGGTACAGTGTCAGTGAAACACCAAACAACCATCGGATGCCACAAACCAGATGAGACGCTTAACCGAAGCTAGCTGCATCTAGTGAATAGTTGACAAAGTCTCGTACATGCATGTATGCATATTAAATTGCTACCACTTGAATCGGTATGTTCATAATCATCACTCGGCGTTTGATAAAAAATTGATGTTTCGTTCCATGTCATTTTTGTTATTGTATGGCTTTGTCAAATTCAAATTATCGTACAAATAATATATTTATATATATATATATATATATATATATATATACATAGGCCTATACAAAATATTTCAAGGATATTGAACTATTTGCGGTAGAGCATTGTATCATATTGGTGTTCATAATGATTGTCATGGAGCTGATCGAGACTGAACAAGAAATCATTCCGCCTTAACTTAAATGTCGTTGTCCAAAAATGCACAAGTGGCAAAACGGGTAATCGTGCAGAGAGGCGAAACAAAGCCAATGAAGTGTTGACCCTAAGAAATCCACACTCGTTAATATATACAATACGAATCATATGTAACAACAAATGTCTTTAAATAAAATTTTAAAAAATCAGTGCCAGTCACCGACACAAAAAGAATACCGAGCTTTACAGCTTTACGTTCATTGTAAAACAGATATTGGAAGGAATAATGAGATAATTTGATTTGACGAAAAATTGTCGATATTAATCAAAAATGCTACTGTTTGTATTTTGCCCATTTTGCAGACTGACTGGCATGAGAATTCTGTTGTTGTAAGTAGAATACTTAACCATTTGTTCATGTTTTACGTAGCGTTGACATTGCAATTATTTTCAGTATAATGCCTGATCGTATTAGTGGATTTAAATAATACCCTTGTCCGCCTACTCTTTTCCGCACCATGTCTTATATTTTAAAAATATAATGGGAAAAGTGTGTTATACTGTTTTTGGAATTTGATGAAATATTATGAAGCACGTTTACATTTTCATTTTCGTACTCTTTACTGTAATTATTGTAGTTGAGGGTTTTCTTTCTTGAAATGAGATGATTATGCTTTTTAGTTATTCAATTACATATTTTACCATTAACATGCCAAGACGATTAGATCTGCTATATGTTGTGCTTTCATCAGAAGCTTGAAGTTGTGATCATTAAGATCGTCTATAATACATAACTCTCTTCCCTTCAATTTCGACTTCATCTGCATCAGTTTGTTCCTTCAACGATAATATCAAGAAAAGGGAGGCACGATTTCACGTTGTAATTACCATAACGTTCCATTTGTAGGCCATATCTAAATTGAATATGTCCTAAAAAGCGATAAACAATACACAAATGTCATTTAAATATCCCAGCGCGGTCAGTATGACGAAGATGTACATTTGCGATTATGGCATTTAACACCAAAGGCACGTTCGATTCATGGTCAAACAAATACCAAGCATTCGTCTCATGCCATAAACCAGGTGAGGCGTAGCATGAATATTAAATGGTGTTGTAAAGAAGGCGCTTTCAAATATCATAATACTTATAAGAACTAATGAACTATTACATTCCTTACCGAAACGATTCATGGTCATGGATTGGGAAGAGCTGTGAATTTGACCTTTGCAAATTTGTAGAAGAATAGGGGAGCAATTTCCTTGTCGAGGGAAAATCAATTGGTGCCACGAAAGACCTTTTAAAGTAAAGTTTTTTTCTTCTTTGTGGTCTGTTTTCCGTCCCACTGCCAGTTGCCCTCTAACATTTATTCTGATCACAGAAGTACGCTTAATATAAAAAAAAAAGGTGTAGGTCAGTCCATTACTACTTTGTGTCGGTTGGCCGGGAAAATATCAATTAGGCCAACTTTCACACCAACAAGACCATTAAAAGAAATCGACGATTTTGTTTTACTCCCAATTACAACTATTTGACGTCAAAGTTTGCTCATACCGTTTTCGGGTTGAGTTATGTGCAAGAACAATTTGCCGGTGCCATACATACAGAGTCACGTGACGAAAAACGGGCATCTCACTGAAAAATTGCTTTTGCAATGCAGTGTTTAAAAAAAATACTCCAGAGGTGGGGTTTACGATTTAGATTTATTGCGATTGGCAGTTGCAATGTAACTTTTTGAGAAACACCGGAATTTGAGACAAACAGACGATTTCTGGTTGCGGTGTAAACGCAGCTCGAGTTTAGTAGACGATGACTAACTTTCAGACTGTGTTCAGCTCAAGTAATAAACAATGAACAGGTAAGAAACTAATAAGGTATGGCTTGACTCTCTTTAAGGAGGTCAATCTTATACACCAATTCAACTCTGATTGAGATTAACAACAAAGCGTTAATTTGTATGAATATTCTAAAACTAGGTGAGACCTTGCACATGAGATCTAGATGTACATCCAGATGCATAGTCTGTAGGTGTAGATATGATCGAGGTCTATCTAATACATAGGTTAGTTATATTAGGCCTAGGTTTGAAGTGTTAGCCTTACCAAGGAGTCTTCTACCTTCTTAATTGTTTAGACTTACTTTCAAGTCCTAAAGAGTAATAGTTTTAGTACACGGGAGTTTTAAAACGTAGACGAACCGTGGAGTTAAATCCTAAGTCTCGTAATTTATATCCCATATATATATATATATATATACCATATTTAAAATTCAGGTTAAATTTTATATTTCTTCAGTCCAAAAATAGTTTTTGGCTGCGCTCGAATGCATGACATTGTATACAGACAGTACGATTGGCGATAAGTTGTAAGCCCTCACAGATTTATAGCTAGACAACAAACTTGTTTGAAGTTTAAGTTTCATACTCACCTTGAGTAATCCTCAATATTCAAACTAAAGTTAAGTCTAAATAAATATTTTAAATTCAGTTCTAGAAAAAGAGTAGCATTAGGGCTAGAGATACAAGAGGCACTCTTCATTTCTGCGGGACTCTCATCAGATTATATGAAAGGATATATCTACCGTATAATCGTATTGTTAATTTATCTCATGTCAAGATGTCACACCGAAATATATTAGGTTAAATTTGTTTAGGGATTTTTTCTAATTTATTGAGATTGGATCTTTGAGGGTGATGTTCGATAGCTTATTTACACCTGTTTTTTGCATTCGGGAAAAGGCGAGTGCATTAGACCCAAGTACACTTTATAATACACATCTGCCGAAAAGGCATGTGGCATAGTTTACATCTAGTATTACATGATAAATGATAACAGTAGAATACACGATTTGTATACAGGAAATATGATACATATAACTCCAATCCCGACTTTTCACTGGCTTTCAATTGCACAACAAATTAAATCTAAGATCCTGCTACTAACATTCAAAGCTTTTTAACATGTTCTAGCTCTGGCAAGCTTCACTGCTTTATTTTCTCCCGCTTTGTTCACTTCTTCCCTTAGACTAACATCCACGTCCCATGCACGCCTTGATCAGACGCCAGGACCCCGCCCATGCACTCGATATGGAGACCACGCCTTCTCTTAGAATCAAACCCAAACTCTGGAATAACCTACCTACTGACGTCTGTGATGCCTATTCCCTTAATTTATTTCACTGTACAGTGAATTAAATACTTTCTCGTCCGACTTTACCTCTCAGTGCAATGTGATATTAAAGCTCGATTATATTAATCTTATTAATGCATCCTTATTGTAAAGGAGGTAGTAGATCTTCTTTATTATGTCATTTTTTTAAAAGTATATTTTGTGTATCTTAGAACAAAATTTATTATTATAGCTATTATGAAGAATGGAATAAATACCATACCAAATTATCATTATTAGTAGTAGTAATTGTAGTAGTAGTAGTAGTAGTAGTAGTAGTAGTAGTAGTAGTGCTAGTAGTAGTATGTAAAGCGCAATAAAACTCAGTATGTACCGCGCCATATAAGTATCGCGTAGTAATGCTCTTGTAATAAAGTATACTTCCATTGAACTCGAACAGTTCGGATCATTCTTTTACATTTGAAGAGAAATAGGATAATTAGTTAATTATTTATGTTTACAATCCTACTTTAGCTATTTGTTTAATGCTGTCCGCCAGGTTTTCGAATTCAGATAAAAAAACATCTGTGAAATCAAAGGGTGAAATGCAGGGTACTGCATCGACGAAAATTATATTTTTGTGTATATAACTAAATTAAACAAAAACGCCAATCATTATGCAATAAGAGGATCTGAAATGATATGGGTATCCAAGACAATTTCGAGGAGCGTACCTCAGTATCCAAATTGTATGATTCGATAGCTTTAACCATTACCGAAAATTGGATGCATGACATAAATGTTTTAGATATTCGTCTTTTACAATCCGTGTAATTCTTATTAAAAAAGGACAACTTTGGCTAAAGTGTTCAAGGTAAATTATAAGATACTCACTTGTAAGAAAAGAAAAATGTATTCCAGTCACATATTTTAACAGTCAAAGAGCTAAAAAAAAAAATTCTTCTGTCCTTTTTCCATGCACAACCACTTTTGATGTTATGTTCATTCAAAGTGTTTCATTGTGATATACAGTCTTAACAAGCCATCGACTAGGCAACATAGCCACTATTGCCTATTAATGTGGTGCTTAAGAACACACATTTGGGGCTTAATACATTGATTTTTTGTTTTTTTAGTTATAATTATCCACCGGTTATTTGAGTATATAGAACGTACGTAATGTATAATTTGTAACGAAGTCGATACTACCCATGCCCATGAAATGATGGTGATTTCTGATCGTGAGCTTCGCGTAATCTTTGTTCATTATACGCTTGTACAAAATACTATTAGACCATCTTCGGCGTGTTGTCTGGTTTCCGCGTGTTTGTTCCAGGAGAGTCTTCGGACGCGCGGGTTCGGCTGCCTATGCCAGATATTTGTGTTTCTTTTGTCGGGGCTTGTTCGTTGCACAGTATGTTATGTTGCTCGTTGATAGGTCGGACAGACCTTGAGCTTGTTCGACCTGGCAACGGCAGACTCATGTACGCTGAATGGGCCTTGGCGGGGGTGACCCGGTGATCTGGCGCGGGCGGGTGGGTTCGCACGTCTCTGGTCTCTCTGGGAGCGGACATGTGCAGAATTTGATGCACGTTGTTGATGGTCCATTATTTAATTTATACTGGGAATCTCGCTCAACAAGCCTAGATTTTCTGAGATTACTTTTTCCCCTCTCAGTAAAATCAAGCAATATAACATAGTTTGTCTAATTCTCAAACTTAAATGTACTCTGTAAACTTATTTGATTACGAACATACTTGTCAGTATTTCGTTACTATTATAATTCATTTGTTCTATTATATATTGTATTACTGTATGGTTTATATATGCCATTTAATTTGTGGATATTTGAGTGGAAAATAAATAAAATCAAATCAAATCAAATCAAAATGTTTACATTATTATTATTAAAATGTAAGAAAAAGTCCGATGTAACGATGAGACATAATAAAGTTTTCCATTTTAAACTCATAGTTGTGTTAAAGTCTGATGATATCTCTGTAAGTTTCTATAAAAGGCTATGATTGAATTGGTAAATGTATTTTGATAATATGTGACGTCATTTTTTCTAAGGGAATGTGCTGATACCCAATACCAAAATACAACCATGCTAACCATGTTCTAAAGAACGTCTGTAAATCATCCCCACGATTGACCAATATCTCGAGCCCATTTTTCCAGATTCCTTTAAAGCAAAGGAGCAAGTCGATAAGGGTAGAAAGCTTGCTCGACTTGTGGTATATGTTAACTAATATCGGTTTAAAATTAAACTCAGATACATTTTGTGTCAAATCACACCCTGGAAAATTAGTGAAAATTAACGAATTAACAGGAAAATTTTGTTTGAGAAATGAAGTAAAAACTTGCTACGTTTTCGATCAAGTAAAAACGAAATTATATGTAAAGATACACACGATTCAAAATATTATATTGCAATTGACTAAACTAACATTTTACATTTTATATCTACCGATTTATTTTTGTTCTGCCTTTCTTGCCGAATTTCTTTCTTATCTTCTTCTCACTCTAGAATTGAAGCATACGGTTGTCTTATTTTTTTTTTTGAAGCCTTGGTTTAAACGAAACGTTGATATCGCTCAGCATATTGTGATTATCAAGTGTTCAGGAATCGTGAACTGAATAACAAAAATAAAGAAGTTGATTACTTTGTTGACACGATCTTAAAATGCAATATCAATTGAGAGGTTTCGATATTGGAGTATTGATCTTTTAATTTAAATTATATTTACCTTAGTACTAATTTTTTCGAAATAAATTTCAATTTCTTGATGCGCTTTTTAATATTTATCTCCATGCTGATATGGATCTTCTGAAAATATGAATGCAAAAACATTTTGTAAGGATATGAAAGTTCAATTATGCAATGTTCTTTATTTGTGTCAAAGTAAATTTTCTTTTTGAGCAGTTTTGTCTGTTTCGCTACTCTTTACATGTCATGTTTCCCCGCTACAAACTCATACTAACATGTTTGCACTCCCTCAGCCTATTTCTGTTACAGCCTTTCCAAGCTTTGAATGAATTATTGCTTGTCTTCTCACTCTTCTTTTTTTTTTAATTTTGTCATAATAAAGATACTCATCTTCATAACCACGATGTATCTTTTTTTAATAATGAACATAACCTTCTTGACTTCAATTTACTTCTTAGCAATGAACCCCTGATGTACATATTTCAAATGATGGCAGAGTGACCAGTTTTTAAGGACACGTCTTTGTTACATTTATGTCTATACCCCTATATTACGCATACATTTATTTACATTAAATTTAATGGCGTAAATTTTCAAAATCACTTTATTCTATCAATTTGTTTGTTCTTTCAGGTTCAATAAAATGTGGTGCTCCCTATATTCCTCATCATGCTATGGTGGAAGATCTCCGTCTGAATTACAACGTTGGCGACAGTGTGAATGTGACGTGTAATACCAGTGATGCTTTCTTCCCCCTTCAATGTCATAACAAAGGATTGTGGAGCGGGCCGCTTGCGTCTTGTCCCGAACCAAAGAGTAAGGTTTCCTCTTAGTTCCTGTACAAATATGATATATTAAGCTGATTCTGTTTTCAAAGGAAATATTTCAGAAATCAATCATTAATCGTTTAGTACCATTCTTAGAACATCAAAACCACAGCGTTTCATAACTTTTCGTCAAATCCCTTAACCCTTAACACGAACATTATTTGCACAGAATTCATTTGTCTTCGCTGGATGTGCCTATTGGAATTCTCTTCCCAACGATATAAAAGAAGCCCCTAGTCTTAGCAATTTTAAACGTAAACTTAGGAAAACATTAATCAGCCAATACTCCCCACCAACAAGCCAAGCTCAAAAATCTAAACCTACGGAAAGATAAAACAAATCTTTCCTTTTGTTATTCCTCCTTTCCTCCTTTTTTGTTTCTTTTTTAAGAATAATCTAAACAAGCCTAACGACCTGGTGGTGTACCTGCCTCCTGTCCCCATCTCCTTCTTCCTGCCTTTCTCTCGCTCTCTATTTCTCTCTTGCTCTCTCCCCTTTCTCTCTCTCTCTCTCTCTGTTACTATATTTATCTTACTTTTATTTTTACTTTTACTTTTTCTTTTTTTTGTATTCCCTTTTAGTGTGTTTTACTGGTATTAGCTTTCGACCATAATTATTTAAGCGTATCCATGTAACTAAGTCAGGGGCTTGCCTCATACAAGCTCTGCTTTTTTAGCAAGCCCCTCCGTTTTGAATTACTTCATCAAGGTCATTTTTTTTCTATTGTTCAGTACTGTTTTTTCCCAATATTTCTTATCAACTAAATTTTGTTCTACATAATACTGAATTTACTTTGTTTATATTATATTTGACTGTATTATATTATGTCTGTTTATATTTTGTTTGTTTTGAAACGGAAATAAAATCTGAATCTGAATCTGAATCTATTGATGAATATAAATCAGACCTGCAATATTGTTCCATATGATCATATCCGTAAGTTGTGGGGAATTTAATCATTATCATTTTTCTTTTCTTTTTCACTACGTTTATGTTTTGCTGTCATGCACTCTCAAAGGCTTGAGTCTCCCTTACAATGTACAATCGCTATGCCAATATTTTGCCAGTGTGTTTTATACAAAAAACTCTACAAAAGTCGTAAAATTATTCGTGACAGAGATTCCAATCTCCTTTTTCTATACTCTTGTTATTAATTGTTCAAACATTGATTTATCTATAAAAAAAAACTAGTGCGATATGCACATTCTAAAAATTCCTCAAATATTTATCACCGCTTTTCATTTGTCCTCGCAGGTGCTCCATCAGTTGACTCTTGCACTGCCCCAGCAGTGCCAATTGATTCAACCATTCAGAATCTTCGTCTCTCATACAAAAACGGTGACAGGATGAACGTGACATGTAACGAGGGCCCTGAGTGGTTCCCCGTGACATGTGAGGATGGAACATGGACAGGCCAGAACATAGTGTGCCCTGTCCCTGCCATAGGTATGCCAAACATACATTGCAATGAACATAACGGAATAAAAGCTACCGGTCGTATATAGAATTTGTTACGATAAAGATATAAATGTTTCGTGATATAGGGCTTCATTAATTTGAATTTTAATCGAAGGGTTGAGGGATCGAATTCCATCCCGCTACTGATGTCATTTGAACACATCCATGCACATTTGCCTTTCTCTGAACATGTATATATAAGTGCGTGTCAATTACTGGGGCAACACGAATTAAAAGAAGAAGACTCAATTATTATTTATTTTTAACAACATTGATTAATAATAAATCGGTATTCAAACGCTTACACTAAATTTACACGAGAATGCAAGGTGATGTGACAATTTTATTTAACATTTCATATAAAGATTTAAAGCGCCCTTAAAAAAAGCTAATGCTGTCGTGTCTGTGCGGGGGGGGGGGGGGGGTGGGGTGTAGGATAGTTTGTTCAACCCATGATTAGAGTCGCTTCGTTTTCGATCGAAACGTAGTTTAATTCTTAATAACCAAAGATGTGCGCTTTATTGGCAAGCCATAGCGCTTGCAAAAGGCTTCCCTGAATATTTACTGTGCTGTAATGAATTTAAAGCCTTCGAAAAAGTTGTTGATTTTGAATATTCTCCACCTTTCTTTGTTTTTACAAGTAAACTATAATCGCGATAAATCAGTTTGTTCTCATTTAAAAATACTTAATTTGCAGAATGCAATCAACCAATCATCTCTGTCGACGCATACATTGGAAATGTTAAGCCTCGCTACAAGAATGGTGACCAAGTGAACATCACATGTAACGACGAATCTGATTCTTTCATTTGGTATTGTCAGCGAGATGGCTTGTGGCGTGGGCCTACCTTCGAATGTTCTCGTACTCATCCACTGCCTGAAGGTAACTATGCACTTAAACATATCCGATAAAACAGGATAATGTGGTACCACACTATGACACGATGTGGTATGATATCACATCATATAACAAATTATAAAGTAAACAATCTATCCTCTGAATGTGTAGTACTACTAGATGTATGTCATTTAGTAACTGCGCCTTTTACATATAACATCAAGCTCTGCGACCAAAATGTCTCTCCACCTGAACAAATGAATAGGTAGACTTCCCGCAAGCTCTTCCCCACAATACATTTTTTTTATTTCAAAGATCAAATAAAGCATGATGAATTACAAGGCCCAAAAGCATATTTACATGAGATGTAAAAGAAACAAAAAGTAAAAAACGGAAAAAGGATACTGCTTTACAAATTAAGCTCATCTCTTTGCATATTATGAATATTTGTGAAACAATTTACCTAATTGCGCTTATATTAATACCGTCCATAGTTTACCACTCGGACTATTCCACACATACGTTTTTGTTCATGCCCACCTTGTTTTTATAATAATTGTTATCTTTAAACAAATATATATTTTGTGTACGGGGCCGCTAAAGTTATGTACGGGATTTTGCTGCATGTTCGGTAAAAAAATAAAGATAACTGAAATACAAATACAAAAACAAATCGAAATAGAAATATGAGTACAAATACGATTGCAAATAACAAATGAAAA
This sequence comes from Strongylocentrotus purpuratus, assembly GCF_000002235.5. Taxonomy (NCBI): domain Eukaryota; kingdom Metazoa; phylum Echinodermata; class Echinoidea; order Camarodonta; family Strongylocentrotidae; genus Strongylocentrotus; species Strongylocentrotus purpuratus. The sequence goes on from NW_022145602.1 coordinate 24,857,101, forward strand.
TAAGAAAAACAAAATACAATTACCAGTTCGAATATGAATGCGAGTACAAATGAAAATGCTAAATTTGAATATAAAGATATATCTTAATAAAACAATTTAATTCGGTCTTTGCTGATAACCAAATTACTTGTGTTACCAGGGCAACCACCGTCATCCCCGGGGCGCTTTACAAGACCGAATACTGAGCATGATGGCAGGGATTACTTTATCACCGGTCTTCTGGTCACAGCTGTCATCTTATTCATCCTTGTTCTGATGTGTATGGCTGTGTTCGTTATCTTCATGAGAAAGTAAGTAAATGTGTTCATTATTGTTTTCTATTTATGCAAAATGTCTTTTATTGTATCAAGGCCGTGATTGAAAAAATACTTGTTCCACGCGTTTCGTCACAACCAGGCAATGGGATGGTTTCATGATATCATTATTTTCATTATACATTATACATATTGAAGACAAACCAAAGTATTTAACCACTAATGAACTCCGCTGTAAGAAAAATCTTCACTATCTTTGTTCGGTCAGATAGTTTGACAAGTAATGTTGAAACATTCAGGCAGTTAATTTCTGTGATACGGTAAAGATAGATTGTTAAAAAAGGACAAAAGTGTTAAATTGGAAACAAAAATTAATAAATGCTTATAAACTTCGTAAAGATTTTCGCAGAGCTTAAGATTCGGTTAGAACATAATTAAAATGGTCATGCAATGCAACACTTGCATAAATAAATCGGACGTTCATACTTCTAAATAAAACAATCGAACTAAAATCATAATATAACCTGATTCCAATACAATATTTTTTTGAATTTCATTTTATAATCAAACAGTCGTGGGTACGATTTAGTAACGTCATCGAAAGACGCTCTTCAAGATGAGAATGGATCTAGAGGACCTCTTCCTGACGTTCCTGAAGGATATGCCAACTACGTTGCTGGTGAACAGTCACTCTATGTCGAACCATATCTCAAACAAAATGGAGATCACATTCCAGCCTATGAAGTCTACGAAAAACCAGTTTGATTAATTTATCCTCGACAACGTAAACAGCTAATCACTATCAGTGTTAGATTCAGCGTGCTTTTCCTTTTTTGTACCAATCATGTTAATATTTGTTTTTGTTAAGTTGTAAACAATGTTCAGTTGAACATGGAACATGCACCATCGCCTAATAATACTTGTATTGAATTTCAGTTGTGACAATTTGAATGTTATTTTATCGTAAAATGTATGGAGTTCTTACACGCAGTTATTCCCTTCTACTTACTAAATTAAATGTATATTCAATACATAAAAATAGCAATCAATTCCCCCCCCCCCCCGATAATGCATTAATTATTGTCTTGAATTCACCACTGATATGTGTTACAGTAAAATGTATGTTTATTAGCGTTCTTGTTTATTTTATTTCTAAATATTTCAAGTAAGAATATGAAAAGGACAATTTTTTCTCGCGTACCAAATGTTAAATATTGAGATTAATTTAAGACGAGGTTAAACCTTTATCGCTTTACATACAATAGATATCAAATGTGTACAGTATGATTCTACATGCATTTGTTCATAATGTGAATACTTTTCTGTCTTCAACTTACATGTCCAGGTCATTATCAAAGTGTACGATATTCAGCTCATTGATTACTTTAATACACATGGAATTCATTAATACCAAATACGATATCTGCAATAAAAATAATAATAAAAAAAAAAAAAAAAACTTAGGTCTACTACTTTCATTGCTTTAAATCCATTTTCGATTTCAATTTCATTTTAGTCCGTTTATCTAGCTATACATTATTGTAACTTTGACTAGTAAAAACGGGATGTTTTTTTTCCGCCATTGTAAATTTGATGCGTTCTTTGTTTTTCGTAAAACAAGAATTGTAGGTCTGGTTGAAATAACGCTTTTCTTAATTTGTGTGAAATAAAAATTTTAATATGTCATATTCTCAAGATAAAGGAATCCATACAAATAGATTGTTTACATGCTTGTTTTCTTTTAGGGGTCATTGGCGTATTGTTAACATCATGGAATTGTAACCCTATCAGTTATAACCTAATATTAAGAAGAATCAGTGTTGTCCCTGTATTTTTTACGTTGATTTTTTTGTAAATAAATGTCAATCAAGCTTGACAAAAGATGTGCTATTATCAGGAGGTGACAAATTAAATATGACTGTATACATATCCGGAATTGATCGGAAATAATTTTGTGGACAAAACTACCTTGCATTTTTTTCTTCTGACTCGTTAAATATGAAAGCATACATACATCATATAACAATGACGATGGAGGTGGAGATAAGGATAATGAAAATGATGATGATAATGAAACTAATACTGTTAATGATGATGGTAATCATAATAAAAATAATGATAATAATTATGATAATGATACTAATACTTTTAATGGCGATGGTAATCTTAATAGCAATAGTGATAATACAAATAATAAAAAAGCGTAGATCACAATGTCCTCATTCGTATAACGTTGTTTATAATCAAACGCAGTTCGTTCATAAATGGTTTATTTAATATAAACAGGAAAAAACAGGAAGTCTAAAGATCATGAAAAGAATGATGATATTAATTATAACAATAATGATGAATTATAATAATATACACTGTTACTAATTTTAATGAGCATAATGCAAACAATTATGATAATAATGATACCAAAAAAAAAAATAATAAAGGTACGAATACAAAGAATTGAAGAGGACTGAGAACATTTAATAAGAAAGTGGTGTATCTAACGATGTTCGGCTTTTTATTCGTTACACCAATATATTATAATCTATACTCAGACTTACACTTCTTATGCTACGGAAATGTTATAATGTAATATTGTGCTGTGAATCTACAGAGAATGGTATGAAAATAAATTACTTACATTAGCATAACATTTTTTAATATGAATTTTATTTCCTGTAACTGATTTCGTATGTAACCACCCTAAATACGTTGAGATAATAATTATCATGCGCACTCCAATAGTTTTATCCTTCTTTGCCTTATGTAAGGTTGAGTTTAAGAATACCCTATAATCGATTTGAATGAAATATATACCTAAGATATCAGAGACTGCATTTCTTGTACATAATAATTATTTAAATTGGTTATCATATATTTGTTATCATATCATATTGTATATCATATAGGGGAGATAAAAGAACAAAATAACAATGATAGGTTTCAGGCAAAATAATTTATTTCCGTTGTTAGCCAGTCATTTGTATCAAAGTAAACTGTTATCATTCAAAGAAAAAAAATTAGTCACTTCTCTTTTTTCTACAATGGCACTTTTACGCTGTCGACAATGATAATAGCACATTTAATAAAATAAAGTACCAAGTGAAGCGGGCATTAAGCTCGTCTACGGACCTGATCGGTATTCAGGCTGGGTACAGGTCAAGCTTACAAGTGGCAGTAGAAATAATCTGATCCCATAAGTCACCGACTTCACACTTTATGATTAATATTACGCCAAATGTTTAACACTTCCGATTGTGGATGATTGACCACGGCACTATTGCATCGTCCGTAACCCGTTCTTAGGTGGATGAGGGTTAGCTAAGAAGGCCAAGTTGGAACTGGTTGCGAGGGACTCTCTTGGGCTGGGGAATAGTTTATGTGGAGTGTTTTGGAGGTGGTTTGACCACTATCCTTTGGTTGTGAAAGCCATACAAACAATATGACAGCAGGGCACTCATTAAGGTTTGCTTTGTAGCTCATAACATCACTTCTTATGACATGTTTTCAGAAGCTAGAAACCTATTATATGACTCTTAAATTCTGAATATTATTCAATATTTATATGGCCTTCATGGGAGAGGAGCTGCATGATTGTTTCACTGCACCGAATTCCCACCTTTAGGCACTTACAATTTGATAAAAACCTTGTTTTTAAAGGTGTATGGCTTATGCCTTAGCTCGTAATATCATAAATTTGTAACATTACTATTTAGAAGACAACGTAATTGAATTCCAATAATTAATATAATTCTTATGTGAACATGAACATTTAAATCCGGCCATTGTAAAATGGAGTGTGTTAATGGCTCGTACGCGGACCTGATCAGTACACAGGCTGGGTAGAGGTCAAAAGGCAAATGGAGCTTTAAAAAATAGGACAACGCCAATAAAAGACCAACATTAAATGTTACGTTGTTCTACTTAATAATATTGTTCACCTGCTAGCACACATTCTCATTTGCTCTCAAATTTCTTTCTCTCTCTGACGAAACAACATATACCATGATGGCATTTTACGTGTGTGGTATTTAAGTTGAAGGAATACAATTCAATAAACACTTATCTGTGTAAGAACGAGCAGTACGCAGCTCCTTTACCTCATCATTGACATAAGTAGATTGAAGTAGGTTGCCCTCCTAACTCCCTAAAATTATGAACCAAGTAAACTTTTTTTTTTTTCTCAATTTCGTGCGAAATTGAATTAAGGCGTAGATGAACATTACTTGGTATCTATTTTCAATTGCGAGATCGATTAAATAGGAAGGATAGGGAAACCATTCTGTTCATAGTCTTGAAAGGATTTATGGTGGTGGAATATCTTAAATATAGTGGCACCGCATCCACTATGACTGTAGTGCGGAGCTGAACTTTTGTTTTACACACCCCGCACCTGCTCCTTAACTTACAAATTAACAATGTCGAATGCCACAAAACAGGTGAGGCGTTTGAAAGTACGTCTTAAAAAGTACGTCAAAAAAGTGGGCTAGCTTATAATTGGGTAGCACGCTCAGTGTGACAGAAGTGCAGAGCTGCGCTAAGGATTCGCGTACCACCGAAATAGAAATGTGTGTAAGATGCCACAAAGTAGGTCTGGAGTTTGACGAACATAAACACAAATGTAATAGTATTTGATTATGTTGTAACATAGACACCATATGGGCCACCTCTCTCTCTCTCTCTCTCTCTTTCTTTCTTTCTTTATCTTGTTCTCTCTCTCCCTCTTTATCTCCACATTACACATATTATGCACATGTTTTATCTAAATATCTAGAAGGGGATACATTTTGCTTCAAAAACTGATGATACCATCGATTGGACCCAAAACGTGTCGTTTTTAATGAATCCTAATTTAGTAGCTGTTATTTGATTATTGTCAATTACAAAGATCTCCTTTAGAATATAAGATCTCCTTTATCAAAATATATATGTGTGCATCAAAGTACACGCAAATAATCAGAAGATCAAAAAGAAAAGTCTATTTAAAAGAAGAGCATTTTTAGGTTGCAATGGTCGATTTTGAATAATTATGTATGCCTATTCACCTTTGCAGCTAGATAGAGATCAAGCTTGCTATTGATTAGTATTAACCAACTCTAAAAATGAATGAAAATGATATATTCAACAAGGTGCTTGTGGCTTGGGTTTATCTAACCTATTTGGAAAATCTCATATCTGAAGAGAACATATGGAAACGTTTGCTTGTATTTGTCTCATAAAAGAAGTTGATCACAAACTGACTCCCACACGGTGTTTAGTGCTCAGGGGTCACAGGCCACTGGTCTCATCGGGCAGGTAGTTCCATTATGTGAATGGGTAAATTAAATATTTCAATGAGGGGACACATTACAATGTACAATAGGGACACACCTTGTTTTTATTGTGCAGAACATACTCTTTTATTGACTTACTTATTGCATGAAACTATAAAACCAAAATACATTTTGTATTCTAACAATTGGAGTACAAAGAATAATAACAGGTGCATGAAATGCATAAGCACTACAATGAACACCTGGGGAGGAAGCATTCATAAATTTGAATACATATAGTTGATAAACGGCGATTCCGATGAAACTATAAAACCAAAATGAAATTAGTGTTCTAGCAATTGGAGTACAAAGAATGATAGCAGGTGAATGAAATGCTTCAACAACAACACAAACACCTGGGAAGCTAGGAAGCATCCATAAATTTGAATAATTTAGTTGATAAACGACCCCGCATGTGGAGGTTTGTTGGAGCAGAAAGCAGTGGATTCGTAACAACACGAACCCATTTAACATAATGATAAATGCCAAATTAAATTTGGTGCGGTTGAAAAATCTTTTTAACCTGCGACTTTAATGGTACGATCCAGTAAATTAAAACAATAAAATGGCTCTTTTTATTTTAAAATTACTCATTAAATAAAACCCAAAACTTCAGTGATATCAGGAATAATATGTTAAATCTTACTAATAGTTAAAAAAAAAAAAAAAAAAAATAAGTGTACACATTGTGAGAGTGTCGCATTTTGCGATAAAAGACGCCGATTTAGCGAAGATGACTTCATTAGTGCGCTTGCATCAGGGAATTCAAGGTCAAAAGGTCAATTCAGACACTGATAAGTTATTGGTCGAGCCTTTTTGTTTCCTTTATTCCCACAAAATTATACAACCAATCAAAACAAGTTTAATACCAGAAGAAAGCTAACGAATAGTATTTTCATTAACCGCTTGCCCCAAAGTCGCTTGACCACAGTGAAACGAGTGAGAGCTTGCGAGAGCAGCTACAGTGTGATTGAAACTCGCTATTTGCTCTTCTCCTACGCAAAAAGAGACGACATTGTGCTGGATAAATGTATTTTTTCCGACAAAAGTACAGACAATTTGCATATGGTCTTTTTATATTATACTTTATGAAATGTTACCCGAGCGACTTCCGGGCGCCCTAATGCTGGAAAGAAACGCACATTTTAGAAAACTTCACTTTTTCATGGAAAAATGCTTATTTGTTCTATGCACACAAGTCAGATTGAGCGGATGATACAACGTTTCCATATGGGTACTAACAAGTTTGCAGTCGTCTGGAGAGGCCAGCTGCAACGTATCGTTGTTTTCCAATTTTAAGAAAAATGGATAGTTGTACATGGCAGCAACAATGTCGGTCTCAGTTGTTGCCGGTCAGATGTACTGTCTCGCCCCCCCCCCCCCCCGAGTCACCAATCATCTATGCAGTGCCGACAATAGATCATGTAATGACGAGTAAACTTTGTTATGGTCTATGTCTGCTTCGGCAATATGCGGAGCAGGTATGCGGCTCACGCACGGACCTGATAAATATTCAGGTAGTGTACGAGTTAGAATTTACGATTTTAGTTTCACTCGGTTGGTGATCATTCTTTGCATATATTGATAAATAATTCTCAAGGAAAAGACTGTGCATAATGTTACCGCATAGTTTAAATGACTGCTATCGTCTGTCAATTGGAAACATTTTAACACAACTTTAAGATGGCATAGAACAAAACGGGTGTTTGATCTATTGTATTTCCATTTTTATACAGCTTTCCAGGCAATTTAAGAGACAAAATATACAAATGGAGTAACAAATATCCTCGACTAGTGCCCATAACCAGTAGGAAACTAGGTAGTTTCTCCAAAACAAAAGGATCATATTTCCTTTTGAACTAAGAAAAGTACCACGACGCCTTTTCTTCCTTTTTCATCGGCAAAGCTAATGAAGGGATTTGGAATATATAATATTAATACAAGTGATGCTGGTGTGCGGCTCGTCGGCGGACCTGATCAGTATTCAGACCTCATAGAGATCAGTATTGTAGTGAGTTGTCCTTTTACGAAGTAAGCCCGCGTTAGATGGTTTCTCTTCACATTCAAATAATGTCAGATACCATAGACAATGTGAGCTCTTTTATTGAAATGAGAGGGAAAGTTTAGCAATTTTAAGTTATTAGGGAACAAGGTTTTGGCTCATGTATTTTATATTGGCACGAGCAACAATGGACATTTCACAACCGATAGTGGACAATTTGGCTCTCGGACCTAAAATATGTATGTATGGCAGAATAATGTGGATATAAATCAGCATATCCCGAACATTTGTCTATTATTTGGTTTGTGAATCAGATTCATGATTACGTTACATTACCATCGCAATTACTATGACCCTAGTGTCTAGCTGTGCTTACTAACTTTGACACCAGACCTGCACGTTTACTCCATACTCATTCGAATTCCAAGCATATATCAGATGCCACAAACAAGGTGAGACGTTTGACAGAAAAGATTTTAAATAGAATACTTACAAGCATACACGGGCGTTCTTAGCAGTCAGTAAGACAAATAACAAACCAAACACTGGACAGAAATAAAAACATCCACACAAACGTTCGTTCTATGCAATGTATCAAATTGAAATTGGTGAATAGCACATCGCCAGTCGTTTGATCAACGTTTGAAAACCGATACCTCCGTAGAAGAAGTAAGCAAAATAGACGGGGAAGCTGAAGAATAAAGTGTGTATTAAAGCCATACTGTATTGAAAGCAGTACACAAACATCCCCTTTATAGAAAGATCAGAATTAGCAGCAATCAAATGGCTGTACCTTACTTTCCTAAAGAGCTTTTATTCATGATTCAATACAACTTTTGTACACAACAAGAAGGGCAATTATACAAAAAATGCTGCTAATTGATATCCATTTGGTACATAGAAAACATTACCACAAGCAGAATTACAAAGGAGACGGGACAAAACATACTCAAATATCCCTTCCAAATAAACACATTTGATTCAATGTCACACAAGACCCAGGCAAATACTGCTATGCTACAAACTAGGTAATGCGTTTAACTGGAAGTTTCTTTCCTTACATACCCCCTTCCCCGCAGTTAGGTCCAGAAGACAATCGTGATCCATGATTACCGTCTACAACCCTGTTCAAGGGATCCATTTTGAATTAAATGAAAAAGAAGAATCATTAGAATAACGTCGAAATATTTGCCATGATCCTTAAATTTCGAAATGTTATTACCCTCACCAAATAATTTGTCACTACATAACAGTGTTTAAGGTAATCTCAAATTGCAATGTACAATTTTTGTTTAATCACTTTAATATCATTTATTATGACCTTGCTTACAGGTTCAATTCCTTGCAGTGCCCCGTACATTCCCGCACACGCACACGTTACAAATCCTCGTCTCAACTACAACTTTGGGGCCAAAATTACCGTGACATGCAATGCCAGTTCTGATACCTTCAACCTTCAGTGTCATAACAAAGGGCTTTGGAGTGGACCGATTGTATCCTGCCCTGAATCGACCGCAAGGGGTAAGATAATATTCAAATCCGTACCCGTTTTAGGATCACTTTGCTTCTATTAAGATTTGAATCTAAACAATGCATCAAAACCCCTAACACTCAGTCAGGTAGTACGATGCGTGAATATGTTCGTCCCATTACGAAACGTTCTGAACGGAATGATTCGCTCTGTTCATAAACACATATGAATCCTAAAACAAAATTGAATCCTGAGCTGCTAAGACACTGTAAACTCGCAATGTCAGTGAAGCTGATAGGCACTAAGTGCCAAATGATAGTGCTGAATTTGTTGCATACGTGTTTGCTTCTTTTGTTCTTTAGTAAGTCTATATTTTCTTGTTGCACTTAATTTCGTGAAAAGCATTCGCAATTTGGTGAAAGTAAAACATATTGTTTTCGTTTAGTTTAGTTTACACAATCCGCCACACTAAGGGTTCAGACATAAAATAGAAATTGTAGGCATTTTGTACAGTTGTGAAGCAAGTAACTTATAATTTGTTTCCCTCAACTCTAGCTCTTCCTACGAACTGTAATGCTCCTTCAGTCCCGAGATACTCAACGCTCGAAACCCTTAGCCCGAATTATAACCTTGGAGACAGTGTGACATTCCGATGTGACAATACCACCATTCAACCGTTTAGTCTTCTTTGTGAAAACACTGGGTTATGGAGTGGACCAATGCAGACGTGCCCGCCACCTGTCTCAGGTATATATTACATATGTGTATCCATTATTATTATTGCCACAGACGGTACATATATACGGGACTCCGATAAGAGTCAAGTTTGCGAGTTTTTTTTAAATTTCGATCACTTTAGATCATAAACATTGACAACGACTGAAATATATGAATAGATATGCTGCCTTGTAGTTAGTTATATGCTGCATTGCGGTTTTTAAAGAAGTGAACACTATAACGACATATATGTGCATTTGTATCTGAAACTTATCCCCCTGACAGGAAAAGTTCGACTGGCTTCCGTCATATGAGATCCCCAAATTAATGGTCATGATAATGGAGGAAGATATATTAAATCTTAATATTAGATTCAGGAAAAAGTGCCCGTTACTCTGCTAACTGTAATTGTTCAAATTCCAAACAGAGTTTAACGAAGAACAATACAATTGCCCAAACTGCTAGAAAATACAAATAGTATGGGGCTCGGCACGTTACTAAAGATCCGACTTATTATCAGATAACATTTTGATGTGGCTTATTATTGGAATGTTAGATCGATCAACATTTGTGATTATTAAGGCTATATCTAGACAAAGCATTATATAGAGATAGGTGTTAATAGTTCAAGTCATGAGGTCCAGTACGGTAAGAGTTTGATCGCTGCGGTATTGGTTGTAAAACTATTCGGCATTATCCATTATTGTAGCATGTACATTATGGTATCAATAAGTCAGCTCCTAGTTGAATCTGTAGATATTGATCACAACTGTCTCTGTCTTAACTACTAATGACATATTGAGAAACATTCGTATTGCATTTTCATTCACAGCTCCTACACGATGCACTAGTCCATATATCCCAAAGTATGCATCAGCTGAAAACGTACGTTTGGCCTACAGCATCGGTGAGAGTGTAACAATCACCTGTGACAGCGGAACAGACGGGTCGTTTACCCTTCAGTGCAAATCAGATGGGTTTTGGACGGGTGGTGTCCAGTCTTGCCCACCGCCGTTAGAAGGTTAGCTTTATTCATTAATCATTTATTCATTAATCATTATTCATTTACCCAGCTATCAATGGTAAAAAACTCGTAAATAATACCTAAGCCCCAACGCACACACGTATTTAATTAACTGTACATTTGTTGTCTTTCGTGGTTGTGGTTTTCAAAAAAGATAGCATCCAACCACTTAATGTTGTCTGTGTTATCTTCCGACAACATAATACTTTATTTTCCTGTTTACGTCCTCAGATATACTCAAATAACATTTCAAATAGATAAATGTTTGTTGTACCAACTATCATCTCCACTTAATTTTCTGAACAGCTCCGGATAAGTGCAGTGCCCCTTACGTTCCAAGATATGCATCGATTCAAGGCCTGCAACTGAATTATGACTATGATGACAGTATTACTGTAACATGTGACAGCAGCACTGCTCAGTTTACCCTTCGGTGTGGCACGAAAGGTCAATGGAGTGGCCAGGAGGTTTCTTGTCCTGTACCTACCCCAGGTAAGACTTTAAAAAAAATATTTTTATTTGATTGGATTTGATTAATTGTTTTGTCTAAAACTCTCCCCCCCCCAAAAAAAAAAAAAAATAAATAAATAAAAATAAATAAATAAATAAATAAATAACAAAAAAAAAAAAAAAAAATAAATAAATAAATACAAAAAAAAAAAAAAAAAAAAATTAATTGATTAAAAAAAAAAAAAAAAAAAAAACGACTGGCTTTCGCAATTTACTTAACAATTGTTTTTGTTGGTGAATGTGGTCAACAAAATATAGCATTCAACCACTTCATTGTTTTCTGTTATTACTCATTACCATTATTCTTTATTTCTCCCGTTTACGTCCAGAGATATACTCAAATAACATTTCAAGTAGATAGATGTTTGCTGTACGATTTATCATCTTCACCTGATTTTATTTACAGTTCCGGAGAAGTGCAGTGCCCCTTACGTTCCAAGATATGCAACTATTCAAAACCTGCAACTGAATTATGACTATGATGACAGTATTACTGTGGAATGTGACAATAGCAGTGCTCGGTTTAACCTTCGGTGTGACACGAAAGGTCGATGGAGTGGGCAGGAAGTTTCTTGTCCCATACCTACCCAAGGTAAGAGTTTTTTGTATTATTATTTTGATTCGATTTATTCATAGTTTCTGTTTATAACTCCCCCCCCCCCCCAACCATTCGACTAGCTTTCAAAATAAACAAGTCCTAAATCAATGGCCATGATGATGGAGGACGATATTTTTAATCTTCGTATTAGATCTAGGAAAAAGTGACTGTGCAAATTATTAGAGATCACATTTCAAAAAAGGGTTTAACAAACGAAAATATAATTGCCCAAAATGCTAGGACATTAACAGAGAAACTGGCTTGGCACGTTACTGTAGACCCGAGTTATTACCAGGTAACATTTTGAACTGGCCTTATCATGAAAATGTCAGAAATATTGAATTTGTTTATTATAACTAAGGCTATGTCGAGACGAAGTATTATTAGAGATAGGTATTAATAGTTTAAGTTAGGAGGTCCAGTAGGGTACGAGTTTGATTGTTGTGGTATTGGTCGTACAACTGTTAGACATTATTCATAATTGTAGGATGTAAATTATAGATAAAATCAGAATCAGCTTCCAGTATGAATTGTAGATATTGATCATAACTTTCTCTGTCTAAACTACTAATGAAATAATAAGAAACAAACGTATTGCATTTCCATTCACAGCCCCTACACGGTGCACTAGTCCATATATCCCAAAGTATGCATCAGCTGTAAACGTTCGTTTGGTCTACAGCATCGGTGAGAGTGTAACCATCACCTGTGACAGCAGAACAGACGGGTCGTTTATCCTTCAGTGCAACTCATATGGGTTTTGGACAGGTAGTGTCCGTTCTTGCTCACAGCCGATAGAAGGTTAGCTATTCTTATTATTCAATTATTCATCATTTATTATTCATTTAGCTACCCAGCTATCAATGTTCGAAAACGTGTAAATAATACCTTAGCCCCAACGCACACACGTTTATAATTTACTGTACAGTTGTTGTTGTTGTTGTTGTTCATGGTTGTAGTCAAAAGAATATAGCATCCAACCACTTTGGTGTTTTCTGTTTACACTCAACAACATTATACTTTGTGTTTCCCGTTTACGTCCAGAGATATACTAAAAAATCAGTTCAAGTAGATACATGTTTGTTGTATCAACTATCATCTTTACTTGATTTTCTTTACAGTTCCGGAGAAGTGCAGTGCCCCTTACGTTCCAAGATATGCAACTATTCAAAACCTGCAACTGAATTATGAGTATGGTGACAGCATTACTGTGGCATGTGACAATAGCAGTGCTCGGTTTAACCTTCGGTGTGACACGAAAGGTCGATGGAGTGGGCAGGAAGTTTCTTGTCCCGTACCTACCTCAGGTAAGACTTTTTTAAATTGTAAATTGATTTGATTCATTGTTTTCGTCTGAACACCCCCCCCCCCCCTCCCAATGTTCGATTGGCTTTCGTACTATACGAGCCCAATATCAATGGTCATGATGGTGAAGGGAGATAGAAGAATTCTGAAATTAGATCCAGAGAAAACTGCCATTTAATGTGCAAATTGTAAGAGTTCAAATTTCAAGCACAGTTTGACCAATAGCAATATAATTGCGAATGTACTAGAACATTAACACAGTAAATGAATGGGCACGCAATTGGAGACCCGACTTATGATCAGGTAACATTTTAATCAGGGCTTATTATCAGAATGTCGAATAGCGTATCCGGACACCTTACCCCTAGACATCCACCCCCGGATAACAGCCCCAGTCAACCACCCCTAGGACAACTACCCCCTTGCCAACCACCCTCTAGGACGACTATCACCCGGGACAACTACCCCCGGACAACTACTTCCCGGACAACTTCCCCCTGACAACTACCCCTTAGGACAACTACCCCCTAGACCAACCACCCTCTAGGACAAATGCTCCGGGGGTAGGTGACTGCGGGTTGGTTATCCGGGGGATGTCAAGGGGGTAGGTGTCCTAGAACCGTCGCACAGTGGGCCAGGGAGGGACCAAAGTGCGCCAAAACTATTTTGGGGTGATTCATTGTTTTCAATTTTTTTCTTGCCCAGTTGAAAGGTAATACATAGAGGAATACCTCAGTGAAATATTTAATTCCGGTATGCACAATAAGGGTATAAATTTACTACTTCAATCAGCAAAATCCTACATATTCACAGTTTTAGTGCAAAAGTGACCTATTTTATAAATCTTTCAATTCAACATGAAGTTTTTAAGTTATTGATATGAAATTGCTCTCACATATTTCTGATAGTTCATTTCGTTGAATGAATGGGTTAAGATTAATAGAAACACAATCTTCATGATATATTATAGGGTAATTCACTGAAAAATGGACTAATTATCCATGTTTTTTATAAATCCAGAAGAAATGTTTAGATCTCCGCGGTGTACCGCTTAAATTTTAATACCACCCTTTCCTCTGATGTCTAAGCTTCAAGTTGATACCAAATTTGGCTGCCCGATCTTGCCCGTTGTTATGTTAGAGCCGATTTCCCTTGCCACATTGCCCCGAAAATGTGGGTTTTTGGGGTCCGCGGATGAATCATGAAGGATTCGTGGTCATAAATCACGGCGCGAGGGGGCGCGTGACACTTGTTCTAACACCGCAGACCAAAATAAACACATTTTTCGGGGCAATGTTGCAAGGAAAACAGCTCTAACATAATAACGGGCGGAATCCGGCTGCCAAATCTGGTATCAACTTAAAGATTAGACATCAGAGAAAATGTTGGTAATACAATTTAAGCGAAAATCCCTGGAAATCTAAACATTTCCTCTGGATTTATAAAAAAGAAATCCCCAAACATAAGTTTTGGCGCACTTTGGTCCCTCCCTGGCCCACTGTGCGTCGGATCGATCGAGACCTGTGATTAACATTAAGGCTATGTCTAGCCGAAGCATCAGATGGAGATCGGTATTAATAGTTCAAGTCGGGAAGTTTAGTAGGGTAAAAGTTTGGTCACTGCAATATTGGTCGTAAAACTGTTTGACAATATTCATAATTGTAGCGTGTACATTATTTTATCAATACATCAGCTCCTACTTTGAACTGTAGATATTGATCATTACTTTCTCTGTCTAAACTATTAATGTTATTTTAATAAACATACGTCTTGCATTTCCATTCACAGCCCCTACACGATGCACTAGTCCATATATCCCAAAGTATGCATCAGCTGAAAACGTACGTTTGGCCTACATCATTGGTGAGATTGTAACAATCACCTGTGACAGCAGAACAGATGGGTCGTTTACCCTTCAGTGTAACTCAGATGGGTTTTGGTCGGGTGGCGTTCATTTTTGCTCACCGCCGATAGAAGGTTCGCTTTATGTCTTATTAATTAATCATAAATCATTAATCATTATTCAATGAGCCACCAACCTATCACTTGTCAACTTGTAAATAAATACATAATATTTAGCACCCAATGTTCCTACGCGTTCACGTGTATGTTTAATATAACAATTGTTGTCGATGGTGGTTGTGGTCAAAATAATATATCATGCAACCTCTTTATCCCTTTTATCACTCAGCAGCATCTTACTTTTTTTGTTAACTCCGTTTACACTTAAAGATAAAATCAGATAATACTCTATTGACATTTAATGTAGATAAATGTTTGCTGTACCTATGATCATCTTTACTTGATTTTCTTAACAGCTCCGGAGAAGTGCAGTGCCCCTTACGTTCCAAGATATGCAACCATTCAGGACTTGCAACTGAATTATGACCATGGTGACAGTATTACTGTGACATGTGACAGCAGCACTGCTCAGTTTACCCTTCGGTGTGACACAAAAGGCCAATGGAGTGGCCAGGAAGTTTCTTGTCCCGTACCTACCCCAGGTAAGACTTTCAATTTTGATTTGATTGCATTCACTTACCCCCCCCCCCCTTTAATTCGACCGCTCTTCTCATAATACAAGCCCCAAATCAATGGTCATGATGGTGGAGATATAATGAATTTGAAATTAGATCCAGATCCTGTGCCAATTGTGAGAGTTTACATTTTAAAACAGAGTTTGACCAACATAAATAAAATTGCCCCAAATGCCTGATGTATCTAAAACAAAATAGAATGTTAACACAGTAAAAATGTAATTTTGTGGACTGCTCGCAATTTTCGACATGGGACTTGTCCGTTCGCGTGAACTAAGGCATTGACGTGTACCAGAGTGATGTAAAATTTAGCTTGTGTAATTATTATTTAACCATACTATACAAGACATATTTTTAGAAATTGAATAATTATGTATGTATGTGTGTGGGATCCTAACAAATATTATTGATGTCTGTATATTTTGTTATAACTGCACAATCAACATGGTCATGTATATGTATCAATATCGTTGTCTTAGCATTGATACATTTTGTATACTTAATTCTCGGGGGAAAATAAGACAATCTATCATTTTACCTGGAACAGACTGCGATTTCATTGAGGTATTAAATTGTCATTGTGAATAATTGATGAGAATACCTGCTGAGGAGCTGGAAATAATGCTCAATATAATAAGGGCAATATTATGTGTAAGGTGCTTTACAAATGTGTATAGTGTTGACTTCACATTTTTATTCTAATATCATGGTTGTCTGTGCTAGACTAGGCCTAAATATGCTATTGACAGTTGTATTTTATTTTTTTCGTTATATTACTGATGCTGTCTTTACTATTACCTGATTATTTATTCATGTTCTTATGCTACATACGTGTTTTCCTTGTTGCATCGAACCCCACCCTCCAATGACTTCATGTAACATTTTACTATCAGCTCCATCTCAATGCAGTGCTCCTGTTATTCCAAGACATTCTACCATTGCATTCTACCGAATAACCTACAACTCAGGTGATGACGTAATTGTAACTTGTGATGCAAGCAACGATCGTTTTACCCTCCATTGTAACAACAGTGGAATTTGAAGTGGACCGGAAATGTCTTGCCAAGAACCAGCCAAACGTAAGATATTTGATTTTTATCTGACTAATATGGCAATGTGATCGGTTTACTTTAACTAAAAATTAATTAAATGCAGGACAGGTTATATTTTTCTGCATCAGGTCATATGCAGAAGAAGATCGTCTTTTTAAAATGTTAATTTGATAACTCGCACATGGGATAAATTATGCGAAATGTTTTTATCGAGTATAAACAAATATTGATAGAGTAATATAATCGGTACCAAGCCACTTTCATGCAAAACATTCAACGTTTCAAAGTAAGTCCGAAGGCTCAATATTGTGATGGCTGTTCCAAAGTTCTGTTACTACAAAGCTTTGATTTTTTTGTATCAATGCCAACAATGCCATATGGATTATAAACTTAAAAAATAGAGATGGTTTGTAATTGCAACTGTGGAATAAATTCATAATTGCCATTTGTATTATCCCTATAATTAACTAAATCATTTTAGAATTACAAACATTGAGATTAACGTATTTTTTTTTATATTTATAATCATGCACCTTATTTCATATTGAGAATTGCAAAACTTCAACAAAATAGCACATTAGCGTCTTTCAAAATTATGAGCCGTCAGACTACAAATCTGTGAAAATAACAAATCCTCGCAAATTTAAAACCTTCGGAGTAACACACAATCGTAAAAGTGACCCCAAGGCTTGTCATTGCAAGTTAGTGTATTCGAAATTTATTAGATCCTCCTTTTTCATTTGATGCAACTCATATAATGCATATTTCACGCTTGAGTGATTAAAATGAATTTGAAGAGAGGAAACCAACATGTCATTTGGCGCACGGTATCTGAATTTCTAGGAGAAAATCACATTTCTAGAAGATTGAATTTCTTTCCTTTTATATGACACCTTAATCAGAAAAAATGAGCAAGGAATGACAAAGTTCTGTTTGTTTAAAGTAATGCTTGCATTTCCATAATTTTATCAAACATATTTGTTTTCACTAGCTGCCTGCCGTAGCAACAAAAAGATTTGACAAAGGGCTTAACTCCGTTTCGTTGACAATCAGCCGTAGACGAAAGACTTCATGCATGGCTGATTGCCAACGAAACGAAGTCAAGTCTGTTGTCAATTTTGCTTGTTACTACGGCGGGCAGCTAGTGGAAACGTATTCGTTCGAATAAATTATGGAAATGCAAGCACTACTTTAAACAAACAGAACTGTGTTATTCCTTGCTCCTTTTTCCTGATTGAGGTGTCAAATGAAAGGCGGAAACTCAACTTTCTAGAAATGTGATTTTTTTTTTGAAATTCAGTTACCGTCCGCCAAATCTTTAAATTCATTTTAATCACTCATGCGTAAAATATGCATTATTTGAGTTGCATCAACCGAAAGAGGAGGACCTAAGCTTTCCAAATATGTGTAATTTATTAATAATAAATATTGTTAAGTTATGATAAACATCGATAATTCTCGGTTTCGTTTTTTTTTTTTTTTTTGGAGGGGGGGGGGGCACTCTATAATGTGATGTTTTATTTTGAGGTTTTAGTGGTTTCAGTTTTGAATTTTTCTTCTTCTATCCCCAAAATGCTGTGAATATGACAGCTCCAACACTGTGCAGTGCACCTTATATTCCGAGATATTCTTCGATTGAAAGTCATCATTTGAACTACAATTACGATGACACAGTGACAGTGACATGTGACACGAACAATGATCAATTTACCCTGCGGTGTCAGGCAAGTGGATTATGGAATGGCCCTGATATATCCTGTGCAGCACCGACATTGCCGGTAATACCAGCTCCATGTAAGTAAATATATTTTGGGTATTGTATCTGAAATCTTTTCTTTCTTATACTCCCTTGTTTCCACCATCATCATCGTCATCATCATCATGTTCTTCTTCATTATCACCACTACCATAACCATAAACCTGGCATAAATGGGGCCCGGGGAAATACAACAATATAAATACAAAAGTAATATAAACACGCACTGAGATGAACGCACATCTTGCGCTCAATCCGTTACAATAATCACTGATATCTAGAATAACATTTTTTTTCCAGAGAACCTGTTATTTTGTTAAACAAAAATACAAAGTACATATAAAACTCAATCCTGTTTTATAACTTTAACTGTTTTTCATTACAGTTTCTTTCTTTTTTTCTCTTTTCATCTCTTCGATTTCCAGAATCTGATTTCCCTTTTCACACCTAAACCTACAAACTTTCTTCAACAAAAAATCTTACCACCTATTATTTTTTTTTCCATTGTCCTTAACATATGACAAGGACGAATAGTTTTAACCGTGATTAGTAGCATTTGTGGATTTAAAGCAAATGTTTAAATATAAATATTGTTTTCCTTTTATGTGTTGCTGTCCCAAACTTTAAAAGGCTTGAATTGCCATTACAATGACAATATATAATGTAAATATGTTGAAGATTATTGGTTCTGTGTGAGTAATAAACTAGTATTTACTGAGCAGAGTCGCACGGATATTTCTGAGAGAGGTTTAAATAACCTGTTCAATACTTTTATGTTTTATTTCACTCATTAATTCTTTTAAGAACGTCACAAATTTAAATATCCTAACGAATTCCTAAAATGTGAACCAACGCTTCCCATTATTACAGTATATCGTGGTCACCATAAGATTATTTGCATATATTCTCTCCACAGTTCCTCCATCACATGCCTCCTGCAGTGCACCAGCAGTGCCTATTGATTCAACCATTCAGAATCTTCGTCTCTCATACAAAGACGGTGACAGGATGAACGTGACATGTAACGTGGGTTCTGATTGGTTCGACGTATCATGTGACGATGGAATATGGATAGGCCAAAACATAGTTTGCCCTGACCCTCCCAAAGGTATGCAAAACGTACGTTTTAAAAAGCTACCTGTCGTAAAGTCATTTTATGTAATAAAAATGAAGAGGCGTCGTGGTATAGGGCTTCATTCAATTGACTCTCAGTGGAGGGGTTGATGGATCGAATCCCATCCCGCTACTAACATCCTTTGAACACATTGATGCGCAATCGCCTATTTTTGACAGTGTACATATACATGTAGGTGCCTGACGATTACCGGGACATTAACAATTGCAAGACGAAGACTCAATCATTATGTATTGTTAATAACCATGATTATCTAAAAATGACACGAGGATAAGAGCTAATGTGATAAAGTGCCCTTCAAAAGAGCTTATTATCTATTTGAGTATGTGTGTGTGTGTGTGTTTATCGGACAGTTTGTAGCGTGCATAATCAAGGCAACATCGTTTACGATCGAAACAAACAGAGTGAGTCAGAAAAAAATGTCCCACTTTTTAAAAGTTATATTGTTTGAAGTGTGAATAATTATTCATGGGTTTCATGATACGTCTTGATAGAGTTTTCATCCTAGTACATTTAGGTACCCTTTTCATCTGAATCTCTGCATGCATGAGTGAACATCAGCCAATCTTTACAAGACTGCCGGATCTTACTTGCGCCAAGTTACTTGGTGAGGAATAAAACAGTGCATTGAACAAGGACAGTCAGACAGACACAAATAAATACACACACAAACACACACACTCACGCACACACACACACACGCACACAGATGAGCGTTCCATTCTCGACAAGGCCCACCCAAACTGTTACTTTTTATCGGGAAATCTTGTTCTTGTACGAAAAGTTGAGTGGCCGCTGTCCTCTTGGTGCGTATAGGCGGATGCTGTGATTCAGGACGATGATGATGATAGTGATGATGTTGATGAAGATTAAGATGATGATAATGATGATGATGACATGATGGTGGTAGCGAATGTGTACTAAAGGATGCCACTTAAACATTCAGCGATCTTGATAGAAAAATAAATGCTTAATCAGAAAAGGGGAATTGTGAAATAATTGTCACCGTGTGTGTTGTGTGTATGAGCGAGTGTGCGTGTGCGTGGATGCGTTTGTGTGCGTATGTGCGTGTATGTGTGTGTGTGTTTGCGTGTGTGTGCGTGTGTGTGTGTGTGTGTGTGTGTGCGTGTCTGTCTGACTGTCTCTGTTCAATGCACTGTTTTATTCTTCACCCAGTAACTTGACGCAAGTGAGATCTGGCAATTTGTAAAGATTGTCTGGTGTTCACTCATACATGCAGATATTCAAATGAAAATGGCACCTGAGTGTACGTGGACGATAACTCTATCAAGACATATCATGAGTCACTCTGTAGTTCCCATTTTCAATCATCAAATATTTGCACTTTTTGGGGCAACTACAAGCGCTCGAAAGAAGCTTCCCTGAATTATTTTTCTGCTCTAATCATTGAAGAGTCTTGGGAGAAGTCTTTGATTTTAAATACTTTACAATTTTCTTTTTGTGTACACGTATACCCTAATCGCAATAAATCAGTATGTTGTAATGTTTAAATACTTCATTTGCAGAATGCAATCCACCAATCATCCCCGTCGTTTCATTCATGGAAAATGTTAAGCCTCGGTACAAGATTGGTGACCAAGTCAACATCACATGTAACGACGACTCTGATTGGTTCGCTTGGGAATGTCACACAGATGGCTTGTGGCGAGGGAATTCCGTCCAGTGCTCAACTGATTGTCCACCGCCCGGAGGTTATTATGCACTTTGAAATGTCTGATATAAGGGGATAATGTGGTACCAGACTATGATAACAATCTTGTATTCAAGTTATAATAATTATGGTGTAAATGATTATCATCTTAAATTGTAGCATACTAAAAGATTAAAAGTAATAAATTTAAACTGGTCCTTCAAATGTAAATATAAGTAATATGAGAGAATGCCTCTCCGCCGCCACAAATAAGGGAAAG
The DNA here is from genome assembly GCF_000002235.5 of Strongylocentrotus purpuratus. Taxonomy (NCBI): domain Eukaryota; kingdom Metazoa; phylum Echinodermata; class Echinoidea; order Camarodonta; family Strongylocentrotidae; genus Strongylocentrotus; species Strongylocentrotus purpuratus. The sequence goes on from NW_022145602.1 coordinate 24,878,699, forward strand.
TTTACACTAGCTCTTATGTTGCACAATATATATTTCTCTGTTGAAAGGCCGAGTAAAACAAGGTGATGAATAACAAAAGCCGAAGCATTTTTGACATAAGATGGGAAAGAAACACAAATTGTAAAGAAAGAAAGGATACTGCTTTTCAAATTAAGCTCATCTCTTTGCAAATTATTTATAAGAGTGTATCAACTTACCTATTTGGGATTGTATTATTATAGTTTATTATTTACCTCCCTACTTATTTTTTCCACGTATCTCTTTCACGCAAAACTTTTTTTATGAGCATTTATTTTGTTATATTTTTTATTTTGTTTAACATAGTTGACGGGGCTGCTGTTATCATGTGGGGGAATTTGCTGTTTTTTGATTTTTAACGAATATCTGAGAAAAAGAAATACAAATATAATAAAGAATATAATCACATATATAATAATAATATGTATACAAAGACGAACACGTTTACAAATGCGATTAAAAATACGAAGAAGAAGAATACAAATAGAAATTAAAATGTTAATGATGCACAAACAAATGAAATGATGCAAATACAAATACGAATATGAATATAAATACAAATACAAATTCAAAGGAAAATACAAATTAAAAACAAGACAAAAATACAAATACAAATACAAATACAAATTAGATTACGAATAAATATACGCATCCAAATTCAATTACTGAAATGTAATACAAATATATCTGATGATAATTGGTGTTTGCTTATAACCAAATTACTTATATTTACAGGAGGAAAACCTACATTTCCAGAGCGCATTTCATATTCTAAGAGTGAGCAAAAGGGAAGGGATTACTTTATCACCGGTCTTCTGGTTACAGCTGTCATCTTATTCATCCTTGTTCTCATGTGTATGGCTGCGTTTGTTATCTTCATGAGAAAGTAAGTTAATGTGTATTATAATAATCGTATAGAGTGGTGAAGAGTGACGTAGTCAAAAAGCTATTTTTATAATTTCTCAATTTAATTTTCATTTTCTGAAAGAGCATCACAAATAATGTCCGAATGGTTAAAACCAATTGAATATATTTAGTTTTGGCTGAAGTATGACCATCTGAAAAAATATGGCTCGGTGTAAAAATGTTAGAGGTAAAACTGTCAGAGGAAAAAATGTCAGAGATATAAATGTCAGAGGAAAAAATGTCAGAGGTAAAAATGTTAGAGGTAAAAATGTCAGAGGTAAAAATGTCAGGGGTAAAAATGTCAGAGGAAAAAATGTCAGAGGTAAAAATGTCAGAGGAAAAAATGTCAGAGGTAAAAATGTCAGAGGTAAAAATGTCAGAGGTAAAAAAGTTAAGGTATAAAATAAAAACAAAAGCATGTGACAAGTTTGTTATGGTTACACCCGGGTTATATATTAGGCTTATCGAAAAAGAACAGCGAGGGATATTCTGCAGTCATTATTTCACCGCTGCTTTATTTTCCACTTTCCCAGTTTAAATTTATTTACCTTTCGGCCCCAAATTGTGACTTTTGCCCGATTATTGTCGAAGGAAGACGGGGAGGGGGTATTCTTCTTCTGGGGCACGGTGACCCGGCTGCTCTCCCCCTTCCTCTTATATGCTTTGCTATATATCCTTCCGAACAGTGGTCAATGCCTAGGCAGAGCAGCCAGACTAATGGGACATGGTTTCTACTCCGAGTTTCGCGCCTTGCAAGCAGTCATCAGGCAACTGATAGCATTCTTAAAGTACATGGTTATCCTACAACCTTGGTACAAATACCCCTAAAATAAGACTTAACTAATAAAATACAATTGGAATTACTCATGAGTATTCTTATTGTATTGTATTCAGGTATTGTAGTCTTATTGTATTGTATAGCTCTTATTTTGAGCGTATTTGTACCAAGGTTGTAGAGGAATCGTCTACTTTGACAAATGCTATCAGTTGTCTGATGATCGCTTGCAAGGCGTGAAACTCGGAGCAGCAACCATGCATGTCCCATTAGTCTGCCTTATTCAATATTTATATACCGGTACATTATGCTTTTGTATAAGCAAATGGTACTGGTACACTGAGCAAACTTCTGGGGGAAAAGTTTTCTAAAATCGAGAAGTTTGGCCATGTTTTATAGGCTGAGTTGTCGCTCCATGGTGTAATCATTAAATAAAAAGAAAAGTCAGTACAGCCCACAAAAAAGGATCAGATATCTATGAACCTTCCACCCCCCCCCCCCCACTTCTCCTTCACTTTTGAAGATAGTTGGACATTTCAACTGCGTGGCAATGACTACTATTATATGTAATTTCCAATAAATGCATATTTCCGACAATTCCACTTTCTTGTGGGCTTGGTATTTTGATACTCTGAAAGTAGGGTCCATGCTGAAACAAAGCAGAAAGTCATGTTATCAGTGCTAGCCGCACCATCACATTCCCGAAGTGCGCACGTTGCAATAAAATATTGTCGATTACTATTGCGGTAAAAAATAGTCTGGGAAAAAAATCAATAAGCAGCTTTGTTACTCCGATACAAAGCAGAAAGCCACCCATGTTACATCAATTAAAGAGAAGGTTGAGTTCTGGGAAAAGGTGAACAATAATGTGTGAGCGTTTGTTATCATTCTTATTATGCAAGTGTGGAAGAACATCAAAGAAAAAAGTTATTCCCTGAAAATCTATTTCAAATGACTTCATATCCCAGATATGACAAGTAACAGCTTTAAAATGAGGCCCGATTTGTATGCCATATGTTTGTGTAGTCCCATATCAATATCTTTCTGTGTACAGTGCTTGTTACTTTACCAAGACTAGGCCAAAGATTTTATCATTTTGATGACTCCAAAACCTTGCACTACACACCAATACTTACATGTTTATGCTAGATGATCAACCTTTTCTGATTGCTTCCACACCGTTTCTTTCACAATGCATTCGCATGACCAGAACTCAACTTCATCTTTAAATGCCAACCGCACCATCACATTTTAGAGAAGCGTGCGCTTTGCAGAGGTTCGGTTTAAATTACATCGTTATTTATAATTGTCGGAGAGTTTATAATGGGGATGAGCTTCTGAATCGAGACGGTCTTTTACTTTTTGGAGCGGGTTTTTAGTTTTCGGAGCGACTTTTTACTTTTCGGAGCGACTTCTTGATTTTCTTATTCTTACTCCACTTCCTTTGCCGCCATGAGGTGCTAAAGCTTTAGCAGAGTTCGGGGCGCCCAGCCCTTATATGTAACTTTTCGTGATTCCTCGTGATTATGTAACTATTTTGTACTAAATGCACTACTCACTTTGACAGTTGACTTTTGTCGAGAATTTTCATTTCTTCGTTTGGACTTTGTACAATGTTGCAGGCTGCCACCGGCCAAACCGGTCCGTTTCACAAACATTAACACATCAACCAATTCAAAATATAAAAAAAATGTTAGACATTCATTATATGCGAGCCTGATCACAACGAAATAAATTTCAAAATCTATTGTCCACATTGTATTATCCTCAGGACATGTACGAAATACAACACACAGCCATTTATAAAATTTACATTATGGAAGAAAGGAATATAATAGACTAGCCCATGCAGTAGCAGTACGTCTCAACATTCTGTGTGATAAAAGTGTTGAGATATTATGACGGCACTCATTTTTTTTGCTTGTACCTCTGACATTTTTTCCTCTGACATTTTTACCTCTGACATTTTTACCTCTGACATTTTTACCTCTGACATTTTTACCTCTGACATTTTTACCTCTGACATTTTTACCTCTGACATTTTTTCCTCTGACATTTTTACCTCTGACATTTTTACCTCTGACATTTTTACCTCTGACATTTTTTCCTCTGACATTTGTACCTCTGACATTTTTACCTGGCACCAAAAATATATGTCCTATGGGAACTCAGTGTGGTAGTGCTCTGGTTCATAACATTAGGAACCAGAGCACTATAACACTGAGTTCCCATAGAACATTTATTTATTCATAGGGTCATATCTCAGCCAATACTTAATATATTCAATTGGTTTTCGACATTCGGACATTAATTTTGATGGTCTTTTGGAAAATGAAGAAAAAATTGAGAAAATCTAAAAAAAAAAGATTGTTATGATGGCACAGCTTCGGTACGCTATAATGTCTAGATCTGTACAATAACTCGTTATTATGTTTTCAGTGTATTTTCTCTTTACGTCCAACATATATCATGATGAAAATCAACTCTCCGTCGATTCTAGGCATTTAACCGTTTTTACATCAATTACATAATTCTAATTAACTCAGTGTGCTGGGACTTATGGAAGGAGGCTGAACCCCGCCGCTCGCGCTCATAATGTGTAAAACTACCAGTACTTAGGAAAGCGTTTCCTCGCAATCAAGGAATGAGGTGGTTTCGTGGTTGTTGATGCATTTTATATATCATCTTAGAAGGAAAAACAATAACAGCACTAATAAACTCCGGGGAAAAATCCTAACCAACTTTGTTAGATAATTTTTCAAAAGACGTTGACATATTCAGGCAATTTGTGTCTGTGTTATGGTATAGATATATCTTTTAAAAGTAGCTAAACCAACATAAGTGTTTAATTAGAAACATTATTAAATAAATGAAAATAAAGATATGTTTATAAATGAAAGAGGGTGTCATTTGAAGGACACTTCTGCAAAGATTTCCCCCCTAAAAGAGCGTTCGAAAACAAATATTCATGAAAAAATACATAATTTGATATTCTTTCATTAATATTCGACTTCAAACATTTACAAATGTTTTACATAATGAATTTAACGGTGCAATTGAAATCTGAATAGTAAATTAAATGTTATTTGAATACAAAATTTGTTTTAATTTCATGTTATAATCTACAGTCGTGGCTATGATCTAGCAACATCATCGAAAGACACCCTTCAAGATGAGAAGGGATCCAGAGGACCTCTTCCCGACGTTCCTGACGGTTATGCCAACTACATTGGGGGTGACCAGTCACTCTATGTCGAACCATACCTCAAACAAAATGAAGATCCCATTCGAAGCTATGAAGTCTACGAAAAACCAACTTGAATAATTTACTACCAGTTTTAGATTCAATGAGCACTTCATATATGAAAACTCGACTCTTGTTTATTAGCCTTCTTTTATACTTATGCTGTTATTCTGTGTTGTTGTTTAATTCTCATAAATTTTGATTAATCTTTCCTTCAAATGTTAGAAGTTATTTCACGCAGTCATCCCCTGTTCCTTGATAATTTACACTAATATTCACTATAATAAAATGGTATACCATTAATATCCCTCTTCTTTCTCATAATGCATTAATAGTTGTCTTGAAATCCACTGAATCCACTAAATATCATTGTATTGTGACAACGAATTCACGTTTCTGTGAATTTTTTGCATAATTTTTCAAGTAAGAATATGAAAATACCACTATCTCTTGAATATCCTATGTTTATTATTGAAATAAGTTTAAGACGAGGTTAAACCAGTTTTGCTTTAAGTACAGTATGTAGGAGAGGTGTACATTAAGATGAAACACGCATTCATTAGTTTTATTAAATTTAAATCTAAATTTAAAACAAAAACACATCCGTTATAATAACAGTACATATGAACAATCATACAATGCAAAGAATAATAGTAATGTTGATTAAACAATATGAAATACGATATATCTGCATACTATTACATATACAAAAGATATACACGTAAATATGTGTATTACTAATATACAGGTGAAGTTGGTAATGGGAACTATACTCGAGCCCAGTTCCATACTTTGGGAAGATTTCATTTTTAAATGTGTTTTTACATATGAATTTAATCTTGTTTGTGTTTTATTTACATATATAGGCAAATAATAATAGAGCACCATGTAACCTGTTTACATTTGTAAAAGAAAAGAAAGAAAAACGCACAGATTTAAGAGCTAAAGCATTATAATAAAAGATAACAAATCTTTGAACAAATACAATCATCACCATATTCATGAAATGAAAAGGATTTATTAATAAAAAATAAAATCATACGGAAATGCATAAAAAGTAAAAGCTTAAGGTCAACTATAATCGTTAACTGGCAAGTGCATACATATATAAAAAGAAGACATGTAAATTCAAAGGAAAAAAGAAAGGAGAGGGGGTGAGTTGGGTTTGAACCCACGTCATTTACATGAGGGTAGATGAAAAGATATTTCCGAAAGATAACCTCGATGTCTTAATCTACTTTTATCTGGAAGATCATTCCACAGCTTTGTTCCTTCAAACACAATACACAAATTTCCTTGCGTTGTCTTACATTTTGGTTGATAGAGTAAGCCACTTTCTGTTTGCCTCGTTGCATATCTGTGATGTATCATCTGACAATAATATAAATAATTTTCTTTCTTTGAAATGGGCAGGTTATTATCAAATTATACGATACTATGTTGATTGATAGATTTAATACACAAGACATCCATTAATACTAAAGGAGATATCCTTAATGAAAACAAAAGAAGAATACTTCTCGGTAAGTAGTTTTTTAAAAGTGTTGTTTCGTTGTTGGTTTTCGTAACTCAAGAATACAAATGTTACTAGTTAAACAAACCTTTTAGAAGAAAACTTTTTTAATGAAAGCTTTAATATGTCATATTCTCAAGAAAAATAAATCGGGAAAATATGTTATTTACATGCTTAGTAAAATTTTCAAATGTAAACGTTGTAAGGGTATAAATAATGTACTTGTAAATGTGTACCACTCCTAGCTAGAACCTGTATTGCAAAAACTCGTTGTATTCCCTTTGCTGAAATGCATGTAAATTGAACTCAATTAAACTTGGGGAAAAAGCGGTGTAGAAATAAGTAGGTGACAAATAATTAAGAAATTCAATTAGAAATATATATATACGAACAGGAGATATATAAATATATGTTTAGATAAACAAACACAGAACCGTTTGGAAATCATTTGTACCCTGGATTTTTTTACCATAATGACTCGCTAAATATAAATGTATACATGCATCATATAATAATGGCGATGAAGGTAGTGGTAATGATAAGGATATTGGTGATAAAGATAATGATGATAATTATAACAATAATGATAACACAATTAATAATGATAACAATAGGCGTATATTTCAATGTCATCCTCTGTATAATGGTATTGGAAAAAACGCAGTACTTTTATAAATGGTTAAATAAACACCCTTTAACAATCATAGTGAATAGCAAACTCCCTCACATTAATATTAAATGACAATGATATTGACTAATATTAATGTTAGCGATAATAATAATAATACTAGTATCACTAATATTAATAATAATTATAATTGTAAAAATTAAAAATTTAATAACTAAAATGATAATTATTAAGATAATGATAGTGATAATACTAATGCTACTACTAATACTAATAAAACTATTACTAATATGTAATGGAAGGATATTAATGATGACGATAATAGGATATACAACACTTTATGCTAGTGCGTTTAAGGACTAAAAGAACTTGAACATCAAGAAAATGGTTTATCTTTCGATTGTTGCTTTGTTATTCGTTACACAGGTGAATTATATATGTATACACAGGCTTGCAACCGAAATACGACAAATGAAATTGTATAATGTAAAGAAGTAAAATAATCAGTAGTTGATATGTAGTTGTCAATCTACAGAGAATGATATAAAATAAATTACGTTCATTAGCATAAATGATTTCATACGACTTTTATTTTCTGTGTGCGATTTTTTATATCACCACCATCCCTACGTCGAGATAATAACTATTATCTGCAAGTGAAAAGGCTCATCCTTCTTTGCCTTCTCTGAGGTTTGAAGTTTAAGAATACCCGTACATTTATTTGAATGAAATAGTTACGGAAGATATCAAAGAAACATATTATTCCAGTGTGAGATATATTGATTTAAGAGAAAGATAATTATATAGTGCATATCACTATTCGTGAGACAGTACTAAAGGTGGGTCTATTGTTTCTTTCGTACGCAACACAAATTACAAGCACAAACATTAATATAATGTTGTGAATACAAAACTTGCATTCAAATTTCCTTTAGACCTGCGACTTCTCAAACAGGGACGAACCTACTAACTGATGTTTTTTTTCAGTTTCGGTGAATATAGAATGATTTTAAAGTAAAAAAAAATGTTTATAAATACACGAGTACTTTATTTTGTCCAGCTTAAGAATACTGTTCCTCAAGATTGTGTTGCTTTTACATTGATCCCAGCAACATTTGAACAAATCCTGATTTCCCTGTATTATCATTATCACTTATCTATTGTGGAGATGAATTACTAATGCACAAACAATATACTTTATAGAAGGTGTCAGTAAGACTTATCCACTTTAATAGGCTGTATCTGTGGGACAGTTTGGACGGTTAACAAGGCAACCATGCAGAGTGACCGATTGTATTAATGCAACAACATGTGATTTGTTTTATAAAATGGTGATCAGAAACTGTGATAGTAATTTATTATCCTAATATCATGTGAGATATATATTGTTTGATAACGAGTATCGGTGTAAACTAGGCGCCATTCGTTGAGGTACGCACAACCACACGCGCACATACAGTGTGAGTCAAAAAAGTTTACACCTAGGAAATTGCCATTTTAAAAAAAAATCATCTATGAACAGTAAATTATTATACATCTTATGAAAGAGTGTTTTATCCCGAATCATTTGGTATCATTTTTGTGGGTTATGTGTTCACGCTTGGATGAACAGGAGGCATTGTTTGCGTGAGTGCAAAATTCGACTTGCGCCAACGTTGCTTTTGTGATGTTTGAATAAAACAATTGGGATTTATGTATTAATTCGGTTTGTGCAGAAACAAATAACATCTCTAACAAAATTAATCATACCACACCACACAACAAATATCGAAAATCAAATATCAACGAACATTTTGATTGCGCGTGTCTGTGTGTATGTGTGTGTGCGTGATTTTTGCTTCTGCAAAAACCATATGCAATGCATTTCATTTGATACATTCAATTCGTTCTCTCACTTCGCTACTTTAGACATCACTTTGGCGCAAGTCGATTTTCGCATTCTTTCAAACAATGCCTTCCGTTCATCCAAGCGTGAACACATTCCACACAAAAGTGATACCAAATTAATTGGGATAACACACTCTTTTATAAGATGTATAATAATTCACTGTTCATATACGATTTTAAAAATAATTAGCAATTTTCTAGGTGTAAACTTTTTTTTGACTCGCACGGTATACACACACATAAACACTTGTACAAACACTTTACCGCTCATCGAAAAGCTGTAGCGATCGCTGCAGCGCGAGCAAAAAAAATTCTTTCCGTTCTTAGCTTATCATTTTTGTTTAAATTTGCCTCTTCATTTTTTTCAATTTTTGTTTCATTAGTGGCTGTTTCGCGCTGTCGACAATATTCATAGAATATGCAATGGAGTCAAGTTCCAAGTGAAGCGGGCATTAAACTAGTCGACGGACCCGATCAGTATTCAGGCTGGGTCCAGGTCAAGCTTACACATGGCAGTTTGAATAACCTTATTACAATGTTGAACAGATTTGCACTTAATCGTTGATATGTTGCCAAATGTAAACACTTGCAATTGTGAAATTGTTTTCCATGGCGACACACAAACTACATGACACAGCTTTTTTGCCTCACAGCTGATACGAACACTTTTCAGATGTTAGAAACCAGGTGAGTCGTTTTACCTTACTAATTTTAAATGCTGAGTATTATTTAATATTGATGTTGGCTTGATGGGAGAGGAGCCACATGGTAGTTCAACTGCCAACAATTTCCTTTCTTTAGGCCCTTATCATTGTAACATTTTGATTTGAAATGTGCGTGAGTTATGCATAAACATGCAATCTCGTCATTTCGACAAGAATAAAGAGGATGAATTAGTTGATTCTAATCATTATAATAATTAAATAAGCATGATCATTCAGATCAGCATGAAATACTCATTCAATCTTAAAATGAAGTGTGTTTTCAGCTCATCCGTGGACCTGATCAGTACACAGGCTGGGTAGAGGTCAAACAGGCAAATTGCATTTTGAAAATTTGGACTACACCAATATAAGACCAACATTAAATGTTGCGTTGCTTTACTTAAAGTTGTAAATCTGCTAGCACCCCCTCCGATTCTCCCTCACACTTTCTGGTGAAACCACATATACCATAAAGGCATGTAACTTGTTAAAGCTTTAGATTGAAGGAATACAGTTTAATCTGCATTTCTCTTGTTAAGAACGGGCTATACGGAAATCCTTTCCCTCATCATTAACATAATTAATTTAATATAGACTTTCCCTCCCATCTTCCTAAAATTAGCAACCAAGTTAACATTACAATAGAATAGTCAGAGTCTAACAGTGGTGTCATGAGACAGGAACTATGGCACGTCATTGATGAACTGCAGGAATACCATTTGTACGATGACGCTACCCCGCGGAACATCACCTGTCACACGGGACTTGATAAACACGGCTCCTTTCATGAGCTTTCCCTGCATGGGTAAAGCTCTGTCTTATTTTAATAAACAATTGCCCTTTAACTTTTAAATAATCATTGAGACATTTGTTGGGTGAGGAAGGGAGGGGGAAGTTGCAATGTTTTCAAAAGGGGCACTCCTTTCAGCAATTTTAAGGGGAGGATTCCGCAGCCCTTTTGTTTTCAAAGGAAACGCTTTATTGCATGTCATTGACTCCTGTAAAAAAATAAAAATAAAAAAAATAAATAAAAAATCTCTAATACAATATTATACAGTTCAGGTCAAAGCGAATGGGCGTAGTGACTAAGCGTCGATATTACATGTTATGTTTCAATAGTGTAAAAGCTTTTGATGATGCTTGACGCTTGACTCACTGTTTTCCATTAATTGTCAAATTTAAGGGACGTTTCCCCTCCCCGTGACTGGCACTGAGTGCATGCAGTAAACATGTTAACTTCTTTCACGCAATAATTAAACAAAAAACACGGTGACGTATACATGTTTACCAATACTAACGGGGACTAGCTAATATATGATAGGAAGATGTAATTTATTTTGTAAATAAATTGCGTAAACACAAATATTTATTGAATTCTAAAATCTGTAGGTCTCTTCGCGAGGGTATATTGTAAGAAAACTCAGCCATTTTAATATCAATTCGATACGTCCAAGAGAGTGTACTTATTATGTATGCAAATTAACACAATGTCTAGTTAATTATACACTTTTTATTAAAAGATCGAATAATTGATATAGTGGTGCAGGTTTAAGTGTCAACATCAAATAATAATTTTGGCACAAAATGATAATCAAAACATTATTTAATTCAGGGACAATTCTAAGGCCCTGGAACCTGATAAAGGCGGAGGCTTTGAAGCAAACACTCTCCTTCGCCATATTCTCTTTAAAACGGAACTCCTCCCTCTTGTCTAGTTGTATAGCTTGTGTTTATGCATTTGTTATATACATTTTCTTATGTTACTGGATATTTTTCTTTTTCTGTTAAGAGATATTACGTTTCAATATGAAGAACCAAGGATGTTTCCAGGCTTTTGGAGTAACAAAACCATCATAATACACACACATATGACATGTCTCCCTTAGGACATTTGTACATTCTAACATTTTACACAGTGGGCGTAGCAGAATATACTAATGTTATATGGGGGGTAAACCCAAACACTTACTCATGGTCGGAAAATAACATTGGAACATTCAAACATAATTTTTCAAAGGAAAATCATTTTTTTGATATAATCAAGAGAAACGAATACAAAGTCAGGATTTTTATTTTCTCCATAATTCCCTCCTAAAGTTATATTGCTTTGGGGTGGAGTCCTCTTTGAGAAGTATAAGAGTTATGCCTCACCAAAGGACAATAAAGCATTTATTTGATTTAGAACGCGAAACACAAGACCACCGCTCTTGCCACTGACCCATCGTACGGTCGAACCTCGTAGCTTAATACAGAACTAATAAATGAATATGTACATGTATTCAGGAGGTTAAGTAATGACAAATATGAAATTCGTTACATACACTTAAAGTAATTTGAAAGTTGAAATAAGCTGGATATTGAATATTATCATAGGGATTACCTGTATAGTTCGAACATCTATCGTCAGCTTGGTTTCGGGGAGCTAATGTAGTTGGATGCATTTGAATTTAGCAGCTCATACAGTATGACAGTATGTACCGTTGCACTTACGACGTCGCGCACCACCGAAGCTGTAAGTTTTCTACACTGTAAAGGAAATATAAAACAATCGTCACATGTCACAAACCAGATGAAGCGTTTGATTATTACCTCTTTAAGTTTAAACCAAAAACGATTTTTTTTTTTTTTTTTACTTTCATTAGATTCGACAGTAATTCAATTAAAGGAATTTTTCGAGTTGGCTTTGCCAAGGAAAAGCTTTGCCAAGGGAAAACAGACAAGTGGACATGTGATTATGTATACGTTACATATGCCAAGCCTCAAGTCCCCCCGTGTCAGGTTGTTTTTGAAATAATCTGATTAACGCGATGGTTCTATGAATGGCGAGTGCAAAACACACAGCACAGTCCAATGAGCATGAACAATGACTGCTATAACTGCTAAAAAGCGCCCTTGCACGCACATGGCACTCCACTCAATAGGTAGCTATCTCGCATGTACGAAGCAGCATAGCGATAGCGTGCCTGCAGCCTTATGGCAGGCTATGAGTTAAGAGGAGGGAGTGCACGAACATTCATTATGCCCATCACAATGTTCCAATGTTTGATAGACAGTAGCTTTTCCATCGTAAGGCTAAGCAATTCGAGCAATTCGGTGAAGATAAGACAAACATTTCAGACCAGACATTGCAAATGAAGACACATTTAGTCAATTTAGCAGGAATGGGTGCTATCTTTTATAATCCGATACGAAAATCGCAATGATAAGATTTTAATATGGCAATCGTTAAAAGCTAAATTTGTTTGTGTTGTTTAAGGTGAGCAAATATGTGAAAAGTAGATTTTACAAACGCGGCTCTCCAGGGAGTGGAAAGGGTGCACAGTGTTCATACTTATTCTAGTAGTATTCCAAACTACCCATATCTACTCTAAAAAGGGTTCCTTTTACTTTGGCAACTGACTTTCTTTAATTTCTAAGGAGTGCTTTTTCCCCTTACGATAAGTACCTTTTCGTAAATCTAACAAGTATCCGCTTTTAAATGTCAAAAGTTCTATCACGAATAAGTTAAGATCCCCTTTTTAATTTGGTAATAATCCAATTTTTCTTGATATCTATCTTTGTTTTCTTTATTTCTTTCTTTTCTATCAAATGCACTTTGAGATAAGTGTCCATTTGTATTTCTTGTTTCCAGTGTCACCTACAAAAGTGCCCTTTTGATGTTATCTAAAAAGATATTTCTCTTTGATTTCTACATGATAATATAACCAACATAAAATCATATTCGCACAGAATGATGCTCTGCAGCTGATAACAAATCATTTTTAGTATAGTGAGAATTAAACGAATTATACACATGTAAAAGAATGAAAGACACTGCTATCGAAACAAAATAATGAAAGCCAAGTCTAGTTTGTTAAGTCATGTAACATAAAAAATAGCCAAGGTTTCCCAAGCACACAAGTTACTTCGTCATCTTATTCTTGAAGCGGGACGAAATACGGGAGCATCGCACTGCCACTGAGCCATCATACCTGAAAGCGAAATATGTTAATAATAGTTAATATACACTTAAAGTCATTTAGAAGTTGACATAAGCTGAATATCTATCATGATCATTGGTAATACCTGTATATCGTGAACCTCTGTCGTCAGCTTGGTTTCAGGGAGCTAACATAATGGGATGTCTTTGAATATAGCCGCTCGTACAATATGAATAGATGTACAGCTGTACTTACGAGTTGCGCACCACCGAAGCTGCACGATTTATACTGTGTCTAGAAAAGATCAAGGATTCGTCGCATGTCACAAATAAGGTGAGGCATTTTGATTATTGCCTCTTTAAATTTAAACAAAAAACAAAAAACAATCGTTCCTTTTATAAAATTTAACGGTTATGCAATAAGAACGAATATTCCGAATTGGCTTAGCCAAGGGGAACAGAGAACTGGATATGTGATTGTGTGTGCGACAATCGAAGGTGAATCGGGGTACACGGTCACTCGCCTTGCTCACCATACGTTTCCATCATAAGTATATATGATATAAATTAGCCCCTTCATCATTACGATCGCTATCTATATTTTTAACTCCGAACAAAAATAAGAAAATGGTGAAAATAAGACGAACAAATTCTGACGAAAGATTACAATTGAAGTAATATTTAAGTAAATTTAGCAAAAATGTATAAGCGCTTTTTACTTTGTATCTAATAATTCATGCATGGAAATGGTTTATATATTGTCAAACATGGAATTATAATGAGAGAGAAATTTCAAAAGTGCTAATATTTTGATAACGGAAGCTTTAAAGGCGAATGTATGTTTTGTATAGGTAAATAACTATGTGATAGGCAGGTATCAAAGAAGTGGTTCTCCAGGCAGTGGGGTGGGAAAGAAGGCACAGTGCTCCTACCTTTTTAAGAAGCCCCCAAAGTGTCAATTTTCACTCCGATTAAAGCCTTTTTTTTTACTTGGCTAGTACCTAACTTTAATTTTGTTAGGAATGCTCTTTCCCCCTTTTCCAGTGTCACCTACAAAAGTGTCCTTTTACGGTTAGCTTAAGAGTTATATCTAGCATGAGAGAATCGGAACAGCGTTTTGTACTAACTGGCACTGTTTTGCCGCCAAAACAATGCAAATGGAGATGAGGGCAAGGACACAATTCAATCAAATGCCACCACCGGCACCCATGTTATAAATACGTAAGTGTTCATTGTAAAGTGTATAAGAGATAACATTCGGCAAATTGGATTTTCTACCAAACACATAGCAGAATCGTCAATTTACGAGAATGTAAACAAATAATTAGCGATTTTTCCACAACATTTCGTTAAAAAGGTATTACACTTGATTCTTCTATTCATTAATAGATGCCCTATCCATGTGCCCAGTTTCAGAATGTATAGTAATTTCGTATACACCGCGATCCAGGGGGAGTGGAACCTGCTGAGATAGCAGAACAAAACGGCCTTTCTAGGGTTAGAACCCATGTCCTTTTGAACTTTACAGAGTGCAGAGGTATTCAATTTAATTCCCATTCAAATCGAATATAGAATTAGACAAAGAACTGAAGGCCACGTTACCAAATATTAGTCAGGTTAAGGATATTGTTAACAAAGGGGCTACAGCATTATGTTTTGACTCGGTAACTATCCTCCAAACTATTAGTCGTTATTTTCCCACTTAAAGACATTTTCAAGCCCCCCTTTTGTTGAGGGGAGTTCTAAATTAGTATTATCTTTCAAATGCTATTTGAATTTAACATTTTTATTTTTTTGGCCTGCAAATGGGACATAGTACCTTTAATGGAGAGGCTAAACATTTCCTTATTCATATTACTGATTCAAAAATATTTATATTACTATATTTTGATAGAAGTGGGTGTTTCAGTTTTCAAACGCTTTGTTTTGCACGTCATTCTCAAGTAGGCTTAATATTTCCTTATTCAATCTAACTTTAGAACGCTTTGATTGCGTATATACTCAAGTAACCCCCTCCCCTCTCCTTCATAAAGAATTAACCTTTTTTTTTTTTAATAGTAAAAAGTAAACCCAAGTTTACAAAGAAGCCAGGACTGATAATAAACCCACCCTAAATAAATATGAAATTAAGCATGATACTATGTGAACGTGAAAATAAATATTTTCCCAAAGTGTTTTAACGATTAGTTAAAATCACAACCATTTGTGAGGTTCCCAAAGTGTAAAAGGTTTCTATATTTCCCGAATATATATTATAAATTGAGAGCCAAGTGTATAGTTAGTTGGTTGTAAGTCAGGTCTTCTGAAATATCCATCAACGCCGAACAAAAAGTCATGACAATGCATTTTTTACTAAGCTCTAGTAAATCAAATACTAGAATTACTTCCTTAATTTTACCAAAAGGATATAAATGTAAAAATGTTAACGTTTCTTTCGTTGGAATTAAATATTAATATATAAAGCGTGCCATGCACCTACTAACATAAGAAATATTTTATTTTAGCAATTAAAATTGTAAAACGTGGTCTGAAAATAAATATCGATTTTTCTCATTTCAAATTCATAATAAGACTACTACTTAAAATATTTATCTTCAACTAATATTCTTTGTGTAGATATTCTACAAAGAAAAACCTGTATTCTGCTTAGCTGAATTTCAACAATTTTTCTGATTTCAAAAATGATAATAAAACATTAATTATAATTTGATTTGATTTATTTATTTCTGTTTGATTTTCTTTTTCTTTTCCATTTATACAAATCGTCCTTGTTTTCACGAAGTGACGGTAGCGAGGAAAATCGTAACGCAAAGTGAATGTAATTTTTTATCACTACCGTCACTTCGTGAAAACAGCGACGAAATATATATAGAACAAAACATTGAAAATTTTACACATTTCAAAAGAATATAATGTCGAATAAAGTAACTAATCGAGAAAAAAAAATCAAACAGGAGGGTTAACAAAGTAAGCAAAACTTAATAGCATGACTACCCTCAATGGATACATAATAGTATGAATAGGGTGGAACAAATATTGGTAAAAGGGGAAAGAGAGAGAAAGAGAGAGAGAGAGAGATACAAAGAAGAAAAAAGGTGGTGTACATCAAGATTCACAGATGTATGTGGTACAGTGTAGTTGCATTTCAATTAGATATATGAAGATAAAAAAGAAGACGCACATTCGAATATTGGGTGGCTGACTTGGGATATGTTATAGAATGAGAAGACTCACAAGGTTTAAGGACAATATGAATAGAAATGTGAAATTAGCGAGCTGGTTTATATAGATTGTAAACCTTTGTTTGTATACAAACAGGTTTTAGGAGTATCCCAATTAGGCCACTCTTTTTTCGTAAATGTATTCATACCAGGTCAGGGAAGTTTATATATATTGAAAGTAAGGACATTTGATTGTGGATTTAAAGATAATACGCAATAAGAAATGTTTTCACCGCTCTTTTAAAAGATAGCATTGTATTAATCGATTTTATGTCAGGGGGTAGTGCATTCCAGGTATCAGGACCAAAATGTCAAATTGAGTTTTGAGCTAAGGCTGTTTTGGCGTTAAATAGGTCATAGTCATTGGAATGCCTGGTTGGGTAGGAATAGAAATTAGGATTATGTTGGAATGATATGACTAGTAATGGGGGGGGGGGGGGGGGGGGAATGCCGGATTTAAGTCGAAACATGAACAGAGTTTTTGCATGTAGCGTATATCAGTTATTTCTAGAGTTTTAAACGTGGCAAATAAAGGGTCAGTGTGGTCGCGATAACCTGCATCGGTACAAACTCGAATTGCTTTTTTCTGTAACATTAATATACGATTAGCATTGCACTTATGAGTTGACCATATGGTGATGCAGTAAGAAATATATGGTACAACCAGTGTATTATATAGCATACTAAGCACAAGTGTTGTCAACAAATATTTTAGCTTAAATAGTATACAAATATTGCGAGAAATAGGGGTAGAGATATAGTTCACATGATCATTCCAGTTACATTTTTCACTAAATATACACCTAAGAATTTGAGTGAAGACTTTTTTCGATTGGAACATTATCAACAAGCTGCTCAAAATTATAAATATTATGATTTCTTGAGTTTCCAAACTGAATAAATTTGGTCTTCTTTAGGTTCAATGATAATATGTTGCTTTTGAACCTTTTTGATAACTTAGGTAGCTCAATGTTCACAGTTGCGACCAGCGAATTTAAATCAGAATGTGAATATAATACACTCGTATCACGGTAAACAATTTATACTGTAAATTCGGTGAAACATTACAGATATCATTGACATATATCAAAAATAATAGTGGCCCAAATATGGAACATTGCGGAGCACCACATTTTATAGACGATGTACGTTACAAGTAACTGAATCGAATAAAGTATTTTTTTTCTTCTTGATGTTAAGTAATTTTCGAACCATTCAAGTGCTTTACCTCGTACACCGTAATGCTTTAATTTATACAATAATATACGGTGATCAAGAGTATCAAATGCCTTGCTGAGATCTATAAATATGCCTTTGACATTTTTATGATCAGCCAAGGCATTTGATACTCAAATAGTTGGAGTAGTGCTAAATCAGTTGAATGAAACTGAATGAAACCAAACTGATCTGGATTCAGCGAGTCATTTTGAGTTAAATAATCTATATAATATGTTGTAAACATTTCTTTCAAGGATTTTAGACAAGCTTGATATGTTGTTGTTGTCCAGCATAAATTTCTCTTTTTTCAGAATATTGGCAAAGCCTTAAGTACTTGTTTTGATCTCTATCATACCAGTTGAGCTGATGCCAAGACTTTTAAAATATGGCAACGATCTTACATTGTCATTGAAATCAACAACATGATTCAATTTGTAAATATGCTGTAAATATGACTTTTATTATCAAAACAAAAAAATGTAGATGCTTATGGCTGCCCCCACCCCTCTCACATGGGACAGTCGCACGTCTACTGTATGAATATAAATGTCTACAAAATATGATTATTAAATAAGATATGGTCCTTATTATTTCAGTTTTTTTTTCGAATTTGTATACTGTCGAGATTTCGCCACACCATCAAACAATCCATATACAAATGTGATGCCTTTAATACTTGATTGCGTATATCGAAAATACACTGATCTAAATATATAATGAAAACAAACTATCCAGCCAATATGTTTTCTCCCCGAAAAGTAACAATTTTTACCGCATTAATCGTTGAATCTTAACGAACAGTTCAATCCTTTAAAAGCTTTACATAAATACTTTTACCCCTGTCATTGGATTCAATGCTTGCCCACACACATTGTGTGCACAATCTCCACTCCCTGGGGAGTATTCCAGCCAGGCGTTACTTGACACTCACAAACTGTGTATGTCTTGTGTTTTGTCGGGCTCTGGGTATGTCAGTATACCAGGAACATTAATGTGTAAGTTTTCTTATCATGTCTAAAATAGTTTCAATATAACATAATGAAGGAAACTCTACACACACGATATAAGAAATACGCCCATATACTACAAAGTTGTTAACATTGGATTGTTTATGGATTATCAATTGTGGTATAAGTTTCAGTCAAAAATGGTGCTATGAAGCAATTATTCGTCTCACGAACGGACCTAATCAAAATGCAAGCAAGATGGAGGTCAAGATGGTAAATGGCAGTTGGAATAGACTGTTTTATTATTATGAATGGTTCGGATAACATCATTTATCACACATTTGTCGTCTGATTGTGCCGCTATTGAGGGGATTACTATGCCTTTAGCAGCACGTTCAGTATGACTAGATTGTCTAGTTCATATTATATTTGTACACGAAATCTGCTCATTTAATACACACTCAACCAGATACAAAGTGTTCGTCGGATGTCAAAAACCAGGTGAGCGTTTTGCTTATAGGCCTTCTCGTGAATATATAAAGTTTGGCATTCGAGACTTTTACAAAGCGAGAGAAAATGAAAACGGGGTCACAAACAAAACGATTAAAATATAATCGTCAATGAAATAAATTATGAAAAAAAAAACTACCAGAAGAATAAAAAAAATATGTATCTTTTTGTTTTAGATATTTTGGTTTTGAGAGAGACGGCGACACTTTAATATGTATTTTCGCTTTACCTGATTAGAAATTCCCAAATTCATCACAGAAAATTCGATATGCATCAATGTGGCACCAGTCAAGTTTCATGTAAACATTGCTTACATTTCGCGGAGGAAGTTGATGAATTTTGTCTGATATAAATCAAGAAATTCAAGAAAGCTTAAATAGAAGGAAAAAAAGGTTGCTCACATATTCTGATGAAAAGCAATCGGAAGCTCATGTGTCAAATAAAGCTTGTTATCATGTACATATTTGACAATCCTACGCTAAAGAACTAACCGGGGTGTCAAATTCACTCAACGTTACAGATTCCATTCTACCCATTTCAGAAAGTGTAGGTCTACCATTATTTTATTTATCAATGCTAGAATTATGGATGAGGAACAACAGCGTTGATGTACAGAATTATAACGTCAAAGATCTTTATTGAAAAAAATGTTATGAGCTAATTTATACAAAACTAAAACAAAAGTAAACTTAACAATGATGATCAAAAAAAAATATTTAGACATTTACAGCAGTCTATACATTGACAATTGTTTATGCACACGGTATTTTCCTAACTAGTGGGTTCTTGCATAGCGCTAACGTCAGTCAGACTTTACACTCCTGGCGCATAGCAATTATTGATTGCGGACAGAAATTCCGGGAAAAAAAGAAGACAATGATAATAACTGTTACTACTAAAGCACATTACAAAAATAACGTCATTCTCTATTTATCCATATGCATGTATGTATACATTATAATAGTCACTTTCTTTCACATTTCGCAAACAATCAGTTACTGCCTTTACACCACTTACCAGCAACTGATCGCCCGATATAAATCTTTGTTATGATAGCAGGTGTGGGGTTTTTGGTCGTCAAAAATCGGCAACCGGTTGTACGCCTAGTTTAACTAAAGCTTAAAGCGATTAGTCTCTACCGTAGTGTAGTCTGCAGGTACAGACTCTAATTTGTCACTCAACTACAATTCATTAAGCTTGAACAGAGCCTAGGTCTGCCTGTCTCTTACTGTGTCAGCTAAAGTGCAGATACTGTTACTCACAGCGACTGATAGGGGTTTGTGCTTGTAAACTAACTCTAGTGTGCCTGAGTTTTGGCTATTCGTCTTACCCTCGGATCTGATTTATATGAAGGCGAGGTACAAGTCAAACTCATGGTTGGCCGTTGGGCTCTTCTGTATGAATTGTATAATAGGTTTAAGCTATATCAACTTCGGTAATCTCATGTATTGGTGTAATATTTATTAATATGGCCGCATGACTAGAATGACACAAGTGACGAGCTGCACTTACAGATTTTTACTCAACAAAAAATGCTCGTTTGCTTCAGTGTCAAATAGATACCAAGCATATATCGGATGCCACAAACTAGGTGAGACGTTTGACTGATAGGTTTATCGCTGTAAGCCCTTATGTCATTATGTTTGACGCTGACCAAATATATTTCTTAGAAAAATGTTGTTCTATTACTAACCTGGTGTCGATGATCGATACATGCATGTTTGTGAAGGGTATTTCACCTTTGCCAATTGTATGGGGTATAGATAATTTTCAATCATTCTTAATGTGACTCGGTAACATTGTTGAGGATTGATAACAAATTGCGCAATTTTGGTATGAAATGTTACCTATTATATTCCTTCTACTGTACTAACCCTCTAACATGCAAATATTCCTTTCAAACCACAAAGATATTTATGATTTTCTGCGAAGGCGTCAATGTGCGACACCATCTAACAGTAAATTCTCCCAACCATTTTTGAATTTTCCCAACCGTTTTTCCATGAAAATATGACATAAGACAGGCTTTAAAAAAATATTTCAACACTTAAATGTCTGGAATGGTAAATAGAGCCAATTCATTGCTTTGTGACGACTTACTTTGGTAAATCTGAATACGAATCATGCAAATTGATGACCACTGACTACTTGTTCTTAAAAGACAAAAATCCATCTACAACCTTTGACTACGAACCAGTTGTTATCGAATTTGGTGACCGGTCGGCAATCAGTGATCCATTTTGTGCCAACTGGTTTACAAGTAGTTTGCCGATTTTAATTGACCAACACATAATATTGGCGACTGCAGGCATCCACCTCTCTCCGTCCGGTCGCTTACATTTCATCCATGGACCAATGAACATGTTGCATCGGCAGAGATTTGTCGATAACGCATTTACAACCACCAGCCACCAATAGCCTAGCGCGGTAAGTGTCTGACCAATATCAACTACTAAGAGATTTCTCAAAACCTTTTTACATCAACTGGCGACTGCCTGGTTGTCGCTAATCTTTGACCGATCTCCATTCTAGTGGGACTTAACATGCTTAAGCTTAAAGCAAATGTTCGTCTAATCCTTGGATCTTATTTATATAACAAGGGGGTATAAGTCAAGCTTACGGATGGCAGTTGGGGTAGACTGTATGGTTTACGTAATTGTTATGTAATTGTTTTAAGCTATATAATAATCATACATGTCTTCAACTGTGGTAATATCATGCACTGAAGGGATGTGCTGTTTATGTTGGTGGCACGACAAGTATAACTGACGTGACGAGCTGCACAGATTTTACGCAACGAAAAGCTGTTCGTTTTATTCAGCGTCAGATAGAAACCAAGCATTTATCGAATGTCACAAATCAGGTGAGGAGTTTGATTGGTGATGCTGATTGAACCTCATCTCTACATTATCATACATCAATTACAGGTTTCAATCACTGTTAAAAACTACTGAAATATTGGCATTTTATTTGTTGAGAGCAATTTTTTTTTTGGTGTTATGAAACAGGGCCTTGGTGTCGCGAATTCCGGAATCGTCAAGCGGATTTTCCCTCTCGTTTAACCAATTCTTTGTTTCATAAATTAGTGACAGATCTCCTCATGCCCAATAAAAAAAAAGAGTATTGCAAGTATATTTCAAACACAAAGTGTCGAACCCAAATTCTTCTCTGCGATGACATCAACACACACATAACTATCTTTACCATTGGTAATAATAGAAATATTCCTTATTGATTGAAACTGTGGCCAAAATAATTGGAGTTCCTAACCAAATCCGAATACAGACGTCATATTACAATGAAGAAAAAAAAAAGAAAAAGAAGACGCACAAACCATCTATTAAAATGGATCGACTTATACGTCATCCTACATTTGATTGAGGATGCGCTCAGAAGGAAAACAGGGTGAGATAAACTTTAAAATAATACCGGTATCTGATATCAATTTAACCCTCCAAATTATGAGATTAAACTTAAAGCATTTTTCACAAAATTTAATTTCAAGAAGTCAATATTTGTTTCATATATACCATAGTGCGTTAATTATTATTTTTTCTTCTGAAAATTACCAAATTAAACTTTAAATTCTTGATTTCGGATTGCGTCCTTACATTTTTCACGCAAGTACATCTTTGCCAAGAAGCAAGCTGATCATTTCGATTTACTGCTCAGCAGTGAGTAATTAATTTCATGCCAGCAATCTTGAACAATCAGCGACCTAGAACCTTTATATGCGGTATATAATGAATTACAACCAATGTAAAAGGATAACACCGTGTCTATTATTCATCATTGGACACAATGTAATGGTGATTAAAGTACTTTTAAAGGGAGGATTAAATTGAAATCAGATGACAAATAGGCCTACTATAAATTAGAACGGTAATAAAAATAAAAATGCGTTGTTCATTAGCGTCATAGGACTCATTCGAAACATCGTTCGCAAATGTGAGTGACTAAATTTAATGATACATTGAAAGACTTTCATACAAAAGGCAATCGTTTTGTTAATTAGGTGCCATAGGGCGCATTAAAATCATATGTCAAGGTGTACTTTAGGCTTTTACCCACCTAGCATTAAGTAAGCGAAAATAGCTGCCAGTAAATAACCAGCGTCTCTAAAGGATGCATCATTTCGATGCAGATGGATTTGTATTTCTTGGCCAGAAGTGTATTTCAAACTCAATAACATCGGCATTATCCCACTCAATGTTGTATCTATTATAATCGTGTTCTGCTACTGATGGTCGAGGGATTGCTTAATCAGAGGGATCTTGTGTGTTCTTTCAAGCTCCCTGTCTCTCCAATATAGGAATTGTCACAATATGTGCATGTTATCCTAAATACATTACCTGTCCTTCCTGCTGCTGGGATATCTCCGTAGTCTGCTCCTCCGGATGATAAGTCTCCCAAAGGCAGCACTGATGCCCTTACTTTTTAGGAAAGTTTGTTCCCAGCGTGAAGTTTATTGTATTGAAGAAAAAAAAAGGACAGAACTACTCATTTATAATTGTCCTTCTTTCTCACAAAATAGATATTGAAAGGGTTTACAGCATAATATAATGTTGAAAAATTGGAGATATAAATGTTGACTTAACACCATAGCGATTGTGGCAAGTTCAAATTGTACACATCTAAACCTGCACGTTTGGTACATTGTCAGTACAACACCAAGCAATCGTCGGATGCCAAAAACCAAGTGACTCGCTTGACTACATGGCTGCATCTAGGGAATAGTGACCAAGTTCATAATAGTCATGCGGTGTTTTAATGAAATGTTGGCGTCTTACATGTCATACTAATTTAGCTCTTTGTATGCCTTTGCCACACAATATTAAACATCGTTATGGGATAAATATTCCAATGGAATCAAGGTTATTCAACTATTTATAATGGAATAATAATTCACAATGGTGTTAGTAAGGGTTGTCATGGACGTAATCAAATTAGTTAACAATCATATTCAAAAATATCTTACACACACTAAATGATTACATAAGGGTTGTTAAGAGGATTAAGTTCTGCCAATAACAAAGAGTATGAGTAAGGGGCCCGGGGTTGCATCCGCTCCCCAAAATAATTATTTTGTTAAAACTTATTCCATGTTCAATCAGCGAGGTTGTCTTTTTTATTTGTACGTATACTAATGGGTAAGATACGTTTTCAGTGCACTGGTAAGTGATGCCACTGCAATAAGATTTACAAAAACATCTCTACTGTTTCTTGTTAAGGTTAGTTAATTAATATTTGGTTAGGGATATATGTTTTGTGTTCTTGTAGTTACTGTTCAAGGAATTTTAAATATTATAATTTAAAAGAAGTTGTCAGACTCCTAGCAAAAATTTTCAGAGCGCATTTACGCATTAAAGAAAAGGCTCATTGATTTTGAACTTGGATGCATTTGGTATCATTGCAAACGTTAACGGATACTGAGTAAGTATATCATCCTTTTTTAACTTGTAAAAACGAGCGAAAATTATAAAAGTTGATTAAAAATTGACGAAATTCAAACCACTCATGAACCCGAAAACAATCGTAGTACACGCTGATTTTTCAGTGGTATCACGGTATGAACATTGGGCCACTCATCTGATCTGATTTACGACGGTGCTCGGTGTAGTTTGTGTGCAAATCACATGTATCGCATTAAGTACCGTACCATTCATACCCTACGTTCTTTACTTTCATCAAAATCCCATTGAAATATTGATATGGACGAAAACCTACTTGACTTGAGTTAGGGGAGATAGAAAAGGAATTACCTCGGACAGCGACAACGACAATGGAGATCTTGACCTAGAAATATATCTAAAATATTTTGTCGATGTACGGTACAGTACTATAATCTGCCTGTAGCGCATGCACGATATCTGGCCTGCCATAGTCAGCCCTGCGAGCTAGCCGTGAATTGCGAACCTGAATGAGCTCGGAC
This sequence comes from Strongylocentrotus purpuratus, assembly GCF_000002235.5. Taxonomy (NCBI): domain Eukaryota; kingdom Metazoa; phylum Echinodermata; class Echinoidea; order Camarodonta; family Strongylocentrotidae; genus Strongylocentrotus; species Strongylocentrotus purpuratus. The sequence goes on from NW_022145602.1 coordinate 24,904,121, forward strand.
TCCCCTCGATTTCCCCTTTCCCCATTTTTATGGTAGTACGACTAAATTTTTCCAAAAAAATACATTTACCGGCCTTGTAAGACATTTTCGTAATGAATATCTAGAATTGCTCCAGAAGAGTCGTTAGATCAGCATGTAAAATTCCCTTCGCACTCCCAGATCAGACACATACATGCTAACATGCCCTTGATATATGTGATTATTTTCCCAATTTCTATGCTCAAATGTGACGGGAAATAGCATAACAAATCCAACAAACATTTGTAGAAAGTATTATTTATTCATATTATCTCATTTAAACGCCAAAAATAAAGGAAATATCAACACTTGCGGTAAATATACAAACAACGTTAAACCCCTATCTAAAAAAATTGCAATGGGCATCACACTGTCCTGAATGTGTGATGTAGGTTAGTTTATACCGTCACGTCACCGATATCCCATTTGTTTTATCGCTGTCATTTCACTTTGTGAGTACGTTCTGAAAAGGGAGTCATAAATGTACTTCATTTATTCCTTAACACTAGTGAGGGCTTAAAAGTACTCTATTCCTTTTCTTAAGGTTCTCAGCATTGTGTAAAGGTATTATTTACCTATATGTATTTTCAATATTTCAATGAACATTCTCTTTAAGTACTTGTACGGTATTCGATCTTGATCTCCTCAACCCAAATGGTAAGCAGGCTTTTTAAAAGAAAAGATTTTCAATTTCTTCATCCTTAACTTCGGGCAAAATTCAGACGATTAAAAGGTTGATAACGAAATGAAATATCAAGAAAAAGGGAGGCATTTCGTTACGTGTTTATTATGGCAAACGTAACTCTTCTAGCCTTTTTTTCTTACTACGGAAGTAAGACAGGATTTTTTTTTTTTTTTTTTTTTTTTTAGATATTGTGGTCTTTGGGTACTCATTACTTAGTATGCAGGTGTTGTGGATGTTTAATTGAAGCAATGCTTTTCTCTTCATAGCGTTTTATTTGTAGGCCAAATCTCACAAGCAATTGTCCTAATGTGAAAAAAATACATATTTTGCATTTAAATATACCAGCGCGCTCAGTATGACGAAGATGTCCCAATGCAATTACGATATTTAGTACAATGCAAACATACACGCTTACTTCACTGTCAAACAAATTCCAAATATTCATCGAATGCCACAAACTAGGTGAGACGTTTAAATTAATTGTATTGGTGTGAGTGAGCAGACTTAATACAACAATGAAAGATTGTTAGGATCAGTGAATATGAACAATATTGTCCTATACGTTATGTGTGTAAGCCCTCAAAGATGTATTGCCAGATTTACATTTCTTCTAGACTAAGATTTTATATTTACCCTAATTAATCTTCAATATTCAAATTGAATTTAAGTCAGAGTGATTTCAATTTTCGTCTCTCCGGGATTTTCACCGGATTATATCAAACCGTATTGTCATATCGTTAATATCTCACATCTCAAGATGTCACAAAATAGTCCCACTATTTATTTGACGAGCACCAACTGCCAGACTGTATTAATTATTATCGTGCCATTCTGAATACAGCCCAGAGCCACAAGGTTAATCCCATTGTGCCAAGTCACAAATCCCCCAGGGCCAAGTTTATTTTGAAGTAATCTGATAATCTGATTGGCATGAACAATAGCTGCTTTGACGAATGCCTAGCAAACATGCGTGCAGCATCGCAGCGGTAGCTCGCTCGCGTGAATTAAGCAGCCAATCGATAGCGCGCTCGCGTAATAGCGGTAGCATGCATTCACCCTAATGGAAAGATATGAGTTAAGCAAATGAAAGAAGACCAAGGGGGGGGGGGGGGTTGCAATAATGAACCCTTTTGAACGTGGAAAGCCAAATTCCTTATAACACCACTACCATTATGATCACAGTGCCCAGTTGCCGTTAAAGATTTGACGTAGTCAAGTCTGCACGTTTCGTTCACTGTCAGAAAAATACCAAGCTTTCATTAAATGCCATGAACCAAGTGAGGCGTTTTAAGTATCTGGACATAGAATACCGAAGTATGATATTAAACTGGCCAAGTTTTTAAGGTTGCTGGTTAAAAACAATTTTTTTCTTCGAGTGTTAATTAAACCAGCAATAAAGACTGAATGTTTACTTCTCCAGCAAGATGCTTGAATTATTTCGAGGCGAACCTCATAAGCATGCATTGTTGTTTAGAACCAGTAGCCTGGACGACGAACAAATATGACATAGGAATTGTATTACTACATGCAGGACCACAAAAAGGGTGAATCAAATTGTCCACGTAACAACAAATTAGAAGAAAATAGTGTTAAGTTTCTAATAAGTAATTGTTTTAATGGAGTCACGCCTGGTACAAGTTTTCAAATCTCTCAGATAAAGGGTTTCCCAAGTTTTTCTTCTCCATAGTACTCTACACCAGAATTTGTTTTAATGTTATTGTTCTTGATATATTGAACAATTTAATGTTGATAATTTGTTTTTGGTTAAAACCAAGGAACTTGGCTCCCCCTGTACTAAATGTCTAAATACACGAAACAAATACATTAAACTGCCATGTAAACATATCTCATTTTATTAATATAAAGTGTTATATATTAAGATATAAATCAAAATAAATAATGCAGGTCAAGCAGACTAAAGAATCTCGCTCTTTTTAAAGCTTAGTTTTATGGACGTTGCATGTTTTAGAACCAAATTATTATTATTATTTTTTTCTTCAATCAAACAATGGTATGTGATTGTATGCATACGCGATACGTGACAAGGAAAAAAAATAGGGCGACGGGAAGAGGGATAGATGAGAGAGAGAGAGAGAGAGAGAAGAATACTGAAAAACTTTTAGAGTGAAGGGATCAAACAAAAATTATATTTCCTGCAAAGGCAGGGGAACATAAGATGTCACAAGAATACAACCTAAAGCTTGAAGGCAAATAAGAAAATAGAAAAACACAAATGAAAAGGAACAGATGAAAAGGGAGAGAAAAAAGATATGCCTGACATCAAAAGAATTAAAAGATATGGAGATCGAGAATGAACGTGTATCACAGCGGGAACAGTCTGACCCAAAGTGTACATATGCGCTTGATTAATGCACAATCAAACCTGCGCGTATACTCCACTCTCAAACAAATCCCAAATATTCATCGAATGCCACGAACTAGGTGAGACGTTTTCATTATTTGTATTGGTGTTAGTGGGCAGACTCCATACACTTATCAATCCGATAATCCTAGTTTTAACGTAATTTCACTTTATTTTCTGTGTGCAGTATGTATAGTAAGCAATTGTTGTCTTCATATGGTCACCCTATCTGATCAATATGCAGGTTTTGTTGAGGTGGAGCTGAAAATGGCAGTTGAGAATCCATTCAATTTCATTCATAACACGATAGCATTCGTTGATGCAATTAGTTAAGAATGTATGTATGTTTTGCACGATGAAAGACGCTTGTTTGAAAGTAATTATGCCAGCACGGTCAGTATAACTAAGGTGTACGGTTGCGCTTACGTACATCAGTACCCTCAAACCTGCACGTATGATCGACTGACAAATAAATACCAAGTTTTCATCGGATGCCACAAACCAGGTGAGACGTTTGAATGGATATAAAATGTCAGTGTTGTAGGGACAGGAAGTAAAGGGAAAACTTCCCTAAGAATACTTTAGGAATAAAATAATATTTAATGAATCTGCCTTCAAGCATCATTTTCTTCAAGTTTAAATGAGTAGAAAAAAAACCCATCATAATTAATAAAAAAGTGCTTATTGCTTGTGCTTATTTTTGCTGGGTCTTTATTTACTTGTTCATTCAAATTACCAACATACTCAGAGAAGCATGTTCAAGTGAAAAAGAAGTTACACCCAAATGGTTCAAATATAAACACATATAATAAATGAAGAATGAGTTATAATAACAAGAAACAAATACAAAAGTGTGGCAATTCCGTTTGGGAAAGAGGAAAATTACAAATTCTACTTTTGATCCAACTTGAATAATTTATCATTTTCCATGTGGCTAACAAAATCATATAATGGAACCGAAAAAACTTTTTGAAATAGCTTTTACGGTTTTTCTGATAAAATTATTTGAAGTTTGGGGTATGTTAGGGGTTACAAATACATGTCTTAGTTTTAATATGATCATAGGTTCAAATATAAACACATATAATAAATGAAGAATGAGTTATAATAACAAGAAACACTTACACAAGTGTTTTTCCGTACAGTTCTTGTTTACATAATATTTATTAAAATATAAAAACATTAATGCAAAAATATGCACAACTTAGATGTATGATAGTCAAGTCGTAATAATGAAACACAATGGGTGACTAACTAAATAAGAACAATGTTTGGATTCGAAAGTATATGTGGGCAATTCCGTTTGGGAAAGCGGAAAATCACAAATTCTAATTTTGATCCAACTTGAATAATTTATCATTTTTCCATGTGGCTAACAAAAAACTTATAATGGAACCGAAAAAACTTTTTGAAATAGCTTTTACGGTTTTTCTGATAAAATTATTTGAAGTTTGGGGTATGTTAGGGGTTACAAATACATGTCTTAGTTTTAATATGATCATAGGTTCAAATATAAACACATATAATAAATGAAGATTGAGTTATAATAACAAGAAACACATACACAAGTGTTTTTCCGTACAGTTCTTGTTTACATAATATTTATTAAAATATAAAAACATTAATGCAAAAATATGCACAACTTAGATGTATGATAGTCAAGTCGTAATAATGAAACACAATGGGTGACTAACTAAATAAGAACAATGTTTGGATTCGAAAGTATATGTGGGCAATTCCGTTTGGGAAAGCGGAAAATCACAAATTCTAATTTTGATCCAACTTGAATAATTTATCATTTTCCATGTGGCTAACAAAAAACTTATAATGGAACCGAAAAAACTTTTTGAAATAGCTTTTACGGTTTTTCTGATAAAATTATTTGAAGTTTGGGGTATGTTAGGGGTTACAAATACATGTCTTAGTTTTAATATGATCATAGGTTCAAATATAAACACATATAATAAATGAAGATTGAGTTATAATAACAAGAAACACATACACAAGTGTTTTTCCGTACAGTTCTTGTTTACATAATATTTATTAAAATATAAAAACATTAATGCAAAAATATGCACAACTTAGATGTATGATAGTCAAGTCGTAATAATGAAACACAATGGGTGACTAACTAAATAAGAACAATGTTTGGATTCGAAAGTATATGTGGGCAATTCCGTTTGGGAAAGCGGAAAATCACAAATTCTAATTTTGATCCAACTTGAATAATTTATCATTTTCCATGTGGCTAACAACACTTATAATGGAACCGAAAAAAACATTTTAAAATAGCTTTTACGGTTTTTCTGATAAAATTATTTGAAGTTGGGGGTATGTTAGGGGTTACAATTACATGATCATAGTTTTAATTTCTTAAAATTCTTTGGACCAATGAATTTAAAACGTGTTCCTCTATGTTTATGCCTAATTGAACAACATCACAAATAGGATTCAAGTTCAGCAAATCATTTTCTATAAAAAAAAAAAAAAAATACCCTTAAAATGGCGTTATTTCGTAACCAAAATCTGAAAGAAGTTTTACTCACAAAGTTATTTTTTACTTATTTCTGTTGTAGTTGCAAATTCTCTTCCTTTATCTACCAACTAAAAGCCCTAAACATCAATTTCGGAGGTATCAATTTATTTCCTATTTACACACTGGTAACGGAATTACATGGTAACGGAAGTACAAGAGGCAGCAGCACTAGTAATGAGTTGCATGTTTTGCAAGAGATGGACCTGCTGCTTCATGTAAACATACTGCATGCTGTGTTTCAACATTCTAAATGGATTTTGTCCCTTTTTTGAAGTATTGGCTCATTACATTAATTGTCTAATTAAAGGGTAATGATCTGGCTTTGATAAAAAAGATAAATTCAATTGATGTATCTTTAACATGTTTTCAAATTTGCATAAATACTACAAACAAGGCAGGGAATTTTAAATGTGTTTATTTCCATTTGATTCTGAACTTTTAATTATACCAACATCTAGCATTTATCTTATGATACCTTTTGATTTAAGCATGGAAATACATTATCATTATATCACCTAAAAGGCAATTCTAAACAGTGCCTTTTCAGATTTTTATTCTTCACTGATGACATCCAATCTATCAAAACATTTATATTTCATGAGATGTTAGATAGCTAAGACCATAGCGATCTAGCCCTCTTGCAGAGGGTTAATTTACATACTGTACGTACTATACATATGTGACTAAGGGAAGGAGGCAGGGTGACTTTGACGATGTCTCCTAGCGCACAGAGAAAATACCCTTGTTTTAAACGACTAGATGGAGGTCGAAGAGCATGGTCTAATCTACCAACAAAATAATAATTCATTACAAGTTTATGGATGGCTACGAACATAGCGAACCATATTAACAAATTAGTTTTGATTCCGGTGCTAGATTTTGTGGATTGAAATTGTAGTATACAATTATCTGACGAGGTTTGTAATTAATTTCGAAAGAAGGATAACCAATGCTCCCTCCAAAGCCCTATGTCGCAAAATTGTCATAGCACTTAAGCGTTTTTGTAATTGTTGTTGTAGTTTGAAAATGTTTGAATGCTTGAAGAGAAGGTTCATTGAGTTTAAAAACTAACTTCATGGTTATCATTGCAAAGGTGAAACTTTGGACAAAGTTAGCAAAATTTAATGCTTGGAAACATTTGAAGTAATGATTATTATCAATTACAAAACGCTTAAATACAGCCCCGGCATAGCGCCTAAAGAGCTCTCCAAATGCTGCTAAGATGTGTGACATCACATGCTGAACATGATTTGCACAAGCAGACGATGTCTCGTGACATCTTACATAAATTCAGTGCGTGTTTTGTCTTCTTCTCGTCAGTTATTTTTTTGACTTCACTACTGTCAGGCTAAATGGTCAATACATTGCCTCACTCTAGACCGCACGCATGGTAATATTTTGATAAAAAATGCAGCGATAAAAGAAATAAAGGAATCCGTCGCTTGGAAACAAATTATTAGACGCCATTGTATTTTAGCTGCATACACCACGGCAGGCGCGTACGCAGGGGGGTGGGGGTGGGGTTAATAACCCCCCCCCCCTCCCTTTGGCGGATTTTTATAATTTTGTATTGTTTATTTTTTAATAATACAAAAAAAAAAAAAAAAAAAAAATTATGGCAAATACTGACCTAAAAAAAGTGACCTTACCCCCCCCCCCCCCCCTATGGAGCAAAATGTCAACAATTTCAAATTTCGAGACCAAAAAAAAAAAGAAAAAAAGTGGACTCTTACCCCCCTGTATACGCATATATATATATTTCGTAAAACCATCAATTTTATAAATTGATAACAGTTTCTGAAAAAGTAAATTGAACCGAGCACACTTCAAAGACCTATTGCAACCATCAGTCAAATATTCAATATTTCCATCACCACTTGCACATCTATAGTCGTCTGCAAATACATACTTTGTTTTCTTTTTAAATCATACAACTTTGACTTAGAATGATGATACAGGACAAAAATACATAAAAAAATACACAAAAATATATACAATTCGGGCCGTGAACGATATGTTGAAAACTCCTTTCAATCTATACCACCTCGCAAAGTATGACATTAGTGGAGAGTTGCGCTTATGGAATTCGAACCATCAAACCTGTTCGTTTGTTAACTAGGTCAACCCCATACCAAGCATTCTTCTGATGCCACAAACCAGGTGAGGCGTTCGCTTGTTAATAAAGAGTGTAAAACGACTGAGATGTTCATATATCTTATACTATTCTGAGGAGTAGCTAATTGAACGTACATACTGCAATGAACTTTTTTGATATTTTGAAATATAATCAGTAATTACCCCTACCACATTTAATTCATTATTACCTTATTGCTGTATGTATCAATTTTTCTTCTTCTTCATAACTGATGCTCTCCTCTTTATTCCCCTTCCTTTTCTTTCCCACACCTATTTGTCTAAACCTATTTCTTCTTGTCTCTACCCATCACACATACAAAACTGATGTTTAATTGACGCTGGCCGCTGGCGGTCATTATATTATGGAGGATGGCACATGATCATGTCCCCGGTTTATATACGATGTTATGTAATATTTTCTGCTATGAAAACAAGAGAAAGAAATAGTTGAAATACAGCCATCGGACTACGATGTAATCACTTCTAATCAAAATATCTCCATATTAACTATGATTTTTGTTTATCATGATTAAATTATCATATCTTCCAAATATTTGTAGGTGCGTTTTTCGCGTGTGTGCGTGTGAGTGTATGTGTAAGTCTGTGTGTGTTGGTGTTTTTTGTTGCAGTAAGAGCCAATGGTGTGTACCCTCTTCATTATTACCATTTGCAGCATCTTTCTCAATTCTTTCTTGTATTTGTCTATTCATATTGCTCTCTTTTATTTTCACCGAAATTATTTTATAACAATATCAACTCTTGATGTCATAGTGACCTTTGATCTTTCTCCACAATAATTATTTAAGAAGACTTTTTTTTCTTTTTCGTAATTCACAACTTCATCCAACAGATCATGATATAAAATCCCACGCACGTAAATTCACCCTATAAACACAACACACACGTGAATTGCACATCTCATTTTTCATGTGCTGTAAAACTGACAACAAAATTCGCGCTCGGCCCAGAGGCCACCCCTCTCCCCAGTAAAGGGGAAAACAAGAAAAAAATCAAAGCTCACAATCTATACACCGTTCCCAAACACCCAACGGAAATACGTGTACTTACAACGTCACAAGCGATACAATTCGAAATCATGTTGCAATCTTAATTTTGAGGATTTTGAGTTTTTCATTATGAATGTTACCAATCTAAAAGCAAAATTATAAAGGTTTCAAAAAAATTACCAATGTAAGAGTACGACGATTACACTGTAGACCTAAACTATATCTCAATACAAAATGCAAACATTAGGTCATTGGCACCTATATTGCAAAATCAACGGGAAAAGTTGCAGCCTCGTACAAAAAGAGGGCGCACATCCCTTTAGATAACTAAAACATATTAATTTTAAGTCACTGTAACTTATCTTTGTAGTTGAAAAAAAATATATATATATCTCTTTCACGATTGCTTTCGAAGAATAGACGAATGCATTAATTCGATATATTTGTGTTTAAAATAATTATTGTTTTTACATGTCAACGATCGCGGATAATTAAATTCTGCTGCACTTGTCACATAAATCTTATTTGGTTCATTGATACGGATATTACATGTGTAGTACCTTCCTAGCACCTAATCTTTTTTTTTTTACTGATCTCTCGGGTAAAAAAGTGTACTCCAGATCAGCTTGTTTACATGTTATCTATGGGAGCAGTTTTACTTCTCCAGAATATACAACTGATGTGTATGTTGCCTTTAAATCTATGTAAGTTCACGAGTCTACACTCAGAAAGTGATTTTAAGTCCATCTTAAATAGTTTTTTGAAATTATTTAGTCCACCCTAACTGCCATCCGTGAGCTTGACATGTACCTCGTCTTTATATAAATCAGATCCGAGGATGAGAAAAAGATTTGCTTTAAGCAAAGAGACCATATCCGAACTGAACAATGAAATGGATAAACCATATATCAAACTAAAGCTTAAAGGCCGGCTGTACTAGTTTAGCCAGACGGGATTAGACCACACAGTGTGGTCACTGACAGGTGGCTTTCTCACCAACTCAGCTCTCAATTAACATAATAAAAAGAGGATCACGGGGGACCAATAGTCACCGATTAGACATTACTAATATCATGCACTGATGGGATGTTTGTGTTTGTTGGCGGCACGACTAGTATGATAGAAGAGATGAACTGCACAGATTTGAAGCAACAAAAGCTGCTCATTTTAGTCAGCGTCAAATAGATACTACCAAGTACTTATCGAATTTCACAAACCAGGTGAGACGTTTGACTGATCATTATAGGACTCGGGAAGTTTCAGGGAAATACAAGCAAACCGCAGGCAACAAAAAAACAAAAAAGGTGACGCGTTTAACCGAAAGATGGATATTTGATGATGTTTTTGTCATTGCTGGCATGTGTTAACATATAATCAGTACTAATAAGCAAATATCAATGTTGCTTTTCAACTATGGAATTAACAAAAGGCAAACGTGCCAATGATATGTGTACATACTCTAAGGCAAATCGATCACATTAGCCTACTATCACCGTTACTTTTTACATGTATATCAATTTGCACATGAATATGTTGTTTATTAAAAATTCAGATTTCCTAAGGTCTACGCTATGTTATTATGAATTTGCCTTAAGTCATGAATGAACAATGGACATTTCTATGTTCGCGCATTAAACATGTTATACTCCAGTAGTGTTCAATTATATATCATTATTTATATCAAGTTTGTCTAAAGTTTCGTCAAATTTAAGCGGTACACCATTATGTTAATTTGAAAAAGCTATTTGACAATCTTATTTTGACAATGTAACAGATCGGTACGTTTAACGTGCAATACAGCATACTAGGGTTTCTGAATAAAAAATAAACATCACTCACTGAGTTATTCAAACTATCCGACCACGATCACAATGACAAAGGTGCATACCTGCGCTTAGCGATTTGTGACACTATCAAAACTGCACGTTTCGTACAGTGACAGAAAAATACCAAGCATACATCGGATGCCATAAACCAGGTGAGACGTTTGAATCGAGATCGACTACATTGTGTAAATAATTAATGAAAATGTATAGCTAAATGAATATCAATTTAATAAAACTGTATCAAGTCTCAAATGCATTGACTGAGAAATAAAACGCAAGTTATTGATATTTGATTAGCTATTATATTATCATTACATTAAAACATCATCCTTTTTTTAAGAACATTATAAATTTATCCATATATTTAAGCATTTTTAGAAGGGCCTCCCATTAAATAAACATGTGAAATGAAAAAGCAGAAGGGTTTGTGGGAGATTTTGGGGGGAAGGTGGCTCTTGGGGTCAGCTTTATTTGTAAAAAAATGATATGATGGTAAAATAATATATCTGGACATTTTACTATTTATTATAATTTGTTTACTTTTGGAATATCATTATTTACATGAACATGTGTCGACGCGCTGAAGTCTGCAAAAGAATTAGAAACTTAAAATAAATGAAAAACTTATTCAGCAACAGAAAAGTGAGAAAAGCACATCCTTCTCATTAAGGAGTTGGTGGTTAAGACTCCATCTAATGGAGAGCCATGTTTTACCAATATAAGGAAAATGCAGCGCGAGTTGAGCTTAAACTTGACACATCTACACATAAACGTGAAACTTTTAAAGTGGACTTACGAAATATGGACAAAATCAAAAAAACAATTTTGGCGCAGGTGGTACTTGTCGAAATGCATCAAGTTATTTGGAACCTTAACAAATCATTTGTTAAGTTGTCGATTTCGTGCGCATGTATTTCGTCCATGCGTTGTTCGCAAAAGTAGAGCTTATGCTAAGTGGAAATTCAATAAATCGATGTACTGCTCAGCAGTCAGTAGTTAATTTCCTGCCTGCAGTATTAACCAATCAGGAGCCTTGCACATTTTATGTGCGGTATGTTAACGATTTACAACCAATGTAAACAAAATAACACCAGGTCTACTATTTATCATTACATGGTGAGTTAATGACAGGGTCTAATTAATATTCAACCACGAGCAAGCGTACTACAAATCATAATATCAATCAAAAATGAAAATGAAAACGCATATTTTTACTAGCGTCATAAGACTCATTGTGAATATCGTTGAACAAATTATTATTTTGCATCCGTCGCCTGTTCATATGAGGTAGGGATTTGCGGAAGTCTGGAATGGTACCATATTCAATGTTTCATAAATCCATCCCTTTAGCGATTAATATGTAAGCTTCATTAACGAACGTTTGTATGGATGTTTTTTTTTTTTTTTTTTTTTTTTTTTTTTACCTGACTGCTAAGAAAAAATGTGTTATAGAAAGATCAGAATAGCTGTAGCATTATGTTCCCTAACTCGCTGCGCTGTTAATTTATGATTCGAGTCCTCTCAGTGTCAGCGCAACGGAAAATAGGTATTCGGTTACGCACTTTTGGCAAATTGACCATGAGATGGACCTGTGCAATAGACCGTACAGCGAGAATATTTACACTGACCGATCCAATGTCCTTAAAAGAAATATTGAATTTATTTATATAATTATGTACATGTATTATCTAACATTTACATTGCTTATCTTTTTTAACAATGTTTGTCCGTGTCAATTGCTTACGTTGCATACTTGGTGTGACCAGAATAAACCAAATCATGATATCAATATAGGAACCAACTTCAATTCCGGAATATGCATAGTTTACAATGTAAAGAAGCAGTGCATCTTCATTCCAGTATTCAAAATGTACTCCATGTTCATACAAACTCCAAACAAATATGATGCCAAAAACTAGCTGTTGCATCCTCAAATAGTCGGATCGAAAAACAATAAAAAAAGGGCCATTTTCTTTGATTCATATATTAATTATGATTGTATCAAACCTAGGCTTTAATAAATTCAGTCTATGAGCAGTATATATATATGTGTGAGTAACAAATTAAAAAGTGATACAATAACAAAGCAACAATCAAATGGCTGTTCCTCACTTGATTCAATACAACTTGTGTCAAAAAAAGGGCAATTATACAAATAATGCTGCTAATTGATATGGATTTGGTATATAGAAGAAAGAAAAAAAAACACAAGCAGAATTACAAAGGTGACGGGATAAAACATTCTATAATATCTATTCCGAATAAACACATATATTTCGATGTCACACAATACCCAAGCAAATACTGATATGCTACAAACTATGTAATGCGTTTTAACTGGAATTTTCTTTCCTCACATCCCCCTTTCCCCGCAGTTAAGTCCGGAAGACAATTGCTGATAACGATTATCGTCTAATTATATATATATATATTTAAGACACATTAAACCCTTGTCAAGGGACGCATATTGAATTAAAAAAAGAAAAAAGAAGAATCATTAGAATAACGTCGAAATACTTTCCATGATCCTTAAATTTCAAAGTTTCATTACCCTCAACAAATAATTTGTCACTACATAATATTGTGTGAGGTAATCTCAAACTTCAATGTGCAAGTTTTGTTCTTGTTACGAAATAACGAAAGAAAATCACTTTAAAATCATTTATTATGACCATCCTTACAGGTTCAATTCCTTGCAGTGCCCCGTACATTCCCGCGCACGCACATGTAACAAATCCTCGTCTCAACTACAACTTTGGTGCCAAAATTACTGTGACGTGTAATGCCACTTCTGATACCTTCAACCTTCAGTGTCATAACAAAGGACTATGGAGTGGACCGATTGTATCCTGCCCTGAATCGACGGGTAAGATAATATTCAAATCCGTACCCGTTTTAGGATCACTTTGCTTCTATTAAGATTTGAATCTAAACAATGCATCAAAACCCCTAACACTCTGTCAGGTAGTACGATGCGTGAATATATTCGTCCTGTTTTGCTCTGTTCATAAACGCATGTCCATAGTCCAACTTAATATCCGAACGAATCCTGAGCTGCCAAAACACTGTACTCGCAAAGCTAGTAAAGCTGATGAGCACTAATTGCTAAATGGTATTTTTCGATCACTTTATATCATAAACATTGACAACGACTAAAATATATGAATAGATACGCTGCTTTGTTAGTATTGAGGTTTATAAAGAAGTAAACCATACGATGGCATTAAAAGGTATTATGTGAATCGGTATATGAAGCTTATGCCTCTGAAAGGAAAAGTTCGACTGGCTTTCGTCATATACGAATCCCAGATTAATGGTGATGATAATGGAGGAAGATATTCAAGGTAAAGACCAGTATTGGAAACGCCACAATTTCAAAAAATGAAATGGAAGCTCTCATTAACAATCATGTGAAAGAATATGTTTTGACTAATACATGATGATAACAAAAATTCCGGGAAACCGCCTACTAATTCATATATTTGGTAAATTTGTTTCTCTCATGGTCTGTGAGAGATATAGGGTAGTCCCATATACATCTTTCTATGTATAGTGCTTGTAACTTTACGAAGAATGGGCCTAATTTCTTATCATTTTGATGATTCCAGAACCTTGCAGATGCTAGATGCTAGATGATCAACCTTTTCTGATCGATTCCACAACGTTTCTTTCACAATGCAATCGCATGACCATAGCTGGTCTTTACCTTTAAACCTTAATATTAGATTCAAGGAAAAGAGCCTGTTACTGTGCAAACTGTAATTATTCAAATTACAAACAGGGTTTAACAAACAACAATACAATTGCCCAAACTGCTAGAATATACTAATCGTATGGGGCTCGGCACATTAAAAAAGATCCGATTTATTATCAGGTAACATTTGGATGTGGGCTTATCATGGGAATGTAGGATCGATCAATAATTGTGATTATTAAGGCTATGTCTAGAAGAAGCATTATAGATCAATCGTTCAAGTTGGGAGGTCAAGTAGGGTAAGACTTTGATCGCTGCGGTATTGGTCGTAAAACTGTTCGATATTCCTAGTTCAAACTGTAGATATTGATCATAACTTTCTCTGTCTAAACTACTAATGAAATATTAAGAAACATACGTCTCGCATTTCCATTCACAGCCCCTACACGATGCTCTAGTCCATATATCCCAAAGTATGCATCAGCTTCAAACGTACGTTTGGCCTACAGCATCAATGAGAGGGTAACAATCACCTGTGACAGCGGAACAGACAGGTCTTTTACCCTTAGGTGCAACTCAGATGGTTTTTGGATGGGTAGTGTCCGTTCTTGCTCACCGCCTTTGGAAGGTTAATTATATTTATTATTCATCTATTCATAGATCATTTTGTATTTATCTACCTAGCTACCAATGTTCAAAATCGCGTTAATAATACCAGAGCCCCAACGCACACACGTATATAATTAACTGTTCAATTGTTGTTGTTCGTGGTTGCGGTCAAAATAAAATAGCATCGAACTACTTTATTGTTTTATGTAATCACTAAATAACAACATGGACCTCTGTCCATGATAACATTTACTTTGATTCTCCCGTTTACGTCCAGAGATATACTCAAATGACATTTCAATTAGATACTTTTGTTTTGTACTAACTATCATCTTTACGTGATTGTCTTAACAGCTCCGGAGAAGTGCAGTGCCCCTTACGTTCCAAGATATGCATCCATTCAGGACTTGCGACTGAATTATGACTATGATGACAGAATAACTGTGGCATGTGACAATAGCAGTGATCGGTTTAACCTTCATTGTGACACGAAAGGTCGATGGAGCGGCGATGTTGTTTCTTGTCCCGTACCTACCCCAGGTTAGACTTTTTAAATTTAAATTTATTTGATTTGATTTGATTTGATTAATTGCTTTTGTCTGAAACTCCCCCCCCCCCTATTTCGACTGGCTTTCGCAATATACGAGCCCAAAATTCATGGTCATGATGGTAAAGGGGTTAGTAGAAAAATGAAGTTAGGTCCAGGGAAAATTGCCAGTTACTGATCAAAAACTGTAAGAGTTTAAATTTCCAGCAGAGTTTGACCAACAACAATAGACATAGATGTTAATAGCTCAAGTTAGGAGGTCCAGTACGTAGGGTTAGAGATTGATTGCTGCGGTATAGGTCGTAAAACTGTTTGACATTATTTATAATTGTAGCACGTACATATGGTATCTGTAAATCAGGTACTAGTTTAAATTGTAGATTTAATCCTTACTTTCTCTGTCTAAAATACTAATGTTAGTTGCATTTCCATTCACAGCCCCTACACGATGCACTAGTCCATATATCCCAAAGTATGCATCAGCTGAAAACGTACGTTTGGTCTACAGCATCGGTGAGAGGGTAACAATCACCTGTGACAGCAGAACAGACGGATCGTTTACCCTTCAGTGCAAATCAGATGGGTTTTGGACGGGTAGTGTCCTTTCTTGCTTACCGCCGGTAGAAGGTAACTATACTTATTATTCATTAACCATTATTCTTCATTCATTTATCCACCCAGCTAACAATGTTCAATAACGTGTTAATAATACCTATGCCCCACGCACACACGTTTGTAATTAACTGTACAGTTATTGTTGTTCGTGGTGTTTGTCAAAAGAAGTTAGCATCCAACCACTTTATTGTTTTCTGTTATCACTCAACAA
The DNA here is from genome assembly GCF_000002235.5 of Strongylocentrotus purpuratus. Lineage (NCBI taxonomy): Eukaryota > Metazoa > Echinodermata > Echinoidea > Camarodonta > Strongylocentrotidae > Strongylocentrotus > Strongylocentrotus purpuratus. The sequence continues at coordinate 24,920,367 of NW_022145602.1, forward strand.
CATTACACTTTATTCCTCCCGTTTACGTCCAGAGATATACTCAAATGACATTTCAAGTAGATAAATGTTTGTTGTACCAAATATCATCTTTACGTGATTGTCTTAACAGCTCCGGAGAAGTGCAGTGCCCCTTCCATTCCAAGATATGCATCCATTCAGGACTTGCAACTGAATTATGACTATGGTGACAGAACAACTGTGACATGTGACAATAGCAGTGCTCGGTTTAAACTTCGGTGTCACACGTACATATGGTATCTGTTAACCAGGTACTTGTTTAAATTGTAGATTTAATCCTTACTTTCTATGTTTAAAATAATAATGTTAGTTGCATTTCCATTTACAGCCCCTACACGATGCACTAGTCCATATATCCCGAGGTATGCATCAGCTGAAAACGTACGTTTGGCCTACAGCATCGGTGATAGTGTAACAATCACATGTGACAGCGGAACAGACAGGTCGTCTACCCTTCAGTGCAACTCAGATGGGCTTTGGACGGGTAGCGTTCCTACTTGCTCACCGCCGATAGAAGGTAAGCTTTACGTATTATTCATTTATCAGGTGGGCTGTATCTAATACAGACCACCTTATATTTGTGTTAAAATCGCCTTCATCAGGTGGGCTGTATCTAATAGAGACCACCTTATAATTTTGTTAAAATCGCCTTTGTTAGGTGGTCTGTCTTCGACAGACTACCTATTGTTTTTGTTAACATTTTCTTTCTTTATTTCTTTATTTGTATTTCCTACACTTTTTTGTTCACACGATTACTAAAAATTGAACCGTTCAATTTCTTTCAAATTTGGCACAATAATAGGTTATTGTCATGAAACGTGACAAAAACATTTTCGAGGTCATCAAGTCTTTATGACGTGGCGCCATGTTTTTTTTTTTTTTTTTTTTTTTTTGGGGGGGGGGGGGGAATCTCAAATGATCATAACTTCATAACTGAAAGCCAATTCTCATTCATATTTACCATGATCAAGGTCAATATCAGTCCGGTCAATTTCAGGTCAATAAATGCACGCGTACGCGAACATCCGCGCGTCAGTGCGCGCGCAAATTTCAAAATGCTCTAAATCGCCCAAATTCATTTTGGATACGTTTCAGGCCATTTTAAGCATTTCATAAAAATCGCGCAAAACACCCATTTTTGCGCGTTTTCGTTCGTAGCGGCCAAACGAAAAATAATTACCCCACCCGAATTTTTAATTTTAAAAATGGCGTTTGGAGGAACCTGATTACAATGCTAAACAGCTTCGCATTTAATCATTAATTTGTCGCCAAATTCAAATAATTGCAATTGTTAAATGGTTGATCATGGCAACAAGCAAAACATACGACAATGCAGAGTTATCCTTAGAAATATCCCTTTAAAAATAGCTTCACAGCTGATGAGAACACCTATCTGATGTTTGCAGATGCTAGAAACCTGTTGAGGCGTTTTACTATACCAATTTAGAATGCTTGATATTATTTCATCTTGATATGGGCTTTATGACCTTAAAAAACTGAAGAAAAAATGAATTGAAGTACGCGTGGCTTATGGCATAGTGTGCAATACCGTCAATTCTGACGTGACTAAAGAAGATGGAATAATTAATTCCAATTATTAACATAATAAATGAATGAACATGAAAAATGAGATCCAGCATGTAAAAGTCATTCAATTTCAAAATGAAGTTTTGTTTCGGCTCGTCCGCGGACCTTATCACTACACAGGCAGGGTAGAGGTCAAAATGGCAAAGGGAATTTCTAAATAAATATCGACAACGCCAAAATAAGGGCTCGGTGTTAAAATGTCAGAGGTAAAAATGTCAGAGGAAAAAATGTCAGAGGAAAAAATGACAGAGGAAATACTGTTAGAGTTAAAAATGTCAGAGGAAAAAATGTCAGAGGTAAAAATGTCAGAGGTAAAAATATCGGAGGGAAAAAAAAATGTAGAGGTAAAAACTGGTGTCGTTATAATATCTCAGCACTATATCACACAAAATGTCGAGACGTAAGCTACTGGGCTAGTCTACTATATTTTATAAATGACTGTGTATTTTACTTCGTAAATGTCCTGAGGATAATACAATGTGTAAAGATAAATATTAAACTTATATTTTTTGATCAGGTTTGCATATATTAATTTCTATCATTTTTCAATATTTTAAATTGGTTGATGTTTTAATTTTTGTTTGGTTTTGAGGAAAAAAGCCTAGGTACATAGAATTTTAAGATTGAATGAGATAAAACAGGGAATCAGTTATAAAGATCGCAGAGTAATTCCACAAATTCAGTAGTTAGACCCATCTTCATGTCCATCCCAGCAAAGACTGTAATAACAAGAAAACATTAAGAAAAAGACACGGATGCTTTGTCCGGTTTTTTCATTGTTTCTTATTCGTCAATCACCGCATAAATATTTATACACATATGTATATATTTATGACAGGCCACTTTATATCATAAACATTGACAACGACTAAAATATATGAATAGATACGCTGCATTGTTAGTATTGAGGTTAATAAAGAAGTATACCATATGATGGCATTAAAAGGTATTATGTGAATCGGTATATGCCCCTGAAAGGAAAAGTTCGACTGGCTTTCGTCATATACTACTCCTAGATTAATGGTGATGATAATGGAGGAAGATATTAAACCTTAATATTAGATTCAAGGAAAAGTGCCCGTTATTGTGCAAACTGTAATTGCTCAAATTACAAACAGAGTTTAACAAACAACAATACAATTGCCCAAACTGCTATTATATACTAATCGTATGGGGCTCGGCACATTACTAAAGATCCGACTTATTATCAGGTAACATTTGGATGTGGGCTTATCATGGGAATGTAGGATCGATCAATAATTGTGATTATTAACTCTTATCGTGCCACAGGGCTAATCCCCACTGTGCCAGGTTGTTTTGGAGATAATCTGATTAACGCGATGGTTCTATGAATGGCGAGTGCAAAACACACAGCACAGCCCAATGAGCATGAACAATAACTGCTACTATGAATGCGCCCTTGCACGCACATGGCACTCAATAGGTAGCGTGCGTGCAGCCTCATGGCAGGCTATGGGTTAAGGCTATGTCTAGAAGAAGCATTATATATAAATAGTTCAAGTTAGGAGGTCAAGTAGGGTAAGACTTTGATCGCTGCGGTATTGGTCGTAAAACTGTTAGATATGTCTAGTTCAAACTGTATATATTGATCATAACTTTCTCTGTCTAAACTACTAATGAAATATTAAGAAACATACGTATTGCGTTTCCATTCACAGCCCCTACACGGTGCACTAGTCCATATATCCCAAAGTATGCATCAGCTGAAAACGTACATTTAGTCTACAGCATCGGTCAGACGGTAACAATCACCTGTGACAGCAGAACAGACAGGTCGTTTACCCTTCAGTGCAACTCAGATGGGTTTTGGACGGGTAGTGTCCGTTTTTGCTCACCGCCGTTAGAAGGTTAGCTAAATTTATTATTCATTCATTCATATATCATTTTGTATTTATCTACCTAGCTACCAATGTTCAAAAACGTGTTAATAATACCAGAGCCCCAACGCACACACGTATATAATTAACTGTTCAATTGTGGTTGTTGTTCGTGGTTGCGGTCAACAGAAAATAGCATCGAACCACTTTATTGTTTTATGTAATCACTAAATAACATCATGGACCTAGGTCCATGATAACATTTACTTTGATTCTCCCGTTTACGTCCAGAGATATACTCAAATGACATGTCAAGTAAATACTTTTGTTTTGTACTAACTTTTATCTTTACTTGATTTTCTTTACAGCTCCAGAGAAGTGCAGTGCCCCTTACGTTCCAAGATATGCATCCATTCAGGACTTGCGACTGAATTATGACTATGATGACATTATCACTGTGACATGTGACAGCAGCACTGCTGAGTTTACCCTTCGGTGTGACACGAAAGGTCGATGGAGCGGCACGGGTGTTTCTTGTCCCGTACCTACCCCAGGTAAGACTTTTTAAATTTTAATTGATTTGATTTGATTTGATTTGATTAATTGCTTTTGTCTGAAACTCCCCCGCCCCCCCCCTATATTTCGACTGGCTTTCGCAATATACGAGCCCAAAATTCATGGTCATGATGGTAAAGGGGTTAGTAGAAAATGAAATTAGGTCCAGGGAAAATTGCCAGTTACTGATCAAAAATTGTAAGAGTTTAAATTTCCAGCAGAGTTTGACCAACAACAATAGACATAGATGTTAATAGCTCAAGTTAGGAGGTCTAGTACGTAGGGTTAGAGATTGATTGCTGCGGTATAGGTCGTAAAACTGTTTGACATTATTTATTATTGTAGCTCGTACATATGGTATCTGTAGTTTAAATTGTAGATTTAATCCTTACTTTCTCTGTTTAAAATACTAATGTTAGTTGCATTTCCATTTACAGCCCCTACACGATGCACTAGTCCATATATCCCAAAGTATGCATCAGCTGCAAACGTACGTTTGGCCTACAGCATCGATGAGAGGGTAACAATCACCTGTGACGGCAGAACAGACAGGTCGTCTACCCTTAGGTGCAACTCAGATGGGTTTTGGACGGGTAGTGTCCTTTCTTGCTCACAGCCGATAGAAGGTTAGCTTTACTCATTATTCATTTATTCATGATTCATTATTCATTTGTGTACCCACCTATCAATTGTCAAAAAAAGTGTAAATACTACAGAACATATAGCACCCCACTGCTCCTACGTGCATACGTGCATAATGAGCTGCACAATTGTTGTTGTAATAACAATAATAATAATAATAATAATAATAATAATAACAATGATAATGATTTTGATACTAATATGACCAATATTACTACTAAAAAAATAATAAAGGATGATCAAGGATGAAGATGAAAGGACAAATAACATTTAATTACAGTGCATGTAAGATCTAAACGGACTTGAAAATTAAGAAAATGCTTTAACTTTCGATGTTTGCCATTTTATTAGTGACACCGGTGTACGATAAATTAAAACTCAGAAGTGCACTTCATATACCACAAAGTACATATCATTATATAATAAAAGGAAAACAGTCACTTAGTGATAACTAGATGTCAATATACAGAGAATGATATACAATAAATTATGTTCATTAGCAGAAATGATTTCACACGACTTTTATTTCCTGTGAACAATTTCTCATGTAACCTCCCTGAATACGTTAAGATAATACTTATTATCCACAAGATAAAAGTTTCATTCTTCTTTCAGCAACAATTGAGCATAATATGGTTTCCTTTTATTATCACTATTACTAGTAAAGTGGGGAGATGAATAAACAACGTGCACATAATAGACTTCAGTGAGGGTGTCAGTAAGATTTATACCCTTATGATGATCTTTGGGGAAAGTTTGGACTGTTTACAAGGAACCCAGAATCGTTTTCACTGGCTGCCTGCCGTATCAACAAACACAGTTGAAAAAAAGACTTAACTCCGTTTCGTTGACGATCAGCCATTCATCCAGTCTTTTGTCATGTTTGTGCATGGCTGATCGTGAACGAAACGGAATTAAGCCTCAAACTATGAAAATGCAAGCTTTACTTTAAACAAACAGAACTTTGTTATTCCTGGCTCATTTTTCCTGATTGAGGTGTCATTTGAAAGGACAGAAAATGAACTTTCCGGAAATGGACTTTGTCTTTGAAATGCAGTTACCGCGCGCCAATTAACTTTTTGTTACCCTCAATTTAAATTGTTTTTAATCACTCATGCATAGGACATGCTTCATATGAGTTGCATCAAATGAAGGAGGATCTAAGCTTTATACATTTGTGTCTTTTATTAATCATAATTGTGATTGAGTTATGATGAAACATCGATAATTCTTGGTTTCGATTTTTCTTGGACGCACTGTTTATATATATATATATATATATATATAAATTTATATTGTTAAAAAGCAAGTTTCGGTGAAAACTAGGTGACATACTGCGGAGTACGTTCACCCACACTTACGCGCACAAGCACACACATATCCGTATACAAAAAAAAAAAATCGCTAACGGCCGCTACAGATTGAGGTAAAATAATGCATGTCCGGTCTTAACCAATAACTTGGGTGTTGTGGTCGAGTGGATACGTCGCCGGACTGTCGATCACAAGGTCCGCGGTTCGAGTCCCGCCGCTGCACTAATGTCCTTTGGCAAGACATTGATCTACATTTGCCACACTCCACCCAGGTGATGTAAATGGGTACCTGGTAGGAATTTATTCCTTGAAACGCATCGCGCGTAACAGCTGCACTGCTAAAGCCAGGGTAATTATGCTGCATTATTGTAGAGCGCTTAGAGACTTCTGACAAAGTAAGTGTTAGGCGCTATATAAGCACTGTAATTATTATTAACTTTTGTTTAAATCTATCATATTATTGAGTTACTGCTTAATACTGCTCTGCACTGCCGATAATAATCATATAACATTCAATAGATTCATGTACCAAGTGAAGTGGGCATTCAACTTTTTCCACGGCCATGATCTTTATTCTGGCCTGGTCCAGGTCAACTTACAATGGCATTTGGAAGAACCTGATTACAATGTTCAACAGCTTCGCATTTAATCATTAGTATGTCGCTAAATTCCATGATTGCAATTGTGAAATGGTTGATCATGGCGAAAAACAAAATATATGACAGTGCAGAGTTGTCTTTAGAAATATCCCTAATCATGCCACAGTGCTAATCCCCATTGTGCCAAGCCCCAAATCCCCCAGTGCCAACTTAATTTTGGCTAATCTGATTAACGCGAAGGTTCTATGAATAGCGCATGCAAAACACACTGCACAGTCCAATGAGCATGACGAATAACTGCTATATAATGACGAATGCGTGCAAAGGCGCACATGGCAGTGAAACAGTGGTTTGCCTGCATGTACAAAGCCCTATATAGGTAGCGTGCATGCAACCTTATGGCAGGCCACGAGTTTTAAGAAACAGCCTACAGCTGATGAGAACACTTATCTGATGTTCTCAGATGCTAGAAACCTGTTGAGGCGTTTCACTATACAAATGTAGAATGCTGAATATTATTTATTCTTAATGTGGGCTTCATGGCACTTAAAAAACTGAAGAAAAAGAAATGATTGGAAATACGCGTGGTTTATGGCTTAGTGTGCAATCCCATCAATTCTGACGTTACTAAAGAAGATGGAATAATTGCTTCCAATTATTAACTCTTAAGCTGCCACCCATACAATGCACCCAGTGCCACAGTGCTAATCCCTATTGTGCCCGCTACTAATCTCCTGTGTGCCAAGTTAATTTAGGGTTGGTTCAAGTGCGTGTAGTTTAAATTGTTACTATGTTTGATCCACTATAACATCTCATCTGTATATTGTATAAAAAAGAATTGTACGTTAAAGTTGTAGGAAATTTAACCCTCTTTCTGTTGATACCAATATCATTTCATCAATCTGTAATTTTGGTAAAGTAAATAAGCACTATCAGTGAGTTGTCAAACCAATCCGTTGTCTCATTTCCCGCACACAATCTGAGGGGCCATGATCAAAACTGACAAATTTGATGATATAATATCGCAATTTTCTCAGGAAAATCCAATGTAACGGTATATGTGAAGCACACAAAATCAAAACAACAATAAACCCCCTCCACAAATACAGTAAGCATTCATGCGTGCACGCAATGCGCATCGCACAATAGGCATAAACAATTAGCTTGTGTACTTATGCACGAAAATGTGTCCGTGGCACGCGAGCGGATGAGAGTTTATGTGTGCATGGCATGTCAACAGAAACCCGGTTATGTGTGCGTGGCACGCCAGCGCATGCACAGAACAGTGTTCTTGGCACGATAAGAGTTAACATATTCAATGAATGAACATGGCAAATCACATCCGGCATGTTATAGTCATTCAATTAAAAAAAAAAAATTGTTTCGGCTCGCCAGCGGACCTGATCAGTACACAGGCAGGGTAGAGGTCAAATAGGCAAATGGAAGTTCTAAACAAATATCGACAACGCCAAAATAAGACCGATTTTAAATGCTGCGTTGATCTCCTGAATGTTGTTTACATGCTATCACCCCCCCCCCCTCTCTCTCTTTCTCTCTCTCCCTACCTCTCTCCCAACCTGGCGAAACCACATATACCGTAACAGCATTACACTTTTGAGTTCTTTAAATTGAAGAAAAAATACTATCCAATATGCATCTATACATTATGTAAAAACATAAAATATGGGACTCCTTTCCTCCACAGTAGCATAAGTAATTTGATATAGGTTTTACTTCCAACTTTCTAAATTAGTAACCAAGTTAAAATTACCGGAGTTCATTTGATTTCGTGCGAAATCGAATGGAAGCGTAGATCGTCATTCAAAATATAATTTTGCTTTAATATTCAATCAATTATTAGGAGCATGTAACTATATACTAGTCTGCAAGCACAGACCCTAATTTGACACTTTATCAACAGATAATTGTGCCCTGAGAGAAGCCTAGCCCAACTACCTACTGATTGTATCAATATAGGAGCAGCTATATAATTATACAGGACATGGCCTATGGTAGTCTTATAGTGCAGACTCTCTTTTACGACTGACCAAGGTTTGTGCCTGTGTCAGGAGCAGCTATAGTAAATTGCCTATGGTAGTCTTATAGTGCAGACTCTCTTTTACGACTGGCCAGGGTTTCTGCCTGCAAAGTAACTACATACGGCAGTTGAAATGCGAGCATTTAATTTATATTTCAAAACCACCCTTCCACCTTTCTAGTCACACTTGGC